>NC_039366.1:195733271-196933271 GCF_003573695.1 Papaver somniferum | reverse complement strand
AGCCGCTACAGAAACTAGCCTACTCCAAGCTAACTTCGAACTGGACTTTAGTTGAACCCCAATCAGTCTCCCACTAATCCAAGGTACAGTTGCACCCCTACGCCTATGATCCCAGCAGGATTCTACGCCCTTGATTCCCTTAGATGATCTCACCCACAACTAAGAGTTGCTACGACCCAAAATAGCAGGCTTTGACAATAAACAAATTTGTCTCACACAGACAAGTCTATCAAAGGATCAATCTGTCTCCCACAAAAAACCCTAAAGTTTTTGTTTCATCTTTTGATATAAAATCAAGGTGAACAGAAACCAATCGATAATCCGGTCTTATATTCCCGAAGAACAGCCTAAGTTAATCAATCACCTCACAACAGTCTTAATCATATGGTAGCGAAACAAGATGTTGTGGAATCACAAACGATGAGACGAAGATGTTTGTGATTACTTTTTATATCTTGCCTATCGGAGAACTCTCACGATCTCAAGCCAATCAATATGATTGTACTCGTACGATAGAAGATGCAAGATCAAATCACACAACTACGATAAAAGTAGTATTGGTCTGGCTTCACAATCCCAATGAAGTCTTTAAGTCGTTAACCTGGTTTTATAAGAATAAAACCAATGGTTAAAGGAGAACCGACTCTAGCAAGCAAACTAGTATCACACGTAAAGTGTGGGGATTAGTTTTTGTGGTTTGCTAGATGTACCCTTATATAGCTTTTCAAATCAGGGTTTCGCCTTGCTCATAAAGAAAACGCTATCCACTAGTAGATGAAAACCTGATTCAGATTCAAGCTAATATATCTCAACCGTTAGATCGAAATCTTAGCTTGATATACACAAATAAACTGCACGCTTCTAGGTTTGTTAACCGTACCAAAACGTGTGCATTGTTGGTTCAACAATAGTTAACCAAAAGGTTAGCCATTTGAGCATTCCATACCAACCATAACTAGTTCAATTGACTCAAATGAACTAGTTAGAGAGTTATTCAATTGCAAGGAAATCTCATGTACTACACAAGACACAATTGAAGCAAAGATGATTCGATTCAAAGAATCGGTTCTTGAGCTTAATAGCCACGGTTTGCAAATGAATTCCTTAGTCTTTATAAGTTTAGTTCATAAATCACCTTTAGATATATAACCTACACAAGTTCTCAGACTAGGTTCGCGGACTTGAGGTACTGGAAAGAGTTTACAAACTCCAACAGAAAATTCTCGGGTTTGAGAGCTTCGCTGGTTCGCGGACTTGGCTCACACAAGCAGTTTGTTAACTCAGCAGAAATTCTCAAGTTTGAGAACTTCGGCAGTTCGCATACTGAGTTCGCGGACTTGGCTAAAATCCATCTTCCAGTAAAGGACTTATGCACATATGTGTTTCGACAACATACTTATGTCCATTATGATTATGTAATCTAAACTCTCATTCTAATCATTGAAACATTCTTAGAAGACGTTATATAGTTGTTACACCATTTCTCGTCAAAGCAATTTTCAAGATGATTGAAACATATCATGACTTACGTCACTAGGTAAAAAAAAACATGATCGAAGTGAAACGCTTACCAACACATATTTTGAGATATAGATAGGAGAGGTATACTCAGCTCGAAATATCAAATGTGTATAATCTAGTCTATATATATATATATAACATACGACTTTTGTCTCAAGAAGTAGGAGATTAAATAGATAGACTTTTGAGTGACAGATAAGTTCAAGTCTTCACATACCTTTTTGTCGAGAAGTTCCATCGGTTTCTTGAGTAGATCTTTTGCTTGTCTGATGAATCAGGTCCTTGAGCTCAACTACACTTACTATCCTAGTTCGAAACTTAGCTAAATAGACTAGAAATCAATACTTATAGTGTTGGTCACTAACATTGACAAACATGCTTGATATAGCAATTCATGTGAGTTTGACCGAGCAGTGCTCTAACAATCTCCCCCTTTGTCAATTTTAAGACAAAACTATCAATACATATAGAATAAAAAAAATAATGAAACTATAGTAGCTCCTATTCCACATGCCTAATCTTCAACGTTCCTTGAAATCTTCTTCCTTCCAAGTACTCCAATGATCCCAAAGGTTGTAAGTTTAACATCACCGTTGTTGAAGATCCGTAGCTATAACAATGAGAAAACATAATTCTCGATCATTGTGATACAGTGTCATAGTATTATTACACAGTGTCAAAGTCCAATTGTATCACAACTTTAACAATAATACTATGGTGATATGTATCACTCCCCCTTAGTCAATACTCCATGTCGATCATGGAAACCACTCCCCCTTACAATGATCCGAAAACCATATGTATATGTAGTGTGAACTACATTAATTCTCCCCCTTTTTGTTAATAAAATTGGCAAAGATACAAGAACGGTATCATAATGAAATTTCCACAAGAGACATTTCATGACTAAAGGAAAGGACGCACATCATCTTATTTTAGATGCAATCTTATAGCCGAAGCTAACAACATTCGTCAAGGAGTTTAAAGATACAAGATAACCCCTCTAAAATTCCACGGCCGCACACCCCTCAAGATATGACCATTAAGCACAAGTTCAAAAAACTTTCCCCCATTTGATGTCATTCCCAAGGGAACAACAAGAGCGATCTTAATCTCGAAAGAAATAAAGGATTTTTATTGGATACCAAAAACCATGAGAATGATTTTTATATCCAAAACTCAATCAAATTAATCACAAGTAAACCCATGATTAATTTAATCGGAATACGTAATCAAATTAAACTCAAAAAGTGCTCAACTTGATTGATTATGCTCAACATAAGTAAACTTACGGAACATATGACTAACATAACCATTAAAAATGATTAGGATAGTCGTTCATATACTCAACACAAGAGAACTTATGGAATATATGAATGCTCAACTAGACTAATTATAAGAGAACCCATAATTAATCTAATTGGAATACAAACAACCAAACTAATCACGAAGGTGATCCATTTAATTGTCATTTGTTTTGCTCAACATAAGAAAACTTACAGAGCAACTAACTAAATAACCACACAAGATGATTAATTTAGTTCCATATGCTCAACATAACATACCTTATGGAACAACCAACCAAGCTAATCAAAAATTAATCAACTTAGTCGTATCATGCTCAACACAAGACACATTACGGAGCCTCACAATAATACATAAAATATGGATCATGGATGATCAATACTGCGGAATACACAAGGATTCATTCTTTCTTCCCGTCATTATTTGCATAACGATATTAATAGACATAATCCTTGAAAACAATAGATTTTAACCTATCTGACATCAAATATTTGACAATATAGGCTTAACTTTTGTATTAGTCAAAAGTCGATTCATTCTTTTACCAGTACGTGAATACCGATCACGAACGACTTTACTTTATGGGACAAATATAGTTCACGGACGTAAATACCAATATCCCATAACAAGTTGCAATATAACAATCATGAAGATTAAATACTGCAAAAACATCATCCTCCAATAATTTTTTAGAATTTAAACCAATAAACCTAAAAACATGAAGATGAAAATAATGGACATAGCTATGTGTAATCACAATAATTGTTATTCCAAACTCTAGTAATCCTTCTCAAAAGCAAGAATAAATTCTCACAAGAAGTTTCCTAGGCATCAAGACAAACTCGTAATGCACATATAAGATGATTTGTCCTTAGAGAGTAGAATCAATCTTTTTCGCCTGGATTTATACCAAGAATAGCTACCAAAGGCGTATAAAAAGATTTTCAAAGAAGAACATACAAATTCATTAACGACCATGCACCATAGTTCACATAAAATGATTGTGAACATTCAAGAATCCCATAGTAATGCGTACTACTGCCTATTCTTGAACTTCCTTCTTTGTGATTCACCAAAAAAATTCTTGTAAAAGCCACAAATGAGCTTAGAAAATTACTACTCCATGAATCCAAGTTCCCAAGTCCAAGAGAAGTGGAATAAGTGCAACGAAACGGAGCAAAACACTCAAAAATAAGAGACATGATAAATACCAATCTTAACTCATCCAAAATTAATAATTCTCATCTCCATTTTGAAGAGAATCCAAATAAGAAGAGAATGCAAAAAGAATGAGTTCATTCCGAGTTCAGACGAAGAAGTTACAGCGAAAACAAGTCAACTGAATATCGACGTCTACAGGAAAATATGCATACAGGTTTGCAAACGAATTTTCAAGTCCGCGAACTTAAACCCCTGGATTTTAAAAGATGTTATGCATACCTGGTAGGTGTACCATGAAGTCCAATCATCCCGAACTACTATTTCAAACCTAAACGTTTAAGAACCTTAAACACAGATCAAGATAGGTAGAAAAGAACGATAAGAAAGGTACATGAATAAAAGCAAAATTCTTACTCAAGTTTATACACATACCTTTTTAGATGAATCCAATTGAATTCTACAGCCTTACCGAATATAATCTGTGCGCCCCAATTTTCGTGCTTCCCTCACCGTATACATAGAAGGGCATTCCTTAGTGAGGATGCACTTACAACACAATCAAGTTGTGTTGGGGTGAACAATATCTTGTTCACCACAATTGACCTTAGGATTATCATGAAAAGGATCACTTTTAGAGCCTTTCACATCCAATTCCATTTTTTCAAAAAACTTGTTAAGTTCCAACATCATGGATACTTCCTTCTCCATAGTCATGGAATTTTCTGGAAGATCATTCCTTTTCACATTCAAAGCATCATTAACTTTCTTTGGTACCCACTTCTGAGTGCGTTTAGGAACAACCAGAACCTTCTTCCCATTACTCTCTTCAATATTTCTCGGAAGAGAATTGGATTGACTATTCTTTTGCAAGTTAGTCTTTCTCCAATTGGGATCATCGGATCTTGTCTTCGTCTTTACGAAGTTATTCTTTTGATAATCATTACAATTGTGAAAAGACTTCGAATGACGTTTATAGTCAAATCTAGGATTACCACAGCACTGATTCCTTTGCCTAAAGGTTGGACGTTTACAACCCGTAATGTCAAGAGTGTTAGCCTTAACATATGATCCCGGTTTAATCACTTCTTTTGACACTCAAACAAGAATATCATGAATTTTTTCATTCCTTATACGAAAACGACATCTCCTTTCCAGGTGACCTTTGTTTCCACAATAATGACAAATATAAGGAACGTTCTTACCCGGATTCACGTGTGCTGGTTTTGGAGGTTGATATACTTTGCTCTTTTGGACCTTAACTGCCGGTGAAGGTATTTCACTTTTTCCATTAGTGGAAAACTTTTGTTGAGAAGAATCACTATCTTTGACAAATTTTACCTCTTTGCTAGTACTTGGAGAATCTATTCCCTTATAACCCAATCCTCGTGTATCACGATGATTTTTACTTGCTCCTAGCATAGTGATTAATTTGCTTGAACTAGTATTGAACTTTTTCAAGTCATCTTCCAACATCTTGATTTTATCAAGAGCAGTAGCTAAATCAGCCTCAAGGCGTTTTTCTCGAGCGAGACAAACACTTTCTCTGTCATCAAAACTAATTTTTTGAGAGTTAAACCTTGCTTCAGATTCTGCAAGTTTCTCTTCCAACAAAAAGTACTTTTGATAAATATTATCACATTCAAGTGACTTCATACGTAGTTTTTCCTCTAAATCCTTGAGGATCGATTCGTTAGAACGATTCGAAAAATAAACACCTGTGTAACATCTTCTCAATTTCTTGTTTTATCGACAGAGAGGAGTCAGAAGATGTGAGACATGAGAAGTTGTAATCTTCTTCATCTTCCACGAATCCAAAAACTTAACATCTCTGAGACTTCTTCATCAACATCTCTATCAATATCTGAATCCCCTTCATCAGAAAGTTCATCCAACTGTTCTTCTAGGAGAGTTTCCAAATCAACAGTTATTACATCAAGAGAATGTTTAGATATTGACTTAGATGTGATAGTTCTCAGGTGAATCCGAGCTTTTAGAATCATCTGGTAATTTTTGAACTGGTACGTTATTAGAGATAGACTCGTCCATAATCAGATCACTACAAACACAGACTTATAAGGTCTTTAACGTGTTTGCCTTCTCTGATACCAATTGAAAAAGCGGGGGTCTAACAACACCACCCAATATTTCGCTTAGCAATCTGTATGGACAAACTACAATATACTTTTTATGAGAATCAACTAGACATTCAGACTCAATCAATAGAAAAGTATATTAACGAGTTTATATCTCAATCTCTCAATTTGATCTTTACTCAAGCAAATAGAAATCTGCGAGTCTTTATCAAAGAGAGATGAACTTGGACGGTACCAAAGACCAATGTCCAAGGATCAATCAATATCAATCAACAACCGTTAGGTCGGACTATCCAATTGACTGATCTAACGCACAACCTGTGTTATTTCTATTATACAAACAAATATAATGCGGAAAAGAAATAACACAGACACCAGAAGTTTTGTTAATGAGGAAACCGCAAATGTAGAAAAAACCCGGTCCCTAGTCCAGATTGAATACATACTGTATTAAGCCGTTACAGACATTAGCCTAATCCAAGCTAACTTCGGACTGGACTGTAGTTGTACCCCAATCAGTCTCCCACTGATCCAAGGTACAGTTGCACCCCTACGCCTCTGATCCCAACAGGATACTACGCACTTGATTCCCTTAGCTGATCTCACCCACAACTAAGAGTTGCTATGACCCAAAATCGCAGGCTTTGACAATAAACAAATCTGTCTCACACAGACAAGTCTACCAAAGGATAAATATGTCTCCCACAGAAAAACCCTAAAGTTTTTGTTTCGTCTTTTGATATAAAATCAAGGTGAACAGAAACCAATTGATAATCCTGTCTTGTATTCCCGAAGAACATCCTATATTAATCAATCACCTCACAACAGTCTTAATCATATGGTAGCGAAACAAGATATTGTGGAATCACAAACGATGAGACGAAGATGTTTGTGATTACTTTTCATATCTTTCCTATCGGAGAACTCTCACGATCTCAAGCCAATCAATATGATTGTACTCGTACGACAGAAGATGCAAGATCAGATCACACAACTACGATAAAAGTAGTATCGATCTGGCTTCACAATCCCAATTAAGTCTTTAAGTCGTTAACCTGGTTTTAGAAGAAGAAAACTAATGGTTAAAGGAGAACCGACTCTAGCACGCAAACTAGTATCACACGTAAAGTATGGGGATTCGTTTTTGCGGTTTGCTAGATGTCCCGTTATATAGCCTTTCAAATCAGGGTTTCACCGTGCTCACAAAGCAAACGCTATCCACCGTTAGATGAAAACTTGATTTAGATTCAAGATAATATATCTCAACCGTTAGATCGAAATCTTAGCTTGATATACACAAATGAACTGCACGCTTCTAAGATTGTTAACCATACCCAAACGTGTGCATTGTTTGTTCAAAAATAGTAAACCAAAAGGTTAGCCGTTTGAGCATTTCGTACCAACCATATTCTTCTTCACCATAACTAGTTTAATTGACTCAAATGAACTAGTTAGAGATTTGTTCAATTGCAAGGAAATCTCATGTACTACACAAGACACAATTGAAGCAAAGATGATTCGATTCAAAGAATCGGTTCATGAACTTAATAACCACAGTTTGCAAATGCATTCCTTAGTCTTTATAAGTTTATTTCATAAATCACCTTTAGATATATAACCTACACAAGTTCGCAGACTAGGTTCGCAGACTTGAGGTACTGGAAAGAGTTTACAAACTCCAACAGAAATTCTCGAGTTTGAGAGCTTCGCTGGTTCGTGGACTTGGCTCACGCAAGCAGTTTGTTAACTCAGCAGAAATTCCCGGGTTTGAGAACTTCGGCAGTTCGCGGACTTGGCTAAAAGCTATCTTCCAGTAAAGGACTTATGCACATATGTGTTTCCACAACATGCTTATGTCCATTATGGTTATGTAATCTAAACTCTCATTCCAATCATTTAAACATTCTTAAAGGACGTTATACAGTTGTTACACCATTTTTCGTTAAAGCAATTTTCAAGATGATTGAAACATATCATGACTTACATCCCTAGGTAAGAAAAGCATGATCGAAGTGAAACGCTTACCAACACATATTTCGAGATATATATAGCCGAGGTATACTCGGCTCGAAATATCAAATGTGTATAATCTAGTCTATATATATAGCATACGAATTTTGTCTCAAAAATAGAAGATAGAATAGATAGACTTTTGAGTGACAGATAAGTTCAAGTCTTCACATTCCTTTTTGTCGAGAAGTTCCACCGGTTTCTTGAGTAGATCTTCTGCTTGTCTGATGAACTACACTTACTATCTTAGTCCAATACTTAGCTAAATAGACTAAAAATCAAGACTTATATTTTTGATCACTAACATTGACAAACATGCTTGATATAGCAACGCATGCGAGTTTGACCGAGCAGTGCTCTAACAATAATAGATAGGAGAGATAAACTCGGCTTGAAATAGCAAATGTGTATAATTGAAATCTATATACTTATACGACTTTTGTCTCAAGAGTAGGATATAAATTAGATAAACTTTTGAGTGATAGATAAGTACAAGTCCCCACATACCTTTTAGTCGGATGAAGTTCCGCTAGTTCCTTGAGTAGTTCTTCGTCTTCGTAAGATGATCGTCGTGGAGTCTGGAGCTCAACTACACTTAATATAAGTAGACTAGAAATCAAGACATATAGTTTTGACATCTAAATTTGACAAACAAGCTTGAGATAGCAACTCTTGCGAGTTCGACTGAGCAGTGCTCTAACAACTTTTTTTATCTTGCCTATCGGAGATATAAATCTCAAGTCAAATTTACAATTATACTCATACGATAGATACAACAAGATCATACCACTTAACTACAAGAAAAATAGTTCGGTCTAGCTTCACAATCCCAATGAAGTCTTTTAGTCGTTAACCTACAAGGTATCGAGAATAAACATAAGGTTAAAGGAGAATCGACTCTATCTATGCAACTAGTATCATACAGGAGGTGTGGGGATTACATTTCCCAGTTGTTAGAGTTCTCCTTTATATAGTTTTCAAATCGGGGTTTGCAATCCAAGTTACCTTGGTAGCAAAGCATTCAATAGTCACCGTTAGATGAAAAACCTGATGTAACCAAGCTAATATATTTCAAACGTTAGATCGAACTTAGATTGTTACACACAAATGAAATGTACCCTCATTTAGGTTTATGTAACCGTACCCAAACGTGTACACCATGTTGGTTCACAAATAGTTAACCAAGGTTAGCCATATGATTACTCTCATATTAATCTTATTCATCTTAACCCTAACTAGTTCAAATGACTTCTAATGAAACTAGTTAAAGAGTTGTTAAATTGTTTAGAAAACACAATTGAAACAAAATCGGTTTGATTCACTTGAATCAATCATGAACATCATATCCACGGTTTGCAAAGATTGCATTCCTTAAGATTTAAATGTTTAAATTCATGAACTGACCGATTTGATAAAGTAACCAGCTGAAGTATGCATACTAAGCAACCGGATTTGAGTTGGTTTAGTTTCCAAACTGAGCAGAAATTTTCGGTTCGAATACATCCACCAATATGCGTACGGGTACGCATACTTAACCTGTCTCCTTCACCAATTTCGTATACACACATATGCATATACTTGGCTCCCGGTTTATGGATTTATACACTAATGTGCGAACACACTATATATTCTTATATCCAAAGATGGTTACATAATCTCAACTCTTCATTTCAATCATTGAAACTTTCTTAGAGGATGACAATAGCCGTTTTCACACACTATTAGCATCAAAGCAATTTTCAAGTTATTGAAATGTCAACATGACTTTCGTCACGAGTAAAGATGAACATGGCAAAAGAGAAATCTTGCCAACACATATTTCTATGTAAGCGATATATACTCAGCTCTAAATCTCAAATGTGTGTAATAGAAAACTATATCGTAAATATGACTTATGTCTCAATATAGGAGATAGAGTAGAAATAGACTCTCCTAGTAGTTCTGCGTCTTCAAATGACGAACGCCGTGAAGTCTAAGCTCAACTACACAATCTATGTCCTATTCCAAGACATCTATATATAAATAAGCTAGAAATCATGACTTATAGTTTTGATTACTAACATTGACAAACATGCTTGAGATAGTAACGCATGCGAGGTCGACCGAGCAATGCTCTAAAAGTTGTATTGTCTCGATCTCGTATCCATAGACGATCACACAAAGTGTGTATACCGATTTGTTGTATTGTCTCAACTCAGTCCATAGACAATCACTTTCGAAGAAAGGACTTATAGGTGGAATTTTTTTAGATTGAGGTATATTTGGGTACCTCGTCTTTTTATAATTCTTTAAATTTATAGCTCGGAATTGCCAAGGGTTGGGCACAAAAGATGCTAAGAGATATCTGAATGACATGCTGAATAAACTAAACCCTGACATCATATTTCAATCTGAAACTAAAAAAAAGGGATCTCATCCAGAGGATAATGAAAGACATAAATGTCAGCAACTTCTGGTTTGTTGAGCCAGGAGGGGCAAGTGGCATAGCTGGTGAATTAGCTTTGATATGTAAATCTAATCTAAAAGTAGAAGTTATTGACTTCTCTCTTAACCATATCAATGTTATAGTCAGCCCTACCAATAACCCACCCAGCTATTATGGTAGCCCCTATGCGTTCACAAAAAAAGCTGAATCATGGAAAATGATTGAGAATACAACCTCAACTAATCAGTTTCCTTGGTTGATTATGGGAGACTTCAATTTCATCTTGCATAATTTAGAGAAATTTGGCACTCACCCCATTGACACTTCTGAGGCTAATTTTGAGCTGGACATGGTGGACTTAGGGTTCACGGGACGTCCTTTCACTTGGTCCAAAAAAAGAGATAGGCCTCCTCTAATTGAGCAAAGGCTTGATAGAGGGATTTCTACTGATGATTGGATCCTTCTCTACCCAAACACCACCATATCTAATATGCTGGATATTGGGTCTGATCACCATCTTATCCTTCTTAGCTCCAATCCTCATTGGAAAAATGGTAGCATACCCTTCAAGTTCTTTGGCCCTTGGCTAGAGCATGAGGATTGCAAGAAAATTATAGCTGGGTGCTGGAACAAGACTATATCTGGATCCAGTGCTTATCTCAATGCCAAAAATCTTAAGGATATAAAACTCCAGATAAGATTTTGGAACAAAGATATCTATGGTAACATCAAGATACATGTTGAAGAATTAAAACAATAGCTGACAAGGCTCCACAATAACTACTTCATAATGGATGCAGACAATCAAGAATGCTAGACATGTCCTCAATGACTGGAAAAACATAGAAGAAAAGTTCTGGAAGACTAAAAGTAGGGACCAACTCATCAAGATGGGAGACAAGAATACTAGTTACTTCCACGGAGCTACAAAACACAGAACCAGGAGGAACAAGATTGACTCTATACAGGATGATAAAGGTGTGTGGATACATGTCCCTCATGAAGTTACCAGTTGCTTCACCAACCATTTCTCCAATATGGCAACAACTAGTCTTATTAATCTAAACCATAACATTATTCATCTCATTTCTACTACCATCACTCCCCAGGATAATCTCATACTCAATAAAATCCCAGCTATCAATGAAGTCAAATCCATTATGTTCAGCATGGCTGGAGATAAAGCTTCCATCCCTGATGGTTTCCCACCAAATTTCTTTCAAGCTAACTGGGACTTTGTAGGGGAGGATGTCACCAAAATATCTTAAAATTTCTTCACTTCTGGACACATGATAAAATAAATGAACTCAACTTTCATATCCCTCATTCCAAAAACATATAACCCTTCATCCCCAAGCCACTTCAGACATATAAGCCTCTGTAATACTACTTATAAAATTATCTCCAAATTCATTGCCCAAAGATTGAAACCATATCTGACAAAGATCATCTCCCCTTACCAGTCTTCCTTCATTCCTAGCGGGGGCAAATTGTAAGCAACATTGCCATAGCCCGTGAAATAATTCATACTATGAGAACTAAAAGAGGAAAGAAATGTGAAAATGGTAGTATGGGAATAAAAATTGATATGACTAAGGCCTTTGATAAAGTTGATTGGGGTTTCTTAGTTACCATCATGAAGCAAATTAGTTTCAATGAATTATGGTACAGAGAAATCCTACAATGCATATCCAACACCAGCTCTGCTGTTTTGATTAATGGTTCACCAGATAAGTTCTTCAAACCCACTAGGGGCCTCAGACAAGGAGACCCCATGTCCCCTTATCTTTTCTTGTTCTGCATGGAATCCCTGTCCAGGATTCTCATCCATGCTGAGTAACTGGGTCTCATCACAGGCATTAAGATATACAAGAAGGCTCCTACTATCAACCACCTTCTTTTTGCTGATGACTGCATGATCTTCTGCAAAACAAACATTATGGAAAGTCATAATCTTATGGAAATCCTCAAAATCTTTGATACTTCTGGATAGCTCATCAACTTCAGCAAATCTAGTGTTTTTTTCAGTCATAACACTGACCCCAATCTGATCCCCACCATCAGTCGGGCTATGAGTTCAAGTCCTGAAGACCAATGAAAAGTATCTTGGCTCCACTCTCTTCACTCATAGGAGCAAGATCATATCCTTCAGACCTAGAGTTGATAAACTCAAACTCAGGTTATCTAGTTGGAAAAACATTCCAGTTAACCCAGCTGGAAGATATGTCCTCATAAGTTCAGTAACCTATTCAACAAATACTTACCAAATGAACTATTTCAAGATTCCTAAGAAAATTTGTCAGGATCTGAACAAGCCTCAAAGAGATTTGTTTTGGGGGAAATCTTTGGAAAATCCTAAAGATTATTACCCAAAAGCCTGGATTGCTGGCTGCAAACCAAAAGATATGAGAGGACTTGGATTCGTGAATATAAAGCATTTCAACAGCTCAATGATTAAAAAAATTGGAGGAAGACTGGAAACAGATAAAGATTCCCTCTGGTACCAGCTAATGGATGCTAAGTATCCCATTGGCAGAAATGCTCTGAATATGGATATTAAACCTAAAGATGGGGATTTTTGAATTTGGAAAGGCATCTTAAAGGTATCAATAACATTCAAGAACACAGTTTGGAGAATTGAAAATGGCAAGACTATCAACATCTGGGAAGACATATGGATCCCAACTATCAAAGATAAAACCACAAAACCTCTAAACGGTACACCTGAGACTATTAGGGTTGAGCACCTTATTCTGCCAAGTGGTGGCTGGAATGATGGTCTGGTAAATACTATTTTTAATAATACTACTGCTCAAGCCATCCTCCAAGCCACTTTACATCCAAAAGAGGAGGAGGAAAAAATTATTTGGAACTTAACTGACTCTGGAAAATTCAGTGTCAAGTCTCTCAACAAAGCCAAGATGGATAGGATTTACAGAAATGATTCCCATACCAATGGAAATACTATGGAAAATGGATATTGTCCCGGTCATCCAGATTTTCATCTGGAAATGTGCTCATGTGATTCTCCCCACTAATGCTAAAACTGCTAGCGTCCTTCACTGCATTGATCATATCTGCCAGATCTTCCAATCTGGAGAGGAAAACTTAACCCATATGTTGTTAGAATTCCCTGCTGCAACTTCCATTTGAACTCTCTTACTTGGTCCAGACCATGGGATATTCGATCATACCACTAAATTTGAGGACTGGATAAACTCCTGGTTCAATCCTGGAAATGATAATTCTAATTGCAATATCTTTGCAACTGCCTGCTGGTACATCTGGAAGGTTATATGTGACTTTATCTTTGACCACACTCAACTGAATGTCAAGCTTACCACGACTAGTATACAACAACACTTATGCAATCATGACAGAATACACCATAAACAGAACCATATCCTTAATTCTCTTATTCATGATGAAGGAACTGAGTCAAGGAATTCAGGGATTCCTGATCATCCAAATACTCTTCTGGATTCTCATTGTAGAGGTTATTTCGGTATAAATATCCAAATATGTACTCTACATGATCCAGATAGCCATAAATTTTTCACTGCTCTGGATTTTATATGAAACATTATTGGGACTAGAAGATATCTGGGATACTTTGAGCAGGGTGAGAAACATGAGGTGCGGATCTAACTTTCACCTAGGCATAAGACTGGCAGAACACCAACATATAAATTCAAACTGAAAACCATGGATACTTTAGTTTGTTTCAACTATCTCTACCAAGAAGCGGTTCGAGGTAGTTTTCATCTCAGCTATCATGAAAGATCTGTTAAAGATTTATTCGTTTTAATCGTTGTCACACATATCCAGTCCTTGACTTTAGTTCTTGTATTTTGGTAGGCCTAAAAGTTATTCATAGGCTATAGAACTCAAACTCTTTTAATTTGGTTATGATTTGTAAGAACCCAACCAGAAGGAGTGGAGCTGCACATGAGCCGGTACAATCTGGTTTTCTGTTGGAACCGGTACCTGTAGACGGAGTTGACCGGTTCCTCATTTTGAGGACCGGTACATGTACCTGTAAGACCGATCTGGTACAACTCTGATACCGGATTTTTACCTAAAACTTTAATACATAAGTAAACAAGCTCAGAACTAAAGTCCTAACATACATCTATTGAGTATCAAAAACAGTTCTCTACAATCCATCAAATATTATACAATCTTCTCAATCAAGAACTATGTTCAACTCGATTAACTCTTTATTGCCTCATCCATCTCAGCAAACCCCCTTCCATCATCTCATATACTGATATACATTCAGTTTCAGAACAAACCAACAACATCAGCTCATCATCTTCCGAAATAACATCACAGAAAACACAAAACTGTTCTCCAATATAGTGGCAACACAATTCCTTGCAGCTCCACCTCCTCTCAGACCCCATACTCAATTAAATCTTTGTAAGATCCTCATGTTTGACAGTCTGAGCCGGTGCCTTACTTTTTCAGTTAGGAAACAATCATTTGAACAAAATTAATACCTGTTTGACAATCAACAAGGTCTTATCAACAACAACTACAACATCAATTGATTAAATCTACATCATATTACCATTAAGTCTACAACATCAATCAGTTCCTTGTTCACGATTCAGTACATCCATCTTCTAACTATCATTATTCATCCTTGAATCAACAACAACTTCAACTAATTTCCTGTATAATCAAAAACCTATATCAGAAAAATCTAAAAGCATTAATTTCACTAGAATCAATCGATTCAATTTCAAACAAAACCTAATTAAACATGCAATCAAGAAAAACCAAATTCACATTTAACAAATTAATTAAACCTGAAATTAATTGAAACCCTAAGTTAGTTTGTAGATATATAAATGAATCTGATTGATTATTTTACCTGTTAGGTTTTGAAATAACTGAAGAAGAATAAGTGAAGAGAAGGTGGTAGTGGCTGTGATAAAGAGGTGTTGATATCACTGTAATAGAGAGGTATTGATTGATTGGGATTAAACAATATCATGTGATTTGTTCTGGTGGTGTTGCTGAAGAAGAAGAAGTTTCGGATCCCTTAGAAGTTAGAAAACTGGAGAGAAGAAGAAGAAGGAGGAAAGACCGGGAGACTAATAAGAGAAGTTGTTGTATATACCTAGGATCAACGGTTAGATTCACAGGAAATCAAAGGCTAATATAATTCGGAAATATTGGTCCGATACATGTCGGGATTCTTAGCAATACCGGTATATCACCGGTTATTAATTCAATTCATGTTTCCTGTACCGGCTCCAACGGTTCTGATACGATACCGGATTTTTTTCTGTTCCAGACCGGTACACCGGTTCTGGACCGGTTCATGTGCAACCTTAAGGAGTAACGATTCCTCTATGGACACTAACTCTTTCTTGTATCCATCTTAGGGCTTGCCTAAGCTTTTCTACTATAAAAAAGAAAAGGAAAAAATCCGGACTAACAGTAATGAGTCGGTGGACCAGACCTCTCAACCCTTAGATTGAATACAGGTGACCCCATCCAGGACCGGTTTTAGTTCGGACACGTGTCAGTTTCTCGTCAGTGTGGATGGAGAGACTGGAAAATTCCGGACAGAAGATCCGAGCCACGACTCTTGCTGTCACATTCCACGTGGTGAATGTACTTTTTACCTCACTATCTATCACAGATCAAACCAGTTTTTTTGACTAGAGAGATGGAAAAGAAAGAAAGACTTTATCCAGAAAACAAGTACGCTGAGAGTTTTCGATCAAGCTCTGGGCAGTGAGGAGCTAATGATCCTCCATTGTTGAATGATTATAAAAGTCTTCTCTGAAAGGAGAATGTAGCTCCTCTCGCCGCCCTATCGAATACATCAGAAAGCCTTCTTTTTGGCTCGAAGGAAATCAAAGAACAGGAAATGCAGCTGCTTTCCAACAGTTGTCAAAGAACATTTTCACCACGAAAAGGATAAATCTTCCTCCTATCTCTTCGATATCATTGTTGATCTAGAAGTTTAAAGCAAAAATGTTTTGAAAAAGCTTTTCATTGAAAGCTAGGGCTTGTTCTTCAACAAAACTTGATTTTTTTCTTCTTCCTAAATGTTAACCCGATTTCTGTTTTTACTACAGATTTATTTATAATCTACCTTGTTGTACAAACCCCTTTAAGTTGTTCTGGAAACACTGAGTATCAAAAATTTGGCCTGATTTGGGGATTAATCAAAATCAAACGAACTTTCTGATGATACTTTTCATGTTTCATATTGTAGCTCCAATCCTTTTAAGACCATTCACTAAATTGATTCGTTGTTGTCGCAGTGAATACTGATTGAAATCTCTCTTCGGTTCATGCCATTAATGGTTATAGGAGAAACACTCCGGCTTGTGGCAATCAAAAAAAATCATATCATGGACCAAAGCTTCGCAGTCATCAATTCCCACTATGTGACTGACGAGAAATATCACGCCAAGAGGGGAAAAGGAGAAATCTTGCACTTAGCTCGGGAAACATCAGTATCAACTTGAGATTGATGAGCTCCTCACACAGAATTCACGCCAGAGTCTAGTGCACCTAGGACTAGTTCGACGAAAATAGGAAGGACCGAGTTACAGTCACTTGTATGAAAAGTAGAGACAGTCGCATTTCCCAGCATCAAGGTGATTAAATATCTTTCTGTGAACAGGAATTTTAAAAAAAAAAATACATTTTAGCTAGTAATTATCTGAATTTCCCATGGTTGCTTGTGCCGTTTGCATCTTTTTTCTACTCTAGTACCCATTAACAGTGAAAATATTGTTTTTGTTCTACTTTGGTGACCACCATTACACCAATTGATTTGCTAAGCAGAAAATTGTTTTTGCATTAAATACCACACCTTAATCAAGGAGAGTGCAGCAATTTGATATGGAGTTGATTTTAACTCTTGCTTATTTTAATCATTAGTCACAGGTGCATACAACTTTTTAAAAGCCTCACCTGAAGGGCAGATGGTGAGGGGATAGCAGACTGCACACAGTGATTGTAAAAGCTTCATTTTAGGAACTGCACCAACAAGGGCAACAATGAACAGTAGGAACTCCCTTGGGGCATTGCATCTGCCGAAGAAAATGAAGAAAAGAGCGTTTACAAACATAGCACAAGAAAGCTGTTGCAACCACAGACAAGCTCTGATGATTGCCAAAAGGGACTGAATGATTACAGCTCGTGAAGAATATTCTCGCTGCACTAAGAATTGAAACCTTCGCAAGCATAGCAGGAAGAAGCTGCCGGCCAAAAGAAGTCCATGGCGCGTGGAAGCTCACAGTTTCACAACTATAGTTTGAGAAGACGATCGAAAATTATAGTCCTGCAGATGAGAAATAGAGAAGAACTCCTAACCTCGATCAGGCGATAGTTCAATAAGCAACACCAGTCCGTGCCATGCAACAAGTGGTTTCTCAGCTAACCACTTTATTGTTTGATTATCAGCTACAGGGAAGGATCCAACACTCAGTGTGTGAAGTACCAAGGAAGGACACTGAATTTGTTTAAATGTGAGAACCACGACAAGCAATTCCGGTCTCTAGCCGGTACTCACAGACTTGCAGCAAGAGATACCTTTCACCAATGTTCTTAGATGAATTACCACGAGGCAGAAAAAGACCATTGTACGGGGAGATTTCGTGATCATTATTTGCAAATCGATCTCGAAGTGAAAGTCTCATCAACGATGATAGAAGTGCCATGCTCAAAGGATAAGGGCCGATGCTGTTCAAGGGTGGCTGGGGACTAACCCTTTTGTTTCACTTTTATTGTGTTCCCACAAAAAAGGAGAGAGGAAGCCTCGAGGATTAATTAGCCAACAGCACAAAGACTCTAAACTTGAAGTGAAACTATGAAAGTCTCATAATCTCACCCATTTGAAGTGAATAATCCACAGCTCAGTCTACTTGACGGCAAAAGCTCACTAGGTGGTCAGCATTGTTACGAATACATCGTTTTCAAGGTGATGCAAGAAGCAGGACACGCATTCTCTAGTTGGAAACTCATTACAATTGGAGTTTGAATACCCCAAAGGAACCACACCCTGGACGAAGATGAACTACATCGTGGACAAAGGTGAAACCCGTGAATACTATGCCATGAAGGGAGATCAACTAGTTGACCGCGATGGTTACCTTAAAACCCCTTTGTTTCTGTCTGAATTTTGTTACAGAAAAGGAGGGTCAATGTTTTGACAACATCATGCAAGTCTCCAGTGACTCACGTTCTCGTCCAAGAGTAAGATCGATTCACAGAAGGAAACTTTGGGTTGTTGAAGTTGTTGAGGAAAGTCTCGGGCTGTGCTCTAGGAGCAACATTATATCTACAACACTCCACGAAGCGATGATCATTGCTTGCAATCAGAGCTCAAAATGAAAATCTTGAAACCAAAAGGGTCGATGTATAGCAATGGCGAAGGATGACTAACTTCTCTGTTTCAATTTTATGGTACAAGGGACCAAGTCAAAGAACGAAGCTCCAAAGATGATGGATGGGGACGATGGGTACAAGGGACCAAGTCAAAAAACGAAGCTCCAAAGATGATAGATGGATGAGAACTAAAGATTGGTTCACGAGCATCACTAAGGGAGGGAGTATGAAAGGCCACAAAGAGGACATGGTAACAGCAAATCACTATTGAGTCGAACAATTCGCTTCGGACCACTCTACAAAAGCTTGTGAACGAGTAGTCTAGGGGAAGAGATGTCAGATGTGAAAACCGCAGTGAAGAGTACCAGATTTTTCATCTCGCTAGGGACTCCAGAACAAGAATGGCGAGTAGAAAAGGGAAATCACAAGTGCAACTTGGGAAGACTAGCGAATAGCCACAGAATCACAAGTTGATACTACAGCGAAAGAAAAGGATCGACATCCGAGGACAGTGACTAACGAATAAATCCTTGAGTGTCTGTTAACTTAGAACCATGCTCTATTTTGTGTTAGTGGTTAGCTCCATTGGATCCTTGTATGTGCTACTAGATTTTTAGTAGTTACATCTGCAAAAGAATGTTAGCATCATGTACTTGTGCAACAGTTGCTTGCAGCTACCGGGAACTTGGATAAAATGCGAGTTAGAATCCACAGAGCTCTTAACTTTGTGTGAAAAGGTTGAAGAATTTGAATGAGGTTAGGATTTTATACGCTGAGTTTATATGGAAAGAGCTGCATTCATAGAGGATCAAGGTAAAAGTGAGAGTATAGATGGGGTAGTTTCAGATCAAGCTTATATAGTTGAGTACGTTCAACAGGGCCACATGTGAATTCTGTTCAAGGGGCTCTGCTAATCAAGATCAGAGAATTGCTGTTGTTCAGCTAAGCCAGCACGCGCCACAGCGTAGAACTTTCTGAAACCTTGGACAACTAATTCTCAAGCATGATGAAGCTGTTGTTGCAATAAAGACTAAGCAGATGGACCATGAGTTTTGTCGGTAAAGTTAGCACAATCAAGAGCCGTAATGGTCAACAACATGTATCCCATGATGAAAAAGGCGCCACTTACAATTTTAAGCACACATTATCTGTTGAAATCTCTCACATTTGTCGTGAGGATCTGATCTGTCCTGTCCTCCACCAAAAACGGCTCTTAGCTTGGGACTGGGTCCACTTCATTTGATCCCCTTACTTTGAGAATGTAGTACGTGATTGCAGACCAGTATTGGAGGATACAAGTAGACAACTTGCGGAATATATATTTCTGGATGTGGAATTCATTTATATCTGAAGTCAATGATGGGGGGACAACTTATGCCCCAGCAGACTTTCAGGTTGCACATGTTTCTAATTTTGGGAAAAAAGATTTGGAACTCCTTAATGCGGTTTTAATAAAGAAGAGCTATGAAGAGAAGGGCCAAAAGAAACATGTAAAACCGCGTGCTTGGAAGCTAGAATCCATGAATATGAAGGTTGATAATTCTAATAGAAAACTTGACGAGGAGAAGATGAATACAGAGTGTATGAAGAGTTCTTGAAAGATTTGGAGGAAATCCCAGAGATGATGTTTAACATATCCTTGTACCGTAATAAAGAGTGCCAACCATTGGAGATGACTGATGCAGATGGTAATGTACCACCGCCTTCAGATGAGATGCTTGCTGATCATGAATTAGGTGATGGAGAAAAAGAGGAGAATAATATTGGGCAAGACATTAATGAGTGATTTTCTATTTGATCAGATGCTGATCTTATCATTCCTCAACTGGTACACAACTTCCTTTGACATTTTTTCATTCTTGTACGTAATTATGCGGAGTCTTGCATCCTACTTTTCCTCTAAAGATTCAGATGAACTCTCAGTGAACTAAGCCTGTTACTTTGTTTTTAAAAGTTGGTTTTTTGATGGGCTGACGGTGCAAGCCATTTAAATGAGATATTTTTGATACTGAATTCATAGCTTCTTGCATTACTTGTATCTGTAGTGCACATAACTTTGTCAACACTATTTCTGCTTAATCTTTTAGTTTTGGAAGCTTGTGCATATGTATGCACATTACCTTTTTTGTTGATGATATGCTAAAACACAAAATATTATGGATATGAAATGAACTTGTATCTATATAATATCCTTCCTCTTTGACATCCTAGAAGGTTTCTGTATCATAATAAATGGAGCTTTTGTATGGATTTCCTGCAAGTGTAGAATCACTGATGTTTGAGACAGTTAGATTCCATGGTAGCCTAGCTATATGTATGTGGCTGGAATAAAGTCTGAGAGTGATAATGAAGTCACTTGCTGGGTGTTCGCATAAATTTCTGCAAGTGGGAAAGTGGGAGGACTTGCGTCATAATTTGATGCGGAGTATGAGTTATCGTCATTTTTTTTGTTGACTAGTTTGATATAATGCTCAGGTGTAAATGTATTACAATTGTGAGGTGAAGTTTGCTTCCAATTTGGCTGGAGTAATTTTTTGTTTTTGGCTGTTAGACAAATATAATATGCTAGATACCTCAGTTTGTAATGCTAATGAGAGTTTTGGTTGCCTGTGTTTTTTCTTAGCTAAGGGAGCACGAGGAACTAAAAAGTTGAGTCACAAGTGAAAGGTGCTTGAAATGCAGAAGATAAATCAAGCATAGGAAGGTGTGCGGGCGGAATCGAGATAAGAGATGCTAAAAGTTTGATTCTATGAACTATTTTTTTTATTGGTTCAGAAACGCAGGGTCTTTGATAAGTTAGATGGCTGACCATATCAAAATCCTGAAAAACTCTGACAAATTCTGACTTCTTTTTACCCCTGAAAAACACGAAGAATACTTCAAAGAGTGTAAGCCACTTGCAATAATTAGATTGTTTACACCGTGTTTGGATACTGAAGGAACGGTTTCCCTCTCTATTTGTATTTTTAACTTATGTGATTTTCAAATAGCTGTCGATTATATTGTCAGGTAGCATATACTGTCATATGAGCTCTGATAAGTATGCTTTTTAAGTGTAATGTTTATGACGTCTCAATAAACAAAGTTAGTTCATGCACGGTGAAAACAAAAATGAAGATTTCACCAGCCGTTACCAATGATCCACGCCCAATCAAGTGTTACACCCGTAAAAAAAAACAAGCGGATTCCACAAAGCATATACCTGGCTTCTGCAAGTGCAAACAACATCCCCCATTTGCAGTTCTCATATATTCATGTCAAAAATCACCAAGGGATATTCATGTGTTCTATCAAAATTAATTAGTGATAGTGTCAAGGGTTCAGGCTTTCAGATATACTGTTGTTTCTGCCTCCCTAATCCATAGAGTCGACAACAATGTCAGATATACTGTTGTTTCTGCCTCCCTAATCCATAGAGTCAACAACAATGTTAATATCAGCAGTATGAGACAGCAATCAGATACATCAGAACATGCAAAGACATTGCTACAACAAAATAAGCTTGGGGAAAGTGTTAAATTGGATAACAGCCAAGCAATAGACATAGTAGCTCAGCCGTCATGGGGAACCTCTGACGATCATGTTACAACTTACAAGTGTCGTGCCTGCTATTTCACATGATCAAATCACTAGCTAAGAATAATGGAAGAAATAAGAATTACAAAAAAAAAACGGGCATATTCACTATAGGCACAAGGAAAGTGCTCGCCCACCAATTACAAAACAAAGACCCCATTACAGAACCAATGGCTACAGCAACACAATCCAAAAGCTGACACCTGCACATTAAGATTACATTCTGTGCATTGCTCATTTCCAGGCATACTGTAATCCAAGCACAAAGAAAGTGCTCGCACACCAATTACAACAAACCCAACTGAGAAACTAAAAGAAAAGAACAAAGACCCATTACAGAACCAGTAGCTACTAGCTACAGCAACAAAAATCAAAAGCTGAAACCTACACATAAAAATTACGTTCTGTGCTTGCAAGTTTCTCTAATATACTCAACCAAGAAAGAACTAATGGAAAGTGTGACTTAAACCTGGAAAATATCCCGCCTTGGAACCATCTTCAACCAGCTTTCAATTTCATCACCAAGCATAAAACGATCTTCTTCCAATTTCCTGTCCAAGTATGCTCTTTTAGAGTCTGATGAGGCTGGAGTAGTAGACCAAACAGAAGAAGCATCAAAACAATTATGCATTATATCCACTTTCAGCAGCTTGATAGTTTGAACCATGAACTCTAGCAATTCTACCGAGTCAAATTCAGGAGCATTCGTGGATTCTTCAACCACAATCCCAAGCAATCTATCATCTAATTCTGCAGCAGCTTCCCTTACTTTGTCCAACTTCTTGAGCCGCCTCTTCAACATTTCCGGATAGCGCCAACATCGCACTAGATATGCATCTTTTTCCTCTCTGTACATACAAAGTTTTATTTTCTCTCCTTCCTGAAAGGTATTAATATATCTAGCAAGGGCATACAATAAATCCCGTTCGATCTTTAGTAACGCAAATTCCTTCTCGTTTACCGCCTCATAGTCTTCCTTAGCAAGAACTTTCTGAGATTGTATAAGCTCAAGATACAGCGAATGCAAGTCTACCAGTTTCTCAATAAAAGAATTCGAAATATTACTTATTTGAGCAGCAAAATCATACACTTGACCATTGTCTTCTTGTATATCCTCAATGGGTGTTGGTTGATGATAGTCAGGTTGAAGATAGTCGCCAAAAGCCAAGGGAAGAGGTTCAGATGCAACTAAATCAAACATTTGACAATAATCTTCTTGCACACCATCAAAGGGTGTCGGTTGATGATAGTCTTGGATATCTGGGGGGAGACCAGCTAAAAATTCAGGATCAATGTCTTCTGCAGAAGGAGGTGTGTATGTGGTGGCTTGAACGGGTTGGGCAAGCTGGGAAGCCAGTACTTCTGCCCGCAAATCTTCAGGCAGTGCCTCCAAAAAGGTTGGATCAATAGTATTCGCACTTGATGTTTCGTTATTAGAACTGGTTTGATCACCCTGATTACTATCAGCCACTGGGACGCTCGGTCCAGCAAGCCCTTCATGTACCCTGACATCAGAAGCAAGAATAACACGTTCAGCCTGATTCTCTTCAGGTTGATGATAGTCGCCAACAGCCAAGGGAAGAGTTTCAGATGCAGCTAAATTATACTGATCAGATTCCTGCTGTTGTTGTTGTGGTTGTTGGTGCTGCTTGGTCAAGTGGTTAGCTTCAGGAATGCTCAAGTTATCAATATCAAAGGCGTCTTCTTGTAAATCCTCGAACGCTGTCTGTTTATGAAGATCTTCAAGATCCCAATCATCAGGAATTGGAACATTGTCAAGTAAAGAAAGATCAAGATTATCAGACTCAACATTCAACTGTTCTCTCTTGTGTCGTTGACTAATCTTCTTGGAAGGAGGAGGAGGAGGGCAAGAGGAAGATGAACTGTGGTCTCTCATTGTATCTATCTCTTTCTTCATCGCTTTAACATTTTGAGACATTGAATTTAGTAGCATGTCTGTATAGAACAAAGCTTCATCATCTTCTTCTATAGCATCGGCCAACTGTTCATATACTTGGTCGAGGTATTCCCTTATTTGGATCAGAGAGTCGAATCGCTCTTGTATCCTTTGCCTTTCGGAATAATGTGTTGCAAGGAAGGGGCCTGGTTCCTTGTCTAATCTCTGGAAGGTGTAAAGGCGGAGGCTAGAAGAGTTCGGCTTGAAAATTTTTAGATACGCAATCTGAAATTGAATTAAATCTGAGACATTCTCTACTACGGAAGCTTCCAAATCAGCCACTTGACTCATAGGAGTGACATTATTTCCTCCGGTATTCAGATACATCATGTGGTTGAAATAAAACTTTGTAAGGTTTTCCAAAATCTTAACAACAACATGCCTCAGTCTACATATTTCACCAGCTAAGCCCCACCAATTTTCGATCTCTTGATCGGAAAACTTGGAATCAACCATTGTCACTTAATATTGAATACCTAATAAAAAAAAAGCCCAATTTAAATTAAAAGAAGAAACAGTACCCAAATTTCATATCAACTAAATCCCTAATTGAACAGAACCCAAATTTCACATAATTCAATCAAACCCAAAACCAAATAAACCCCTAAATTAAGAACTAAAGAAAGAGGGTATCTTTATGAACCCAAATCCTGAACCGCTGTCCTTATTGTAACGAGATTTAAAAAAAAAGCCCTAGAAACAAAGAAAACCCAATTTTATATTAAAAGAAGTAATAACATAACCCAAATTTCTCAATTAAACTCGAATCTAAAAAAATCCCTAATTTAAGAACAGAAGAACTAAAAAAAAGAGAGTACCTTTAAGATTGTTTCTCTGCAAAGATCTCTGAACCCAAATCATGAATCGGTGTTCTTCTTGTAATGAGATTTCAAACAAACCCCTAATTTATTACCACAACCAAGTAAAGAAACTAAAATTTTCGTTTCAATTTTAGTACAAAACAATCAAATGAATAGACTGAAACCCTAATTTTTTTTGTTTTGTTTTGTTTTGTTTTGTTTAGGGTTTTGAATAGAAACGTTGAGAGCGAGAGGGGGAAATTTTCTTTCAAAAATACTTACTATAAAGAGATACAAAAGTCGGGCTAATACAGAACAACTCGGGCAAGACTAGGGCTGCACATGGACGGGTATGGGCGGGTATAAGCTAAAACCAACCTCGCACCCATAGACTGCGGGTTTTTATTTTTATAACCAACTCCGCACACACAAACAACGGGCGGGTGTTAATACCCGCCCGCTGCGGATTGGGCGGGTATGAGTTTAAGCGGGTTTAACCCGCTTTATATTCAATAATCATTCACACATCTGTTTTTTAAAATTTAAATAAACTACTTACTTAAGTTCTTGTATAACTTAAAAAAACAAATCATAAACATAACATTGCTAAGCTAAAACAAGTTTAAACAGTACAACTACTCTACTACTTTAAATTTCAGATTAAAACTTAAACAATAAAAGTTTCCAGACTATCATATTCAAGTGACTCAAGTCTCTCATCCTAGCATCCTCAAGGATCAAGGACTTCCGACACGGTCTTCTTAAATAAATCTGCAACCAAATTGAAAATTATGTTAGCTTCTTTTAAGGTCTTTACTCTTTACTGACATATACATAAAATAGAAAACAAAGAAGAAGAACATTTCGAAGATTACCTTCCTCAATGCTAGAGGAATCATCTGGTATATACTCCATTAGAAAATCAAGATCGACAGGCTTTTGTTACCAACTCTGCGTACAGAGTAACGCCTCAACTGTCCTCGCAGACAAAGAGCTTCTCTATGGCTAAGAACACGCTTCCCTGTACTAAATGTAGATTCAGACGCAACTGAAGAGACAAGTATAGCTAATATATCCTTCACCATATGTGAGAGTATTTTATACTTGGTGCTATTTTCTTTCCACCAAGCCAATATATCAAAATCGGGATTATTTGGAACACAATCATCCATCAAATACTTATCTAACTCTGAGTTTGCATCAATAACTGGGTTTTTTCTACGCTTTTTCTTCCTTGACTCAAGAATAGCCTCAATCGAATCATCTACCATAATATCAGGAGTTACATCCACAACAGCAACACTAGATGACCCTTCCTCCACTGTTGAAAACATACACTTATACTCTTCAAAGAGTCTCACAATTTCTTCCTTTACCTTTTTCATAATACTTTCAACCCTGTATTCATCGCTCTCATACAAAGACTGAAGCACAAACTCTAACCCACCTTCTTTCTCTCTTGGATCAAGTATTCGGGCAAAAAATAATGCTGAATTCATATCTTCATACCTATCCCAGTACTTATTGTACTTGCCAATTATAAGAGTTGCCAAACTTGAAATATAAGGATCTGGATTTCTGGTATCTCTAAAAGCAATTAATTGTTCATGGATGATTGCTAATTGCCATAAGAATATATGTGATGTAACCTTTGTTGAACCAGAAAACTTAGCAGTACAGTCAAAGAATACCTTAAAACACTTCACAAGGCCTTTGGCATAATCCCAATCTTTGGCATAAGGAGCATGTTGCTTAGGCTTTTTCTTCTTTTTCTTTTTCAGTAATAGCTTCCTTCCTCTTGGATTAGCATTCACACTTTCACTGTCAGATTCAGAACTATATGAAGAGTCGGAAGATAACTCTCCAAGGTCAGAATTATCAATATCAGAAAGTATATATTGAATATTAGGTAAAGCAAACGATTCATCTTCAGGGAAAATATACTTCTTTTGGAAGTCTTTGTCATTCCTTGCTAACCTATTAAAAACTCTTTCGCACTTTTCAGCTGCCTCTAACATCAAATATGTGCTATTCCAACGGGTTTTAACATCTAAAATCAAACCTTTCTTGGAGTCAATCCTTTCTTTTGTACAATACTCTTTAAATGTAGCCAACCTAGTAGGAGAAGCAGTAACAAACTTCACAACTGACCTGATCCTCTTAATCGACGCGTTATATTTAAGTATTGCATCTCTTATAACCAGAGCAAGGACATGTGCAGCACATCTGACCTGATAAGAACAAAAACAAGATAAACTTAGAAATTGCATTGGTTGAATCAGAAATTAAATCGTCATTTGTAATAAGAATAAATATAACTTTCTTACATGTAAGTACGCAGCTCTTTCAACTGCACCTGTCCAACCAATTACACTAGTCTTCAAGTAATCAATAGCCAGAATATTAGCATTAACATTGTCAAGAGTCACAGCAAAAACATCTTCGAGTCCCCAATCCACCAAACAATTTTCTAGCATGATACCAATGGCTTTACCTGTATGACCTTTCACTAAGCAAAACATGATAATTCTCTTTTGCAACTTCCATTTATCATCTACATAATGAATAGTTACACACATACAATTGAAATTATTCAGCGATGTCCATGTATCTGTTGTTAGAGATACTCTTTGTTTGTTCGCCTTGAAATATGCTTTCAACAGTTTCTTCTCATCAATATACATTTCTAAAATGTCTCTGTAAATTGTCATACGACTTGGGACAGGAAATCTAGGCTCAAACTCTTGAAGCAAAGACCTTAAACCCTCTGCTTCAATAATTCTAAACGGCAACTCTAGCTTAATTATAAACTCCACTAAACGCCTTCTGCACCTATCATAACTATAAGAGGAAGCAACTAGTTTAGCACTAACACCTGGCTTTGGGGGTAATAAAACAATACTCTGTTGTCCCTTCTTCCTATCAAGATTCTTAGGACATCTAGCTGCATGATTCTTCAAACTAGTTGTCCCATCCCTAACCTTTGCATCAAAAGTATTTTTACAATGATTGCATCTTGCTTGAAGAGGATTTAACCTAGTAAAATCTTTCACCCATACATCAGAATACTGTTTTGACTTCTTGTTACCTTCACCTGGGGTTGTAACTTCAGTTTCAGAGACATCAGGTACAGATTGAGGTGTCCCACCAGTTTCAGATTGAGGTGTTGATGAGGTTGGTGCTGCACTTGACATTTGGCTGGAAGTAGCCAAAGCCAAAGGTTGAGATGATGAACCTTCTTCCATTAACCTCACTAAAAAACATTGAACACCAATTATATTTCATACCTAGATACAAATGAAATCACTTTCGTTACAAGAGACAATCGAAATAAATTCATAATGAATATTGGGTTAAACACTAGATAGACAAATGCTGGAGAATCAATTGAAAAGCAACATACATCACCACATCTGAAGGCAAGTCAGTGAGAAGTTTATTGCTTCATTCCATGAATCCCATGTTACTAAGTTAGCTGGGGAAAGGCTAGACTAAGCAAATAAAGATTGTAATACAAGACCTAGCACAGTTTAACATGACAAAACTAGAAGAAAGGATTCCAATGACAAGAATAAAACATTACATGTAACAGCATCAAATTGAACTTCCTAATAATTTCAAGGCTAGTTTCACCAAGTAGAAAGACTAATCAAACAACATATTATTCAGGAATTAGTCTACACAAACACTGATTGTTTCATTCATTCGAATCATTGATCAGATTTCTGTTCTGATTCCAGAAAATCAAATTGAAACAAATCAAAATTATAAAATCAAAACAAAAAATAAGAACAGTATAATTAGAATTCACAGAATCACATATGAACATTAACTCAGTGAAGAAAAACCAAAACCCCAAAAAAATTCATACCTAGGAAGTTCACATATGCAGATTAGGTGTTAAATCTGTTGATTTTTTCGACTGCTGGTGAAGATTCGAAGTTGTAGTTGTTGTTGTTGAACTGTTGATGAAGAAATAGACAAGTTACTGTTGTTTTCGTAGCGAATCGTAGGTGAGGAAGAAGACCGAGGAGGAAGAAGGGGAGAGGCCGAACAGAGTCTAGAGTCTGAAAGTGAATGAGAGTTTACTAGGATTAGGGTTTCATAATGTATCAGGCGGATAGAATTAATTTTATCTAAAGGTATATATTTTGCGGGTTTTTCGGGCGGGTATGGGCAGGTATGAGCTAAAACCAACCTCGCACCCACGGACAGCGGGTATTTTTTTTCATAACCAACCCCGCACCCACAACGTACGGGTATGGACTAAAAACCCACGGATTTAGCGGGTACGGGTGGGTATGGGTATCGTGGGTGGGGTCTTGTGCAGCCCTAGGCAAGACCACTTCCAAGGATGAGTCATCAAATGTGACCATTGGTTTTCTTGCTCACCAAGTGTCCTTTGAACATCCCCGGTAATACCTTTCCGTTACTCTCCCACTAGTGGGGAGTAGAGATTTTCTTACCGGTACGAGTAAAACTTGTAGTCACACCAATTTTTCAGATTTTTCCCACTATGAAACCAACGTCCAGAAATTTGAAGACACGCACCCATTTTTTAGAGAAAAATTATTGTCGGAGCCAAAATTATTGAAATTAAATTTTATATGTTCATCACCCTCTTCTTCTTTCTTCTCTCTCTTTCGGAACAACATCAGCAGGAGTTTCACTTGCATAAGCTTTAACAGACAGTGATTGATTTGTTCGAGTCGTCAAATTTTGAGTCTTTTACAATAACAAAAGAGCCCCACCATTGATAAACTGATTATTAAACGACTACTACTAGAGCAAACCCGAATCCGAGATTTGGATCTAGAGATCGATTATCGATGGCAACGATGATAGTGATCTCAGTTTCTTGGATTCATAAATGAAATCTAAGTCAGCAAGTCGATCTTTCGGAGGAGGGAATTTGCAGTAAAGATGAATTTTTATTAAGTAGTTGCGGAAGAAAGAAATGTAGGTATGTTGCTCAGCCTCAACTAGGTGATTTTTCTAGAGAGAGTTGTGAAGGGGTTCTTCTTTAGTTTTATTAGGATTTGTTGCTTAATTATTTGATCGAAAAAGAATATCTGGTTTTGGAGATTGAAGGAAACCCCACTTTGCTGGATGGTGTGAGTAGATTGAAGACGCCATTGATGGCATATTTGTGTGAGCTTTTACTTAGAGTTTTTCCTCGGAGCAGCATATATTGTTGTAAGTAACGAAACAGAACAGAGAAAAAAATGAAAAGAGAGATCAAGTCACTGTGATATTGATTTTTGAATTTAAAATAAAGTAATGGGTTTTTGATGGTATTGGTGCTGATTTGAAATGAAGAAGGTGTTGTTGGTTGGAAATTGAGTCAAATAAAGAATGCATTCAGAGGGAAGATACTACCAGCAATGCATCCTGAAAGTATAGAGTTAGATTGATAGTGAAAGATATTATTGGAGCTTTAGAAAGAGGAATTAGACATGAACAAGCATGGAGTGATCCTGCATATAGCAATCGACATGTCGAGAGTGACGATAAAAATGCTAGAAAGGTTGTTATTGCTTTGATTGGTGGCAGTGAAGGGAAAATTGAAAGGAATTGGAGTAATGAAGAGGAAGCTCTTGATGATAAATCCCAGAACTTGTTGACTTAGTTGAGGGTTTATCATCTATTTTAGGTGACCTTTATTTGAGTTTATGTTTGTAGTTCATGGTGGTAACTGAAATAGGAATGATGGTGTTGTTGTTGGTTTGCAATGGGTGTGTGTATAATGGGTGTTTACAGGTGGAGTAGTGGATGCACAATCTGTTATGTAGTTATGAAAATGGATGCATAACCTGTTATGCAGGTATAAAATAGATGCATAACCTGTTATGCATCTTGAAAAGTTGTTGCATAACTTGTTATGCAGTCCAGAAAATGTTTGCATAACACGTTATGCATCAAATTTTTTGTTATTGTTGAAACCAACAAAAACAAAGACTGCATAACTTGTCATGCACCTACAATAATATCTGCATAACATGTTATGCAGTCGTGGAAATGGATGCATAACCTGTTATGCATCCGAGAATATGATTGCATAATGCATTATGCATCGAGAAAATAGATGCATAACCTGGTATGCATCTGTAAATATGGATGCATACTGCATTATGCATCAATTTTTTTATGTACGCCGTAAAATCAACCAAAACAATGGTTACATAACTTGTTATAGATGCACAACTTTGTTATGCAGTCGAGAAAATGGTTGCATAATTCGTTATGCGTCTGCAGAATGTGTTATGCATCTTTTTTGGTGGCTGCATAATGGTTATGTAGTCAGTTTTCGAAATTTTGCCTAAAATGATGATCACCTCCGATTTTTTCGTGAAAAACAAAAGTTTGATATTGTTGTTTGTACTCATTGCGCAACTCTCTTAAAGAGATTTCCAACGATATAAAATTTGTAAAATTCCAAGGCGCGGATTTTTAGATATGTTATATCCAAGTTGTGTTGCCAATTATACCCCTGATGCATAACCTGTGATGCGGATGCATAATCCGTCATGCAGACATTTTTAATAATTTCATATAATTATGGGTGTCACGGAAATAATTATGAATGTCACGGTACCTAAAATTAATTGTGGACCTGACAACGAAAATATTATTTTTTTTTGGGGGCGTGCGCCAATTTTCCCCTTGAGGTATGTGTTACGGGGCCTCATAAGGGTTTTAATAGGCTTGTTGGATACCGGGCTTCTATATGTGTCAGAGCCTTAGAGGGAGGGAGCTGCCTACAAGTTTGCAACTACCTTGTTGTTGTTGTCCACCTGATGGAAGGTTTTTTTCCGACTGCGATGAAACCTTATCAATTTATTAATCAACAACCAAATCGTTTACCGATTCAGACTAGTTCTTTGAGCTAGAGAGGCTTGATCCTTCGGGATTGGGAGGTTACTTTTATCAATGGGTTCACGACACCTAAGCAAAGGTAATTACCAAAAGGACCTCCAAGCAAAGCAAAAGACAGCAAACTCAAGTCGCAAGAGGGTCTGAGGAAACGAAACGAGACGATAGATTGAGAAGATTTAGCAGAAATCAATTACAAAAGAAGACAAAAAAAAAGAAGATAAGACCACCAAACTGAGATGCCAGAGAATAAGCTAAGGGAATTCAGTCACTAATAAAAATTCAATTGAGGTCAAACCATTAATGGAGAATGTACCAACTCTAATGGACTGAACCAAAACAAAACGTGCAGTGACTGCAAAAGCTAAAAATTAAGGAAGGAGGGAGAAACAAGACAAACCAAGAATGGAACAGATTAGAGAGGAAAGAGGATGACAATAGATGGTATACATGTACAACCTAAAAACCAATAGAGTACCCACATTAAGACTAAAACAAACAGCGACAATGAAGGCATGAATTAGCCAAACAAACAAGGAATATAGCAGAAAATAGCGACCAAACAAAATTGCTGCTAGCAAGATACTCCTTGCTCTTCACGCCGGGCAAGTTCTTTAGGACAGAGAAGTACTTCCTCTTACTTTTTAGAAGTAGGTTGGTTTTATTTTGCCTAATGTACATACCAAACTTATCTGCATCATTTTGAAAGTTTGTTCCCCATCTGAAGTACTAAGACCTGAATCACATAAAATCATCTCCTAGATATTTCATCAAACAATAGGTAAACGTTTGTCTTTGGAATTTCACAACAATACAGCATGTATGCAACCCTAGAAGCTACAGTTTCAGCATAATTACATATAGTGCTGTTATTCTTTTGGCACATCCGTTTTTATCGGCTCACTTCCCATGTTCAGAGAACCATCTTTCATTAGTCTAATGCTGAGACTGTTAAACCTCCCTCTTGAATAATGTCGAGAAGCCTTTCTCCAATCTGTTCCAGTTTTCATCATAGCTGCAAACTCATCGTAGCTGATTCGCCCATCCTATTATTATCGAAAGGTTAATTTACAAAGATAAAAACAACACAATGAGTAACAGTAATATGTTGGTAAGAGATAATCTAGAGTTTTCACCTTGTCAGTGTCTACTTCTTGGAGAATGTCGTTAGCTACTTCTGAGCAGTTAATGGCTTCGTCATCCATCAAGGCCTCCTTCAGCTCCTCAAGCTCAATATAACCATTACTATCTTTGTCAAAGTAGGAGAAGGCCTTGTGAAGATGCTCATCATTGGCCATCCTCCGTAAATGGAGTGACACAGCAAGAAATTCATCATAATCGAGGGTCCCTTTTCCATTGGTCTCTATCTGTATCGTTCAGAATACCCAATCAAAAAAGAAATCCATATGCAGAAGAAAGAGAGATGAAAATGGTGGCACCCTAATCTGTATCCCAACTGCACCCTAATTCTGTTGGTGCTACAGTTCAACGAAGCAAGAACCCTGTTAAGGATGCTGATCTCGACATCTAACAGAGCATAAACAAGAGCAAGTCTATGAAGGGCTCTCAACGGAGTCACAGAATGTAAGATGGCAGAAAACTACAGTACCCACTGGATAGGCCAGAATGCGTAACCTTAAATACATTTGTAGCTCGAACCCACCTTTTGTAAGTCTTTCAACAACTAATCCAAGTATATATTATCGACAGAAACATATAGATAATCACAAAGTCCTTACGCTTTCGAGGTGATATAATAAGATTATCCAATTCAGAATCTAGATAAGAACGTAAAGGCCTATTGTACACCTGAAGAAACCATTATTTCCAATACGAACAATTGACAAAGGGTTTATCCGTTACTATGTTAATAGTAATGCGTATCTTTAGATGAGGGAAGATTGATGTTCCCCAAAAGTAGGCACAGAAATTTGGTTAACACTTACAGTTTCTGTTAGCATTTGTACTTCGGAATCCACAAGCTGAGAACTGAATTTTTGCAGCCCAGCCTTAAGTTCCACAACTGAAACGAAACCATCATTATCTGCATCCATCTGCTTGAATGTCTCTCTGATATCTTCAACTTCTTCAGTAGATAAATGATCAGCAATGACCTACCAAAATAACCTTTCAGATAAGATTTTTTTACGGACATAAATGTTTGCTAAACAAGGAAATAAGGAGGATATGAGAAGTCTGTAAAACTGGTTAACTCACCCTTAAAGCTTTCCTTTTGAATCTGTTCATCACTGAAAACTGCTTGAGCCTTGATTTCACAACATCTCCAAGAGGAACATTTGGAGCCTTCTTAGCATTTAGGATCCAGGGATGCTCTGACAGCAGCGGAGGAAAAATTGTCAAGGGAACATACACACTAACAAGTTTTTTCCAAAGTTTTATTTGACACTAGTAGACTCTTTCACATTATAAAGCAAGTTCAGCACGTGTGAGGTTATAAGTTCAACTGTCGATAGTAACTTAAGCAACAGTTATATAACGGAAATGGCTTAAGCATTACAGTTTCGTAAAACAGGATTTGTCTTCAATCGTAACTACAGGACTAGACGATACAAGTGAATCACAGCAGAATACATGTAGCTAAACCTATTTGCCTAAAAGAACAGACTTCACACTACACTTTCCAAAGCCACAATGAGTTTCATCAAAAAACATAATGTAAAGAACGAGAAAGAAAAAAATATTGGTTTGCCAACGTTTTAATAGATGTCTTTCATGATTTGTACAAGGGGAAGGACAGTACCAAGTACTTGTTTTGCAGTTAACCGAAGTTTAGGATCAGGCTCCAACATCTTTTGAACCAAATTTTTAGCATTCTCTGAAACATTTGGCCAAGGGTCTCGTTTAAAATCTATTGTCCCACGTAAAATGGCCTGTGCGACCCCTTGCTCTGACTCTGCATTTCGAACAAGAAAAGAAAACTTAGCTGGAGGAAAGCATTCACATATAAGCAAAAAAATGACGTATGGACATCTAGCTGACTGCATTGATGTAAGGCTGAAACCTCACCAGCCCAAAACGGAGGAACTCCGCACAGTAAGATGTAGAGGATAACTCCTGCACTCCATATATCTATTTCCGGTCCATAGTTCCGCTTCAGCACTTCTGGGGCCATGTAATATGGGCTTCCCACAATTTCAGAGAATTTTTCACCTAAGGTATGAGAATATATAACAATTGTATAAGTAGATCAACAATAGGGTGCACGCTTAAATGAAAAGGTGACAGTAAGGATTAGAGTGAACACTATGTGACAGCATGAGATTATAGTGAAACACATGTACATGTGTAGTTGGTACTTTAACTTATTGCTTCTCATTGTTAACTAAGAAACTATAGTAAATAACCAATGTCTAAAAGTAGACATTCTAGTCATATTAAAACTCAATGAAGAGAATAAATGCATTGTAGCTATCAAGCATCCAGCCAAAAGCATTTTCTTTCCTAAATTGTGTTGTTCGCAAGCAAGGTCATATTCAGAATGTTCCATGCCTGTTTTGGTTTGGCACTTATTGAGTCACATGATTATCTTTCACTCGCCACTGTACGATGTTCAAAGTTTCTACTCAAAACACTATACTAAGACTTAATAGGTAATTAAAAATCAGGTAGTTGGAAATGGCAATGTGCACGACAACAGCATAATGCATTCACATAATCCTCCACATCTGTGCCCACTACTATAATCTATATACTTCATCAATGTTTTCTCTAACCACAAATCGCCTAATTCAACAACAACAACAACAACAACAACAAAAAATCAAGACAAATCTTGAGGTTTTCAATTAGCCAAGTTCTTACTACTTGTCACATACTCGCCAAGTTCTTACTACTTGTCACATTTTTAGGTACAACCTCAGTATAATTTTTTCAGCATTCTTTCCTAAACTAGTAAGAAATTGTCAATAATAATAATAATTTTCAAAAATGAAATCAGAGTAAGAAATTCTCACCAGGCTTGAAGAATATAGACAAACCAAAATCGATAGCCTTGAGAGGTGAAGTCTCTTTCTTATTAGCAAACAAGAAATTCTCAGGTTTCAAATCTCTATGAATAACACCATTATTATGACAATGTTGAACCACATCCATAATAGTCCGCACAACAGAAGCAGCAGCACGTTCCGTATAATGTCCCCTGGCAACGATCCGATCAAACAATTCACCACCTTCACACAATTCCATAACTAAATGAACAGCATTCTCATCTTCACAAGCTTCTTTAAAACAAACAATACTTGAATCCTGCGGTAAATGTTTCATAATCTCAACTTCTCTTCTCACATCTTCGATATCGATTGATGTCTTTAATTTCCTCTTACTAATCGATTTACATGCTAATAACTCACTTGAATCACGATCAATACATAGATATGTTACACCAAATTCACCTCTCCCTAGTTCTTTATCTACTAAGTATTTCTCTTCGATTGTTTCTTTACTTATTCCGTTTAATACTTTTATTGTTGCCGTGCCTGTTTTACTGCTATTCGATTCTTTTGATGTGTTGTTTTTCTTTTTTCCACCTCCATTGTGATGATGATGATGATCGTGTGAATTTGATGATTTCACATCTTCTCTTGCTACTGATGCTGGAGATCTACAACAATTTCCCATTTCTTAATATATATTTTTGATCCAAAACCCTAAAAAAAATTAAAAAAATTATATTTAAAGAACAGATGATTATTGAGACTAAATTCTTTTCAATTTTGTGGGAATGGGAATGATAATTTGATTTTGGTGAGAGAGATTTGAGAACTGAGAGAGAGAGATTTGTGAGACAGTAAAGTGGAGGAGTGATGAAAAAGTACGGTAAACAGTTCAGATTATCAAGTACACTTTCCCTAAAGGGATTTAACCGTTGGATGATTACTGTGGATGATTATTCGAAGTTGATTTGACGGTAGAGATAGTTATTGTCTATTTGGCTTTGCTTTGTCGTTTTTTGTCTTGTGAGTTGGCTCTCTGATGAAAAGGAAACTGGCCAGAATGATGGAAGTGAGTAAGGCTGAAAAGAACAAAAGCTGCCAAAAGGGTCACGAAATTTCGAATGGAGTCGCCAAACTCCGACTAATCGGAAGGTGGTGATAGCTGGGAATGAGGACCGGTAACCCGTAACCTTCGTGAGATTTGGCAACTTCCATATGGACCTTGTAATAAAAAAAAATAATGAAAGTGTAATTTACCAAATTGATTTGTTGGTAAAATTATAGGTCCAATCGGCACGGTGGAACTAAGTATTCAAAAAAGAGGGGGCACACAATAAAGCACATCCAAAAAAAACAAAAGGGACATTTTATAAAGTATCTGTTTTGAAATTTACAGTTCAAAACAAAAGTATCCCGCTTTATTCGAAAGGCAAATTCCATTCAGTTAAGTGCTAGGTGGCAATAATATTTTCAATTAAAAGTCCTATTTACCCCTGAACTACGTCTTCTTGGTAGAGAGGATAAATGATTCGACAATCCTGAAAGAGGGTGTAACGATCCTGAACTACGCTCGACGAACCTGAAAGTGGTGTAACGATCCTGAACCGGGCTCGACTAACCTGGAAAAATATTGTAGAAGATTGATTCTCCACCAACCAAAAACCCCAAGACACTTGGGAATGATGAACCCTTTCAGGGAATGATTAGACGAACCTGAAAATGATGACACAATCCTGAACCGAGTTCGACAAATTGGAAAAATAATATAGAAGGTAAACGTACTAACAAGTAAAGGGTAAAGAAGTAAACACTAAAGAAAGTAAACTAGTGTTGACTAACTAGGATGGAAAACTAAACAGTTGGGACATTTTAAAAAATTTATAAAAAACGGGGGTAACAAAAAACGAGGTCAATTAAACGGGGGTACTTTATAAATTCTCCCAAAACAAAAATAGGTAACAATTTTTTTATTTACAGATAAAATATTGTATTCTAACACCTAATAACATTCGATACGAAAACGATTTATATGCCGAGAAGAATATCTCGTGGTTAATCGTGTGAGGGTGATTGTGGGACCCATCTCCACCTTCACGTATCCAAATGCTGAGAAGCATTCCCCTCGTCCGTCATATCTCTTCTCGGTGTAAAATACGGGATAAATCATGTTGTGTGTAGAATCATTCCATTCGATAACAACATATACAACACGAGACATTTTAGCTAGTTAACTCATGGTTCCATCTAATTCGCATGAGAATTGTCATCTTTTTTTCATAAAAAAGAGGAAAAAACCTCCAAGCATTCATTCATAAATCTGATATTGGTAGTCGGAAAACCTTACAGAATTTTTCAAGTTCATGAAACAATCGTTGAATCCATAGTAACTCCCCCAATTCTTTCCTAACAAATCTGCCCCTACAAACATTTCGACCGTTTCAAAAATCCAAGAGGACCTAACTATATCAGTTGGCCAAACAATTCAGTGAAGAATAGTTTGCATCTACATATTGCAGTGATGAAATTTTAACAAGATCCAACCGAGTTTTTTTTAGAAGCAATAACCACATAAGATAGCCAAACTAGCAAAACAAGACTAGTTTGCATCACTGCACATAGCAGCAATGGCATCTTGCTTAGATCCAATCGATTTTTTCTAAATACAAATGAATTAAAGTAACAACAACTCAGATTTTCAAAGTGACAGTAACCAAATATTTCAAAGTAACAGGAACATAGGTCTTCTTATGAATCAGTAATAAGAGGTCTGAATCGGGATGAGTTGGGATGTATCGGCATGGGAGTCTTAATTACAGTTGTTCGAGCAAATGATGTTGATGACGAACTTGATCTTGTTGTTGGATTTTCTGTCTTTTTTTTCGATGCTAAGGTTGATGTCGTTCTTATTGTTGCAGTAGTTGATTTCTCTCCGTTGAAAATCATGTGCCAATTCTTGAACAAACTCTTCATGGATGAAGCAGTCAAGTCCCTAAAAAAAAATCTAAACTAGAATAAGCAAACCGAGATATATTAATGTAATCAAATTAGGGGTAAGATAAATCAACCCTGTGATAAGAAAACAGTAAGATAAGAGAAAATAGAGCAGTAAAAAAACACACACTAAATCTATGAACAAAGTAGGGAAAAATCACCACACAATAAATAACAGATTAAGAAAATGTTTTTTTGGTTGTGGTCGGCTCAGATTTGCTTTATGGTTGTTGGTTCCCTCTTATCGGAAGGTTTAGAGACTTGTCAGCATTGTACTTCTGTATTTCCTATACTTTACAATTGTGAGCATTGTACTTCTGTATTTCCTATATTTTACAATTGGAGGAGTGAGCATCCATGTTGTGATAAGAAAAATCTCAATTTCATACAACCAATAAGGTATGGATTAGCAAAAGCTAAGATTTCTATTAGTTTCCTTCATCGATGTAAAATTCATCTTTAAGCCAATTGATCTATATATATGGCATTGGCGCCTTTACAGATTATTCGAGATTGGGGATAAATGCCAAAGGTATCATCCTGTCAACAATTGAGTGCATCGTTGAATGGTAAAACACCTTGTAATCGTCTAGGACACATAAAATTTAGTGTACATTCGGCATCCATCCCAATAAATTTTTTTTGGGAAAATCATAGCATCTTATGCATAGTGTGGGCAAATATCTAACGTAACTAATAGTGCGTTTTGTTCAAGTTTTTCAAGACTAGGGAATCCAATTACATGGTAATCCTTTTCTTGGAATTGGATTCCCGGAAATGGATTCCTTAATCAAAAAAATATTGTTTGGTTGAGCCAATTGAATTACTTGGTAATTCAAATTTATAAAATAATCGAAATACCTTGTATTTTTAGTTTCAAAATGTTCAAATAGAGCAATATAGATGTTTATAGACTAACTGAACCTGACACTATTAATTTGGTCCATAGTCGATAATCAGAACCATAAACTAATAAGACGAAAGAGCAGACATAAAATTCTACGAAAGCTGGTTTTTAAAGGGAGGATAATTTTGTCTTTTCCGCTAGAAATCACCTTCAATTTTCCAGAATTGGATTCCATTGCACTCTTCACCCAGTGCAACCGGAAACATGAAATCAGAGGGAATCTAATTCCCGAGTAATTCAATTCCGAGTTGGTTAAGCTTGTTTGTTTTGGAGAATTAGTTGGATTCCGTTGTAATCGAATTCCCGAGACTCCGATTACCTCGAACCAAACGCGTCGTAAGTGTAACCTATTATTGTAAAGTGTGAAGGAACTTAAACCTAAAAGGGTACCCTGAGGAATGAGTTAAACAGACCCACCAAATGTGCTCAAGATTTTTCCTGAAGGCATCCTTAGTGTATTCTAACTACTCAAATTTGGCCCGTCTATCAGCTGCATATAAATCTATCAGCTATGTCCATTGAATATCTAAAAATGCAGCAGAATGGTAATGAACTAGTTATCTAAATTCCCATTCATAACAACATATGTTAAAGCACTACTCGGTCAAACTCACAAGTTTTGCAATCTCAAGCTTGTTATCAATGTCAAATGAACAAAATTACATCTTGATTTCTAGTCTATTAAGTCAAGTATTATACTAGGTATAAAAGTTGGCAGTTGGGTATCAGACATCACTGAATAACCCTTAAAGATTGAAGATCGACGAAAACATTTTGAGAACTTCATCAACAAGATATGTGAAGATTGGACCATTTTATTTACTTTGAAGCTTCATCATTCTATCTTTGTGAGACTAGTAGATTTATTACAAAGAAGAAATTTCGAGTCAAGCTTGTCATGTTAAACGTCTCGGAATATGATTCAAGCAATAGATGTTTATTGTCCCTAAGCAATCTTAGTTTGAAATAGTTTACTGTTCAAAGAACCATTTTTGTGTTATTGATCATTTAAATAATTCCCAAGAAATAATATTTATATCTATGGCATTTTTCTTATAAGAGATTAATCGTTGGATGATTATTGTGCATGACTATTAAAGACGATTTGACGCTAAAGATAGATATTGTCTATTTGGCTTATCTTTGTCGTTTTTTTTGTTGTGAGTTGGCTCTTTGATAAAAGGGAAGTTGACCATGATGATGAGAGTGACTAGTGAATAAGGATAAAAAACAAAAGCTTCCTAAAGGTCACCAAATTCCCGACGGAGTTGTCAAACTCCCTCTATTCGAAAGGTACTAGTAGTTGGGAATGAGGACCAGTAACCTTCATGAAATTTAGGAACTCCCCCACCCCCACCCACAATCCTTTGAAAAAATATAATGAAAGTGTAATTTGCCAAATTGTTGGTGCAGCTATATGTCCTATTGGAGGCTTGAAATTCAAGCAGGATGGAACTTCATTTGCAGATGACACACTAGTTTTTTATGTATGCAAAATTCTCTACTCATCAAAATATTTTATTTGCCTTTTTTGAACAACACATGGTTTTAAAACTAATGAAAATACTATTCTAAAGAAATGATAGCGGAGGTTCAGTAAATAAATTTTTTTTTGTGGGATAAGATCATTTCAGAAAAGTAATGAAGTTGATGCTAATAGGTGAAGAACGGTTCCTTCAAACACTACTCATGTAACTATTGTCTTGAAAAGTATTTGAAATGAGGTTGATGATTTTTTTTCAGATGTACTCAATTAAAAATTCGGAATGGGTCTTCAATTAAGTTTTGGGAGGACAAATGGTCTGACTCTTGGGATTTATGAATTAACCGCAGAAGACTTTGTCATCTCGAAATTCTAGAGCTCTTTCTTGCTATCTATTTTAGATTCAATACGTTTAGATTCTGGATAATTTGATGAACTCATTTGAGTGAGAGACAATTCCGGTATCTTCTCCATAAAATCAACATATCAGTGTGAGGATATTCGTACTACAATTGATGTTTTTCCCAAGAAAAGTATTTGGTCCAAAAGTGAGATGGTTTTTATAGTAGTTGTTTCAAGATAGACTGCCTATAATTTTAAATCTGCAAAGGAGGAACGATGCATTAGTAGGCATTCATAGTCTTGATATTTTAAACATATATTGCAATTTTCCAACCGAAACTGGCCAAAATCTCTTTTTGAGTGTACTTTTATTAAGAAAATTTTGTAATTCTTTGCCTCCTCTGCTGATATGTCATCTATTAAGGCTACTAATGTTTTGGTGACTGTTAAGAATTGTGATAATTTCACCTTCATTGCAAGAGGTCTTAAAATCTGGAAAAAAACATTATATTGTTATTACTTTGGGAAACTTTTCCTACCACTCGACTTTTCTTTTTGAGATGTTATTTTTTTCAAATTTTTTTTTTTGCCATACTATTAAAAAACTAAAAGTTGTACAATTAGCTTTGCTTACGCCTGAAGTCGGAGGTACTACTATGTCATCCATATTCTCTTTCAAAGGTCAAAATTTTCTATCTAAAGTTGGAAATGTAACTGAACAAGTAAGAGCAAGCTAAATAGAAAGGACTTTCGACCCCATATCCCTCTATAACAATAAAATGGGCTTATATAACGTAAAAATCATTGGAAACTACCATATTTGTATTTCAAATTCCTCATAAGTGAAGAATAAGATAGGAAAGACATACCTCAAGGATATTGAGTATATGCTTGGGAGGATACCCAATTTTCGTCAACTTATATATATTGACCTGCACTTTGAGAAATGGGATTTGGCAGATACTTGATATTCACCCGATTTTGTTAAGATAGATATCAGTTATCATGAAAATTACAAGGGTTTTGTTTTGTAAGTCTTTTCTAAGTTTTCTTTGTGGTGTTTAGGTTAGTTTTTGTGTACCTTCGACTAGTTCAATTTAGATTTTTTTTTTTAAGTTTTTTTGGGATCTCTTTTCAGCAGCGTAGAAAGGGAGGAGAAGATAGTTTGAAGCGGAAGTTCTCAATCTGATAACTGAAATGATTGTTGTTGTGAGTCAGACTTCAGTATATTGGATTTATGATGCATATCGCCCATTTTTATGTACTCTAAAGTTATTGATATTTGGAAGTTTAGTCTTATTGCAAGGCTAAAATTTTAAGCAGCCTCCTGAAGGATTGAAGTCAGTGATGTTAAAGACGAACTTGGAGAATCGGTGGAAGGTAGGTGTAAGTAGCGGTAAAGCGTAAATGATTCATATGACCAGAGGTTTCTTCACCATCAAGACTTAATAATGTGTGAATAAATATCTTTTTAGACGTGTTGGTCATACTACAGAGGATAGTGAAGCCAATGGAGGTGATGTTTCCATTATTGAAGTGAGAGGTAGGCTAGATAATCCCATGAAAAGCTTCATTTACTTGAAGATTCATGCCAGTTTTAATTGGTCCATTCCATGGAAACTCTATCAAGCTGAATATCCACTAAGGCCAAAAATAAAAGTTTTTCATTATCATACTCCTGACTAATGTGCTTAAGATACTTAACTGCGAATTACTTTCTTTTACAAAAATAGCTTAAAAATCGAGACTTAACTCGTTGAAATGGCATCCTACACAGTTCCCTCGACATGTGATGTAAAATACTATCATCAAAATACCCAACACTGAAACCGAATAAATTACGAACAGTAGGTAAAGAAATAAAACAAAAAAATATCAACCACTTTGAAGGAATTTGGAGAAATAAAAACCAACCGGATGCTTTGCTAATAATATGTTCAAATTGACTACCCGAGGATATTTGGATACATTTGTATAAATAACATATTTTATAATTATTCTATCTTATAAATCGTTCGATATATTATCCCCTATAATCGCGTTTTTTTTCTATTAGACTCTCGGATATAGTCTTGATGTTTATACAATTATAATTTATTTTGAATGAGTAAAATTTGTGCATCTGCATGAGTAAACATGACTGGCAGTGGGGTACTAGGTTACTGGGAAAGTATCAACTTCCATATAAGATAAGGTACTATATTATTCGTTTTACATGAAATCCGGTACCTTCCCCAATAAATTGGTACCCGTATTAACAATGTTGTGAATTACTATTTGTTTGTCACTATTAAACAAGTATACACATGCATATTTATCTCCGCTATATCAGTGTATATTAACCATTTACATCATTTTTAATCACAATGAAACAACTATTACATATTTATTTCTGGAATTGATAAACTTATCGACACCAAATCCCAATCGAAACAAATTGTGATAGGACCATACCCACCCTCCTATTTTTCCAGCTGGGCCCTAGGTTGTTGTCTGTGTCAGGCTCTGAATAATAATTCAGTGGGTGTATCATCTCCCTATTTATATTTATCTCCGACTCTCCGTATATGTGGTATGTATTTTTGTCCCAACCATAAAATGGGGAAATACGTACACATCAGGGACCGGCCTAGCAAGGGACCAAAGGAGGCTATAGTCCGTCCCTAATTTTTGGGTAAACAAATTTTTGTATAGAAACTTAGGTTAAATTTTATATTTAGCCCACATATTAGTTGTATTTAGTTAATTGTATGTGATTTTTAGCCCATATTATGAGATGATCAAAATTTAAGTCATGTTTAAAGTAAATAATTTTCTTCCATTTACCTGTTTTTCTTTTCTTTTGGTAATCATTTTGTTTTTCTGTTATTTGTGTTGGTTTTAACTTTAATTTCCCTGCCTATTTAGTATTGTACGGGTGGATCGCTATTTGACCACTAATTATGTGATGTGTACTCCAAAAAAAATTGTCGCGACCTTCGGCCGCATTATCGACTGTTACAATCCAGCCCTATCCCAGTGAAAATTCTGGGTCCGTCCTTGGTATACATTGTAGTCACAAAATAACCAACTTGGCTGTCACAAGCTTATAGATGCATGTATTGTTCAGCTATCGAGATTGGTGTCGGAGAAATATACCCCATATGATATAACCTTATAAACATAGTAAAACAACCAACATATTGTGAAAACAACAGCCAAAAATTAATAAGACAAGCAGCGGTGGGACGTTTAATATTAAAGAGTTTGGCATTTCGGCGCACAAGCGTGTATAACCTTTTAGGTGTATAAAAAAGTATTTTTGATATACTTTAAAATTGAAGTATCTTTTCTTTTTTCATTTATGTTATTAGCAAAGTTGAGCTTTTGTTTAAGGTTCCATGTTCCAATAGATTCTTTAATTAGGAAAGAGCAAAAAATCGATCATGGGGAACTAGTTGAGTGGTGACCTTGCGTATCTTGGTCCCTTAATTATTGAAGGAACAAAAATAAGTGAACAGCATCCCCGCAAGAACCAAGATCTCGGGTGGTCTAAAAAAAGATAGGAGGGAATGTCGGAATGCATCTTTGGTGCAGTAATTAATACTCCCTCTGTTTCTAAAAAAATAGGCAGGTTTGTGTGTAAATTTACACACAAACAAATCTATTATTTAGAAACGGAAGGAGTACAAATTTATGCGGCGATGTTTGTTGATCATCTTTATGTGACGACTCATACTGCCTGGTAAGTCGATGTCGATCTACAATGAATATAAAACAACATTGATTCAAGGCTATTCTTTTTTCCAGTCAACTTAAAGTCAAAACAACCTGTACAATCTTTCACCTATGTCACCATCCTAAACAACATTGATTCAAAGTTGGTCTTTTTTATGGTCGAACTTAAAGTCAAAACAACATTAGTCTCCCTTGCTCTTGTCGTTGTTTTTCTAGGTTCACCAATGATTCCTTATAGCACTACATAGCCTTCCTGATTTTGGGAAAACTTTCATTCAAATTCCAATGGCTTCTTGGACTTTCCTTCATCGTCAAAAGACAAACTTGTAACCCCAGTAGATGCTAGTGATTTGCCTCCATTTATTAGAACAAGCGAATTAAGGCAATTCAATGGCTTAGTTTTGCAAAATCAATCCATTTATGAATGGACCTAATAGGTTGACAGCAGCAACTGAACAACTGCTGTTCACAATTTCTTCATCGCGTCAGTCGAGCACGATGCCAACAACCTGGTCATGCGTGAACAACTGCAAAATTACTGTAGATTTACAAAATTACACTACACCTACTGCGTACGTATCCAGATTTACAAAATTGAACTATCCAGTTTTCTCTTCCTTTTTTTTTTAAGGTAAAATGTTAAAATTCAAATTTATTGCAAATTGCAATGCAAAGGGAAGAAGAAAAAGAGGACCGATTTTTTTAGGGATCATGGTTTTTTTTTGAGGGAGCCATAATTTTATTAGGCCACCTTCCCTATGGTTGTAAGGGGTGTCATAAAGCATTGAAATGACTAACCTATTTTTAATCTAATTTAATTTAAAACGAACCCAATAACCATCTATATATATATAACCACCACCTCCTCCCACCACCACCTCCCACCATCGCCGATTATCACCACCACCAACCACCGATTACCACCGCCCACCACCGCCGATTACCACCACCACCACCTCCGATTACCACCACCACCACTATATATATATATACAGCTTAATTTAAAATATTAACAAAGATATTCTCACAAACCCATTACTTGTCATTCGTTTTTGGTTGAATAAATGAGAAGTAATCGTTAAAATGAGTTGAAAATGGAAGTTGCGGAGAGGTTTAATGGAGGTTTTTTTTTTCAGAAAAAAGTTCGGTTATCAAGAATTAATTTTTTCTTAACCGGTTGATTCGCAAAAAAGTACTTTTAACCGAACTCCTTGTATTAGAACAACACAAGTCCATAAGTTCGGTTCCTTCGCAAAATAAGGATATTACCGAACTTTAGTTTACGAAAATAATGAGAAGTCCACAAGTTCGGTTCGTTCGCAAAAATGTTAAGTTTTCTTTGTAACCGAACTCTACCTTTGAAACTTCGTAACCGAACTCTACCTAATTCGCCAAGAAATAAATTTCGTAGTAACCGAACGTTTGCCTAATTGCATATATGCATATATAAGCCCAGTTCGGTTGACTCGTAAAATATGTTGAAGTTTGCGAACCAACCGAACTTCTAACACTAGGTTACTTTTAACCTGCAGTTCGGTTGGGTACTTGTTTGAGTTGAAGTTTGCGAACTAACCAAACACACAAGATGTACCCAAATAAATTGTTAAGTTCAAAGTTCGGTTACCTACCATTTTATCCTAGGTAACCGAACATTACACTGTACGACCAAAACCTCCATTAACGAGCGAGTTCGGTAACCTGCGTGTCTGGAAAACGTAACTGAACTACACTTTCAGGTGTGTTCAGTTACATGTTCTTAACATATGGTAACCAAATTAGGCCAAATCTACATAAAAAAATTCATTTTTTTTTAAAGTTTGGAGCAATTCAACCAACATTATCTAAGTTTGAAGCCTACCTGGGTACCCAAATACCCTTTCTCCGGTTGTGGTAGGTAAAATTCATCGTTTTTCATGTTTTCCTTCTTCATCTTCTCTAACTTTACTCTCTCAATAATTTTACTTCTTTAAAAAAAAAAAACCATCTGATTTTTTAATCTCACTAATTATCTTTAACTTAATCATCTCTCTAATCATTACACTAACTATTATTAACACTAACTAATCATCACCCAAAATTAATCAGGAGGGTAATTTAGGTATTAATATAAATATCTAGATAAGGGGTGACCTAGATTTACTTCTAATGTCTTTATCCAAAATAAAACCAGGGTCCCAAAAAAAAGAACCATGATATTGGGCATACCAAAAACTTTCAAGGCATACAAAGGACTAGTCCTAACTTGGGTGACCTTATAAGGGGTACCCTATGGATGGTTTAATTACCTAAATGCCCTTAAATCCTATAAATTACTAATCTATCTCTAACCTTAATACAAAAATCTATAATCATAAACCTAAAATCAGTTTCAACCCCTTCTTCTTCCTCCTCATCCTCCACAGTCGAAGCCACCTTCTCCTTTTTTTTTCATCGTATCATCGCCGAAATTTAATCGTCGATTCGTGAAAATTTAGTCGACGATTAAACTCATCTATATAATGGTTCGTCGTAAGCCAGTATCTCGTTCTAATCGAGCGATTGAACAACCCATTGAAGAAGAAGAAGAATTAGAGAGTGAAGAAGAAACTCAAAATCAACCACAAAATCAACCGGAAGAAGAGATTGAAGAAGAACCAACTCCAGAAATGAGAATAAGAAGGTTAGTTTTACAAACCCATCTCTTATTTGATGTTTTTGATTGGTTTGATTGATTTAATTCGTCAAAATCATGTTTATGCGGCGGTTACAGGGTATGGTTCGGCGCAAAACAAATCTTAGATGTGCGCCGAGCTGTTCTTGAAACTGAACCCTGAAAGTGCATATGAACGGCTCGGCGTATATCTGAAACCCGTTTTGAGCCGAACTTAGTGACACAGAGACTTATATTTAGGATCGGGTTATTCGATGGTGTTAGTTTTGTGCCGAATATGTTTTGTGAATTTCAGAAATTGTGCATGTGCGTAGGATCGGCTTGTATGGTAGTATTAGTTTTGTGCCGAATAATTGTTGTTTGAATTTCAGAATTTTTGCATGTGCTTAGGATCGGCTTGTATGGTTGTATTAGTTTTGCGCCGAATAAAGGTTTCAATTCATAAGTCTAGATTCGGCTTATTCGATAGTATTAGGGTTGCGCCGAATATCATTGTTAAAATTTCATAAATTTTACAAGTGTATAGGATCGGCTTATTTATATGATATCATGTTGCGCTGAATACATGTTTGAGTTCATAACCATAGACTCGTCTTATTCGACGGTATCGGTTGTGAGACGAATATATAGGATCGGCTTATAATTGTTTTGTGGTATGAGCCGATCCACTCTCTGTGTAAGCTAATAAAGATTTCAAGACATGATTCGGCTCATATGTGTTATTTCGGGTAAGCCGAGCCTTCTTATTTTCTTACAAGTTTTTGGATTTCCAAATCTCTTTGTTGTTCGAATTAGTCTTATAACTTTCATACTTGTGTCAGGACCAATGCAGCTACAAAGAGGAAGAAGATGGAGGTAACACCTTCTACTTCTAAAACTCCCGATCCTAGAAGAGGAGGTAAGAAAAAACTGGGAGCGGGAGGTAGAGGAGGAATTTTAGAAGAAGAAGCTGAACAAGTAAGAATTGAAAGACAAGAAGAAGGAATAGCTGAAGATGAAGAAGTTGATGATAATCAAGAAGTTCATCAAGAAACACAACCCCAAGGAAAACCCAAGAAAGACAAGAAAGGTAAGAAGGTGGCAAAACCCGAGAAAGAGAAGAACGATGATGATCGAAGGATCACTGGTTTACACATTCCTGATGAAGATGACGTAATTACACCTCGATCAGATGGTTTTCCTCATGGTCTTCCGGAAGATGGAGGAAATGTGTTGATTGGTTATGCCGATTCTTGAGCGAAGAAAATTTATGAGACTCCTGATCACAACCGTGCAGTCCGAGTATTCAGACACCAGAGGGCAGCGGAATGGAGTCTTGATGAAGAGGTTCCTGAGGTGATTACTTACGTACAACGCAGTTCTTTATGGCCTATCATGAATTATGGACATAAGGAATATGATAGTGTGTCGGCCTCTGCATTTACCGAGCGCTTTTTTCCAGAAACTTACACATTTCAATTACCTTTTGGAGAGATGGCAATCACTCCTGATGAGGCTAGTAAGATTACATGCCTTAAAGCAAGGGGTGTAAGTGTGGATGCTAGTTTTTATGACATGAGTTGGGATGAGCTATACAATTTGTACCTGGAATGCCTTGGTTGGGGTTCACAGAAAACTGAGTTGGAGTTTTGTCGATCAGTTAAAGATGTCGATACCGTTTGCATACCAGGTGGCAGAAATAAGATGAATAAGAAGATCAAGTTGACTAACTTGAAAAAGGAGTTTGAGAACACAAAGGAAAGAGTCACACAAGGTTTGTTGATAATGGATCCCGTCAAATTGAAGCAAACCGGAACTGCCTACTTGCTTTATACTCTTGGTAGAGACATCTTCCCCGACACTACCGGAAACAAGGTAAATGCTAATTATCTCCAATTGGTAAAGAATCTTGAAACTTGTAACAAGTTTGCTTGGGGAACGGCTACCCTCGCTTACCTGCTGGACCAACTTGCCACCGCGTTTAGGTTGACAAGTACAAACATCGGAGGGAACTTCACTTTGCTCCAGGTAACTTTTGGGAGTTCAGAGTATGGTTCGGCTTATAACCATAAAATATTTTAAGCCGAAGTTTTTACTTACTTGGTTCGGCTTATAATACTTGATCCATATAAGCCGAACAGTTCTCTGAGTTTGCAAACTTTATTCTTACTTTGATGTTTCCAAGTAAAACTTATTTCTATCAATTCAATTCCTTTGTTTTTTTAATGTGGTTCTTTGGATGTAGGTGTGGATATATGACCATTTCCCAATTTTGAACTTGGCCAAAGTATTTGAGAAAGATGTCGATTATGTTGATACTGAGCCAACTGCAGCACGGTACGCGTACGAGGACTCCAAGAAAAGGAACAAAAAGAAGTTGGTGGCAAGTTTGAGAGAGACGTTAGACCGTCTTGGTGTTGATGATGTCACTTTTCAACCATATGAGAAGGAAGATGAAGAAGATGAAGTTGTTGAAGATGAGGATATGCCGGTAGGTATGTATTATCGGCCATTGTAGTATCCCGGTGGTTATGTTATATACGATCCTAGGCGAGTACTCCGTCAATTAGGATGCGTCCAAAAGGTTCCTTTGTTTGACGAGAAATTCGTGTTGTTACCAAAGAGTGGTAAGGGAACTAAAAGCACCACTTCATCTTGGGAACCAAAGTATGATCCTGATCCCACCGTTGAGTTTTGGAATAATTTAGACAATCACACATTAGATGCGTCCAAGTTAACACCTTTACTTGATGATCCATGTGAAGAGGATCCGGGCTATATGGATTGGTATAACCAAATTTCTCATCCCTTCATTATCAATAAGAAAAGGCAAAAGATAGCTGATAAGGGGAAGGCGAAGCCAATCAAGATCACCAACAAGTCTACTTCCGAAGATGTAGTCAAGGCTTTCAAGATTATTGTAAGAATGACTTCACTTTATACTATTTTCATATATTAGTTATGGTAAAAATGTCTTCAACCTCATGGCTATAAGTTGTTGACAAATGAAAAAATAGGTTGCCGCGGGTAGGGAGATGTTGAAAAAAATGAAGGTCAAACTTGGTTGCAAAACACCAATGACCGTGGGAGAACAAAAATACCTCATCAACAAAGGACAAGGACCCGAGGAACCCGAACAAAGGCCTACCACTAAGAGGTCTCGACAAGTTGGTGAAGGTACAAGCCAAGGTGGTGCTACCGTCCAACCCGGTAATGATGCGTCGGAAGATGGAGACCAAGGTGGAAGAAGAGGTGGTCGTGCAACTAAGAAGAGGGGTCGTGGTTAAATGCCCTTTTATGTACACTTTTATGGTACACTTTTATGGTACACTTTTTCTTAAGTTTTAAGTACACTTTTATGGTGTTGCAAACACCTTTGCTTTTAGGTGCTGAACTTTGTTTTTAATGGTGCTGGGATTGGGTTATGGACACCTTCAATTTCATGTTTTAATGAATAGCTTAACAGTTATGCGCCGAATTTATAGAGTTCGGCTTATCCCCTAATGTTAGTTACGCGCCGAATCATTTGTTCTTCAGGTTCGGCTTTTTCTATAATTTGAGTTATAAGCCGAGCCTTAAAAATCATTATTGGTGTAATCCAGTATTGGTGTTCCTCAAGCACGATCAGGTTGATGTTCCTCAATTTCATGTTTTAGTGATCCTTGGTATCCTCGTGAATTATGTCTACTGGATCAGGTTGATTTTCCATGGGTCCAAGCACGATCTACAAAGAATATCACAAGGTTAAACATTAGAAAAGGAATATAATAACAAGGTTCGGCGCATTCGATAATCACATTATGTGCCGAACTATAAACATTTACAGGTTTCGGCTTATACGATATCCTCAATTTGTGCCGAACCACGAACAATATTTTAACCCAAAAATTAACAAATTCATGTTCGGCTCAGACGATAATCATATTATGTGCCGAACCTTGAACATAAGAGGTTTCGGCTTATACGATATCCTCAATATGTGCCGAACCACGAACAATATTTTAACCCAAAAATTTACAAATTCATGTTCGGCTCAGACGATAATCATATTATGTGCCGAAACTTGAACATAAGAGGTTTCGGCTTATACGATATCCTCCATATGTGCCGAACCAGTAACAATATTTCAACCCAGAAATTAAAAAATTATGTTCGGCACATACGATTTTGGATATGTAAGCCGAATTAGTAATGATTCTATTCCGGGCTATTCAGGATGTTGTTCGGCTTACTATGAAACTTTCATATAAGCCGAACTAGTGTCTAGCAAAAGGGTTGGAATTGGAAATTATAGATTCGGCGCATGTAGTAAACAGATTCAGTAAGCCGAACCGTTCATCAATTGGTAGATTCGGCTCATAGATGTAAGCCGAACCTCAACCTGTTTCGCCGAACCATGATTCAAAAAACCTAACTTTTGATAATTGAGAGCTATAAAAGTGAGATTAAGTATATGGTATAAGTGTACCTGTGTATTAGAAGCATTGGGTTCCTCATCAATGTCTTCGTCATCAGGATTTGGCTCATAAAAATCATCATCTTGAGTTTGTGTTTGAGTGGGTGTAAAATCATTCTCATAATCTAAGAAATCAGCCATTTATGGATCATTGTTGTAGTTGATATGTATTCTCCTAGGTTTTTTAGATGAATGATGACCCTCCTCATCCTCCATTGAATCAAGAATTAGAATTTTCTCACTTTCTCCTTCTCTTTCTCTCCTTCTTAACCAAACCAAAACTTTGATTTTTTTTCCTCAAATTTTTCATCTAAACAACTCTTATAATTCTGAAAATTATTTTAATCATTAAACAAAATATTTAATCACTAATCAAGATTATTAACACTAATACGTAAATGGCAGATTTGCCATTAAAAAATTTTGGGTTAAGGGGTTATCTGATTTTGCTATTTCACAACCTTTTTTGTCTTCATTCAGTATGCTTGGAAGATTTTGGTATGCCCAATATTATGGTTCAAAAAAAAAACCATGGTCCCCAAAAAATCGTTCAAAAAGAGGGACTGGAAAAATTGAGCCCATAAAGCCCAACCTGGTAAAATAAGCTATATACAGCTCTAGTTACATTCTAAAACTGCTGCCCAGTTGAAGATCAAAGTGCTGAATGATGTAGAAGAGAACCAATTCGGAATTGCACCCCATTTGAATATTAGTCTCTTTAACTTCATTATGGCCTTATACCTTTTCCCAGCCATTACTCTGCTATTGCATTCCATCCATAAAGCCCAACATATTTCTGCTGGGAGAATCGGCCAAATTTTCCTGCCTGTTTTCTTCCACTTTTTTTCCTACCAATCTGCTAGGTGCTCCTTCACTGAAGTTTTATGATTCCACTGCAAGCCATAATGTGATGATATGAAGTAATCCTTACCTGTTTGGAGAAGTAACAGTACAGCAACAGATGATCAACTTCTTCCTCTAGTATGTTGCACATACTACACCTGGTTGCACAAACTATTGAGTTAGTGTTTATGAAATTAGATGAACTAGATTTAGGGTACAATAAAATCTTTTCGTGTAAATTTGGACAAACCGAGATTACTGGGAAACTCCGGGTTAATTTTTCAATAATCATATGTCCAGAAGAAAAAAAACTGCTATGATCATTTAACATACACATTCAAGTACTCTCACTCAAAATCAGGCCGAATTTGGTTCCATATGAGGACGGTTCACTTCTTCGTTGTAGTAGTTAGGTCCCATCATACATCACCTCCCTATACTATTTAAAATTAATTTGTCAAGCTAGAAATGATAATCATCCTGATTTTTGTCTTAGTAGCCATGTATCACCCCAAGTCAAATATTTCTACCAGTGTGTATGCTAACGTGCGCTTGTAAGCATAATGCAGCAAGTGTTCAGACCCTAGTTTACTACTACTACTAATTTGGTGAGACGGTAGAGTGACATTGATACCACCCCAGATGTAACGTGACATATGATGTTACCTGAGACACATATCACAGAAACATAAGCCGACGAAAACCCGCCAACATGTCCTTTCTGGAAACCTTCACCAGCATCCTGACTCCTAAAAGAAACAAAAAGTCTCGGCAATGTAAAGATGTGAAAAGTGGTAAAAGAACTAATTATTGTGCCAATCAGCATGCAAATATTCAGATTCTGTGTTAAAAGAGACTCGCTTTTCCGGCAGTTCAAAACAGTTGCAACCCAAATATATGCAAATATGCAATCCACCTCCCGGAAATTCTCAGGAAGTTCATAATTCTTGATGCTCTGCAGGTAAGATGTATCAATCAGTTAAAAATCTTGCAACTACAAAATAGTAAAAAGCACATATTAATCAGTTAAATACTTTAGTATCCTCAGAGCCTAGCAGGACAACTGGAAAAAAATAATGCATGTAACGGTATTGTAGCATGAATGCATCGTACATACTAATAAGTGTATTGTCCTTCAATTGTGTGGAAAAGAGGGGGATTCGGGCTAATTCATAATTTAATATAGGAAGCGTGACGTCACTCACTGTCAATGACCCAGTGAACGAATCAACAACATTGAGTACCGACTACTACAGGATTTGGTGGAAACTACGAACCACCGTTGAAAGCGCTTTAGTTAAATTTGGTATTTGCGTCTCAACCCTGGAGCACGCTCTTATGATATATAAGTAAAATACGTTGGAGTGGTTGGTGGCAAGTGGCGAGATTTTGGATTGGGACCAGTTCAGCTCCACTAGTGAATATTGATGTTTTCCACCTAATTTGCCTGCTGCTTGATGCCTAGACATCTACACGAATTAGCTAGGCATCTCATTTCATGGGCAAAGAGTAAACTACACATGAACACATTTCAAAAATATGAAATCAGATCATGCGACCTGATAACTCTAGAAGCAAGGTGGAACAGTGCAAGAGTGAGCTAAATCATGGTATCTTCTACAGATAAATGCAGGAAAGCAATAAGGTAAAGCTGAAACAACTGCATATGCTGACCAACAATCCCAGAGACGAAGAGGAGAGTTGTCAAACATTGAGGAGTAGCTGCCATGGATGAGAGGTGGGACTCAAAGAGTTTTCTAAGCGAAAAAAGGAAGACACTGTCACAAACGCATCATGTTTACAGTTACAATTCTAATTAAGGGTTCTACGTACACTAGAACAAATAACACTGTAACTCAGCTCAGTCTCTTATATAATACTAACCAAACGACTAAATAAACAATACTAGAACGATACATAAAATTAGGTTGAGGTCCACATATACTACTAGGTTACTGGCATTTGCTTTACCGTGTGTGAACTTGGGGTACATAATTCTCACCCAAGTACATCGAGATGTGCACCAATTTCGTCTTATCTCACAACCAAGCCTGAAAAAGATCAATCCTAGCCCCCTCACAAACAGCAACAACAACAACTACTACTAGCTTAAACACCAATACTATCTACAAAATTGAAATTCAAATCTCTTGTGGAACAGTATTAATTTGAATTCTGGTTTGAAGAAAATTGTACTACCTCCAAAAATTTACCGTTGCTAGGATAGTTTGCAATTGCATACCGAACATCGCCACCATCAACAGTGAAAGTTTGACCCACAACTATAATGTTGTAATGATGTACTTTCCTGCAATCAAACCCAAAATAAAGTAAGCCCAATTTGATCCATCAACTAGGGTTTTTAATCAGTGGGTCTACTAGAGATATTATCAACTGTATAATGAGGTTCTTTTGGATGAACTGTAAAAAGGAAAGTGATGGAAAGGACGATTACAACAAGAAGGATGACAAGACGGGCATGAGTCGGGACTCAGGACATACTTCCTTCAGATGTTGCCGAGTAATCCTAACATTGCTGCAATTATTAATCGATGACCAAAACAAACTAAAATGAATCAAGCAAGTAAATTAAGATCAGATTTTCACTTTTTTGGAACATCTTAGAAACAGACATTGAGCAGCTATGTTTTAAGCAGAAAATAAGTATGAAGGAGAAAAAGAAATATTTTAGTACGTTGGGCTGCTTAGTTATTCAAATTTGTTAGGCTAAACATTTTTTTCCTATTATTTTCTATTACAGAATAATCTTTTACAGCAATTAGACAGTCAGACTCACATTTTTCTATTGATGCTGGCTAGATTTGACTCAAATAATACATACAATGGTCTTAACTTTGATAACTTATTATAGATAGCTTATTCACCCAGCATCATAGAAGTCTACTAATTGTCATTCACATTCAGATATCCTACTATCAGACGAAGCAGCATAATGTCAACGATTCCCCTTCATCTGTTGGTTTATCTTCCATCTTTTTTTAAAAGACTTACTGTTGAGTAAGGGATGCTTCTTCTTGATAGTCATTGAACAGTTCAACTTTGGTCAGGAAATGAGACACCACAAGCTTACTTAGCTATACAGAACGTTGACACTTAATAATGACAGTCACTGCCATGTGTAAAAATGAAACGAGGAGAGTTCTACGTACTTGTTTAAAAGAGTTCACAGTGAAAGTGTAATTTTTAACATGTGGACCATAAGGTCCATACTCTGAAAACCAATCATGCCATCCTAATGAAACATTCTTGAATCAATGACACAACAAGCTGCCATTGGCATTGACATAAACCTAAACAGAAGTAATGATTAAAACCTACATAGATGACCGAGAGATAACAAAAAATGTTTAGTTTCTAACTGAATGTGAATCTCTTTACCTGTCTCTTGTATTTGATCATTTGTGCTGAAACAGAATCCACAGGCATTGCTGGCAGATGGACTTTCAATCTGAGAAACCAATAGTGGGATTAGTCTTCAAGCAAACCGAACCCAATCAAGTTTTGAATTTGATCAAATGAAAGTCTATCTTCGTATATTATGAATGAGAAAATAAAACAGCACAAAGGTTTGTGTACTTGCCACATTTAATAACCACTCATTAGCTCTAAAAGACCTGCTGAACCACATCCCGAAAAGAAAACACAGACAAAATCCATAACAACTAAAGGAAAACAGATCTGAATAGATGATGCCACGATTAAACTCATCCATTAACATACATTGTTTAAGTCTTCTTTCAACGATTTTCACGAATTAATAATCATAAGGAAAACACAACATGCAACAGATTGCAACATCAAAATAAAAAAGTTGCTCTATACGGCATCATGTGTTGGTGTATCTCGCTGTTATCTCATTGAAAACTAAACTGTGATGAGTAAGATATCTCATTAAAGACTAAACTATGATGAGTAAGAAACGGAGACTTACCCAGACTAGCATGTGTTGTTTCCAATTCCCTCTTTACCATGAGGCTTCAAGCTTACTGCAATTAGTATAAAATCTAAAATATAGACCACTACACATCTGCAACACAACCATTCGAGGCCTTCCATATTAGAGTGCAAGAAATTAACAGCTGAGCAAATGATCCATCGAAAAAGTTCAAATAGGGTAGAAGAAGTTCAAATAGGCTAAAACAGGGAGCAAACTAATAACAGAGTTTTAAGATAAAAATATACAGTCACCGACTCAACTGTGTTACTATATTTGCCTTCACTGGTCAAGAAAAAAGTAACCAAGAAAGTCTGACTTGGCATGGAATGAAAAAGAAAAAGATAGTTCAGTATGTACTAGAACACCGGAAGCATACACGACATAACATTACTCCATGTTAAAAAGTTCCGAAAGTTCCACCCGCAAGGTATCCTTCTCATCTTGCCAGATTCTAAGCTGTTCGTAGGTAACCACTCACCTGTGTGATGCGGGGTTATCCAGAACCTTCAGTGTTCTGCAAAAGATGTGGTACATGAAAGATAAAATCTGGAGATCAGAAAGATCCTCAATCATGTATATAGACATAAAAGAAAGCTAAAAACTAGATCGGACGTTCCTGGTGTAGTTTGCACTATATACAGGTAGTTGGCTCGTAGAATCTCATAGCTACAGGACAAGGATATGTGACCGCCTTGTGCAGATAGTTCCTGCTGTTATTCAGTTAGGGCTTTCAGAATCCCAATAACAACAAAACAAAACAAAACAAAACAAAACAAAAAAAAGGATACCAGAAAACTGGTAGATGACAGAATCGACTAAGAATACTAAATATTCACAAACTAAAACCTCAAAATGATCTTTAGTCTTCTGAATGATGGCAAGTTGGACATACTCCTTGAAGATTTATTGAAATAAGTACAATAACACATCTTTCGAATAACCATTTAATATGCACAGCAAGGAATGGATTAGACTGGGAACAGAGTTACAAGAAGAAAATCATATATATTTAACTCTTTAACAGAAGAAACCTGGGAAGATGAGGATCAGTCCCGCAAGAGGAATCTACTAGGATCCTTGTCTCGTGAAAAGTAAAGAAAAACAATAACACACAATGACCATCTCCGAAGGAACAGATGGCATTGCCATTGTAACTTCTTGCTGTTCATACCCAATTTCATCTTTCTGCCAGACATTTGATTTCAAATGATACTGTGACTATGCAGTTTTCTGTGGAAACCTTAAAATCACACTGTATTAAGAAATACTGAAGATCAGTAACATAGCCATATCAGCATAGCCTATTACTTGAAAATTGAAATGAAGCGAGAGAAGTGAAAAGTAAAATATACAGATATGATAAGAATAATAAAAAACATAGATACAAGTAACAGAAACTAAAGAAACTAGATTCCTAGAACCCAGAAATCTTCTCATCAAACAAAATATCCCAACAGTGAATCACCCACTTCTACCATATAGAAGATAGAAAACAGCTTACAATCTAGTAAGTCAACTTAGCCTGTTAATCATGAACAAGTACAGATAGCAGCAGAAAATTAAAAACCATACTCCTATTGCGACATAAAACTAAAATCCTCCAAATCTTCTGTATAGACAAAAATCCAACTTACGATCAAATATTTAGTCAACAAAATAGTAATTAGATGTCAGAATTTCAGAGGATGGTGTCCATCCATTACATGACTAGTAACAATGAGAATTTGCTATTCCTATATTTCAGTCATTGGAAGATTACAATGCTATGTTTAATAGTTCCAATAATTAATCTAATTTCTAATAAAACCATAACATATATTTATGGTTCTCTTCATTTGTTGCAACTTCATGCTACCTCATAATGCACTTAAAGGAGCTACGAAAAAGCAAAACAAGATTTCAAAGAGACCAATAATGTAACACCGCATTTAGTCGATATGATAAGAAAAATAAAAATATATAGATACAAAATGATCGATTACAGATCTTCAAGTGACAGAAATTAAAAAGCCTACTCTTATAGCAACATAATTCTAGAACCCTAGACAAAACATCCTAACGACCTACCCCCTTCTACCATAAAAAAGACAAAAACAGCTTACAACCTAGTAAGTCAACTTTGCCTGTTCACCATTATCATGTACAGATAATTTAGGTGGCAAAAAATTAAATTCCATACTCCTAATAGCAACATTTAACTAAGATCCTGCAAATCTTCTGTACCAGCTTATGCTATTGAGAACTCAAAAACCATCTTATAAACAAGTATGTCAACAAAACCTTACGAAGGTGGCGCCTTCAGTGCCTCCAAAACCAGCAACGACCCTTCACGGACCAAATCATTCTTTTTCAAGAACAATTCCATCTCTGCAATTCGCATCTCTTTCCACTTCTGTTGATATGCCATCACCTTTGATGGTTCAATCGATTGAAGAGTTTTCTCATTTAGAGAACTTTCCAAATCAAACGGTGCCTTGGTTAATTGTTCCTTACATTGATGAGTCATCAATTGACACAAACACTTTTGCTGGTTATCAGCTGTTGGTTTCAACTGCTTCAATACATTATCAGCGTTGCCAACTTCTGTCCTCTTCTTCTTCTTCTTCTTGCTTATTTCTTTCTCACCATGTTTTTCTTCTTCTTGTCCATCAGCTTTTGCTTCAACATCACCAGCAGCAGCTTTACCATGTTTCTTATCACCAACTTTTTTCCCTTGTTTGTTCTTGTTCGCCTGATCAGCTGCTTCACTACCTTCGGCACCATCCTTACCGTGTTGTCGTTTCTCAACTGTTGCTGCTTTCAGCTTCTCAGCAACAGTATCCACCTCTTCTAGTTGCTCATTAGCACCGGTAGCATTACCATCCTTTGTTTGACTCATAGAGCCAGCTTTCCTCTTCTTACCTCTCTTACTATTTCGGATTTCTACATCATCTTCATTCTCAACCCCAGCTGTTTCACTGCCCTCACCACCACTCCCCCATATCGGTTGACAATTCATAACAATCTTTGTGATGGGGTGTTTTAAATTTCAACACAATCCCCTTCTTCTCTTCCTTTTCTTTTTCTAGATATGTATCTTTACTGTGTCTAAATTTAGACTTGATTTGTCCAAAATCAACATCCACACTAAATTTAGGCTGAATAAATTCACAAATAGCTACATAATTAGGGTTTTCACCTCTTTTAACATAATCCGCCATAGCTGTGAGAAGAAGAATCTCATCTTTATCCGTCCAAACTCTACCACCGTTGTTCTTCTTCTTAGGTTTTTCTGCTTCAACCGCATGCAATTTCTCAGTAGTAGTAGTAGTAGTAGTAGAAGCAGGAGTTGATTTGAGTTTTGGAGGAATAAAAGAAGTGGATATGAGTTTGTTTGTCTGTTTGTTGTGATTTGGAGTAGAAGAAGGTGAAGAAGAAGGTGAAGCAGAAGAAGAAGGTGAAGCAGAAGAAGAAGGTGAAGCAGTAGAAGTGGGTGAAGCAGTAGAAGTGGGTTTGAGTTTCAGGCCAGTAGAAGAAGAAGGTGAAGCAGTAGATGAATTCTTTGGCAATCTAGGTGACTTTCGAACATCCATTGAAATTAAGAAGGTTTGAACTGAAAAGAATTGTAAGAGGAGACGGAGTAGAATTTTCTAACTGAAAAGAATTCTAGGGTTTGAGAATATTGAGAGTCTCTGGAAGAACATTGAGATTTGAGATACTTTCCTCCGGACTTGAGAATATAAAAGAGGAGTGTCTCGTTTTATGAGACGGGTGGACACTTGTCCAGAGAGGAGAAACGGTGAAGACGCGTTATTCCTAAACTACCCCGGAGAGTCCTTGGGTGTTTGAATGTATAATCTTAAGATACTTTTTGATTTCAGAAAGTCGAAAAGTCAAGTCGTAATTCACTTTAGCAATAATTTTTCAGAACAACTTCTATAAACAGAAAAATCAAGTTTTTTTGAAGCAAAATAGTTTTGTTTATGACTTCTATTTTTAGAGAAGAAGTTAGAAACATATTTGTATCCAAAGACTAATTTCGACTTCTGGCTTTAATTTCAACAAAAGTTTTCTTCATATTTCTCGGCGTCGAAGCCTCTTCAATGTCAATATTTACAGTTGTAAATATTGACTATTTGGATCCGTATCGGAAAATCCTATACACACTATTGCATTTCGATTCATTAATCTATAAGGATGTAATTTTATCTCTGATGTCGTATCCGAATTTTTATCCAGTTATCGGATTAATATTCAATCTGAAATAATATAACAAAAACACACTAAATTATTTGTGATAAATTGGTATTATATATAAAAATAATTTAAGATGAAAATATTCATAAATATTCTGGTGTGCACTTCTGTAAGTTCAAAAATAGTAATAACTTTTTTATCGACATATACAAAAAAAATATGATATACACTTTTGTAGGTTTAAAAGTATATGTATTTTTATGCATAAAATTTTGGTCATGGATATTTTGGTATCCGATTAGTTATATATTCACATAAAAAAATCAGATATTCGAAACTAAAACCTATTGTCGATTAATATTTGATATTTAAGACGCGAATTCAAACGAATTTCGGAGTTTTCGAACGTTCATTGAATATTATTTTTTTCGATAAAATGAAAGTTTCCATTGTTTAATCGGCGATTTACGATTCGAGAATTATTTTAAACGGCGTCCATATATGCCTACTTTATTTTAGAAATATAAAATTCGGCACACAAATTCGACATACACAAATTATAAGAAAACACGCATTTTAACATAATTGTACGTGAGAGTAGTACAACTTGTGATGTGATTTAAATTAAGTATATATAACATATGCAAACTTTAACTACCAAAAAACATGTGGTTAGCTAATCATATGGATTTTATTATTTATTTTTTCTATTTTTGTATTTATTTTTTATTTTTTTTTAATAAGCAAACCATTAGTATTTCATTACTAATAAGAAACGTTTACGTGATGGTTTTCTAGAAAAAGCAAGTACAACATAAGTATAAAACAAATACAATGATAGATGCAAAATGCAAATAAATCGCGAAGAGAAAGAGTGATCCACAACGGTAGCACTCAAAGCTTGTATGTAGAGATTGGATAAGGAATGTTATTCGAAATCATAATTCGAACCATTTTGATTGATTTTCTTCTTGAAAAGAGATACTCCTATGAGAGAGGAGTGATTTGCCCAAAAACTCATGCCTATCGAGAAACCCTAGATTTATTATTCTTTTGAAGAATAATTTGATCTTGCCTCCGTCAAATCGCTGACGTACTTGTATCCAACAAACCAAATCACGAACAAATATATAGAATGAAACACTATCAAAGTGTAGATAAAATCGGCCTAATATCGAAGAAAAGAATCGCTCTAATAGCGAAGAAATTTATTAAAAAAATCTAAATAGCTCCTAAAAACAAATAATCTTTGCTCAGATCTTGCCCCAAAAAGGACTAGATCTGGACTAGATCTGAGCAAAGGAAGAAGAAGATGATGGATTTTCTCTAAACTTTTGAAAAGGGATGAAAGAAGAGAGAGAAATATGAACTTGATTCTTTATTATTTTCCCGAAACATAAATTTTATTGACTTGAAAATGAGAGTTACAAACTTTAATAACCATAAATTACAAGTAAAAACAGTTTCAGCTTTACCATCCCATAAACAAAAACTAACTAAGCCCAACAACCCCATTAACAAAATTTGTAATATTCTACTCTTGGCATTTCTATTCTCCCTAACCAAGAAGGTCTTCCAGTATGAATGTGTCTTTCATTAGCATGTAAAGTAGCTCCTCTCTTAGCAGTACAGTTCGCAGAGAAGTTTACTTCTCTAAAACAATAATCAAATTTGTTAACAGTGATTTTTTTGATTGCATTCACACATCTGACTTTAATGAACCAGGGGACTTGGTTTCTAGAAAATTGATTCAACGTTGTTTTAGAATCTGACTTAATGATAATTATTAGAGCACTGTTCGGTTGAACCCATAAGTATCAGTATCTCAAGCTTGTTGTTATGTTAGATGATCAAAACTATATCTTGATTTATACTTTACTAAGTCAAGTCTCGGACTAGGTAGTTAAATATCAGAGATCACCCTTGAAGACTGAAGATCGATGAAAACATTTGGAGAACTTCTATATCGGGTATGTGAAGGCTGAATCATTCTATTTTACTCACTATACCATCATTCTATCTGTTGAGACTATGTCGCATGACTTCTAGTAGATTTACAAAGAAAAAGTTTCAAGTCAAGCTTGTCCTGTGAAAAATCTCGAAATATGATTTAGCAATTAGATTCTGAATAGTCCTTAGAAATATTAGTTATATGAATTAATTTGTGGACCAAATGAAAATTGCCCATACAAGTGATTAATCACTTGGGAATGTTTCGAACATCATAAGAAAGAAGGGTAGGTTGGTGAACCAGTTTACAAACCATAGATATTTGAGTTTCAGAAATAAAGGGAAGGTTGGCGAACCAGTTCGCAAACTACAAGTTCAGTTGGGGTATAGTTCACGAACCCAGTTTGCAAAGCGTAGTGAACTGGATTAAATTTGGAATAAAAGGATAGCAGTTGGTGAACCTGGTTCATGAATCGAAGTCACCTGAGTTCGGTAGTCTAGTAGGGTTGGCAAACTCGGTTCACAAACCATAGCACCCTGACTCGTGAACAAGCCTTACGGTTCACAAACCGTTGTGCCAACTATCCCGACGACATTTAACAGATACTCTAAGACTTGTTATTTCAATTAATTTGTTTAGCATTGCTAGAATTCTCTTAAATACTTCTACGACTTCATTGATCACTTAAACACTTGGGTTTGTATCATGATAAATTCTTAGGTGTTTAAATACACATCAAATAGCTTTCAGTTCTTTGGCTAACTTGCCAAACCGAATAGTCATTATACACGGTTCAATAACCGAACCTATGTGTATAATCTTTTATTGTATTTTGAAGACCTAAAAGTATTTGTTTGATTCTCAAGTTATCTTTGCTTGAATTTTAAGCAACCTCTGGTCTTTGAAAACTATAAATAGAGATGCTCTTTCAATTGGGAAATTCAATCCGTGACACTTTGTATCCTAGTTGATTGTAGAGTCGTCCTCTGAGAAACATAATTAGGTCTACGACTAAAAGAATTGGGGATTCGTGAAGTTAGGTCCGACTATCTTTACCTTGATAGTTCGTGTATCCTGGTCTTGCTTTTTTGTTATCGAGGTTATCGTAATCTGTTTCTGGCAAGATAGATAGAAATCACAAAGTTGTCTTCGTCCCAGACTTTGTGATTCCTCAAGATAGATATCTGAATACTACTCTTATTTTATCTTTCAAAGATTGATATTGAGAGCTGGTTAATAATCTAGGCTAGTCTTTGGGAGTCGTAAGTTCCGGATTTGTGAGGTTTTCTAGCTTTGTATATTGTAAACGGATTTTCACACCTTGATTTTTGATCTAAACGGAAATTAAATAGTCTTATTTGTTAGAGGCAGATTGGTATCAAAAGTATTCACTTCGGCTGAAGAAACTCTTAGGTTGTAAAGGACGTCAACTAAGGGAATCAAGTGTGTCGATCCTTGTGAGGTTCAAGATACGAAAGGAGCGCGACTGTAACTGAATCGCTTGGAGGGTGAGTTCTGTCTCCACTACATTCCATTCTGAAGTATGATAGTAGGATAGTGTTTGTAACGTCTTAATTCAATGTGGTGTTCAATCTGGACGAGGTCCCGTGGGTTTTCTGTTATTGTGGTTTCATCGTTAACAAAATTTATGGTGTTGGAGCATTGCTCGGTCGAACTCGCAAGCGCTGCTATCTCAAGCTTGTTTGTCAAGTTTAGTTGCCAAAACTGTAAGTCTTGATTTCTAGTCAACTTATAGCTAAGTCTCGGATTAGGCGGCGTTCATCGAATGAAGATGAAGAACTACTCAAGGGAACTTGTGGAACTTCATCAACAAAGAGGTATGTGGAGACTTGAACTTATCTATCACTCAAAAGTATATCTATTTCATCTCATATTTTGAGACAAAAGTCGTATTGCTATATAGACTTCGATTATACACATTTGCTATTTCGAGCGAGTTTATCTCGCTATCTATTTCTCGAAATATGTGTTGGTAAGCTTTCTCTTTGGCCAAGTTCATCTTTACTCGTGACGAAAGTCATGTTGATTATTTAAATAACTTGAAAATCGCTTTGACGAAAATAGTTTGTGGATAACAACTATTTTAACATCCTCTAAGAAAGTTTCAATGATTGAAATGAGAGTTTAGAACAAGTAACCATGTTTGGATATAAACATAGTGTATTCTCACATTTGTGTAAAAGTCCAAAATCGGGAACCTAAAGTATGCGTACCCGCACGCGTACCGGCGGTTGTTGGAAATCCGGGTGAGTATGTGTACCCGTGCGCATACTGGCGGAAGTTTCACGTCCGTGAATTTCTGCTGGAGTTTGGAAGTAAAAACAAACTCAATCCGGTCACTTAAGTATGTGTACCTGTTTGCATACTTAAGAAGATTACTTTCTAAATCGGTTTGTTCATGAACTAAAACATTTATATAATAAGGAATGCAATCTTTGCAAACCGTGGCTATAATGTTCATGAATTGATTCGAGTGAATCAACATCGATTTTGCTTCGATTGTGTCTTGTATACTTTTATAGGATCTAAGCAATTGAAAAACTCTCTAACTAGTTCATTTGAGTCATTTGAACTAGTTATGGTGAAGATGAATAAGGTTAATATGAAAGTGCTCATATGGCTAACATTGGTTAACTATTGTTGAACCAACTAGGTGTACATGTTTAGGTACGGTTACCCAAACCTAAATGATGATACATTTCATTGGTATATAACAAGATAAGTTCGATCTAACGGTTGAAAGATAATATCTTGAATCTAATCAGGTTTTCATCTAACGGTGAATATTGAATGCTTTGTTACCAAGGTAACTTAGATTGCAAACCATGATTTAAAATTTATATAAAGGAGAACTCTAGCAACTGGGAAACGTAATCCCCACACCTCCTGTGTGATACTAGTTGCATAAGCTAGAGTCGATTCTCCTTTAACCTTAGGTTTTTCACGAAACCCTGTAGGTTAACGACTTGAACACTTCATTGGGATTGTGAAGCCGGACCCAACTATTTTCTCTGTAGTTGCGTGATCTGATCTTGCTGTTTTCTATCGTGTTTGAGTACAGTCGTAAGATTGGCTTGAGATTTATATCTCCGATAGGCAAGATAGAAAAGTAGTCACAAACATCTTCGTCTCATCGTTTGTGATTCCACAATATCTTGCTTCGTTAATCGATTAAGATTATTGTGAGGTGATTGGTAATACTAGGATTTTTTCGGGAATATAAGTTCGGGTTATCAATTGGTTCATGTTCACATTGATTTATCAAAAGACAGAACAAAAACTCGTGGGTATATCTGTGGGAGACAGATTTATCTATTCAATAGACTTTTTTGTGTGATACAGATTTGTTTATCAAGTCTTCGACTTTGGGTCGTAGAAACTTTTAGTTGTGGGTGAGATCAGCTAAGGGAATCAAGTGCGTAGTATCCTGCTGGGATCAGAGAGTAAGAAACGTGACTGTACCTTGAATCAGTGTGAGATTGATTAGGGTTCAACTACATTCCAGACCGAAGTTAGCTTCGTAGTAGGCTAGTGTCTGTAGCGGCTTAATACAGTGTGGTGTTCAAATCTGGACTAGGTCCCGGGGTTTTTCTGCATTTGCGGTTTCCTCGTTAACAAAACTTCTGGTATTTGTGTTATTTCTTTTCCGCATTATATTTAGTTATATAATTGAAATATCAAAGGTTGTGCGTTGAATCGATCAATTGGTAAATCCAACCTTTGGTTGTTGATTGAAATTGATTGATCGTTGAACATTGGTCTTTGGTATCGTTCAAGTTATTTCTCTTGTATTCAATCAGCCTCGGAAATTCCTATTTGTTGATTGCGTATTGAATCGAGAAATTGAGATATAACTCTTTGATATAGTTTTTCTTAAGATTGAGTCTCACTGTCTAGTTGATTCTCTTGAAAGTATATTGGAGTTAGTCCATACAGATTGCTAAGCGAAATATTGGGTGAGGTTGTTAGACCCCCGCTTTTTGTATTGGTATCATAGCAGGCAAACACGTTCAAGACCTCATAAGTCTGTGTTTGTAGCGATCTGACTCTATGGACAATAAAATCTCTATAATCGCTTCACCAGAATTGAATTCTGATCTTAGAGAAAGTTCTGAAAAACTTGGTATTCTCCAGAAAAAGTTGGATGAACAAATCCAGATCAACTCTGATCTAGTTGCAGAAATTGCAATGTATAAGGATTTGAAGTCTGTAAAAATTCCTTCAATGGATTTGAATAACTCCTTTAATTCTTCTCTGAAGAATGGTCGCAAGTCAGGTGATAAACAAAGTTTAGGCTTTGTGAAACCTGATGGGACTGAGAACTACTCAAACAAGATTAAATATGTTGGTCCATGTATGTTATGTGACTCTAACAATCACTTTCAACATACATGTATATCTTTCTGGAAAAGTTTAAAAGTTGCGGGTAATCTTCATAAGAAAGTTGAACAACTGTTTACTTCTCTAAAAAGGTGTACAAAACTAACAAGAAATCCTAAACGGGATAGTAATGTTAGTATGTGAGCTTTTGCTTTAAAATCAACATCGCCCTTTCACTGGTTTCTTGAATGTGGATGTAGCCGACATATGACTGGTGATCTCTCGTGGTTTGTAACTTCAAGCGACTTTGAAGAAGGTCCGCTAACATTTGGAGATGGGAGGTGTTGCTACATAAGCAAGAAGGGGACGATCAAACTTCCCGGCGTTCCTGAAATCCATGATGTAGTATACGTTAAAGGTATGACTGCAAACCTTCTTTCTATTAGTCAAATCTGTGACAAAGGCCATAGATTTATCTTCGATGCAAATGGATGTGACATTGAAGACAAAACTGGGAAAGTAATTTTTCAGGGAACTCGCGGTAAAAGTAACTATTATCTTTTTTATACTCAGTTTAGTAACTGTTGCACTTTGACTAAGGTGGAATCTACACATCTTTGGCATGAGCGTTTTGGTCATATCAATTATGGTCTTCTAACTAAGATCATTAACAAAGAACTTGTTAGAGGTGTTCCCAAAATCAATGCAAAGATTGATGGTGCATGTGGTGCCTGTCAAACGGGTAAACAAACGAAAGTTCACCTAAATCATCTCGAGATATTCTCACCAAAGATCCACTTGATTTAATTCATATGGATCTCTTCAGACCTGTTCAACAACCTACGGTTGCGGGTAAGATGCTTTAGTTATGGTAGATGATTACACCAGATTCACTTGGGTAGTATTTCTAGCTCAGAAGAATGAAACCCTTGATGAGTTCAAGATTACTGTTAATAGAATCCAGAATGAACAAGGTCGCAGACTAAAGAAAATTAGAAGCGACCGTGGAACTGAATTCAAGGACACTAAGGTGTTTGAATTTTGTGACAAACTGGGGATTATTCAACAATACTCACCACCCATTACTCCTCAAGCTAATGGAGTTGTAGAAAGAAAGAATAGGAACATTCAGGAAACGGCCAGGGTAATGCTCCATAACAAAAACTTACCTTTAAGATTTTGGGGAGAAGCTGTTTTCACAACATGTTATTTGATCAACCGTGTCTACCTACGGTCTAAAACCCTAAACAATCCTTATGAGTTGTGGTATGGTAGGAAACCCAACTTACACTATCTCAGAGTGTTCGGAAGTAAGTGCTACATTCTAAAAGATCGAGAACAAAGAGGGAAATTTGATACTAAAAGTGATGAAGGTATCTTTCTTGGCTATGCTTCTGATAGTTGTGGTTTTCGATTTTTTAATCTCAGAACCCAAGTTATGATGGAATCTGCTAATGTTATCATTGGTGATATTAGTAATTTTCATCATGATAATCCTCTTGCTGAATTGCCTCCAACTGAGACAATTGAGAAAGTCAAAGAAATCCCAGAATCAGTTGAAGTTGTCCCTACTATTATTGATCCTGATATTTCTAATGACGAGGAGAAGAGCTCTGATCAGGATACTCATGTTGAACAAGAACGTGTCCCTCCACGACACTTCTGGGTTCAAAGGAATCATGATCCCGACAGCATTATTGTAGGAAAAGATTATACTGCTAAGACAAGAGGACAACTTCAAAATATTTGCAATTTTGGTTGTTATCTTTCTCAAGTAGAACCGAGAAATATTGATGAATCTCTTAGGGATCCCTTTAGGTTGAATGCAATGCATGAAGAGTTAAATCAATTTCAAAGACAAGATGTATGGGAACTAGTACCTTGTCCCTCCAATATCAATATTCTTGGTACCAAATAGATATTCAAGAATAAGTCTGATGAATTTGGCACAATCATCAGAAATAAAGACAGACTTGTCGCTCAAGGAGATTCACAGATTGAGGGTATCGACTTTGACGAAACCTTTGCTCCTGTAGCACGCCTTGAGTCCATTCGGTTGTTATAAGCTCATGCTTGTTTTCTCAAGGTTAAGCTGTTTCAAATTGACATAAAATCCGCATTCCTAAACGAAAATTTAAAGGAAGAGGTCTATGTCGCTCAACCTAAGGGTTTTGAAAATCCTGATTTCCCAGATCATGTCCTTAAGCTTAATAAGGCATTATATGGGTTAAAACATTCACCTCATGCCTGGTTCGAAAAATTAACTACTTCTCTTCTAATTAGGAAAGGTTTTTCGAGAGGAGGAGCTGATAAAAACTTGTTTACCAAATGGAGTGGGAAAGATGTTGTCATTGCTCAAGTCTATGTAGATGATATCATCTATGGTTCAACTTCTGAGAAACTTGCAAAAGATTTTCAAGTCTCTCTTGGAAAAGAATTTGAAATGAGCAATGTTGGTGAATTAAACTTCTTTTTAGGATTACAAATTCAACAACATAAGAATGGAATTTACTTATCTTAAGAAAAATATGCCAAGGATCTTGTCTCAAGGTTCGGTCTGAATAAGTCAACTCCGAAACTGACACCTATGCCCACCACTGGTAAACTACATAGAGATGAGAAAGGAGTAAATGTGGATCAAAAAATTTATCGATCTATCGTTGGTAGCCTTTTATATCTTACATCTACTAGACCTGATATTGCGTTTAGTGTTGGTTGTTGTGCTAGATTTCAGGTTAATCCAAAGAAATCTCATCTTGCAGCAGCGAAGAGGATCATATGATATATTCAACATACTAGCGGGTATGGTTTATCCTATACTTTTGATACTAACACTGATCTTACTGCCTATTCAGATGCAGATTGGGAAGGATGTGTGGAAGACAGAAAAAGTACTTCAGGGGGATTTTACTATGTTGGGTTCAATCTTGTGGCTTGGCACAACAAGAAATAAGACTCACAATCCATGTCTACATGCGAAGAAGAATATATTGTTGCAGGTTCGTGTTGTACTCAACTTCTATGGATGAAACAAATGCTTGCTGATTATGGAATTGACACTGGAATAATGAAGATCTTTTGTGATAATTCAAGTGCAATTAGCATCACTGAGAATCCTGTTGAGCACTCAAGAACTAAGCACATTGATATAAGGTATCATTTTATTAGAGATCTCTATGAAAATTGTATTAGCAATATGGAATTTGTGCCTTCAGAACAACAATTGCCTGATATCCTCACCAAACCTTTAGACACTGCTACGTTTCAACACTTACGGCAGTCTATAGGTGTTTTTTTGGTTCATTAGTTCTCTAGCCTTTTTCCTCTGGACTCATTTATATCCTTTGGGCAATCAAGGCTTCGAACGCCAGTGTAGTGTTGTTTCAATTTTATATTTGTTTCTATGTAGATAACAATCCTGTTCCGTATCAAAGTTTTCACTAAAGTCCTTCTTTTATTGTGAAAGTAAGGTCGCTCTTGTTGTTCTTTTGGGAGTGACACTATATAGGGGAGAGTTCTTATTTGAACTTGTGCTTAATTGCCAAATCTTTGTGGGGAGTGTTGTTGTGTAATATTATAAGGGTTATCTTGTATCTTTATAAACTCCTTAATGAATGCATTTAGTTTCGGCTATATGATTGCATCTAAAAAAGTTGATATGTGCTTTTCTTTTGGTCATGAAGTGTCTCTATGGAAATTTCATTAGGATCCCACTAATTTTCGTACCTTTGCAAATTTTATTGATAAAAATGGGGAGAATTAATGTGTAGTTCACACTACAAATACATATGGTTTTCGGATCATTATGTAGAGGGGAATGGTTTTCATGTGAGATGGAGTATTGACTAAGGGGGAGTGATACATATCACCATAGTATTATTGTCGAAGTTGTGATACAATTGAACTTTGATGTTGTGAAATAATACTATGATACTGTATAACAATGATTGAGAGTTACTGTTTTCTCATTGTTATAACTACGTATCTTCAACAACAATGATGCGGAATCAAACACATTTGGAATCATTGGAGTACTTGGAAGTGACGAAGATTTCGAGTAATGTTGAAGAACCAATGAGATCAAGCATTTGGATGAGAAGCTACAAATTGACAATGGGGGAGATTATTGACAACCAAACTTGACATACCAACGCTTGGTGGGTTCAACCGAGCTATGCTCTAACAATATACAAATGGAGTTCCAATCAAAGATTACAAATTCACTGATTAGTTTTTCACTCTACAATTCAAGTATCTAAAATTGGAGCACCTAAATAGTGTCGTAGTTGATGAAGCAATAGGTTTTATGGGGAAGAAGATCTCAACCAATCCTCCAAATTGCAGACCAAGATATGGAAATAATGTCAGAGCAAGACTGGAAATAAGTTTGAAGAAACCTCTGCACCATGGAAGACGGTGGAACACCGTCTCTAGAGAAAAAGTACGGATTAGATATCATTGAGAGTTGCAGCCAAATAAGATATGTGATAAATATTTTGTCATTGATCACGATGATATTAAATGTTTGGAATGATCCTATCTTCTTTACTTAGATAGTCTATCAAAATCTGAATATGAAGCTCATCTAAAAGAAGAACAAGCTATTCCTGAAGGTAATACTGAACAAGAAATGGAAGATAATGGTACAAAAGATATGGGTACTGATGAACCAAATGTTGAAGAAGGTGAGGCTGGAAGACAATCTAAGAGAATGAGAAAATTTATTCTTAATGGAGAACCATCTATGAACCCTCATAATATCCATGTCCAACCACCTACTGTCCCTGTTAGTACTTCTACTATTAATATGGGTCATCATGGCAACTCAATGATGGAAACAAATGATTCAAGCACTAACAATATTGAATCCACAAATGCAAGTAAGGGAGATACTATGCAGGTATATTCTAAAAAAAAATTCTCAGGAATTTCTTTACCAGTCCTTCTTTTCTACCAACTATAGATATAGGTTTTATCAAAGTTACAATTTTTTTTCCATCATGAAGATTCTTGCTTGGAATGTTCAGGGTCTAGCTAAAAAGAATACTAGAAATCAACTAATAATGTTAATCCAAGCACAATCGCCTGATTTCTTGTTTCTCTCTGAGACAAAAATTGATCAAGAAAAAATGATACAACTAGCCAAATATCTGAATTATTGTAAGTATATCTGCATAGATAGAATAAGGCTTGCAGGTGGTCTCTTGTTAATGTGGAAGGATGGTATTAAATGTGAAGTTCGGGAAGTATCTCATAATATGATTCATGTTGTTGCAAATTTGCATGTAGCTAAACCTGATGTTCTTATTACTTTCATGTATGGCTCTACCTATTTTGATAAGAAAAAAGAACAATGGGAGATCATGAAAAGAATTAGGGAGAATATAATGCAACCTTGGCTTGTCATTGGTGACCTTAATGTCCATTTACATGATATTGCTCATTCATATAGTGTATCCGTGGAGGATAAATATGTTCAACAGGAAATTAATGAGTGTTGTCTCATGGATCTTGGTTATGTAGGTAGGGATTATACTTGGTCTAACAATAATATGGGAACATGAAGTAAAAAGTCTAGAGTTGATATGGCTTTAGGTAATCATGATTGGTGTAATGTTTTTCCTAATGCAAAATTATATCATCTAGTTCAGGCTGGCTCTGATCATTGTCCTATAATTTTACATACCGAGCATGAAAGTAGAAAGCTTTGGAGACCTTTTAAGTTCTTTATTATTTGGATAAAACATAGTGCCTTTAAGTATCAACTTGCTACTGCTCGGAACTCTGATGTTAGTGGCTCCCCATCCCATAAACTCACTAGTAAACATCATGTTACTAGAAAAACTCTCTCAGTGGAATAAAATAGAATTTGGTGACATTGATAGAAATATTAGTAGACTTCAGGAAAAACTTTTGGATGTTCAAAGTCAACAATTTTCTACTTCTCAGCATGATAAGCTCATTGATATAAATAAGAACTTACATCTCTGGTTTGATATTAAAACTGACTTCTATAAGAAAAATCTGGTGACAAATATGTTTTTGAGGATGATAATAACTCTAGGCACTTTCATACTCTTGCTAATAGAAGAATGGTCAGGAAAAACATTGATTGCCTATTTGATAGTGCTAATAACTGCTTAGATAATAGAGAGGATATTTCTAGAACTCTGATCTCTCATTTTAGTTGAGTTAGCTGTACTTCTAATGTGCATATTCCTGGTCATATTTTTGATATAATTCCCACTATTATTAGTGACAATGATATGGATAGTTTTAATAGACTTCCAAATGATCAAGAAATCTTTGAAACTGTTAAGAGTATGTCTGTTTGGAGCTCTCCAGGTCCAGACGGTTTTCAAGATGGATTTTATCAATCCAACTGGAACATTTTAGGTAAAGATGTTATTCATGTTGTGCAATCTTTCTTCTCTACAGAATACATGCCATCTGAGTTTAATAAGTCCTTCCTGTCCTTGATTCCTAAAGTTGCTACTGCTACGTATGTTGTGGATTTTATACTTATAGGATCGTGTAATATTGTTTACAAAATCATTTCTAAAATCATTGCTAATAGAATAAAGCCTCGTCCTAAGCATATTATTTCCTCTCAAGCTGCTTTTGTTCCTGGTAGAATTATTCATGATAATATCATCATTTCTCATGAGATGATTCATACAATGAAGCACAAGGAAGGTATTAGTGGAACTATGGTTTTAAAATTAGGTCTTTCTAAGGCTTTTGATAGAATTAAATGGCTTTTTCTTCTTTGTATGCTTAGGAAACTTGGCTTCCCAGTTAAATTTTGTAAATTGATTGAACAATGCATCGGCACAACTAGAATATCCATTCTGCTTAATGGCTCTCCTACAGATGAATATTGTCCTACTATAGGTTTAAGGCAAGCGGATCCTATATCCCCTTATCTTTTCATTATTGCTATGAAATTCCTTTCTAGGCTTCTTTTGAATGCTACTAATAATCATGTGATATCTGGTGTAAAAGCTGCCAGAGATGCACCAGGTATAACTCACCTTTTATTTGCAGATGATATCCACATTTTCATAGAGGCATATATGCATAATATAACATGTATTCTGGATGTCCTTGGAAATTTTGGTGTGTTGTCTGGTCAAATGCTTAATTTTGCTAAATCTAGTGTCTATTTTAGTAGGAACATTAGTCAAGAAAATAGAGTTATTCTTGCCAATGCTCTTGGAATGACTGAGATGAAAGATACTGATAAATATATATGAGTTACTTTGCTTATGGAAAGGGACAAAACTAAGAATTTTAAGCCAATTCTCTAGTCTTTTGGTTCAAGATACAAAAACTGGAAAGGTAGAACCATTAATCATTCTGCTAGGACTACTATGGTAAAATATGTGCTAAACACTCTCCCTTCTCATCAAATGGGTAGCTTTAGAATCCCTAAAACTATGATATCTCAGATGGGCACTTTGCAAAGACAGTTTTGGTGGGGTAAAGAAAAAGGTCTTTACTTCATTGGTTGGAATAAGCTTATGATCCCAAAAGCTTTAGGTGGATTAGGCTTTAGAAACCTAGAACACTTTAATACTGCTCTTCTTTGTAAAATTGCTTGGAGAGCCTGTAATGATGAAGAGACTCCTTGTTTTAAAATTCTTAAAGCAAAATACTCTAAACATGGTAGCTCTCTGCACTTAGATAAACTGAAGGATGACTGCTTTTGGTTATGGAGGAGTTTCTATTCTGGTTTGGAGGTTATAAAACAACACACAATTTGGACTGTTAGATGTGGTACAAAAATTAGCGTATGCCTAGACTGTTGGCTTATAGGTCTTAATAGGCCACCTGTACCTATTGTAGGTGCATCTAGTTATAAATTTTTTTTAACTTGGTATGTGATCTTTTTTTACCAGGCACATGAGAATGGGATATTAATATTCTTAATTCTCTCTTCTCTCAAGATTGTGTTGATCTTATTCTTAATATGCAGATTCCCAATTCAGGAGAAGACTTTATTATTTGGTAACCTGATAGAAAAGGAAAATTTTCTGTAAAAAGTGCTTACAACACAATACGTTCTGATGATGTTAATAGCATTGTTTCTTTGGATACCATTCCTAAATAGGTTTGGTCTCACTTATGGCATAGTAGGATTCCTCGTAGAGTGCAGTTATTTATTTGGAAATGCATCAAAGACATAGTTCCAGTTAGAGCTAAAATACCAATCTACAAGCCTGAGATTCAAACTGTTTGTTCTCTATGTGATTGTAACATAGAATCTATGAGACATCTGTTCTTTGAGTGTCCTTTTTCTAGATCTATCTGGCTAGGAATGAATATCCACATAAATACTGTTGCAGGTAATTTTTCTATTGTTCAAGCTTGGATTATCTCTTGGTTCACTTCAGATGGCAACAATGACATAGTCTTATGTTTAGATAATGCAAACTATGCCTCCAGATTAATGTGTACCATGTGGTACATTTGGAAAGATAGATGTTCTCTTATCTTTCAAGGAGTTAAGCCTAATGTGCAGAGCACAAATACTAGAATTAATAATCTAGTAAGGTAATGTGTTGAATGCTATGGTCCTTTGCCTAGTCCTCTAAACACATTACATATTAAAGTTTGGATTCCTCGAGAAAAAGACTTTGTGAAGATTAACATTGATGGCTCTTTTATTCCTGCAATTAGAAAAGGAAGCATTGGTCTAATAATCCGTAATTTTACAGGTATTTGTCTAGGTGCTCAAGGGATAAAATTTGATGAGGATTATGGGGCTGAGCATCTTGAGTGCAAGGCGTTGGAATTGGCAGTGAACTGGATAGGAGAGTTACAGATAGACAAAGCTGTTTTTGAGATGGATTGTGACAATGTAATAAAGTCTGTGATGGAGTAACAATCGCAGGTTCATTGGTTCAGTTCAAGTATAGTTGAGAGAGTTAAAATTAAGAGTAGTAGTGGTAGTAAACTTTGGTTTTTCAAGTCCATTCATAGATTTGGTAATAATGTAGCTCACTCTTTAGCTCGTAAAGCAAGAGACGATGAAGCAAATTTCTTTATATGTCAAACTTCCCAGAGTTTATAACTGCTCTGACAAAGATGATTTCTGCTGCAATGCAACAAATTAATAAAAAAAATTCTTACTATCAAAAAAAATAAAGAATTCTCAACACTAGGGGTTAGCTTTTTTAACACCTCAAAATTTCTCCCAAAGGAAGGAGGTATCATAAATTAATTTGCCAGTACCCAGGTCTGAAGAGTGCTTAATTGCGATTCAAATTCTTTACAAACTTGTTATCACATAGGGAACTTCCCGGAGATGATACAATAAAATACTTGTTCAAGTCCACCTCTTTCTATAAACCCACTTTTTCACTGCCTTTCTACTCTCTACATAACAGAGAAAACAGGTGGAGAAGATGATGGTGAGTCCTAATCCGGCGAAGCGTCTCAAGACCAACAACAGAGATAATGAAGAAGGCTCCAGTTCTTCATCAAATCATTTGAGGTTATGGGAAGATTTAAATCCAGAAATATTGTCTCTAATCTTTGCTAGAATCCAAACACAAGAGTTGGCCAGAACAGCTCCGTTTGTTTGTCAACCATGGCGGGAGGCTGTAGTTAGCCCATGTTGTTGGTCTGACATCGATATTCAACAATGGTGTCGCCGCTGTACTAATATTTTAAAAATCGATTCGGTGGTTCTTGAACTTGTTTGTCGTAGCCAAGGGAAATGTCATCGTCTCTCTGTTCATAAGCTCAGTGACATTGGATTTGATTTTCTTGCTAGTTACTGGTGAGATCAACAATCAAACCCCATTTTGACTACTGGAACTATTTTCTTTTTTTCTTTTTTTTAATGTTTGTGGCTTGCTTGTTTTTATGGTGGTTATGGTAAATGGATTTATGTTGTTAAATGGTTTTAACCTCTAATATATAGATGTTTGTTACAGTTTAAAGATGGGTTTGTGTTCATTTGTGGTTACGAATATCTATTTATGTTTGAAATGGGTTTTTAGTTGAGTGAAAGTTGTAGTGATTGGAAGTTAGGGCAACGAATTGTGCTTTTTTTTTTTTTTAAGGTTTTGTTTGGACTTTGGAGTTGTCACTTTCTTTATTGGCGTTTCATTTTCTTAAGTCTAACTTTGTTTCTTCTTGCATGCAAAGAGGCTTATGATTTATGAACATTTAATGCTCTTTTTTAGGGATTTTTTTCTTTTCCTTTTTCATTTGGAGGGTGTTAATGCATGGAATTGGGTAGGCAAACAGAGTTAAATGAGTTAACTCAGACCCATTACGGAAAGGGTTTCTTTTGTTTTTAAGAAGTAGTCCTGTATTTGACCAAATTCATAGGATGTTTGTTGTTGAGTACTAATGCTGTTTGTTATCATGGATTTTATTGAAATGAAGAATCAATAGGTACTGAGAAGTTAATGTGAATGGGTTTTGCTGAGAAGTTAATGTAAATGGGTTTTGTGTTGCTTAAATTTTTTGTTGCTTAAATGGGTTTCTATCAGCTGTTGGTTTTGATGTTTAAATGCTGATACAAGTTTGTCGAAGTTTTAGGAGTAAGAAATTGTTCTTCCAACTGTAGATCTTTTGGTTAGTTTATTTGTGTTCGGGTGTTGACTGTTGGTATCATATTTTGGTGGAGAAAAGAGGTATAAGATTGTTTGCTTAGTGATTGAGTTAAATTGTGATCAATTGTTTCTAAAAGTCTCTTGTCTTATTTTTAAAATTTCATTTTGATGGACTTGTATGAGTTGTTAAGTTACATATTCTGAGATACCTTGAATTCCTGAGAAATTGTTTTTTTGCCAAATTTTATATTTTCTAGACAAGGCAAGGCAATCTGGTGAGCTACGTTCTGAGACTACAGTATTAATGTGCAACAAATATAATCCCCAACTTTACATCTAGTTTGCTAGAGGAGAAGAAAAATATGGTCATTGAAATCAGTGGTTAGCTTTAGTTTTCTGAGAAGAAGGAGAAGTGTTGTGAAGTAAGGATAACCTGGATACCCAATTATTTTAGTTTTGGTTTGTTTCTTTGTTTGCGCAAGAATCAAATTCTGTTACTTTTTGTAGAACCGTCACTTACGTTGTTTATTGTTTTCTGGCCGTAAGAGATTTTTTATTGTTTTATTTGCGTGTGAAACTTAGAACTGAGTTGATGGTTCGAGCAAATCAAATACACCTAGTATAGGTACTCGACTTTGCATGTTTGTTTCTTTTTCCTTTAATGTCATATTTGTCTTTTACCGTCTTAGTAGTTGAATTTTCCAAAATGTTTGTATCTATTAAGATTACTAGGGAAGTTGTTTGTTGTCAAAATGACGATGCATAGAATTTGAGTTGATTATGTCAGTTATTCCGTCTAGTTGGTGTTGATTTCTTAGTTACTATTATGCTTGTGAAGTTGGCATTATCTTGAACTATTTAGAAAGAATCGTATTGAATTTTCTGAACCAGTTCTTATTCTTTGATTACTTTTTTGTAGTGCCAAACATCTAAAGGTACTACAGATCCCAACGAGTGGAGTAACCGATAAGATGTTAGAGAAGCATGCGCGTCCTTTGGAAATTTGACATTCTTGGACATCAGCAACTGCTTGCATATTACTTGCAGAGGACTTGAAATTCTAGGAAATAATTGCAAGTCTCTAATTTCTTTGAAGAGGAACATGCCACCACTAGATTGGGAAGAGGTTTTTCTGGAAAGGGTTAATGATGGAGAAGCAATGGTTATAGCTGACACAATGGCAGCTCTTTGCCATCTCGAGCTTTGTTATGGTCGATTTGGTGATTTAGGGCTTGATGCATTGGTCACTAAGTGCGAATATCTCATCCATCTTGACATTCTTGGAGCTGTTTGTGTGCAGTTAGATGGTGATCTTTTAGACAAGTGTGAACGTCTAGCGGAGTTTAGGGGTCCTTGGGATGATTCCTATTCAGAAGATGATGGCGACGGTAATGAAGCTGCAGTCTTGTCATCAGACTCAGACTCAGACTCAGATCAGTGAGGTACTCGGCTTCTTGGTATTTTTTTGAGGGTCTTGATCTTATACCGTCCTTGGGTGTATATCCCGTGGTTAATGTAGTGGGTGGCTTTTTAATTAGTTCCACAGAGTACTCGGGTATATATTTTGGTTATTGCCACATCTTGTCTTACCTTTTTGCGGGAGGGAAACTGCAAACAACTGCAAACAACTGCAAACCTAGCTCTTTTTTGCTTCTTCTCCGGTTTAAGTAGAGGTATGAACATTCTAGTTCACTTTCATATCTCATATGTATATGAAAACATTATGGTTATGTTAGTAAAAGTTTGTTAAGATTTTGGTTCTGGTGTGTTCCATCCTAATTTGCCTCATGTTCTGAGTGTTCCCTTCGCTATAGAAGGCATACTGGCACAGTATTCTCTTATACTCTCTCTCTTTATTTTCTGGTGAATATCGTTTCCAAACTAAGTAAGATGAATCATTCCAAACTAAGTAAGATGAATCATACTGGTGAATTGTTTGGAAACATCTAAGATCGCGTATTTTACGCAGATCATTTGACGAATTGCTAACTGAACTAAAAATCTTATGCTTGGTAATATTTTGACTCTTACTAATTACAATATTCTTTTCTTTTTTGGAATTAACAGATACCACTAAGAGTATCTCTACCACAAGGGGAGAATTTTATTTTCATATAACACATCGGTGCTGTTTGGTAACCATTATTTTAATAGATTATCGGCCCATAATCCATTATGCAGATTATAATGGATTCTATGTATGTTTGGTAACCATTATAATAATTGATTATTTTAATCATAATTGGAAAAAATCCATTATATCTACAAACAGAAAAAATTTGTTTTGAAAATTTATTATAATCAATTATTTTTTCCAACAAATTCAAGTTAAATTTTTTTTCTTATTTTTTCTAAACGGTTAAGATAGGGACATCAAAACTACGTAGGACTAAAAAAAATGGTAGATCATTGTTCTTTCCTCTCCTTTTTGAGATCACCATCCTAAGATAATCAACTATTTGAAAAAAAAAGTGTTTGGGAAAATTTATTTTAAAAATGATTATATCAAAATCATTTATCAATTTATGATAAATAGATAATCATAAATTTTTCCAAACAAGGTCATAGAATTTTATTTTATGCTCTAATTTAAATTCAATCCATTTCCAAGTCTTACAAAATAGGAGGGGCGCCAAAATAAATATGGAGGGTCTTAATCTCTAAGAGAAAGTTTTATCTAGACCACCCCATGTTTTTTTAAACATTTTCTAAAAATATTATTTCTGAATAAATTATTTTGAACCAATGGAAAAAAAAGAAATCACTTTATTCTGAATCCAAAAAACTAAATCCTAGAAATAAGACCCCACACCATTGAAGATGGTTCATGAGCATTGAGCAAAAGATTGTTATTTTTGCCACATATATAAAACCCATTAATAAGGCATATTCCTATGCACATGTCACACATCTGATTTTGCCAAAGTGCAAAACATACCTGCCTATATGTCAAATATAACATATAGGCTAGATGGTCAAAATATCACTAGTTGGTCATTCCAGCGCCAGCAATAGTCACTATGTCGCTCGCTGATTTGATCATCGCTCATCAGTTCCTCATCCAACGGCTACAATTCCCCTCCTCTGTAAATACCCCGTTTCAAACTCATTTCAACTCACACCAGAATTTTTAAATCTTTCTAAAATTTCTCAATTTCCAATTCATTTCATCACTCTTCCAATTCCTCAAAGAGCACGATTGATAATATGAACATGGCCAAGTTCGTAGCAAACCAACATGCTGCCGAAAATCAAAAAGTTGTTAATCGTGCCAATGTGCGAAGTCGAATTAGGAGGTGATTATCAAAATTTACTACTGAGGAAGATGAATGTATTTGCAGGAATTTTGTTTCTTTTACTGAGACTTTATTCGCAGATGAATTCAGTCTCCGAACATTTTGGGAAATGATTTTTGGGAAATTTCAAGAACAAACAATCAACCCGAACAATCATGATGTTTTAGGGTTGAGTCATCGTTTCATTGCAATCAATAAGGAAGTTATTAGGTATGTTGTTTTACTTCAGCAAGAAGGTCCAAACATGAGGGATGGTGAAAACATGATGGAACTTCAACAAAGATGTCGTGCGGAATATCGTCGAATCTACGAAACAAGACTTCCAATTTGGACGTTGTTTCGAGATTTTAAGAGGGTTGCCCAGATATAATCCAATATTTAAGTTTTAATTTCTTAATTGTCCACTTAAGTCTAAGTACTAAGTTTTAATATTTGTCTTACTTTAGTTTAAACTGAAATGTAACTCTAATTAAAATGTAAAATTGTATTAAGAATAAAATGAAGTTTTATTTTCAACAATACGAGTCAAATTTTCAAATTCATTAAACTTCGAATTAATCATTAATAGTCATTTTACAAGACATAAAACTAGACAATAATAATTTGAAATATAGACTTTAAAAATAAAAATTTGGGACAATATTCTTCATCTTGTTAATCATTTCACAAAACTTCCAATCAATGCGCTCATGAATGGAGTTTTCTTTGTTTATCTTCTTCTTTGTCTTCAAATTTGTTTTGCCTTGATTTTCCCGGCCTTGAACTTTCTTTGTCTTTCCTTAGTTGCGGTTTTGACTTGGTAAATATCCAAAACTTGAAGAATTCTTTGTTTTTTTACCTATTTCTTTATAACTATCACATATCTTCTTAATGACACCTTCAAGCACTACTCCAGAAAAATCAAGTTATGTTGCCGAATCAAGTTGGCCTTGAAATTGTGTCATTTGGAAAAAATTGAAAAAATAAATTAAATTGAGAAAAAGAGAAATAGAGAATAAAAAAATTGTGTAAAAAATTTTTGGTATAAATTTTTGTGACGGACGGAAAAATTACGCCTGGCGCGTAGGCCATTACTTCCGAGATGCGCCACTCTGATGCTACTTACCGGGCCTTAAACTAGGCAAATGCACGTTCATTTGTCCTTGCAAGCATGCTCGTGGAGCATGATGCAGCTAAATTAGATTCCACACCATTCCAACTTACCCTTGTTATGTGAAGGGTTTAAAGCCTTGAAGGCTATGGCCAATGCACCTTACATGCATAATTGGTTTCCGAGTCTTGTCCAGGTATAAGGCATGCCTTGAACTTACGCATAGGACATTACAAGCCTAATACCCCCTCTTCACTTAGTTTAAGCATTGTTGAAAGCATGCACTCGTCTTGCTCGTGCCAAGGGTGTATCAATCAGGCTCATGTCGTACTTTCCTTGGGCTTATGCAAGCTCTGCCAACTTGCACACCTATATAGCTTACTTTTTAGGCCGTGCCCAATGAGTCATTGGTACATGCCTATGTAGAATGCCTTGATAGGAAATATGAACATCCAAGAAAAGAAATGAAACTTGCCTCATCAAGTTTGGCCACAATCATCTCCTGTGTCGAGCTACCGAGCCAGATGATATGAGAGGCCAATGTGCCGCAATCATTTCTCAATTAGATGATATGAGCGACAAAGTGCTGGACTGGCAATGTTGCAACTCATTGCGGATGCCTACGTACCTCCCTCATCTAAATGGATCAAGTACAGACTGTAGTTCATCCTCGAAGTGACGTAAACTTAAGACAACTCGTTGCAAGGTCGTGGACAAGCAATAATGGTAATGGCCTAGTCCGTATAGGCTGTTCCGTCAAAATGCATCCAAGTGATGCATATTTGGTCCACGGCATGGCATAGTGATGCTCATGCTCAATATACTCCGTTGGAAAGGTTACACAGCAATATATGAGGCCTAAGCATCATTTATAATCTTTCGGGTAAGCTATGAAGTTTAATTGGTGCATGATACACATATGCACCTTCAACCAACTACCCCTCCCAATATATGTTTTAAATACATTTTTACAACTTAGATTAGGGGAGGAAAATGACTTCACCAAGTCCCGAGGCCGTGATGGCTGCATATTACCACACTGGTCAACTGCAATGTACGACCGTGATGGTTGTACATTCAATTATGGCTCACAAGCCAGTTCCAATGTCCGACCATGATGGCTGAACATTTTCTGAGCCAGGTTTAGTGAAATGACGTGATGGCTGTATTTCTAGTTTTGTCCCGTAGGCCAGCCTGCTTTTGGTTGTTGCGATATTGTCCATGGGCCAATGACCTGCATAATGCGCCATCGTGGCGCTACTTTGTTCTAGGCCAGCCACCCAACTGGCCTGAAGCACTTTTGGTGCGAGATTGGCTCTTGGACAATACAACTTACAACTTATACCTTCTTGGTGTGATATTGGCCCTTGTCCAATATATCTTTGCAATGCGCCTTACTTGTCGCCATATTGGCTCTAGGACAATGTTCCTCTCAACACGTAACAAAGCTTAGATGAATCTTGCAATGACGCATCGCATGCGCGATACTAAAAACGGGGTGTTACATTTTTTGTTTGAAAATTATCTATTTATAAGCGACAGAGAACTAGCTGCTAGTGATAGATTTTACATCGAGCGATATACATGGTAGCGCTGACGATAATTTTTTTATCATTGGAGATATTATCTATATCGTTCGCTAGATTCTCCATCGCTCAGTGGTTTTCCTATAGTGGCGCAACTCGTTTGCCATGCCACCTGGTATGTCAAACAGTTTTTTTCTGCCATGTGCATAGGAATAGGCCTAAGGATCTAAATAAAAATTCCGTGTAGGATTTTTGAAACCTATTATAGGGGCTTCACATTCCAATAGAGGGGCTTCACTAATAGGACAAAAACGGGTAACTTGTTAGTAATTTTAAAAACCTCTTATCTAAAATATTTTCATAATGGCTAAACAACCCTGACATGTAGATAGTGCCAATAATCTTATATAATTAGTGATGAAAAAATCAGATTAAGTGTAGTATGTTGGAGGGAATAATAAGTTGAAAAAAATAATTTGGAGATTTTTTTTTAACTAAAACTCTAGATTTCAAATCACTCAACCAATGCCCTTTTTATTTCTCAAAATTGATGAAAGTACGTAAAAATTGATTTTTTAGCTTTTCAGAGCGGTTTACGGTTGGTTTTTCGTTCGTAGACAACCGTAAGAAAAATTTACGATTAGGTGATGATGAACTCCTAACCGTAACTAGGAAAAAATTGGGGAAACCCAATTATAAACCAGTTACGATTGGGTTTTTTGGTTTTACGGTTAGGTATGGTCTTGAACGAGCCCAATTGTAAATCAGTTACGACTGGCTTTTTTGGTCGAACCCAACTGTAAATCAGTTACGATTGGGTTTTTTTTTGGTCGGATCTAACTGTAAATTAGTCGCGACTGAGTTTTCTTTTATCGAACTCAACTGTAAATTAGTTACGACTATTTATTTATTTTTTTGGGAAAACCCAACCGTAACTGGTTCTAAAACCTTTTTTTTTTCTTATTGTTTCAATAAATCTAACCATTTCTAACATAACTAGTTTGTTGGTTACCGTCACTTTTATCAATATGCTTCTTCCGAATCTTTAATAGAAAATTCAATCGACGATTATAAATTTTTTGAATCGCCGATTGATCGAAAACGATGTAATAATATTGATTGAAAAAAAGATAGAAGGATTTACGGTTGATGAAGGAGAGGAAGTTAAGAAAAATAATAGGAGCAGATTTTTGAATTAGAATTAGATTTTAATTTTACCTTTTTAGATTTTTATTTTAGTTGAATGGTATTTTAAACATTTGGTATTGAATCACGAATACCACATAACTAATTTTTTGATCCCTATCCAAGTGAAACCCCTCTATTGGATTGTGAAGCCCCTATAATAGGTTTAGGATTTTTAGCACCCATTGTTGGGGATGCTCTAAAGTTAAAAGCTAAAAGGAATTGCATTTGGAAAATTAAAACGTCTCTGTAGAGTGCAGTTGCCTAATCATAAACCAGGGTGTTTAAATAACATCTAGTAAGTTATCACATGTCTCTAAAGTTAGGTTTGTCAAAGGTACTTTGGTTGATCGACCTAAACCAAGTAATTTAAAATTGTGTTCACAAGTAATCTTTTTTAGCTCTGCAAATCGACGACCGACTCAGTAACATTTTTTTTCCAGTTTTTCTTGATTTCTGGTGATCTTACTTCATTAATTCAAGTAATTTTCTTGCAGTTGCGATGATTGGTGGTGCTTATATTTTCGATTTTGATCATTGAATATGTCGGAACAATCAAATAATCAAATGGAAAGATCTGACCCTATATCCAATTTTGTAACTTCTGAGTTTAATATTTGTTCAATTAATGGTGAGGAAGATTTTTCTTCTCCTTCACGTTTCATCCCAGATGATGTGATTGATGAAAGCTTGGATGAATGGAGATTCAGTCTGATTGGTAGGTTAAATTTGGTTAAACTTAAATTGGAAGCTGCAGTAATTGCTTTGAAGCTACAATAGAAAATCAAAGGTAATCTTCAAATTATTCCTCTGGGAAAGGGTTTCTTTATAATTAAACTTGAAAATGAAGAAGATAGGAATTATATCTGGAAAGGAGATTGGACTGCAGAATCTCAACATTTGAGTTTAAGAGCTTGGGAACTAAATTTTAATCGTGAAGCCCAAAAATCTTCATCAGCTTTTGTTTGGGTATTTTTTCCAGGATTAAGCATTGAAAATTGGAAGGAGAACATTATTATGAATACGGGTAAAATTTTAGGTAGACCTATAAAAGTTGATGAAACTACTTTAAAAAGATCTGTAGGTTATTACGCTTGTGTTCTAGTTGAGATTGATTTATCTAAGGATATTTCTAGCAAAATCTGGGTTGACTCAAAGTATAGTAAATTTGAACTGTGGGTCATAGTTTGGCTGAATGTAGAATATTAACTAGAACCAAAGGGAAGGAAAATCTTCAGTCCCATCATCCTGATGGTTTTGTTATGAAACCTAAGAAACAATGGAAACCAAAAAAGGGTACAACAAATTGGGTTTGATATTTGTGGTAATGATTCATATAATGTTCATGGACAGTTTGAACATACTAGCGGTGATAGGGGTTTATTTGCTTCTCCTAAGTCTTCAAGTTTACTTCAGAATAACATCCCTTCTGGTAGATTTCATGTTCTACAAGATAATACTTCTGAATTCAGCACAAACTTACAATCTAATGAGGATTTTCCTTCCTTAACTGCAAATGAAATTTTGACTCAAAATTTTGTTGGAGAATATGGTGGCATAGTAAAGGAGATACAATATTCTGAAATACCTCCTCAAGTAACAATTACTTCTTCTCATATTGATCATACTATTATTGCAGAAGATTCTAGTGACTCTGATTCTGAAGACGGTGAAATAAAAGAGGTCAGTATTCCTGCTTTACTTCATAATAGCACTGTCTCTTCTCCTGTTATTATTTTAAGAAATGAGAATCCTAGTCCTGGTACTCCTATTATTACTAAGAATATTATTGCGAAAAAGAAAAAAGCTCCAGCAAAGCCTACAAAACCAGCTCCAATTACTAGGAAATCTAGCAAAGACAGTCAGAAACTTATGAATAATAAGGGGAATTCTCCCATAACTTTTCTAGATGAAAATGATTTATTGGAGTGTCAGAGGCCTTAAAAGGTATAAGGCCAAAGGCAAACTAAAATCTTTAGTCGTACAATTCAATTCTTCTTTAGTTTGGATAGCAGAGCCAAAAATTCATGCTACTTCTAAAAATAGAATTAAGCTACCTGGAATGCACAAGAAAATTATTCATAATACTTTTGATCATAGAAAAGCCAACATATGGTTATTTTGGAATTCTTCAATCCCTACTCATACTGTTATATTTTCTTCTTGATAGTGTATTACAATTGAAATCGGGGGAGTTCTTATTACTGGTGTGCATGCTGATGTTCTTACTATTGATAGAAGGGAGTTATGGTCTGATTTGAGTAATGTTAATAGCCTTAATAAGCCTTGTATGGTGATTGGTGACTTCAATACCATTACTTCAGTTCATGAAAAGGGGGGGGGGGGGGGTGGACAAGTCCTTTATCAACTACACTTCATGATTTTAATGAATGGATTGATTAGTGCAGTCTTATTCAAGCACCTAAAAGTGGTCTTCAATTTTCTTAGTCTAATGGCAGAAGTGGAAAGAAAAGAATTTTATGTAACTTGGATAGAGCATTATTCAATGCACAATGGTTGAACTTATACAGTGGATGGAAATATCATGTCTCTGCAAGGGGTATCTCTGATTATAGTTTTCTCATTGGTTCTGATTTAGACATTCCAAGACCAAAAAACTCTCCTTTCAAATTTCAACAAATGTGGATTACTCACCCAGAATTCTATGATGTGGTTAAAAATTCTTGGGAAGAAACTATTATGGGAAATCCTATTTTTATTTTTCTGAACAAGCTCAAAAGATTAAAGATCATACTTAAACAATGGAGCTGGGAAGTGTTTGGAAATGTTCAAATAAAGTTGAAACAAACTGAAGAAAAAGTGGAGGAAGAAAATATTATATCTGATGTAGATCCTTCTAATTTGGAACTTCTAAACAAGTATATTATTGCTAGAGGTGAAAGAGACTTGGCTTTCCAGAGTTATCATACTTTTCTAAGTCAAAAAGCTAGAAATAATTGAATTAAATATGGTGATGCAAATACTGCCTTTTTTCATACTTCTATCAAATTGAGACAATCACAAAACTGTATTGCAGAATTGGTAAAGGAGGATGGCTCTATTATAACAAATCAACAAGACATAGCCACCTTACTTATCAATTACTTCAGTGATAAATTCTCAGATCAACCAGTTCAGATTTCAGAGACAATTTTAGATGTTATTCCCCATTCAGTATCTGCTAAACATAATGCTCTACTAGAACAAATTCCTTCCAAATAAGAAATCAAGAAAGCAGTTTTTGAACTTAACCAAGATGGCTCTCCTGGTTCTGATGGATTTACAGGTATATTCTACAGAATGGCTTGGGACATAATTTGTGAAGATTTAGTAAATGTTATTATTTTCTGTTGGCATCATCACATAATCCCTGCAGGTCTCAACTCAAATTTTCTTGTGCTTAATCCTAAGATCAAAGGTGAAAAACAAGCAAGTCAATTCAGACCCATTGGCCTCAGTAACTTCTGTTTTAAAATATTTACTAAGATTATCACTTTAAGAACGAATACTATTATTCGGAAGATTATTTCTCCTCAGCAATGTGCTTTCATAAAGGGTAGAAACATTCATGAGCAGGTTTTATTGGCTTTTGAGCTTGTAAATGAAATGAATATTAAAAGAAGAGATGGAAATGTGAAAAGGCGAGGGTACCCAAATATACCTCAAGCTAAAACTTTTTCTACCTATAAGTTCTTTCTCTGAAAGTGATTGTCTGTGGACTGAGTCGAGACAATGCAACTAATCAGTTCACACTTCGTGTGATCGTCTATGGATACAAGATCGAGACAATACAACAACGAAGTATGTTTACTTGATAAAAAGTTTCGGACTTAACCAAACACAATAGGATTGCTTATCAAGTAAATAGGAATTAACGTTTGTGTAATTTACTCTAATTATAATAAAACAATTATAATGCGGAAAATAAAAGTAAATGACACAACAAGATTTTGTTAACGAGGAAACCACAAATACATAAAAACCTCGGGACCTTGTCCAGAATTAAATACTCTCAGGATTAAGACGCTACACAAAATTAAACCAATTTCGTATAGTTGAGACCAAACAACTAAACCTATAGTTCACCTAGTTCCATCTGTATTCCCACGCCTTCAACTTATGAATAAGTCACGTACTTGGAACAATTCCTTTGGTTCGTATTCCAAACAGTAAAGGAATAAAAAATCTGTTTGGTATCAGCTCTCTTCAACCAAGTGATGTGAGTTCGACAAAGGCTCTTCTGTTTATCTCAAATAAACTCCTTCGTCAGGTTCTTAGATCTATCTTATTCTCAACTACCGAAGTAATTGTTAAGATTTTGCAATCAATACTTTTAATCACAAAGAATTGTATTGATCCCGATCTACACAACTAATCAATCCAATCTACCACAAGGATAAACCGATTATAGTTGAATCCTCTTATACCGAAACACGTATTGTGCACACCAAAGATTATGAACCCCAAATCAGAAATCTTCAATATATTCTTTGTCTTCAAATCTTCTTAGGTCTTCAATAAACACCTGCACACAACAACTTGATTATCTTGTGATCAACCACGCACAGAACGGAGTCTGTTAACAATGAATTATCACAAGATCGTCTTTAGAACTAAAAACAGTCTAAAGATACCTGCCGAAACTTCGATCTAGTTTGAGTGAATCTTATATCAGAAGAGAAGATTCTCAAGCATAAACAAACTAGGTGCAATCAAAGTTCAACCACCGTTAGTCAATTAAAAAAATCAAACACAAGATAAACCGCAATTATCTAGTTTCCTACCAAAGGTACTAATAGAGCTTCTCAATGCCAAAGAAGACTTTAAACTGAGCGGTCGTAAGATATTTCGCCTAATTAGGTTACTCTCCTCTCCGAATAGGCGGCTACACCAGTAACAACACAACCGAGGAAGTTTGATGTCACGAAGGATTAGTTTGCTAGAAATGCAAACTTCAAGTATTTATAGACAAGGAAGTTTGGACACCAAGGAATTTCCAAAACCGAAAATATTCTCAAGATATGCAATATGTTCCAAATTCGGTTTCCATAATTCCTGGAAATGCTCTGTCCAAAATATTGACCGAAAATCTCTTTGGAAAATCTTTAACTAGTAAATGCACATTACTAATTCTTATTCTCCTAAAATAAAATTAACAACCTTAAATAAAAGATTCTTAACTTATTTATATTTCGATCCTGGGATTTTCTTCCTTTAGCTATTAAGGAATAACTTTGAACAATAAAAGATAAACATTACTGTACGTGTTCAAAGTATCTCGATATCCTTACTTTGTAAGTCCTCTTTCATACTTACAACCTTGAAACCGATTTGTCACACTTCCAAACAAGTTTAGAATTGGTTCATCTGAATTTCAAGAACTATGTGATTGATCAAGAACACTCAATCACAAATCATGGGTTTAACGGTTCTACCAAAACAAGTTTCAGTTCTACCTCCATGTGAGTATTGTGCATAGTCACACTAGCTTTCCAAAATTCGGTTGACTAGGTACTAGGATCGGTTCCCCACATAAATATGGTATCTAACTTATATGTGTTGCACATGTCCATATGATCGGTTCCCCTTTGCCTAAAAACGTGTTGCACATGTCCATAGGATCGTTTCCCCTTTCTGCTAAATACTTGTTACACCTCATACAAGGATCGATTACCCCTTGTGATGTGTTGCACCTCTTACTAGGATCGGTTCCCCTTTACCCAGATTTGGTCATACACAAATCACAAACTCGATCATACCATCTCAGGTGATTACTTAAGATCGGTTTCACTAATAAAATTCATACCAATACATAAGTCAGGCCTTTGTGAATAGTTTTACCAAGAACACAAAAAAATCGTGAGAGGTTATACTAAATCACACATATTGGTTGTTCACAAGATATGCAATAAATAACAATACCAATAACGCCTGGAGATTTCCTTTTCGATTCATAAACAAGTTTATGAACTTACTTCATGTTCGATTCATAAACAAGTTTATGAACTTACTTCCTTAATACACATGTAAAACATTGTTTACTAGGATGAAATCCTCACCCCATTCCCATACATAATTACAATAGCATTTAAACGATTATGTCGATGTCTTATCTACAAAGTTTGATAGTTAAGTAATAAACTTCATATTGTATTCCTTAATACTATGTCTATCTAGAGTGTTCATGCTTCGCAGTTTTGTTTTCAATATGCACGACTTGAAAGATATGTTAGGGAATGAAATAGTTCAAGTCAAATATCACTAACCTCAAGCGGAAGGATGATGTTCTCATTGTAGCTTCTTACTTCTTCACTTCTTCAAGTCTTCGCAATACTTGTATTGACTCATATCCTAATACTTTCAAGCTAACCTATACGAAGTTGACTCTAGTACATAATCAAGAGACTCTTAAAATGAGTTTTGATTCACTAAAATATGACAACCAAACTTGACATACCAACGCTTGGTTGGTTCAACCGAGCAATGCTCTAACAAAATGTTGGGCTAAAACTTGATATTTCTCAGGCATATGATACCCTCAGATGGAATTGTTTAATCTTTGCTATGAAGAAGTATGGATTTTCTGAGAAATTCAGTCATTGGATTCTAACTTTGTTACAAACTACTAAGATATCTATATTGCTAAATGAGGTACCTATTGGATACTTTGGTGTGGGAAGAGGTGTCAAATAGGGTGACACCTTATCTCCTATTCTCTATATTCTAGCTGCTGATGTTCTTAGTAGGAAAATCTATCAATTTATTCAAGAGGGGAAGATTCAACCTATGGTAATTAGAAGAGGTATTTATCCTTCTCATCTATTCTTTGCTGATGACATTTTTATCTTCTGTAATGGTAGTAAAACAACGTTAATAGTGCACCTAAGAAACCTTTTATCAGAATACCAAAATGCTTCAGGACAATTGGTTAGTGCTGCTAAAAGTAAATGCTTTGTAGATGGTACTTCTACTACCAGACAACATCAGATTGCTGACTTTATGAATATGAAATTATCTTTCTTCCCTAACAAATACCTTGGGGTAATTCTGGTTCAAGGGAAAATTAAAGCTGAACACCTTTGGTCTTTTGTTGATATGCTGCAAAAAAGATTGGCAAATTGGATTGGCAACTTCTTAAACTTCCAAGCTAGAGTTACTCTCATCAAATTTGTTATGTGTAGTATCCCCCTCTACAATATGTCTATATATAAATGGCCAAAAAGACTAATTGAAGCTTATGAAAGAATTTTAAGAAATTTCTTATGGAGTGGAAATGCTGAGGAGATAAAGTATATTACTATTTCTTGGGATAAAATATGCTCACCTTTGGAAATGCTGAGGAGATAAAGTATTAGAAAATTTGAAGACATTAATAAAGCACTCCTAATGAACCTCTTGTGGAAAATTCTAAACTCTGAGGAAGATTGGGCTAAATTATTTTTAGCAAAGTTCCAAGACCATCATGGAAACTGGATTACTTACCATAAGCAGTCTACTATTTGGCCTGAGATAAAATGGATTTTATAAGATTTTGGAAATAACTCCAGATGGCTAGTAGGAAATGGAAATAAGATATGTGTGTGGAAAGACAATTGGATCTTGGATTCAAGTATATTCATCCAATTCCCTGAAAATGAATACATCCAACACCACATTAACATGAAAGTTAACAACTTGATTCAGAACAAAAGTTGGGTTATTCCAGAAGAAATGCTTGTTTTTTTCAACAATGAAGATTGTTAGAGCATACCTCGGTCGACCTCGCATGCGTTTCTATCCTACATAGCTAAGTCTCGGACTAGGATAGAAAAGTGTAGTTGAGCTCAAGCACTTCATGGAGATCCATCATACAACGACGAAGATCTATACAAGGAACCGTGGAACTTCATCAACAAAAAGGTATGTGGAGACTTGAACTTATATATCACTCAAAAGTCTATCTATTCTATCTCCTACTTCTTATGAGACAAAAGTCTTATGCTATATAGACTAGATCATACACATTTGACATTTCGAGCCGAGCATTCATTGCTTATCTTTTATCTCGAAATTGTGTGTTGGTAAAGCGTTTCGCTTTGAACAAGTTTATCTTCACCTAGTGACGAAAGTCATGAAAAGTTTCAATCACTTTGAGAATTGCTCTGACGTGAATCGGTTTGTGAATAACGACTACATAGCGTCCTCTAAGAATGTCTCAATGATTGAAATGAGAGTTTAGATTACATAACCATGTATTCCTTAAACCGAAGTTTTCGAACTTTGTTGATCAAGAGAAATCGGGAGGATTGTGGAATTGGCTTGCCAAGTCCGCGAACCCGGTCCGCAGACTCATTCTGCGAACTGTCGGAAGTTCTCGACCGAGTATTTCTGCTGGATTTTCCAAAACTCGTTTGTGTGCTAAGTCCGTGAACCCAGTCCGCGAACTGGCGGAAGTTATCTTTCCGTGAATTTCTGTTGAGTTTGGAAAACTCAACCGATTAACTTAAGTCCGCGAACTTGTTTGTGAACTTAATAGGTTATGATCTAAAGATGTGCTCTGAACATGAAACATTAAATCACTAAGAAATGCTTTATGCAAACCGTGGCTATAATGTTCATGAGACGATTCAATCCAATCGAATCATCTTTGTTTCAATTGTGTCTTGTGTAGTTACACAAGGTCTCATAACAATTGAACAACTCTTTAACTAGTTCATTTGAGTCAATTGAACTAGTTATGGTGAAGAAGAACAAGGTTAATATGAAATGCTCATATGGTTAAGCTTTTGGGTTACTATGTTGAACCAACATACACGTACATGTTTGGGCATGGTTTTCACAAACCCAGTAAATGTCTACCCAAGTGTGTGTGACAAACTAAGTTTTCGATCTAACGATTGAGAAATATTAGCTTGAATCTAAATCAGGTTTTCATCTAACGGTGAATATGGATTTCTTTGTACCTAAGGCAAAACCCTGATTTGAAGGATATATAAAGGAGACATCTAGCATTGTGCAAAACTAATCCCCACACGTCTGTGTGCTACTAGTGCGCCCGCTAGAGTCGATCTCCATTAACCTTTGATTTTCTTCTCTAAAATCAGGTTAACGACTTAAAGACTTCATTGGGATTGTGAAGCCAGACCGATACTACTTTATCGTAGTTGTATGATCTGATTTCTAGTGTCTGTGTTATTTCTTTTACGCATTATATTTTATATAATTTAAATAATACATGTTGTCCGTTCGTGATCATCAATTGGAAATCCAACCTTTGGTTGTTGATTGATATTGATTGATCCTTGGACATTGGTCTTTGGTACCGTCCAAGTTATCTCTCTTTGATAAAGACTCGCAGATTTTTATTTTCTTGAGTAAAGATCAAATCAAGAGATTGAGATAATAACTCCTTCAGATACTTTTTATCTAGATTGAGTCTGACTGTCTAGTTGATTCTCTAGCAAAGTATTTCGGAGTTAGTCCATACAGATTGCTAAGCAAAATATTGGGTGGTGTTGTTAGACCCCCGCTTTTTCAATTGGTATCAGAACAGACAAACACGTTAAAGACCTCAAAAGTCTGTGTTTGTGGCGATCTGACTATATGGACAGTAAAGTCCCAATTGACGCTTCACCAGGTGTAAAAAACAGTCGCAAGAAAAGGTCTGACAAACTGATGTCTCTTTAAAAAGGGTTAGATGAACAAATCCGTATCACCCATGGTCTTATTGCAGAAATTGCAGTTCTTAAGGATTTGATATCGAGAAATACTCCCTTTGAGAATTTGAAAAAACTCAGTTGTTCCTCTCTCAAGAAATGTCACAAGTCAGATAGTAATCAACGACATGATGTTGAGAAAACTGATATGACAAGGAACCAGTCAGAGTATTTTCAAAGCATAGGCTCATGTTGTGATCCATCCAATCATATAAAACAAGCGTGTATGTCTTTTCAAAAGAGTCTTAACGTTGCAAGAAATCTTTGTAAGAAAGATAAACAACTGTATGATTCTCTAAAATCTCATACAACACTACCAGGAAACTCTAAATCGAGAAGTACTAGTAGTACGGGTGCCTTTTCTTTAAGATCTACATCTCCTTTTCAATGGTTTCTTGATAGTGGATGCAGTCGACACATGACAGGAGACCTTACGTGGTTTATTTCATCTGTTGACTATGAAGGAGGACCTGTAACGTTCGGAGATGGAAGTTGTTGCTACATCAGCAAAAAGGGAACGATCAAGCTACCCGGTGCTCCAGAAATCCATGATGTGGTATACGTTAAAGGTATGACTGCTAATCTTCTTTCTATTAGTCAAATTTGCGATAAGGGCCATCGAGTTATCTTCAATGCGAATGGATGTGACATTGTTGACAAATCTGGAAAAGTGATTTTCCAAGGAACTCGTGGTAAAAACAACTGTTATCTTCTTGATACTCAGTTTAGCAACTGTGGCAATTTGACTAAGATGGAATCTACACATCTTTGGCATGAGCGTTTTGGTCACATCAATTATCGCCTTCTAACTAAGATCATTAACAAAGAACTTGTTAGAGGCATTCCCAAAATCAATGCATAGATTGAAGGTGTATGTGGTGCCTGTCAAAAGGGTAAGCAAACAAAAGTTCACCACAAATCATCTCGAGATATCCTCACTAAAGCTCCACTTGATTTAACTCATATGGGTCTCTTCGGACCAATTCAACAACCCACGGTTTCCGGTAAGAATTATGCTTTAGTTATGGTAGATGATTACACCAGATTTACTTGGATTGCATTCCTATCCCATAAGAATGAAACCCTTGGTGAATTCAAGATTATTGTTAAAAGAATCCAGAACGAACAAGGTCGCAAACTAAAGAAAATTAGAAGAGATCGTGGCACAGAATTCAAAGACACCAAGGTATTTGAGTTCTGTGACGAACTGGGGATCATTCAACAATACTCACCACCGATTACTCCTCAGGCTAATGGAATTGCTGAAATAAAGAATAGGAATATCCAGGAAATGGCCAGGGTAATGCTCCACAACAAAAACTTACCTTTAATATTTTGGGGAGAAGTTGTCTTTACAGCATGCTACTTGATCAACCGTGTGTATTTGCGGTCTAAAACCCTTAACACTCCTTATGAGCTATGGTATGGAAGGAAACTGAACCTACACTATCTCAGGGTGTTTGGAAGTAAGTGCTATATTCTGAAAGATCGAGAACAGAGAGGGAAATTCGACACCAAAAGTGACGAAGGTATCTTTCTTGTCTATGCGTCTGATAGTCGTGGTTTTTGAGTTTTTAATCTCAGAACACAAGTCATGACGGAATCTGCTAATGTTATCATCGGCGACATTAGTAATTTTCGTCAAGATAGTTCTCCTGCCGAGTTGCCTCCAACAGAGACAATTGAGAAAGTCAAAGAAATTACAGAATCAGTTGAAGTTATCCCAACTGTTACTGATCCTGACATTTCTAGTGACGAGGAGAAGAGCACTGATCAAGCCATTCCTGATGAACAAGAACGTGTCCCTCCACGACATCTATGGGTTCAAAGGAATCATGACCCCAAAAGTATTATTGGGGGAAGGGATTCTACAGCCAAAACAAGGGCTCAACTTAAAAATATATGCAATTATGGTTGTTATCTTTCGCAGGTGGAACCAAGGAATATTGATGGAGCTCTGAAAGATCCTTTTTGGGTCAATGCAATGCATGAAGATTTAAATCAATTTGAAAGACAAGATGTATGGGAACGTGTACCTTGTCCTCCAAATGTCAATATTGTCGGTACCAAATGGATATTTAAGAACAAGTCTGATGAATTTGGCACAATTGTGAAAAATAAAGCTAGACTTGTCGCTCAAGGATATTCATAGATTGAAGGAATGGATTTTGACGAAAACTTTGCTCCTGTGGCACGTCTTGAGTCCATTCGACTTTTATTGGCTCATGCCTGCTTTCTCAAGGTTAAATTTTTTCTCAAGGTTAAATCAGCATTCCTGAATGGAATTCTAAAAGAGGAAGTCTTTGTCGCTCAACCTAAGGGATTCGAAAATCCTGACTTCCCAGATCGCATACTGAAGCTCAAGAAGACATTATATGGATTGAAACAAGCACCAAGAGCCTGGTTTGAGAAACTTACTACTTCTCTTATTAGAAAAGGATTTTCAAGAGGAGTAGTTGATAAAACATTGTTTACCAAATGGAGTGGGAAAGATGTTGTAATTGCTCAAATCTATGTAGATGATATCATATATGGATCAACTTCTGAGAAATTCGCAAAAGACTTTCAAGTCTCTCTTGCTAAAGAATTTGAAATGAGCAATGTTGGTGAATTAATATACTTCTTAGGATCACAGATTCAACAATATAAGGAGGGGATTTACTTGTCCCAGGAGAAGTACGCACATAATCTTGTGTCAAGATTTGGTCTGGATAAGTCATCTCCTAAGCTGACTCCCATGCCTACTACTGGTAAATTACACAGGGATGAGAAAGGAGCAAAAGTAGATCAAAAACTTTTATCGATCCATTATAGGTAGCCTTTTGTATCTTACAACTACTAGACCTGATATTTCCTTCAGTGTTGGTTGTTGTGCCAGGTTTCAGGCGGATCCAAGAGAATCTCATCTTGCAGCTGTAAAAAGAATCATATGATACATAAATCACACTGTTGGGTATGGTCTCTCATATACTTTTGATAGTAATACTGATTTTTCTGCTTATTCTGATGCAGATTGGGCAGGATCTGTAGAAGACAAAGAAAGTACATCAGGGGGATTTTACTATGTGGGTCTCAATCTTGTAGCATGGCATAACAAGAAGGAAAACTCTCAATCCCCGTCTACATGTGAAGCAGAGTATATTGCTTCCGGATCATGTTGTACTCAACTCCTATGGATGAAACAAATGCTTGCTGATTACAGAATTGATACTGGAATAATGAAGATCTTTTGTGATAACTCCACCGCGATTCGAATTACTGAGAATCATGTTGAGTACTCAAGAACAAAGCACATTGACATAAGATACCATTTTATTCGAGATCTTTATGAAAACGGTATCATTGGTATGAAATTTGTGCCTACAGAACAACAATTGGCTGATATTCTCACCAAACCCTTAGACACTGCAACTTTCCAACACTTGCGGCAGTCTATTGGTGTTGTTTTGGTTCATTAAATCGTTCGATGACTCTTACCTCTATGCTTATTCTTATCTTTTGGGCAATTGAGTCTGAAACTCCAGTAGGTACGTTCCAAGTTCAGTTTTTGTAGGATTGTTGTTATCTTTTTAGTATCTTTTTTGTGTTTCAAAATCCTTATTTTCTTTCGAAATTAAGGTCGCTCTTGTTGTTCTTTCGGGAATGACATCAAATGGGGGAGAGTTTTTTTGAACTTGTGCTTAATGGTAATATCTTGCGGGGTGTGCGGCTGTGGAATTTTATAGGGGTTATCTTGTATCTTAAAACTCCTTGATGAATGCATTTAGATTCGGCTTTATGATTGCATCTAATTAAGTTGGTATGTATTTTTCTTTTAGTGTATGAAATGTCTCTTGTGGAAATTTCATTATGATCCCGTTCTTGTACCTTTGCCAATTTTATTGACAAAAAGGGGGAGAAATAATGTAGTTCACACTACAAATACATATGGATTTCGAATCATTGTGTAAAGGGGAGTGGTTTCCATGATCGAGATGGAGTATTGACTAAGGGGGAGTGATACATATCACCGTAGTATTATTGTTAAAGTCGTGATACAATTGGACTTTGATATTACATAATAATACTATGACATTGTATAATAATGATCGAGAATCTCGATTTCTCTCATTGTTATAGCTACGGATCTTCAACAACGGTGATGCTAAACTTACAACCTTTGGGATCATTGGAGTACTTGGAGAAGATTTCAGGGAATGTTGAAGATTAGACTATGGAGTAGGAGCCACTAAAGTTTATCTTTTTTGTATTCCATATGTATTAATAGTTTTGTCACTAAAATTGACAAAGGGGGAGATTGTTAGAGCATAACTCTGTCGACCTCGCATGTGTTGCTATATCAAGCATGTTTGACAATGTTAGTGATCAAAACTATGAGTCTTGATTTCTAGCCTACATAGCTAAGTCTCAGACTAGGATGGAAAAGTGTAGTTGAGATCAAGGACTTCATGGCGATTCATCAAACAACAACGAAGATCTATACAAGGAACCGTGGAACTTCATCAACAAAAAGGTATGTGGAGACTTGAACTTATCTATCACTCAAAAGTCTATCTATTCTATATCCTACTTCTTATGAGACAAAAGTCGTATTCTATATAGACTAGATCATACACATTTGACATTTCGAGCTGAGCATTCATTGCTTATCTTTTATCTCGAAATCGTGTGTTGGTAAAGCGTTTCGCTTTGATCAAGTTTATCTTCACCCAGTGACGAAAGTCATGAAAAGTTTCAATCACTTTGAGAATTGCTCTGACGTGAATCGGTCTGTGAATAACAGCTACATAGCATCCTCTGAGAATGTCTCAATGATTGAAATGAGAGTTTAGATTACATAACCATGTATTCCTTGAACCGAAGTTTTTGAACTTTGTTGATCAAGAGAAATCGGAAGGATTGTGGAATTGGCTTGCCAAGTCCGCGAACCCAGTCCGCGAACTGGCGGAAGTTCTCTTTCCGATAATTTCTGCTGAGTTTGGAAAACTCAACCGATTAACTTAAGTCCGCGAACTTATTTGTGAACTTAAGAGGTTATGATCTAAAGATGTGCTCTGAACATGAAACAATAAATCACTAAGAAATGCTTTATGCAAACCGTGGCTATAATGTTCATGAGACGATTCAATCGAATCGAATCATCTTTGTTTCAATTGTGTCTTGTGTAGTTACAGACGATTCTCTAAAATCAGGTTAACGACTTAAAGACTTCATTGGGATTTTGAAGCCAGACAGATACTACTTTATCGTAGTTGTGTGATCTGATCTTGCATCTTCTATCGTACGAGTATAATCGATTGATTGGCTTGAGATCGTGAGAGTTCTCCGATAGGCAAGATAAAGAAGTCGCAAACATCTTCGTCTCACTGTTTGTGATTCCTCGACAATCCGCTTGTGTAGTCAGGAAGGATTGTAGAGAGGTGATTGATTAATCTAGGCTGTTCTTTGGGAATAAGACCGGATTATCAATTGGTTCCTGTTCACCTTGATTTTATATCTTAAGACGGAACAAAACCTAGGGTTTATCTGTGGCAGACATATTTATCCTTTGATAGACTTTTCTTTGTGAGACAGATCTGCTTATTATCAAGTCTATGATTTTGGTTGCAACAACTCTTGGTTTTGGGTGAGATCAGCTAAGGGAATCAACTGCGTAGTATCCTGCTGGGATCAAAGGAGTAGGAGTACAACTGTACCTTAGATCGGTGGGAGACTGATTGGGGTTCAACTATAGTCCAGTTCGAAGTTAGCTTGGAGTAGGCTAGTGTCTGTAGCGTCTTAATACAGTGTGTATTCAATCTGGACTAGGTTTCGGGGTTTTTCTGCATTTGTGGTTTCCTCGTTAACAAAATTTCTGGTGTCTGTGTTATTTCTTTTCCGCATTATATTTTATACAATTGAAATAATACATGTTGTGCGTTCGTGATCATCAATTGGAAATCCAACCTTTGGTTGTTGATTGATATTGATTGATCCTTGGACATTGCTCTTTGGTACCGTCCAAGTTATTCCTTGTATTTGATAAAGACTTGCTATTGTTTTTAGCTTGAGTAAAAATCAAATCAAGAGAGAGATATTAACTCGTTGAGATACTTTTATCTAGATTGAGTCTGACTGTCTAGTTGATTCTCTAGCAAAGTATTTCGGAGTTAGTTAATACAGATTGGTAAGTGAAATATCGGGTGGTGTTTTTAGACCCCCGTTTTTTCAAAGATCTTCCCATACTCTCCTTGGAGTCAGATAAATTGATCTGGACTGCAAACCAAAATGGGGATTTTACTGTTCAAAGTGCTATCAATATAATCAAGAAAAATCAGCCAAAACTGAAGTAGTTTAAAAATTTCTGGGAATCTTGTATCCATCCTTCAACAACAGGTAATTTATGGAAGATAACTAGAGGTGCTTGTAATACAGATGAAAACATGAAGAAAAAAAAAGTGGGTGGGTGGGGGGGGGGGGTATATTTGCATTTAAAAATCCAAAATCTTTTGATGAGATTATAAAGGCATGTAGAAATAATAGTCCTGTTATTCAAGAACTGTGGTACATTGCTGCTTCAAGCATAATGGTGAATGTCTGGTTTTCCAGGAATAAGGTTTTCTTTGATAATCTGAAACCTAACTTGGAATAAGCTAAGAAAAAGATTTCCAGAATTATCCATGATGTGAAGCCAAACTCAAGGTTGTATATTTAATTCTGCACATGATTTACAGATTCTCAAAACTTTTGATATCAAATGTGGACAGGTGAAATAGGCCAGAGCTGTAGAGTGCATTTTCTCTCTACCTGATCTAGGAAACACTTTACTCTGCTGTGATGGAGCAGCAAGGGGGAACCCTGGATGTGCTGGATATGGATTTGTAGCTAGAGATGATGTTGGAAATTTCCTTACAGCTGAATCTGGAGGTCTAGGCATTACTACAAACTTTGTTGCAGATATTATGGGTACTATCAGTGCTTTGGAATGGGCAGTGAAAAATCTCAAGGAAAAACTGACTATCAACTCTGACTCTACTGCTGCTATCAATGCTTTTATGAAGCACAGACTTCCCTGGTTTGTCTTGAGTAGATGGAAATGGATATGCAACAAGGTAACTTCCATTCACTTTAACCATGTGTATGGAGAAATAAATGTTTCTGCTGATTTCTTTGCAAAGAAGGGTGTGTTTCTCAACAAAGGTCGGATTCTAAAAATTTTTTCTAGACCCTCAAACATGCATAGAATGAAGACTCCTGACAGCCCTTCTTCCTCTTTTTCCTTCATGGCTCGGAGATTCTCAAATGGAAGAACTTGGAATATATGTTTGAGAAATCAAATTAAGAGATATTGTATATTTACAGCTACCGAATGATCGAAATCCGTTAATGGATTCAATTACCTTTCACATAAGATTTATATTGATTTGTGTAACTATTTAAGGTAGTAGTGAAAACCTTTTTGGGTTCCAATTAGTATTTTTAAATAAGAGATATGCACGAAGAATCAAATTTATAAAGCAATTTGGCGAAAAATTCAATGTACAATTGCTTGTAAGCTAACTTTGAAATCGTTGTTCCCTGAGTGTCAAATCGAGAAGTTTGAGCTTGGTAGTTAGAATTCTAACACACTGATTTTTGGGTTGTCACTGTTGGTATTATAACATATTTTTTATTTTTTGAAGAATACGTGTTTGAGACTCATCAGTTTACAACGTTTGCGGTGACTATACGTAAACCTTCTTATTTGTTGCTTTGTTTTGAATTTCAGTACAAAATTGTTTTTGGGTAATATTGTTGTAATACCATTAAATTTTTCTCAAGTTTAATGGAACTCGGTGAGGTTAGATCTAAAAAAATTGCATCCAAGAATGCCAAAAATTCAAAATCAAAACACCTAAGTCAATTGTAATTGACTAATAAATAATAAACCTTGGTTTTTAGATAACATCTAGCAACTCTGATTCAAATCTCACATGATGCGATACACCTTATCACCACACACGTCTATATTTTGGGCTACCAACGATACTTTGGTCAATTATCAAAAACCAAAGTAAAACAAAAATATATACTCCCTCCATCTCTATTATAAAGGCGGAATATTGCATTTCCCTTGTACCACTATATAGGAGGAATGTCAACTTCAAGACGGCTTTCACCACTATAACCCTATTTATGTTGTTGGGATATCATACGAATGAAATTGATTGTTCTATTAATCAGTAATGAACAATTACTTTAATTACTCCATCAGTGAGAATATTACTCCTTCTTTTTTTATACTCTTAATCTATTCTATCAGTGAGAATATCACTCCATTTTCCTTATACCCCTAACCTATAATTTCTTAGATATAACTCTTTCATTCAAAACCATGGATGAAGAGAATCTAATCCGTTATGCATCTCCAACTGATGATATTTTACGAGTTAACGACATTTTACGAGCAAAAAGAAGATCAGAGTTTGATGTTGATGTTAATTCACCACAAAAATAAGATGGTTTCGAAGATCATAGATTGATGTTGATAATGTCCTTGATGCGTCTTAAAATTCGTTTTCTGTTTATCTTGAGGAGTAACACTGATTTGATGATATCTTTCTCTCAAATAAATCTTAGATAATACTCTGGCATCCTTGAGCTCATCTAATAATTCACCAATGACCGGAATTGGATACTTGCCTTTGATTGTTAGCTCATCTAATTTTCTATAGTCTACACAAAATCTCAATTTGTCATCCTTGTTTTTAACTAGTAAGATGGGTGAATAGAAAGGACTGTGTTTGGCATGATCACTCCAGAGACTAGCATTTTTTGCACCATCTTTTCTACTAACTCTTCTGAATATAGGAATCATGTAGGGTCTTTGGTTTTGGTGGTGTGGAAAAAGGTTGGAGTGGAATGTGGTGGTCGTGCTTTCTGGATGGTGGAAGGGTAGTGGGTTCTTTGAATACTGACCAAATGAATCAAGAAGAGGCTTGAGAGATTCAGGTATGGAAGTATATGAGTTAGTTGCACTAATAGAGAATAAATGCATGTCTAATAAGCCCATGTTTGTTCTTCTCAAAAAAAATTGGCACCCACTATCAGCCATAAGTGAGATGCTGGAAGAGTCAGCCATTCCTGCTAGCTCAATTTCTTGTCTTTTTTCTTAAAAGAAATAGACAACCTTGTGAAATCAAATTGCACATGACTTATAGTCTTTATCCAATCAACCCCCAATATTATGTCACACCCTCTAAGAGCTAGCTAGTGGTCTTACATCAAACTCAAATGTATGTCCCTGCATACTCCATGAGAATCTTGGACACTTTCCATCACTATCCAATTTGTTTCCATCGGCCACAACCACTTGGAATGTGGTTGTAGGTTCAATAAAGCAACCACTCACTCTAGATACTTCATGATCTAGAAAACTATGAGTACTGGCACTATCTACTGGAATTATATGTAACTTATGTTCATGGATATGTCTTGAATCTTAATAGTATTGTGAGAAATATTACCTGAGAGGGAATGTAAAGATATCTTTACTTCTTCTGTCCGTGCTTTCTTGTGTTGTGAGAAATATTACCTGAGAGGGAATGTAAAGAATCTTCCTTAGATTATACCGATTATTTATACTCATCAACTAGCATGAATATTTGTTGTTTAGCACATCATGGCCCCACCTTACAAATTTCATCACAAGTGTAGCACAAACCCTTCTCCCTCCTTGCCTTCATTTCAGCATATAGCTTCTTGCGTGGTAACATTTTGGGGCTTGTAGCATTATTGTGCCTTGGTGATGGTAAACTGGACATGGGGTTATGTTGTTGTTTGGTATATGCAGTCGTGGTAGTCTTGCTGCGACTTTAATCCTCTTAGCAGTAGTTTCTACCAAGGCTTCTTGTATTATGGTTAGGTGTATTGCTTATCTCAACGCAGTTGGGTAAAACATTTGTACAACTATCCGCAAATCCTATTTCAATCCACTGATAAAACTTGAGGTGAAGTACTCCTCGACGAAGTGCTTGTTCTTAGACACCATTGATGCCTTTAATTCCTCAAGGATTTCTTAATATTTTAACACTATACATGTTCGAATGAAATCTAAAAGTGATGTCTTAAATGAATTCCTCCCATATAATAACCTCTCTACCCTCTTGATAGTCTTGGAACCAAATATCAAGTTTATCATCTAAATACAGAGATGCCATATGCATGCACCATTTATTCTTTACCTACGGTATAGCTGAAGAAAACTTTTTGCACTATCTAATCCAAGATCCGAGATTATTTCCGTAAAATCTAGGAAAATATACCTTGGGTTTATGGTGACTTGAAAATTGATTAGAGAATAAAAAACTGTTAGTACCTCTCATACCTCTAATGTTTGATCTGTAATTTGAGTTTGAACCCGTTAGTTGTTGAACAGATCCATCATCTGGTCCATTCTTATTTAAAAATCAATCAATTTCTCGAGCAATCAAACTAGGCATATTCTTGATGAGATTAGTTATAGAATCATTTAACTTTTTAGATAACTCCTCCATACTTTTAACATGTCACTCAGATCGAGTGCAGTGATACCACTTGTAGTCATCTACACTACAAATGATCTCAAGAACAACTCAAATTCTACCTCACAAAGAATAACAAAGGGACTAGTTTTTTTTTAATTAATAATTGATTGATAATCGGTTTCAACAGCAGAAGGGAAATATAAAGTATAGGGATGGAGTGACACGTGGGCCACTCACATATACGCCGTGTTTAACATGATTGACAACAACTAATAACTACTAGTTAGCAGTTAATGAAAACATAATTTAAACTAACAGTTACTGGTACATCCATAACCTATTCGAAATGACAGTCCCTTTAGCCGGGATATGACAACCTTCTCATAAGTTAGAACATAACTTATCTGTAGTAATGATAACCCATCTTTTAGAACACTAAACCAAACTGAATTCAGAATATTGAAAGAACTAAGATGCTTACAAACCAATGTTGTATATTAACTTAACTCATCAAAATACATTGTTAAGTGTTCGATTCCATAACTCAGATCCACCCTACATTGGTACAGAATGAAGATAAATATTGATGCATCATTTAAAAAAGAAAATTGACATTTAAAAAGGAAGTTGGTATTGGTCTGATTATTCGTGACTTTGCAGGGTCATGCTTTGGAGCCAAATAACGATATTTTGATGGACGATTGGATGCTTATCATGAGGTGGAGCATCTGGAGTGTATGGCGTTGAACGAAGCAGTCTATTGGGCCCTCACAAGAGATTATAAGGTCTGTTTGGCACCTGGGATATGAGATATGTTGTCCAAGTTAGGGAATTTCTTTGTTTATCCAAGGTTATCATGGAAATGGTTATTGTAAATGGTGTTTTTTTTTTTCCATTATGGGTTAATGTAGTATGTATTTTGTCAAAAAAATTTGTATACAATTTAAATTAATTAATTAAAAAAGAAATGAAAAACTAAACAATATAATTTTGTGATTTTCAGCAAAAGAAAAATTTAAATAAAAAAATTAGTTATAAAAGTAACTGTCTAACCCAGGAAAGTATTAAAGTATTCCAGATTTTACATGGAATTCCAAAACCCCACCTTTTTAGCCTCCTAAAATTCAGGTAGGATACATTATTCTTATCTTGACATGGAATAAGCACCCCACACAAACACAATATACAGTTATTTAACAGATTAATCAACCCATAGAAAAGTAATTTTTGAGTTGGATATTAGGCTTCTAATAAAATCTGTCGATGTTTTACTAGAAATTTGGCTCTCTCCCAATAACCGTTTTTCCAAAACAAATAAAAACTTTCAGAAAACCTCCTCTTCTACCTGCTTTATCCCCAGCTTAGATTTGCTTGGATTCACCGGGTAGATCTAGGTAATTAATATTCGTAAGTGTTTAGTTACCTGTGTAAATTACTATCTATAATAAACTATAATCCCTATTCATATGATTATTAAGGTTTTTATTTGTATTACTGTATTTTATTTTCGAATATGATGATCTATTCCAGACAATTTGATCACATGTTATATATTATCATTATGATTTCATATAGCCTTCTTGAAGGTGTTTATGTCGATTGTATCAATTGTTTCAACTGTTTCTCCGACGGCGATCTACAACGGTTGGTGTAGATCAACACGTTTGTGAAAATCCATGGCTACCCGATTGAATCATGATTTCGATGTGCAGTGCAGATTACCCCTCTATTGGAGCATCCAGTCTTAATGAAGAAGACAAACACTTTTCGATGAAGAAAATCGAAGAAAAATTCAAATGGTGGAATTTAAGTTCTAACACCATCCCTAAATCAATTTCCTCAGCAAAATATATGTATTTAATACTTTTGTATTTCTGTATTTATTCATGTAATTTTGTTTGGATGTACTTGATTGATATGTACAATCTGATTATATGAAACTGGGAGTTCGACTTTTGTTCCTTCGAAAAAAAAAATGTCGATGATCCACTTCCTTGTGTTCGTTGGCCAAATTATTGTTATGTTTCAAACATCAAGTTTCTTTTATACCAGACTTCCTTTCTCTCTCTTTCTCTCTCCTGTGGAAAAAGAAAAAAACTTAAACCAGTCTTAACCTCTTTCTTTTCTAGATCTAGTCCGATTCTTGCTCGTATTGGGCCATTAGGGGTTAAATCGAGTAAGAGTACTTCTTGTTTATACTGTTCATATTTGTTTGATTTTGTTGGTTTTGCTTTTGAGTGTTTCCCAATAGCTTTTTGGGTTCAGCGATTATCGGTGGTTTCTTGTCGTTCTCTTTGATCAGAGAGATGATGGGGTGCTGTCTTTTTGCCGATGGTTGGTCTTGCAGTTAAGGTGGTGCTTTTGTTGTTGAATTTGGGGTTCTTCTCAATTTCTCAACTCTCTGCTTTGATTGCTTTGATTGGTGGCTTCCCGACTGAAGGATTTCTGGTTGTTCTCTCTAGCTTCAACATATGGTTTCGAGGTCATGGCGGTGCTGCTTCTGTGCTAGGGTTCCAGTTTCTCTTTGTTCTTCTCGGGCTGGAAGTGGGTCGGGTCGTTGATTTGGATCAACAGATATCTGGTTGTGTTGGCTTGTTGTTTGTAGTTTTTCGTTCTTGTTTCTAGTTTGTTGTTTGTAAACCATCGATAGTTGTCTCCACTGGTTTCTGTGGAATCTGTTTACGGAGTCGGTTCCTTATGTTTCGATTTGGCTTCTTTAGTTGTCTGCAATATGAATACGAGTTGTCCCTTATGATTTGTTCTGTGGATTTCCAAATAGTATGGATTTCCGGTTAGTATCAGGTAGAAGCTTGTCGATTTATGGGTCGTCGTTACGACAACGGGTTTACTTTGTTACGGGGTCTTGTAACGTTGCTCTCTAGAGCTTTCGTTCAATGAAATGTATCCTTTTTTTTAAAAAAAAGAAAAAATTTCTTTTACACCATTAATAATCTTTAATAAATGGGGATTTTAATAAAGTGCCACACTTCCTATTTCATGTTTAAGAAAATGCCACCGTTTTTTTCAAAGTTTATTAAATGCCACACTCTTGACTTTTTCCGTCACGTTTTTTTGAGAAAACAGTTAACTGACGTTAGTATCCGTTAGTGCATATATGGCATTAAATCAGCAGCGTAAAATGACATTAAAGCCCCTGAATCAGTAACTGGAACGAGTTAGCTAGTGATTGAGAAGAGAGTTCACTCGCGACTCGGTGCAGTGAAGAAAACGAGTTAACCTGGAACGAGTTAGCCACTGCATAAACAAGAATGCTACAAAGAACAATGCAAATCATAAATGCATCTGAGAATATGTAAAAATTAACTTGAAAAGACAATTAACATGTAATCTGAAAATTAGTTCTAACTAATATCATTTTCATTCATAAAGCAAGATTATCCCATCAAAATAAAACTGATTTCTGGTACATATACATGTCCATACCAGAATCAGTGTCTAAAGAAGCCAAAAAAACTAACCATCAATTATATACTTGTCCACAACATATCTAAAACAAACAATAAAGCACACACACTTCTACTTCCTATTCTTCTTAGCCTTGGTTTGCTTTCCCTTTGTGACAGAAAGATGTTGACTGACAGATCCAATACCAGCAAAATTCTGACTGAAATTTTGATTATCTTGTGTAGATCCATGAGTGTTAGGTCATGCTACTGGTCCTCCTTGAGTGCTAGGTCCTGCAGATGACTCACCAACAAAAAATGATGTACCTCTGGATCTGTTCACCTTGGCTTTACCCCTTGCAGTGCTACTTTCAGGTTGATCTCTCTGTGTGAAGGTGCAGTTTGCAGCATCATACTCAGTGCTTGGCTTGAATCCAGTTTGGTTTTTACCAACATCACCACCAGCACAGGTTCTCTTGTTGTGGCCAGCAATAGATCCACATTTTCCACACTTCCTTTTCTTCACCACAGTTTCAGGTTCATCATAACTTCTCTTCCTCTTCTTTGATGGTCTTCCAGTTTTTCTCTGATAAGGAGGAGGGTTTACGTTGACGTTCATGGTTTCCTGCCAGAGGAAGAGAAAACAAATGATAAAGTTAAAGTAATGAAACCCTAAAGGGTTTGATTCTTAAATAGGGAAAAGAGAAAAATAAATAACCAATATCTTGAAAAGTAAATGCACCACTTTCAATAAAGTTTATAAATTTACCTTATCTTCACATAACCATTCAGTTATGTCTTCTAAGGGTGTGACAACACTTGCATATGTGGTCCTATAATACTCCACAGAATAGTAAGGAGCACAATAACTGTTCAATCAATAAAATAAAGGTGTGTCAGTGTACAAGGAACAATAAATAATACAAACCACTTACAAAAAAAAAGTAAATGAATAATACAAAAAAAGTAATTGAATAATACAAACCACTTACTCTTTCCAGTTTGGCCTCAGCAGTTTCAATGCACATACAACATGTTGACAAGGGAATCCCATTAGCTGCCATTGCAAACAAGTGCATTGTTTGTCTATAATATTCACTGTGAATATTTTCTTGGTGATCACATTAGTTACCAAATAAACTTGTCCAACCACACTGCCTTCTGTATCAAACTTTCCAACCAAGTCAAGCATCTTATTTATCAATTTAACAGCAGCAGGGACCAAACCATTTTCATTCCACTTAGCAGATTCTTCCCTTCTCTTAAATAACAAACCCATGACTAACTGACCATACATCATGCCTAGTTGGATTATAGGTTTATCTCTCATATTAGAATCCATGGAATTAAAAGATTCAGAGAAATTGTTATTCATATGCTCACAACAACTAAGGGGATCAAAATAGGCCCTAGACCAAGTACTTGGATCTTCTTTCCTAAGATATTCACCAGCATCAGCATTTTCTTTGCATATACTTTAAAAGTGCTCCTACATTGCAAAACAATCACAATTTTATATATAACCTACAAACTAACAATCAAGAAACATAGGGGATTTTAACAAAAGAGGCACAAACCTGAAAATGCTTTACTTTGTATGCTTTGCATGCATTCCACAATGAGCTGTGCAAGGTTGGTGCCTTGTAGTATTTCTTGAAGTTCTTGTATAAGTGCCTGCATATGCAAATAAAGAGTTAGTACTTCTTCAAGTTCTTGAACCAATAGAAAAACACATACACAATGTAAACTACTGTAAAAAAACACATACCTGAAACAATATCTAACTCTTGCACCAGGGAAAACCTTAGGAACAACTTCCAACAAGCCTTTCTGCCTATCGGAAATAAAGGTAATTCTGCCAGCATGATGTGCATTGATTGCTGGAGCCAAATCCTTGAGGAACCCAGTCCAGTTCTCCTTAGTTTCACTCTGACATACCTTAATGCCTAAAGGCACAAGATTATTCTGACCATCAAGTGCTGTTGCAGCCATTAGAACACCACCACGCTTTCCAGTTAGATGGCATGCATCTAACCCTATGACTGGTCTTCCTGCTTTCTGAAATCCTCTCATTGGTGCAACAAATGAAATAGTCATGCTCATGAATGCCTTATCTGCACATTAAGTAACCAAACTATGTAACTAACTGAGCATAACTTACAAATAAATAAAGGGAAGAGCATAAATAAGATGTATTGAACATAATGTTACTTTTTTTCGATAACTGTATTTAGCAACTGACCCTGGATTAGTATGAGCCACCATTGCACAAAAGATGGGTATATCCTTGTAGTTGTCATCATAATTACCAAACAGATCTTCTAAAAGAAGATTTCTTGCTTTCCATGCACAAATATATGGTATATCTATGTTATGAGTAACAAAAAAGTCTCTTGCTATATGTCTAAGCTTTGGAATTAAGGCCCCAGCTGTCTCCTTTAACTTCTCATGTACCACTTCTTTTACAAACTCAGGATTGGCAGATATGTTAAAACTCTTTGGATTTCCAACACAAGTATGTTCTAGATTAACCTTCCTAACAATGAAAGTAAGCTCATTCCTTTTTATGCTAGCATTTACAAACCATTGACATCCATACTCTTCCCTAAACCTACATCTGACTCTTAATCTAGTTTTATCACTCTTGTAAACAGCGTACTGATAATTATTTTTTACACAGTAACCCCTAAGATGTTACTTAAATGCCTTCTTGTTATTAAAAGCATACTTTACCTCAATCTTTGTAGGATCAACAGGAGCCACCTCTTCTTCTACAGGGAATAAGGGTTCTTCTTCTTCATCACTGTGCATATTGAAGTCTTCTTTCCAGTTCTTGTAATCAAACTTCGCTTTCACATCTTTATCATTTATTGCTTCAAGACAATCATTATTATCATTACTCCCACCATCATTAGAAACTGCAATTAACAAACAACATCAAAGTGTTAGTACATTTAAAGAAAGGGGAAATAGACAATAAGTTATAAACATCAAAGGGTTAATACTTCAATACCTTCTTCATCATCTTCTTCACCGCTGCTTGAATGACTACTTCCATCTCCAACTTTATATGTCTTGACAATATCTTCATAATCAATATCATCCTCTTCATCACTGTCATATATTGGTGGAGCATTTGGGTCTTCAATGGGGTGACATTCATCCACAGTAGTGTTCTCTAACACCACATTCTCCTCATCATCATCACTGCTGACCCCTGCATCATTGTTGTTCACTGCATCAATCTGGTTCACTGCATCAGTATTCTTGACTGCATCAGCTTAGTAATCATGGTTAAAGTTTTCAGTCACTTGAATTGGTACACTGCTAGAACCCACAACACTGGCTTGACTAACGCAAGAATAACCCTGAGATTCCATTTCATTTAACATATCCACAAACAATTTCCTAGATACTCCTCCATTTGATTTTTCAAACTTTGATTGAGCTTGCAACCTTGGTGATCTCCTTACAGTCTTTTCTGGTGATCTCCTTACAAACTTTTCCTTTGAAACTGGCTTTTTAGTAATCCTCTTATGGGACTTCTTTGGAGTCTCATCAATTACTGTCACTGGTTATTCCATTGCAGCCTCAATGAAGTCATTGTCATTACCGAATTCAGAATTTAATATCTTCAAATGTAAACATATAAATCCTTTATCATCAGGTATTGCATGCTCCCAGAACTTAAACAAGTCCTCATTCCTATCCATAATCTCAGGAAAACATGGTTCTATCATCCAATATAAACTAGGAATTTCATTTTCAGAAAGGCGCAACTTAACACGCAACATCTGCTCAAATTCCTTGAGGTCAAATTTTTCGCTATCCATGTGAGGGAAGAACAAAGTCATATTACTGTCCATAACCAAGACTTTGATGTCTCTATATGGATAATATGTTTCATCACTGCATCATAAGTAAACAAATAAACTTCAGTAAACCCACAAATTTCTAAGCACTGAAATCCAACAATTTAAACCCTAATCATACAAATTCCAAAATTTAAGCCCTACTTACATTACATATCAAACAATCAAACCCTAATTAAAAATAAACTTCAGAAATTGAACTCATGCTTCGAATCACTATGAACTTTACTGAAACAATCAAACCCTAATGAAAAATCAGAAAACAATCAAACCAAACATCAACTCATGCTTCGATTCAAAACCCTAAGATGCAACAACATCGATTTAAGTAACAAAATGAAAAGAAAACAAAAAGAAGATGAAGAAAGAGATGGGTTTCTTCAGAAATCGAGAATAACGAAGTTAGGGTTTTAGTAAAACATACAACTGGTTGTTCTTCCCGTTCTTCTTCTTCTTCATCTTGAACTTTGCTGAAACCCGATTCACAACCTAAACCAAATCCCTTTGTAGAACCCTAGTTTTCTCTAACCTAAGTTTCTCCGCTGGAAAAGAGAGACATGGAGAGAACGAAATGAAAAATGAGAAAGCAAAAAACTTGGTTTGGTTTCATTTCCGTGAAGGATAGGATAGTAAATTAAAACACTACACGTGTAGTAATCTCATGAAGCTAATCTTGAACCGTCGATATATAGACAGGTGTAAGAATCTTGACCTGGTCAGCGAACTTTTGACCAATTAGGTGGGTCCAGACGGAAACACTAACAGTTATGGTATTTAATAAACTTTTTAAAAAACGGTGGCAGTTTCTTAAACATGAAATTGGAAATGTGACAGTTTGTTAAAAATCCCTTAATAAATTCCTTATTCCTTGAATCAAGATAAAATAAGATGTTATGCCATAACAATGAAAGCTTCCCATTTCAAAAGAGTAAAACGGTTGACATGATCTCTTTATTCCATAACAACAAGAAAGACGTGCTTCATTCACGGAATTTCATTTTTACCACGACTTTCGCCGCTTATTTTGCTTTACTTTAATACACTTAGTTTTTTTTTTCTTTTCGCTGTTGTTGCTGGTGAGAGGGAGATGAACAAATAATTGCCAATTGGCTTTGGCATAAGGTTCCGGAATGTTGCGTTTGAGATTTTGGAATTTGGTTTCTTCTATGGAATTTTAATAATGATAATTAATTAAAAACAAAATAATACAAAGTCATCGCTCGACTTATTATTATTATCATTGAATTCCTGTTTTTCTCCATAGAAGAAGAAAGAAGAAAAAGAAATTCCACAACAACAGAGACAGAAAAGTAGGAAGGAGATCCATCAAAAAAGGAGAAAGAAAAAGAAGAATCAGATCCTCTTTTTCTATAATCATCCACAAGATTTCAGGAGTTGCATTCGGATCTCTGGGTCTGACAGAGAAAACAGAGGAAAAGGTTCTTCAGAAGACCATATCTTTTTGTTTGTTTGTCGATTTGTAAAGGCGAGAAGGGGTTCGAGCTGGATTAAGATATATACAGATAGATTAAAAAAAGAGAATTTTTTTTTGTCAATGATCTGGAAAGCGCAATAAACAACCAGGGATTCGTAAATTTTGTCTATACAATTCGATTTCTGACAGATAATTTTTTTCTCGAAGAGAAAGAGAAAGACAGGAGGACCAGGAGATGAGCAAAGAAGAACCTGTAAAGCTAGATGACGAACAGCTCGCGGAGCTACGGGAAATATTCAGAACATTTGATCGAAACAACGACGGAAGTTTAACGCAGCTCGAGTTAGGATCACTGCTCCGATCCCTTGGTTTAGCACCAAGTTCAGATCAACTCGATACATTGATTCAAAAAGCGGATACAAACAGCAACGGTCTAATCGAATTCTCGGAATTTGTTGCACTTGTTGCACCAGAGCTTCTACCTGCGAAGTCTCCCTATACAGAAGATCAACTTAAACAATTATTCAGTATATTTGATCGAGATGGGAATGGGTATATTACAGCTGCTGAATTGGCTCATTCTATGGCGAAATTAGGTCATGCACTTACAGCTAAAGAATTAACAGGTATGATCAAAGAAGCGGATACAGACGGTGATGGTCGCATTAGTTTTCAGGAGTTTTCGCAGGCTATTACCTCTGCTGCATTCGATAATTGTTGGGCTTGATATGATAAATGACTACTGGTGTGTCTTCTAAATAATGTTTTATGTTCTTCATTTTTATTTTATTTTGCGTTTCTGTTTTTTGTTCATTTTGCTTCTAGTATAAATTGTGCGGGTGTCTAGTACAATTGCAATCGGCTGAAAAATATCGATGTTGTTAGTAGAGTTAGGTGTTGTAAGTAGGGCTGTTCATGGTCGGTTTTTGTTCGGTTTCTAGCCAAACCAAAACCGAAACCAATATTATTGGTTTCTAAAAATCTAAACCAAACCAATCCATTAACCATTGGTTCGGTTTCCAAATGGTTCCAGTTGGTTTCGGTTTGTCCCAGTGGTTTTTGGTTAACCAATAATTATATCAAACCAAAAAAAAAAATACACAAATTTACAGATAAAAAAATCGTAGTTGCCGATATTATTGGTTTACACAAATATACAGACAAAAAAAGAAAAATCAAGAATAGTTAAAGCTTACTCTAATTCTAGAGATCAAAAGAAGATATATAATATATCCTAATTTAGTTATTGACAAATAAAAAAGAAGGAAGACGGGAAGAAAAAAGTCGAGTAGCAGCAGCTGTAGTTGGGGGTGGAGAAGGGAGGCGGCTGAGAGAAAGAGAAAGAGGGAGATTATCATTATGAAATATTAGATTTAGGTTTTCTATTTATCCTCTAAATCAATGGGTAGAATCTAATATTTTTAAATCGACGGTAGAAACTAAGTTTAAAAATTAATCGGTTCCCCAATGGTTTTTGGTTCGGTTTTCAGGTCAAACCAAAACCAAACCAGTAATGTCGGTTTTTCAACTTTTTTTACCAAACCAATCCAAATCTAAATGGTTTGGTTCGGTTTCTTTCTTATTGGTCTGGTTCGGTCGGTTTCCAACGGTTAACCGACACCATGTTCAGCCCTAGTTGTAAGGGAAATTAAGCGACGAAAAAATGGAAAATGTATAATGATTACTATAGCAGATTGTGAGGATGCAGTAAGATTGACTAATGGTCTTGTTTGAGCTTTTCCGAGTATGTATATATGTAGAGGAAGAATGCCTTTGGTTTGGGAAGCCAACAATGAATGAACAATTTTACAGGTTTCCGGTATGTAATTTTTTTTATAAAAATATTTTCTACTATGCAACAATCCTGATACTGAATTTGTGCTTATTTCATAGTTTTACCATACTGAATGGTAACAAAAAACCCTGAAACTGGAGCATATTTCCAATTATTTGTCATGGTGGAATGTCTGAAACTGCTGGATCAGTGGGTTGCAGTAAATGATTCTTGAACAAGGAAGATGAAAGTTATTCTCCCCTTCACACCCCCACTGATCATAGTTTCTCACAAAAGGTACAGCAACCAAAGTTTCGGTATTGAATAAATGTCTGATTAGCCAAGAGGAAAGACAAAAATTAAAAAAGGCACATAAATATATTTGGTATACCAACTCTATGATTAAAATTAGGGATGATTGGTGTTTAGTACTCAGGTTATGACCAACACTAGGTTTTGGTCTAACATTTGTCCAACGTTAGGACTTGGTACCTGCACCAGACGTAGACCTACATTGACCAGTTATGACCACACTTTTAGTTGAAAAGTCGATGAAGAACAAGAATATGTTGATGGGTTTAATGCAGAAAATGATATCGAGAAGTGTAAGTGGGTGTTTGATAATTTGAGAGAAGGGGATCTGAGATGTTGATGTTTATGGGTTCAGGCGAGATGGTTAGAAAGTTTGTTCAGAATCAATGAAGAAATTGGCAGCTGGGATTTGCGTTCATTTTGAATCTGGTAGTAAGATTGTTTGATTTCGAATTGATGGTGAAATTAGGATTTTTATAGCTTTGAGAAGAATGGGTTTTTTTTTCCTCTGTAATTGAATGATGCAGCCGAGTTTGAAATAAAATTGAAGATGGGTTGATCTGAAGTTTGAGAGGAAAGTCAGGGTTCGGGTGATGCTATGAATTTGTGGAAATCAGCCAAGGTTTGAGTTAATTTTGAGTTTGGTGATGGGACGGTTTGATTTCAATTTAATGGTGAAATTAGGGTTCTGATAGCTTTGAGATGAATGAGTTTCTTTTGTTTCTGTAATTGAAGGTTGCAGCTGAGTTTGAAATGGAATTGAAGATGAGTTTCGAATTAGACGAATGAAAATTTAGGGTTCGGTGATGCTATGAGTTTGTGGTTATCAGTGGATTGAGAATCTGAGATGAAAGTGTTGGTGGTGTTGCTTCAAGATGAGAAATCAATCTCAGATGGGTTGTGATGGGCAGGTGAGTGAGATAATGGAGTACTGCTACCATTATTCTGTACAAAGGGTGCTAGAAGAATTTGAATTGAAATTGGCAGATTGTGTTTTGTGGTTGAACTGCAAAAAAGATGGTAGTGCTGAGTTAATGTAGCGGATGAATTGCAGCTAGAATGTTAGTACCACAAGTTAATGTTGAATGGAAGCTGTCGAGTTTAGAAGATTGCAAGGGAGAATTTGTGTTTGAGCTGGGAGGTATGTCCCGGGTATGGTTCTGATGCTGTCAAGATTTTGAATGAGTACTGTGGCCGATGTAGATGAATGTTAGAAAGTTAGGGTAGAATTGTAATATGCTTAATAAATTTAATTCAATACATAATTTTAATTAAATTTTTAACAGAAGTCAAAACTTAGAGGAGTCAACTCGGGTCAACGTCCAGTCCAGGTACCAAGCCCTAACGTTGGACAAATGTTAGACCAAAGCCTAGTGTTGGTCGTAACCTGAGTACTAAACACCGATTATCCCTTAAAATTAATATAGTGTGTTTTAGCATTCAACTGTCTGGGCAAAAACCACCCACGATACCATTTTTTTTATAAGAAAAAGGAGATGAAAGCTCCTAAAAGACAACTTACAGATTGAGAGAACTGGTGCTTGCTAGCAGACTGCCAGTTCTCTCCATATCCAACATAGTGTTATCCATATTTGGATTTAAGGTTATAATACCATTGTTTTGGATTCCTACTTGACTGGGAATATAATTGTCTTAAAGCAAAGTAAATAAACCATAAATATAATTTTGGTCCCAACTCCTATTTGTTTCATAGTTTGCGCTTAGCTTAGCTAGATTAACTGCCAGTTTGTTCTCCCTTTTACTTATCGTGCTCCATGTTCCTACTTCAAAAACAACCTTTCCACCATTGTTTAGAGTGAATCTATCTCCAATCGTCTCAGCATGCAGACTCCTGATAAGCTTTATTAGTTGGCCAGAGTTGGATTCGAATTCCATCTTGCTCCCTAATTCCGCCCAGTTGTAAGCATCTGTTGCTGCTTGTTTTCTCATTGTTTCTTGAGAGCTTTCTTGGAGGCGTGCTCCTTTAGCTCCTCTGCGGATACCTGTGTGATCAAAGAGAAGCATTCCCATTCCTGATATGTTATTCATAGGGTTGCAGATGAAAGCTATGTTAAGTTTCAGAGTAAAAATCATCGGGGCTTTCCAAGTTATTCTGTATTCAATAATTTGGTTTTCAGCTTCTTCTTCAGTGAACTCCACATGCATATGATTATTTTTCTCCTTCTTTTTTGCTGCCATTGTAGTGTTAATATACTGTATTATTTCCTTGGCTACAAGATCAGCGCTAGGTGTTTTGTTCTCAAAATTTAGATTGCATCTGGCTTTCCAAACATGCCATAGAACAATAGCACATAATTCTGCCCAACCCAAAGTTTGAGATGCAGAATTTTTAATTTGAAGTATGGAAGTAAGCCATTCATGGAAGTCCCATTTGTTGCCTATCACATCATATGTGTCAAAAAGGATCTCCTTCCAAACTTGTTGGATTAATGGGCTGTGTATAAATAAGTGCGATATTGATTCTATAGAGCAGTTGCATATTTTGCAAGTGGTATCAATGTAGCTTAGATGTTTTCCTACTCTTTCACCTGTTGGGAGAATTGAGTGAGTTGCCTTCCATAGGAAAAGTTTTATGGATGGGGATACTTCCAGGTTCCATATTGCCATCCAGTTTTTCCTAGTATGCTGATATTTACCTTTATGGGTTAGTTCATTGTAGAGTGATTTTACAGTGAACTTTCCATCCTTGGTTAGAGGCCAAAAGATTCTGTCTTCACTGCCACAGTGGATAATAGTCTCTTTTGTCTTAGCAGCAATGTTATGAGTAAACAAACTATCCAAGAGGGAACTGTTCCATTGGTTGTTATTACTTATAAGGTCAGCTACATTATCAATGTTTGCAGGGCAGTTGTTAGGCTTGACTAGTTTCTTATCTAGTTCATTAACCCAATCATCTGTCCAGATGTTAACTTTTGCTCCATTTCCTATTTTTCATTTTCCATAATTTTAAATATTTGCAATGCCAGATAGTATGCCCTTCCAAACCCAGGAACCAGTTGGTTTTGGTAAAGCTGACATGTGCATTATATCCTTAGAATGGAAGTATTTAGCCTGCATTACCTGAGCACTCAAAGTATTTGGTTGTTCCATCATTCTCCAACCTATTTTGGAGATGATAGAACTATTAAATTTCTCCAGATTGACAAAACCTAGGCCTCCTTCCTCCAGAGGTTTGCAAAAACCTTTCCAGGCTTTAAGATAAATGCCTTTTGATTTTCCTTTCTCCTTATCCCAGAAAAAATCTCTTTGGATATTGTTCATATCCTCAATAGTTTTTTTTGGTAACTTGAAAGTACTCATTTGGTAGTTAGCCATAGTGGAAGTAACATGTTTGATTAGAACTTTTTTCCCAGCTGGATTTATATTTTTGATGTTCCAACCTTCTATCCTACTTTTCATACTATCAACCACAGGGAGAAATGCCTCTACTTTAGATTTGTTAGTGAACAAAGGTGACCCCATGTATTTATCTTTAAGAGATATATGACTGATTTGCATAATCTCAGTAATGTCTAGGACAGTTTGTGGTGAAGAATTGTTGCTAAAAAACACTCCAGATTTTGCTAAGTTTATCATTTGTCCAGAGTAGGTGCTAAACTTATTAATAATGCTGAGAATGTTTTCAGCTTCAGTTTTGGAAGCCTTGCAGAAAATGATGCAGTCATCAACAAATAGCAAATGACTAATGGGAGGAGCTCTCTTAACTATTTTGATTCCATGTATTTTGCCTTCTCTTTCAGCTTGCATAAGCATTCTAGAGAAATACTCCATGCAAAGAATAAATAGGTAAGGGGATAAAGGATCCCCTTGCCTGAGACCTCTAGTAGGGCTGTAGAACTCACAAGGGACTCCATTTAGCATGATAGCTAGGCTAGAGGTGGAAATGCACTGGTTAATCCTAGAGCACCACTCTTCAGAGAAACCCATCTTTTTAAGGATAGCCAAAAGGAAAGGCCATTCCACCCTGTCAAATGCCTTTGACATGTCTATCTTTAGACCCATCCATTCCTGCATATCTCTTTTGTTTCACATATTGTGAATAATTTCATGAGCAACCAAAGTATTGTCATTTATCTGTCTTCCTAGAATGAAAGCAGATTGATAGGGAGAGATAATTTTGCTCAGGAAAGGCTTCATTCTCTGAGCAAGAATTTTGGAGATTAGTTTGTAAGTGGTGTTGCATAAAGAGATTGGCCTGAAGTCTCATAGGGAAGAAGGGAACTGAACTTTTGGAATTAGAGATACAAAAGTTGAATTCATTTCTTTGAGCATGAATCCTGTTTCAAAAAACTTTTGAACTAGTTTTATGAGATCTTCCCCATTTATTTCCCAATTGCTTTGGAAAAATTTGGGGGGAAACCATTTGGACCAGGAGCTTTATTGCCCTCCATATCAAAGAGAGTTCTCTTAATTTCAGCAGCTGTAGGTGTTTCCAGAAGAAAATTATTGTCTCTAGTATATATGGTTTGAGGAATGAGGTTTAAGATATCCATATTGATCTGAGGAGTAGTAGTTGTGGCTATACTTTTAAAATGGTTAGTGAGGCAGTTTGAGATGGTAGCTTTATCAGTGACCCAGTTTCCACTTGAATCTTTTAGAGTATCAATTTTTTCCTTCTATACCTTGTTCTAGCAGCATTATGAAAGAAGGAGGTATTTCTCTCTTCTAGGTTTATGGTATTGTTTCTGCTCTTTGTTTTCCAGTAATTCTCCTATATGCTTTGCCACTTATGCAGAGAAGTTTCCATTCTCCCAATGGTGGTATTGCATCTGTTAGGGTTATCCGCAAGAGTATCAATATATCTCTTTATTTTTGCTATGTTGTTTTGTATTTTACCAAAAGTAGTTTTGTTCCATCTGTTAAGAGAGAACTTGAAATTTTTGAGGTTTGATGCAATGGAGAAACTAGCAGATCCTTGTTGAGTTTTTCTCCAAGCTTCTCTAATGACTCCTTTGCAATCAGGGTGTTCCATCCATTCTCCAAAATATTTGAATGGGTATGCCATATCCTTCCAATCAGGATTTGTTCTTAGAATTATATGACCATGATCAGAACCCCTAGCAATGAGATGATGGACTGTTGACTTAGGAAAGAGATCAATCCATTTCTCATTGCTTAGTGCTCTGTCAAGTCTTTCTTCAACTTTTGTGCTGCCCTCTCTTTTGTTGCTCCAAGTAAAAGGATAGCCATTGAAACCCAGATCCTGTAGGTTCATCTCAGTTATAATGGTGCTAAATAAGTTAGCTTCATCTCTGTTGAAGGGGCTTGCCCCTTTTTTCTCTTCCATTCTACGAACAACATTTAAGTCACCCATAACTAGCCAAGGGATGTTGACTTTTTCAGCTAGTTTTATTAGATTCTTCCATGAATCATACTTTCTAGTTGGGTAGGGACTATCATAGAAACCAATTATCATGAAAGGACTTTGATTTCTACTATCAGCAACCAAAGCATTTATTTGATTGTGAGTATAGTTATCAATGGTAACATTGATGTTATGTTTCCAAATGAGAGCCAGTCCCCCTGCTTGGCCTCTTGGTGGTACTAACCAGTAGTTTTGAACATTACAAGATTTCAATATCTTGTGCATATTAACATTTTGTTGTTTGGTTTCCATGAGACACAAAATATCAGGATTATGCTTGTTTAACAGATCTGGCAAGTAACTTTGGGTATGTGGATGACCTAGACCCTGACAGTTCCAAGTTATAGCTATGAAAAATTCCCAAAAGTAGGAAATTATGGGATATATCTTAGCAATTGTACTATTGATGTGCCTTCCAGAGAGATATGGGGCCTCTAGGGTGGTCAAAATTATCTGAAATTGGATTAAATCACCTTTTTGGATAAAGAAGTTTAGTGTTACCTTTCGCTCCTTCTGGTTCCAGTCTGTAGTAGATGAAGATGGTCCTCCTAAGAGATTTTCCTTCTTTCTTTGTGTTTATGGTTCCTTGTACCCATTGTTCATGCTGTCACCTGAGGTTTGCATAGGATCTTCATACATTCTTTTCTTCTTGGTGGTCCCTGGATTCTGAGCTCTTTCCTCCTGGTTGGTGGCTTCAAATTCATTCAAAATTTTTTTTTTCTCGGTCAACAAAAATAGAATAAAAAACCAAATTGTACAGGGACTAGGCTATATTAACGCTAAGCCAAAAGGTTGCATGCCAATAAAACCTATTTAAAACGAAAATAAAACTCTCCAGGCCATTCAACAGAATGAATAAAACCTGGCCTACCCTCATAAAACTCATAATTTTCCTCAGCCAACAAACAAGCTTGTTTGGCCGAGGCATCAGCTGAAAAATTAGCCTCTTTGTAGCTATGAACATAACTAATATTGTTGTAAAAACTCTTCGCCATTCTCCACTTATGCATTAGCTGCCACGGCAACTCTCCTTTTTGGAGAGCAAAAATGCAACTCATCGAATCCGATCTGACGCATAGATTTTTGACATTCCATCTTTGAGCAACAACTGCACCATAGATAACCGCACAAACTTCAGCATAGAAGTTGGTCTGCCAGCCCAGTCCAACACACAAAACTCCCAAAACTGCCGAGTTAGAATCACGAAAAACTACACCAGAACCAGCTTGGGCCGGGTTGCCAAGTGATGCACCATCACAACAGATCATAAGCTCACCTGGATTAGGCGGCGTCCAAGTAACTTCAATTGGAACAGAGTGTTTGCAAGATCTATGCTTCACTCTAAAAAAATTCAAAATTCGCAAATCATCTAAGGTATTATACATGTGGCCCTTCATTCTAATTGAGTTATTACGAATTACCTGATGAACCTATCCCTTAAATTCAAGCCATCAAACTCGCATGTTCTCATAATAAGCCTTATTACGCAACTTCCATAATTCCGTAACTATTGCAAGATTTGCAACAAGCCACAGATCCTTTATCATCCTACTCCGCCCTTTTGCAACCTTGTAAGAGGCCACAAGATCTTCATTCGGTTTCAAATTAAAAATATCAGCTACCCAATTCCAAATCTTCTTAGCAATTTTGCAATGCCAAGTAATATGACTGACATCTTCGCAATCCTCCCTGCACAAGCGGCACATAGAAGGCATCTCTCTACCTGTCTTCTTTATGATATTATCATCAGTAGCGCAACATTGCTTATTAAATAACTTCCAGTATTGAACACTTAAAGTAGGATGCACAACACTTCTCGAGAATAGAGCTGCATATGGAGAAATTTCTACAGGTGCTCTATGGCAGCCTTAGCCGACTTGACAGAGAACACTTCAAATTCATTCAAAAGGTTTACTTGTCTAGGGAACCTTGTCCAAGCTTTGTTTGGGCTTTCTCCTCTTTCTGCACTTGAGCATAACTTTTCAAAGCCTGGTGGAACAGATAGAGAGGATTTTGTGGGGGAGGCCTTAATAGCTCTGGCAGCTCTTTTGAGTGATGTAGTTTTTGTGCTTCTTCTGCTTAGTGGTTCTTTCTTGCATTCAAAATCCTCCCCTCTTCCATATTCTTCAGAAAAAATTCCAGACTAGTATGAGTTTTAAATTCATATGTACACACGGTACAGATGACAATTAAGTTGAGACATTTTTACTTGACTCGACATTTTCATCAGAAAATTACCATGTCTCGTTACCATTGGATTGTCATTTCAGTTTATTTCTTCAGCTTGATTAACTGAGATTACAATATAGCTAGGAAAAGAATTACATATGTCAGAGCCTAGATAACAAGACCATATTTGCAACAAAGGAAACAGGAAATCTTATAATCAACAGTCACGTCAAAACTGGTGGTATCTTCATTGATATCTTAAATGTTTAACACACTTCAAAAGAAAAAAAATCAGACTACATATACTTGGTAAAATATGAAGCAAAATGCTCTCCCTCTATGCTTTTTTCTTCTTTGATTTTAGCATCACAAACCCAATAAAGACACACAACAGTGAGATCAATGCCATACCAGCAAATACAGGTATCAAAATGGCATATTCTTGAGGTAAGAAGTAGTTATGTATAAAGTGATCAGTCTCCACAAATGGCTGCAGGAAACAAACAATGTCACCACTAAGAAGTTTGAAGTTGCTAATACATAATAATAATAATGAAACATTAAGGAAAAACACTAACCAGAATGATGACCCAGAATGTATAATATGTGAATATTGATAAACTGATTACAGTTAACAGTAAACCAACTGTCTTGTCTGCCAACTCCATTGTGTTATTATAGCATTATCCGTCTGTTCATAAGCAAAACTCAGTATCTCAATCATGATACTCGGGAGCAAACATAAAACGATAGATTTTTTTCATAAAAACAAAAGTATTTCACATCTATGTTGTGAAAGGCATTGCCTAGGCACCAAAGTAGCATTGGCGTTTTGCAGTGGAAAACTTATGCCACTTTTATAAGTGGTTTCCCTGGCAACATCTTTAGGGGCGCCACAGGCCAAGGCGTCAGTGGTCTAGGTGCCCAAAGTTGTATCTTCCTAAAAAATCTTTTCCCATAAGTTGTATTACTTAACATTCTAGACATAGATTCTAATACCCCAACCTAATTATTTGTTGTATATTTATATATATGGTATTTCCAATAATTTAGATAATTACACCCAGAGCCACACCAGACATCTCGCCCTAAACAACATAGTCTCACATAGGCATCACATCAATAGAGAGTGAGAGAGACACTAGGATGACGAGTTACCCATGGAATCTGGTAGACCCTAAACAACATAGTTTCACATAGGCATCACATCAATAGAGAAAGTGAGAGAGACACTAGGATGACGAGTTACACATGGAATCTGGTAGACCTGGACGTAAGTGTGGTAGGCTGTGTTTAATATCAAAACATAGATCCTCGTTTGTTTCAGGAAATGGCGGTAGACACAAGCAGTTCAACAGTATTTGGTAAGTTAATAACGGACAGTTCTTTGGCTTAGCTGGAGCCTTGGTAGATGATTGCTAACAATATGAGGCATAAAGAGGGCATTCACTTATCCAAGCTCCAGTAAACAAAAACACAGTAAATCGAGAAGAGTCCATGGATTAATAATCATTCATTCCAACATTCCAGTAAGTTGGTGATCGGTTTTTAAGTCTAGGTCACATCATAAGACTCAATACCTAGCTTACATACTATAAATTACCATTACTTACTATGAATTTAAGGAGGGGAAAGTTAATTGCTATTTGGTAAGACTTACAAATTTGGGAAATTCTTCTATTTCCGTAGAATTACGAGGATAGGAATAGTTCTAGTCTACAACAGTGCGCTAGTCGATACATATAAAGAGCAATCGATTTCTGCTGGAGAATGAAGTCAGCCAGGGACTAATAAAGATGCAAAACCTAATTTTTGTTTCTGCTGTTATTCCTAGTTTTACAACTAAGTTGTTCTTCTTATTAGGGTTCCTAAGTTGATCAGTTGGGTAGCCTTTTCATTTCTTTTGTGGAAAACATTTAACATTTTCTACCAGATAGAAGTTTTAATCTACAAGATCTGCAATCAAAAAACCAGACAAAAATTCTAAGGGACCAATGTTAATGAATCCTGATACCTAACATTTGAAGATCTATTTCATCGTTAACCTAAGATTTACGAGCAAATTAAACAACATTAACAAATGGGTAAAATAAAAAATTTAATGTAACAAAGAAACCATGATGAAAAAAAGATAGAGAGAGAGGGAGTACCAGATCCTTCCAAATTCGCCTGCAAGAGCAATCGAGAGACCTAGAGAGGAAGGTATTGGGAATTTTACAGACGGAAAGGGATACTAGTCGAACTGGACTGGAATCTGGATCAGTTTGTAAATAGTTCGAAACTTTACGAGGAAGCCTTGTTTAGGGGCTTCTCGGAACGGGAATGCCTTGGACCCTTGTTGACCAGTTAGAACAACTCGAACGGGCCATATCAAATCTGATGGTTTGCTTGTCCATGTGGACTTGTAAATTCTCACACTGGTCAATATTCCTAATCCGACGGTTTGCTTGTCCATGTGGACCTGCAAATTTAATTTCTCAGTGGTCAATACACAAAATCAAAACTTCCACCTTGTTTGTTTGCAGCTGACTCATCCGACTCGTCTGGATCTGAGTGAAATCATCTGACTCATCTGGATCTGACTCACTAAGGTCTGAGTCAGAAAATATGTTCGTTTTGTGAGTCAGATCTGACTCAGCTGACTGGATTTTTTTGGACAGAAAATATTCTTGCGTACATTCTAAACCATAACATTTATCACTACTGAAACATCACAAATTGTTCCATTGCAGTCTAAACAACTTCCCTTTTTGATGGAATTAACATATTAGACATCATAAAACAACAAAATCTAAAGATTAAAGTCCTAAAAACATAAAAGAAACAATAAAATCTAAAGGAGACTAGCTATCTCATCGCGTAAATTGTTCATATATATTTGCTCTTATCGACCAAACAGACGAGGTGCATTTTCTTATGTTTCCCCTTTCACTTCCACCTGTGTCTCATTCATATCATTTTGATAGTGCATTTTCTTTTGTTTCTTGCTAAGAGACGGGACCAAGTGACATAACATATTGGTTGCGCAAGTAATCCCAGTGGTTTCTCAATTTCTTTTGTGTGAGATAGTGCACTCATACTTCTCAGAAAAGAACTTGCACAAATTTCCCCACGAAGTTTGTTTCAAAGAAGTTCCAGAAAACCCATACTCAGTAGCTTGTGCCAAACATTGGTCAACAAATAGCCCTCTAAATTCCGGGACGCTCCTAAAAGTTATCTTATTCGCTTTCTCGTCTTCTTTTTTATTCATAGAGAGCTAGCATAAAGTAAAAAAAATACAAGGCATGAGTAATTTGAAACAAAAGTGTGGTAACTACTGCGAAGTACCAGACAATAAAATTACCACTAACCATGATCTCTATGCGTTCAGTATATACGGATTTAAAATGAAGATAGAGGCAAACGACATATAAGAGAGTGCTAGCAAACAAAGTAAACACATTATCTGTTGTTTTTTTTTAAATCAGCACTCTTGTCCTCATTATGGATGAAAGCTTAAAATGGAAAATCAATCTCAAACAACACAAAGTTCACAGTAAAACGTAAAGGTGACACAAATGAAAAGTTTAAGTAGTACCTGCTTTAGAATCCAGTGATAGCAATAACTGACTGCATAATGAGCTAATGTTACTACCTGCACCATACAAAAGTAATGATCACTAATTCATATACAGCGGGGACTAAGAAAAGAGTCTTTGATAGCGAAAAGTAAAAGCAATGGTTGGCACCAAATCGTTACGGCCTATCGGTCCTCATTACTGTCCTAATATCAGAATTGCTAAGTTGGCAGTATTTGGTGGTACAAACCATTTAACAATCCAGGACAACATGCAAAATATTCCATTTTGTGTACTCCTCGAAAGATATAGGTGCTGGGTTAGCTCTTACTAAGGAAATGAGCAGACAGGCAGACCTATATCTAGATTCTAAACAAGTTGAAACTTGAAACAAGGCTTTTTGAGTTAGGCAAAGATTATCGCCACAAAATTTGAATAGTAAATGCCATTGCTGCTTTCTGTGCATGACTACATTTCTATCTCCTCCCCCCTAAGGAAACATGCACAAAGTAAAGCCACCAAAATCTCTCCTCAAGTACATCTCAAACAAAGTGGATAATTGAGCATGATCTTAATTATCCACCGAACCACCTTAATTAAGGTTTATAGTGGGTCTCAATGGTCCATATTAAAAGTTTCCCCAAAAGGAAACTTGGTGGGTTTTCCACAGTAAACAAATTAAGCATTTTTATAAGAGGAAAGGGCCAGTGGCGTCTCATTGAATAACATTTTAGTTCAGACGACATTTTTGTACTCAAGTTGATATGTGTAACTAACAGAGGTAGAGGCCACAAGTCCACAACTCCACGTTAGATAATAATCAGACCATCTATATCTAATTCAAGCTTAATTTGTTTTGAAAATACTATTTTCTTCTTTTGGGTATTACTTGCACAATACATTGAACCTGTTTAACATACATTAACATCCTTGTTCTTTTCTGATGTTTCCGGACAGGATCACTTGGTTAAGGCCTCGCAGATTTAGAGCTATTTCTAAACAATGCAAAAATATCTGAGGACCGACAAGTTAAAGCTCATTTCCTCAGAGTTATAAATATATTAACAAAGACAACATGCATAATAGATTGACACTAACAACAATAGCCAAACACGGTATACCACCCAATCACCACCCACCACCACCTCCAATCACCACAAATTACACAAATAGCTCATAAGCAATTATAAAAAAAAGAAAAGAAAAACAAAATGAAATCCCTGGTTGTACTGTCTAAAATCCTAACTATAAAAAGGAAAAACTCATGCTCTATCATAATTAGAAAATACAACAACAATTCTCTCCTTGGGATTTTCACAAACACCATCAAATATTTAACCAGAACATCAAAAAAAAAAACCATGTTCTAAATCAATGAAAGAACCCATGTTCGACCAGAAAGTATGATAAAAACCCATGTTCCAAATCACATAAACCCATATAAAATTGAATATGGATGAAGAATTATACCTGAAGATGATGATTATCCTAAAAGAAGCTTTTAAATGATTTGAAAGAGATGGAAAGATAGATGAGAGTGATGACGGAGATAACAATTAGTGGATTTGTTGAGAAATATGAAGGAGATATCAGTTGAGAACAAACCTAGAGTTTGGTTCCTTATCTCCCATCTCTGCTCTCGACGTAAGAAACAAAGAAAACGAGAAAGGAAATGCAATTTTTTGATATAAAGCGTCCGGACATTTTTGCCAATTTCAACGACTCAGAGGTTATAGCCAGCGACTCAGGGGCATTAACTTGCCTGACTCTATATGGCCCGAGTCAGGGGTTGGACCTGACTCAGCTGCCGAGTCAGAGGTTGCAAAATTTACAAACCAAACAGTCTGACAGCTGACTCGGCGCGAGTCAGGGGCTGACTCAGACCCAGACGCCGAGTCAGCTGCAAACAAACACCTTGTTCCTCAAGAACTGTTAAAATAGACTTTATATAACCGGGCCCTCACGTCTCTTTAGAACGATTTTTTTGGGCACCGCTGTTTTTTGGGACCATGATTTTATTTTGGGTAAAGACATTAGAAGTAAATCTAGGTCACCCCATATTTAGATTTTATATTAATACCTAAACTACCCTCATAATTAATTTTAGGTTATGATTAGTGAAATGAAACAAACCCTAAAACAAAAAAAAATAGTGAAATGATTTAGGTAAAAATAATTAGTGAGATTAAATTAGAAGATGGGTTTTTTATTAGATGATTAGAATTATTGAGAGAGTAAAGTTAGAGAAGATGAAGGAGAAAAACATGGAAAATAATTTTTTTTCCAGTTCACTAAGTTTGGGTATTCAAGTGATGAAAACTCATATGATTCTTCATCTCCATCCTCTCCTAGAGTATTTGTTAATCTTCACAATGATCCGGATGTGAGTTATTTATTAGATGGTGATTTTATTCTTCCCCAAACTCAATCTCAAGATGAATATGATGGATTTTATCAACCACAACCGGAGGAAGAGCATTTGGGTGTCCAGGTATGCTCCAAACTTAGATAATGTATGTTGAATTGGTCAAAACTTTCCTAAAAATGTAAATTTTTCAAGTGGATTTGGGATGGTTCGGTTACCTTATGTGAAGAACATGTAATCGAACTCTTCTGGAGGTGTAGTTCGGTTCTATCGTGTGAAGAACAGGTAACCGAACTCATCTGAAAGTGCAGTTCGGTTACTTGGTCCAAACACGCAGGTTACCGAACTTTCTATTAGTGGAAGTTTCTAGGATTACCAGCGTTATGTTGGGTTGGTTCTTAACAAATTAACAAACCGAACTTTACATAAAAATTAGATCTAACTTAGTGTACAAAGTTCGGTTGGTTCGCAACCAATTAACCAATAACTAACCGAACCTACGTACAAATAAGAGTTAACTTAGTGTACAAAGTTCGGTTGTTTCGCAAACTGCAAGTTTACGAACTAGCTAACCGAACTTTACATAATATAAGAGTATACTGAGTGTTTTAAGTTCGGTTGTTTCGCAAACTCGAAACATCAGCATAAACAACCGAACTTAACAAACAATTTTTTTTTGAAGTTCCACGGTTCTATTCGGTTACCTAGATAAAATAGGAAGTAACCGAACTGTTTATTTGTTATTTGTTCGGTTATATGTCAACTTTGCTTTCTGAACTGAACCAAATATTGTTTTAAAATTTACAAGTAACCGAACTCTAATGTAATTCCAATTGATGATGTTACATTTCTTGTAAATGGAATGCGAACCTATACCAATGGATGATCAACCTTCTCCAGTTGATATGTTGTTCGAAGATACATCTCATCACTATGCTAATGAGTTGGTATTTGACTTACCTATTGATGCGAAGAATTGGGCTAGAGAACATGCTAAGAGAGTCAAGTGCGTCTTAATTTTGAATGGAAAAGAAAGCCAAACTCGTTTTGAAATGGTTTGTGAGAGAAGTGGGGATCCCGATGTTAGTCACAAGAGGAAGGGTTATGAGTATAAAGGAAAGACGACGAGGAAGAACACAACATGCTCAAAGAAAATTAAATGCCCGTTCAAGCTAGTATTTAGCAAGAGCAAATTACGAAGAAATGGTTTCTAGCTATGGATAAGGTGGTAGGTCGTCATAACCACCCTCGTACGGAAGATCTTGAAGGACATGCAATGGCCTCAAGGCACACTCCTCAAGGAATGGAAAAAATTGCTAAGTATAGGAAAATGAGTATTCCACCTACCGTTATACTTTGCTTATTAAAGAAAGATAACCCGGATAAAATATCATCTTTGTCCATCATTTACAATGCAATTGAGACAATTAAAAGGAATGAACGGAAGGATAGACAAGTAATGCAACAATTGTTTTTTTATTTGGCTCAAGAGAAAGGCTACGCGGTTCAAAAGAAGGTTGGTCCGGAAGAAGAAATAACTCATCTCTTCATTGCTTATCCGAAGAGTGTTCAATTGGCTCAATCCTTCCATGAAGTTCTTTTAATGGATTGCACTTGCAAGACAAAAAAATACGAGATGCCATTGTTGAACATTGTTGGTCGTACGTCGACGAAGTCACCGTTTACCGTTGCTTTTTGTTTTCTAAAGGACGAGCAAGAACCAAGTTACACTTGGACGCTACAACAAGTGAAGGCGATCTACCGAGATGATGATCTCCCCGGGTTTATCGTGACGGACAATGAAGTAGCATTGATGAACGCAATAGAGAAAGTCTTCCCATTGGCACATAATATGCTTTGTACATTTCATATATGGTGCAATGTGATGAATAGGTGCAAGCCCCAACTTTGTCCACCTAAGAGGAAAGGATTGGAAGAGATTAGTAAGCTACCAGAAGATAAACAAGCGGATGAAAAAGAGGCATTCGATAAACAATACACCATAAATCACGCTAAATAAGTTGCCTTCTCTGGGGAATGGGAGGCATTGACTTGGTCTCTCACCGCAATGCCCCAACAGTAGTTGTTCACCTTATTCAGGGGGTCCAATAGCTGGAGGTAATGAGCATTTACCACGTGACCTGAAGTGTCGGGGAAGAAAATGGTTCCTAGTTGACATAACAAATAAGCAGTCACATGGTGCTTAATCTTCTCCTCTGTCATCACCAACTTTCCTTGAGAAACCAAATCGTTCGTCCCTGAAAACTCATCAAACAAGGTTTTGAGCTTGATATTTTTCAACTTCTTCTTGTACGTGCGGTATTCCTCAAACTCATTATACTCATCACCTTCCTTAGGCTCTTTGTTAGCTCGTCTAAACTCACATTGTGCCTTTTTATCGCTCCATCCTAGACAGTTTTCGACTAGCTTTTCAAGAAGTTCATAACTCAACGAGGGATCGTAGCCATCTCGAACACTTGTTCCCGTAATTGGTAGGGTTGTGATTCTAAAACAATCATCCGGAGTTATTTCCATCTCGCCAAACGGTAGATGAAAGGTATCCGTCTCTGGATAATCCCTCTCGGCAAATGCAGAAACAGTGACAACATCAAATTTTTGGTGCGCATGTTGTATCCCGTTCCATAGCACACAATCAAATACCTCCAAGCGGACCTCATCACACTCATCACACTCATTCTCTATATTCCATATCTTGTTCTTTTGACGTTTCAAAACACGAACAACATTATTATGATCCTACAAAAACAACATCATATCTTATATACTAATATATATAGAAAAGAAAAATATATGTCAAAATATAATAAAATGACTGAGAAATGTTGATGGTTAAGATTGGACCATACCTTTGTCGCAAAGATCTTGGAATCCCATGAGTTTTTGTAGCCCATCAATACCTCCCCTCCATCTCTTGGAGTACCATAAGTTTGCTTCTTTGGCGGCAAACACAAATTGTCATCAGGAATGTATGAATATCTAGCACAAGGCTTTTTAGGCGTCTTTCTAGGTTTCTTTCCCATTATTTCTACTTGTTCCTCTTCCTCTTCACCCGAGTCCTCCTATGATTCATCATCATCCTTATCTCCATACTTATCTCCATCTTTGATTAAGATTTTTGATGGGGTTGTTGTAGTAAATAGGATTCAAACTCTCGGACTTGTGAAGATTAAATTTAAAGGTTTAATAAAATTATATACAAAAAAAAATATTAACAATGGTGAGAGGTACTGGGACTAAGAATTTCACCAAATTCCATTCATGTGATTCAAATAATAATTCCATGCAATTATAGCTCAGATATTAAAAATATGGACTCTTATTCTTTGCCAATATAGATTCTCAAAATATTAGTTATAAATCATAAGCATGGAACATCAAACATTTAAGCAAGCATGACCCATCAAATAAAATGATAACAAATTAATTCGAACCATAAATCAATTAAAAACAAGTGCAAAAGTCATAAAAAGAATTATTAAAATTACCACATGCGTGAAATAGGGCTCCATCCGTCGTCCCAGTGTTGGTATTTAGCTTCTCATATTAATCACTTTCTCAAAATACATGTTTGTTTCTCAAAAGTTGATTAAAATGATAAAAATGAGTAAAACAGTGAATGTACGACCCACAGAAGGCGTCACAAAAAGAACGATAAGAGACAGGTGCTGCTGATGTTGAGACTGCACTGCGACCCTCCAGTGTGCGTCTTAGACACTGTTGATTAACGATTGTCTACGCTAGTCTGTTCTTCGTGTTCTTGGTGTTCTTCATCAGCAGCAGCAACAGAAACAGAGTTTGATCAACTCGTGATTTCTTGCTCCTGAGCTATCCTCTCGACACCCCCTCTAGGACTCCCAGGGAACCTATTTAAGCCAAAAACACGCGTTGAATCTCCTCCATTAATCCCAAATAATCTTCTTTTACTCGGGATATTTTTTTTCCTTTTTCAAAGAAATACGGGATTTTCTTTCCTTTAATTCCTCTTCCGCGCTTCTGTTGATGTGGAACACACTCCAAACAAGTTTCTACAGCATCCCAACTCCATACAAACACGTACAAACACGCTGAATCCCGTGAACAACTCTTCCCTGCACGTATTCTCCTTTTTCCAGCTTGTGGATTGCCTAGCCAATTCAAGCCAATTATGGTCGAACCAAACACCCATACCATCTTTATTATGATATATCACATCTTTCCACAAAGTTTCAGCGATTGAATCGCACAAAATAACGTCCAAATGCAATCGAGAAAATCTTCCAGTGAAGAGCAAATATTTTCCCGCCAAAATATTTTTCTGAATTTGTGAAGAAGGTCACCCCTTATCCAGTGGTCTCCCCCTTATCCGTTGCTGGAGTCCGAATAACACATGTCCCTTGGGGTGTCTTTAGTAATTTTTATGGGTTCCTCCGGTGCATTTATGGGGTGTCTTTAGTACTCTATCCTAGGGTGTAAAACACCACTTTTCGATCCAATTTCTTCGCAAGAGCTTATTTTTCCAAAAACATCTACAAAAACATAAAACAACACAATAAGTATTTAATCGAGTCTAACAATACAGAACATTGAGAACAAAATAGACACATAAATGTGTCTATCAATCTTACTCATCTTTTTCACCCTCATCATCGTCACCCTCATTTCCTCCTTCTTCAGCTGGTTCACCTTCTCCACCTTGATTATGTTCTTGACTGCCCATCTCTTCCACGATCTCTTCATTAACTTGTTGGATTACGTTGTCAACATTATCTCTATTGAAATCATCTCGGATGACAACACCCGGTAATGACCCACCTCCAAACTTGGCATTTTGGGTTCCACGCTTATCGGCACCTAAGTGTACTCTGCTTCGAGGCGTGGGAGTTCTCAGATCTTCCGATAAAGGTTGGTTTGATTTTTTTCCTCTCACACTAATCAAGAAAACAAAAGATATTAGCTTAACCGATAAATGATTCACTAAATCAAATGCAACATAAGGGTTCTCAGCGTAAGGTTTGGTTAGTAGCAAAAGTTCACAAACAATAGGTCAAGTCTAATTTTGTGTTCCAGAGTATAGTTCGGTTACCAAAGTTTTTTTACGAAGAAACCGAACTCAACATTGGTCATTATTAATGAAGAGTTCGGCTTGTCAAGTTTTTTTGCGAACAAACCGAACTCCACATGTATGCAACTACTGAAGAGTTCGGTTTGTCAAGGTTTTTTGCGAATAAACCGAACTCAATGTTGGTCACTATTAGTGAAGAGTTCGGTTTGTCAATGTTTTTTGCGAATAAACCGAACTCCACATGTATGCAACTCAACATAATTGGACAAGTTCGGTTAAATTGAAACTCAACTTATTGGGAAAAATAGCATAGTTCGGTTAAATTGATTTTTTTTTTGTTTGTAAAGTTCGGTTACTAAATAGTTTTAGAATTTTATGCGAACCAACCGAACAAGATAGCTCAGTTCGGTTACATAATAACTCAAAATAGCAGGAAAATAACACAGTTCGGTTACATGTGAATTTTTTTTCGTAAAACATGTTAAGTTCGGTTAGAGAAAAGTTTTAGGCTTCTTTGCGAACTAACCAAACTGGAAGTTCGGTGACCTAGTTTTGAATCCTATAGAACCGAACTGTTCTTCGTTTTCTTCCTTTCAGGAAGTTCGGTTAACAAATTAGGGTTTTTTAGAAACTCATCCTAACCGAACAATGCACTGTAACTTCCATTTGAACCTTATTTTGACGATTTCTATTCAATTAAACGAATCAAAATCAAATTAAAAGTAATGGGTTTGTTGGAAAATACCTGCGAATCGGTCACATGGCAGAATCAGGCTTCTTCAAGCGTCTATTATACTGGATTATGGCTTCACTTGGTTGTTCTACTTCTTTATGAATCTCAAAATCACTTGGCTGATTTGCTAGATGTCCCAATCGAGGACTATCTCCTTGAAGTCGGTTGGTTTTCTTTCGAAGAACCATTCTTATAGTCGATTGATTAATCGACGATGAAAATTTTGTGAACCGAGGATTAATCGATGAAGACGATGTTGAAAGGAAGAAGAAGAAGAAGAAGATTTTTTTTTTCTCTGTGCGGCGGTAGGGTAGTCTGATTTTGGTTTTTGTTAATAGATTAGATTAGATTTTTTTATATTTTGGTAGTTATTAGTTTAGTTATAATCTCAATTAGGGTTAGGAGGTAAATTAGTAATGTCTACACTTTAGGACATCCCTTATAAATATAGGGTAGATGGTCTTATAAAACAATGGTCCCCTCAAAAAAAGACTGGTCCCCAGAAAATCATTCTCTCTTTACAAGATGGGCCCAAAAGTTGCCTTAACTCCAAGGGGATAAGGCCCACCCTCGTACGGTGGTTTTGATATTGTTTTTTTGAGACCATTCAAATGGAACCACTATATGTACAAATTTAATTAGGGGAGCCACTTTATTACATAAATAAATATATTTTTTTAGTTAGTGGAATCCGTTTTTATAAAAGAAAATTTTATAACATCAAGTGTGACCCATTTATTAAAAAAATCTTATAAAACTAACTTTCAAGTTTTATTTGTTTTGTTTTATGATTTGGAATTGTCTCCCACTGCATCGATCGACTCAAGTTGAGTCGGGGATTGTCTCAAAACTGATCATTTCAGATTGAGTCGATCGATTCAATCTGAGACACGGTGAACAAAACCTTGTGTTTGAAGGTTTGTTCATCCATTTTAATTGTTTGTCAGTTCCGCTGTAGGTGGAGAAACTGGCAAATCTGCTGATATATCATGCACATTGGAGTTCCTCTTAGTTGATTAGGGCCTAAGGAAATGCCTAAGTTATCCTCCATCAAATAAAAACCTAAAGCTAGAAAACAAGACATTTCTATTTCACTTCTATACCCTTTTTTCTTCTCTTCAACTCTCTCAATCTTAATTTCTCTCTCTTTTTTTTTTCTTTTTATCTTGATCGAAACCGTATCATAGTTTTCGATTAATTGCCAATTCCTAAACTATTAATCATCATCGATTAAAATCTCTATTAAAGATGAGGAATAAGAATGTTGACAAAAGTAGTGTTAGTGCATTGCTTGTTGAACCCACTAGCGTTGATATGTCATGTTAGTTTTCAAATTCATATGACGAAACACATTCTTGATTCAGTCCCCTAAAAGTGAGTTTCGGACTAAATCAAATTTAATAGATAGATTACATAATCAAAGTTATCCTTGAATAATGAAGATTAAAGACTACATGAAGACATTTGGAGAATACTTCATGAAAGGTTAATAACAAACACTTGATTCACTTGTTTACTCTACCTCCCTAACTATGGAAACAAGTGCTCTATGTAACAATTTTTATGATGATAAATATACATTTATATATACACCCGATGATGTTTAAGCCCAATACTTTTATGAGAATGATATTTTTCATTGAAAAGGTCCTCATGTTAGAGTGAATGAGAATACGAATACCACAAGTCAAAAATTACTCAATTCTGATTTGTAGCGAAGAAGTTATGAGTGATTTATTATAGCATGTGGCCAAGTTTGAGTTCGTGAATAAGAAAGTGCACACGAACTTTTTACAACAGTCGTGAACTAAAACCGTTAATAGGTGACTAAAGGCCTATGTTGGTCAAGTTACTTGGTGTTTCTCATATCTTTATTCTTCACGAACAAGACTAAGATTTCAAAAGACTTTACTTGGAGATCATAAAGCACAGGGAAGCTATCTTCTTTGATATTACTAAACTTGTTTCTAAGTGTTTTTCATAAACCCTAGATTTGAAAAACCAAGGAATATGTGCTTAATTTACATGCTTAGAGTGTCAAATCCATACTAATGGTTGTTACGTTTCATGCATTTTACCTTGTATTACTCTTTCTTTTCTTTTTTTTTTTATTTTATTTGTTTCTTTAGGTGAATTATCTGAAATCAATGGAAATGGTGTTAGAAGAAGCTAAGAAGAGGAAAGGAGTTCATTCTGGCATGAAAAGAAGAAGTTGAAAGTTGCAAATACAGCTCTTTGACACAAGTTACAGGAAAATTTACGCTTAGTAAGAAGTATTCCAAAGACAACTGTAAAACAAGTTGATTTCCATTAAAGTTTATGAGGAGTGACGGTTCATTCCAAGCCAACCATAAATTATGATGAAGAGATACGAAGATTTGAGTATTTTTATCTTGTATAAGAAGACGATACTAACGCAAACTAATAAGAATGAGGTCAATCGGACGTCGGATAAGAAGTTACGAACGAAATGGCGAAAGACGAAAAGCGTACATGAAGAGTTACAGCCAGTTTTGGAGGATATGAGACACACCATTTCTGAGATACTATTTTCTTGTAAGAGTTACGGTTTGTTTGAAACCAACTGTAACTAAGGTGTCTGGGATTCTAAATCAAGGAATACGAGGTCCCGTAAGAATTATAAACCCCACACCTTGTGAGAACTATATAAGAACACCTTCAATCTAATAATCTAATATCTTCCACACCTTGGAAACACAATTCTATCTCTCATAGTAAAATTCTACATCATAACATAGGGCCCTTCTAGGTGGAATCCACTCTATTTTGTAATCATGTGTAGCTAAACCTTTGTTGATTAAGGATGAATTCAATGTTTTAGATGTGAATCTTGATTAGTTATATAAATCTGTTTGAAGTTTTTATCATCTTGTTGTTTGTGTGTACTATATCTAATGTTCATGAGTGATTTCTAGATTGTTTTGGAAGGCCTACTAGATTACTCTATTGATTGTTCTGTTGCTAATAGAGATTTGGAGCGATCCGCAATTGTCGTGCATCTCCTAATCAAGTAGAGAACATGAGACCTTGCAGAGGGATTTTTCGGAGCAATTGTATGTGAAGAAAATAGTATCAGTAAGTGAACCTTATGCTAAGAGTCCAACTTCTAGGATCAACCTAAGTTCACATAACTTAAAGCTTTAGATTGGGTTACACCTTGAGTGCGATACTATTTGGTGGTTTGGTTGGATAAAATTTGATATGCGAGCGCTTCGGTATCTGGTTATACAAGGAACTTTGGGGATAACACTACTCTAGATATTATTACGGTTGGTGATGAATGGATCTAACAAAGATAAATAAGTATACTATCGAGTTAACGTTTAGTAGATGCGAAAGACTCCTTTATCATATTTTTATTCTTATTGTTTTAATTATCTTTTAGTTAACTAATCTACCAACCACCCTTTGTCTTTTACTTTATCTTATTTTGTTGAACTAAATAACCTATCAATTACATAGCTATTTGTGGGAACGATCCTTATGACTGCTATATTACTAGTTAATAGTGAGAAATATCCTGATTAATTTGTTTCACTTACGAAACGCATCACCAAAATATCTCTAGAGTTTTTCTAGGTGATCTTGTGAAAAAGAATCAATTAGGTTACTGATCGTAGTCGTATGCGTCAAAAATAATTCACTTTCTTACTCAAAAAAATATAAATGAAGTACAAGGTAAGGAAGAGTTCGTTTCCACAGAGAGGAAATTGTTGTTATAAAAACTCTAGTTTCTTAGTAACCAATGGGGGGATTTTTGTTTTATCAAAATAAACAAAGCAATAAAGTAATAAAAATAGTTGAAAATAATCAATAGAGAGAGATATTGGTCAAGGAGTTCAACTTCTATCTTAAACAAATGCTTGCATACATGATTAGAGTTACAATTTAATCTCTTTTATTATCAAAAGCCTAGAGTATCAAGAGAGCAAGATAATTTACTAATTTCCTAAGTTCATCAACACACACATTAGAGCTGCGTATGTGATTCTACCTAAAGAATAACCTAACGCCTTGCGCTAATTAAGTTCAATTCCTAGGAGCATTAAGTTTTGGAAATAGGCTAATCAATGCAATTGCCATACATTGTTCATGACAATTCGTACAATGGTCAAACTCTACATATGATCACAAGAGTGTATCACTACAAACCGTGATCATATCATGCTACTTGTGTTCGGGGTTATCGCTCGATCAAAAACCCTAAAACCGCTATGGACAAGGATGCAAGTTCAATTAATTGCCCACTTAACTAAACAAACATCTAATCCTATCACAATACATCGATCATGTGATTATTAAAAACAGTAGAAGTTTGAACGATAAAGAGAGAAAACTAATACATTAATCAAGCACAAGTTTTAGAAATAGGACTACATCCTTAACCAATTATATAAGATTTAGCTACTCATAGCTATGGAGTTCATCATAATCAATAATCAAATAAAGAAGATGAAAGCAAAGCAAACCCTAGTAGTAAAAGTAAAAGCGGCTCTCTCCTTAGCTCCAAGAATAATACGTGATAATCAAAGTTGTAGAAAACTCTTTTTTGTAGCTTTTCTCCCACTTCTAAAATTAGGTCCAATCTCCAAAGTCCAATACAAAGAAATCCTCCAAGCCCATGTGTGAGAAAACCCATGTAGAAGAATTGTCCAAAAATGGTTGCCGGAAAACTGGTGGAGGCGCCGGAAGTTGGCCGAGATCCGGCTAGAAAATCACTACCGGTCACATGAAGTCTGCCGCCGGTCACCTGAGCCAACTGGGTCAACTCAGTTGTGTCAAATCACTCTAGTCAGATCTGAGTCATAGTCTAACTCATCTGAGTCAGTACTAGTCATCTGACTTGGCTCTAGGCTGAAGCCATTTTGCGAAGGCCAGCACCTGTGATGCGCCAAGATGGTGCTGCACTCCAGCACAAGCAACCACAACTGCCTGGCTTGCAATCCATTGTTGCTGCTACAATTCCTTCTCAACATTGCCTGCAAGTCAGGTTCAACATCATCATCACCATCGTTAGCTCCTTCCTCTACATATCACCATTACTATCAGCTCCATTTGCTATGTTTCAGGCAACGAAACAATACCAGAACCATCACCATCTCTGCCTCGCCTAACCATACGTCTAATTCATGTTCTTCAAGCCTTCTCAGCACCATCATCTACTATTTCTTCTTATCTGTGGCAACACCAACATACCACCATCTTCTCATGTAAAATATTCATTCCAGACCAACAGTAGCTCCAACTGAGCTTCAAATCCAATTTGCTGACACCCACAGTTTACATCTCTGCATCAATTACCAGCACCAACTCAGCTTACCAGCTTTCTATTTCACCGCACTTCAGACCTGCAATGCTAGCTCATCCTATTCTCGGCAAAGCACTACACTCCCGGGTCAAATGCAGCTGCAGTATCACATTAACATTACTGCAAACAACACATCCCTGTCCTAACATTCGTCTATATCAGTCAAGCACCAAAACCCATCATTCACCTCCAACTGCATCATTTCAGTTCAATCACACCACCCTGTCTGTTTAGCTCAATTCCTTTGCACCAATACCAGACCACCAGAACTGCAGCCTTTGCGAGTAGCAACTAACCTCATTTCGAGCACATTCAATGCAAATATAGCAGGAACCCCAATCCATTTCAATCACCAACACCTGCAACTGAGAGCACCAACACACTCTCCATTTCAGGTTCAAGACCGAACTCACAACCTCAAAACCACCTGCAATATATCACTTCCATAAACTGCAACAGACACAGCTCAGCTCCAAATGCTCATCACTTCAGTCACCACCAGTGCAGACCTCCACCATTCCTCATAACACTAGCAATTTCATTGAGCTGTTGCTATACCCCATTAGCTCATCATCAATTCCATTCTCAAAACCTCAAATCTCTCTTCTTCTGTCATAAACTTCCACATTGACTTTATCTGTAATACACAGCTCCTCCAATTTTATTGAATCTGACCCATTCTTCTTCTCAACAGTAATAGCATCTCAGGCCTCATATGTAATTTCAATACCACCATCTCAGACTATATCAACTTCGTATTCTTGTTTCTCAATTGCAGCATCACCAAAATCTCAAGTAGTCATCACTGCTACCTAATGTTCACTTCCACAACAGCAACTTATCACTAACAACTCCAACACATTCGTACTCCAATTGTAGCTGCATATCTTGCCGTTTCAGCTCAGCTTCCAATCCTTGTTAGATGTAACCCCTAACCAAATTGCAAAGCCATGGCGGAAGCAACCTCATACACAGCTTCCCTGTCAACAACTAACATACTAACATCATCCCTGCAATTGCATTACAGCCCATACCTTCTATTCTATTCAAACACATGACCACCAGAACAACTTCTTTTCTTGTTCTCATGACCACAACCACCAGCAGATTCATCTCTTGCTTTTGAGTTCACACAATCAGTCAAAACCCACTAAATCTCTTCTCTGGTTCATGAATCCTCTCTTCTTCATTTTCAACATAAACCAGCAACTACAACCCTGAACCCATCTCTGTAACTGCAGATTTCTAATCTTCCATTCATCCACCAGATTCGAGCATTTTCAGTTCAGTTTCAACCCCAAATTCAAATTCAAAATCATGAAACCCTAATCTTCAGCAGCAACAACATAGCTTCACTGTTTTTCCGAATTAACATAAACCCAAAATCTTAATTTCTCTCTTCAACTCAATTACCACATCGAATCAACAGAGCTTCTCCATTAATTTCTTCACAGAATCAAGTACCCTACAAGCCCTAACTCCTCTGTCATTCTTCACCAATTCTTCAACTGAATAAAAAAACGGAGTGAAACTCAGACCAACTCTTGTTTTAACAATCTTCTCGATCTCCACTTCCATCTGTGAATTTCTATCCTTCTCTAACTTCTAAGAAAGCGTCGCCGCTATCTCTATTTCATGGCAGAGAGAAAACTAAATGAGGGCTTCTCTGAATTTTAGGTGTTTGTGTAGGAATCGTAGATGACTATAGCCACACTGGTAGAGTATATAAGGGCCAACCAAGGATGTCTTTTCCTTGCTTCTCTAGACTAAGCTGCAATGGTTGGCTTGGCCCGGCTTGGCTCCGCTCCCAATAGCAGTCGTCTCTTATTTCTCAGATTCACTTATTCACTTCAATTAAAACTCTTCATCACTAAAGCTGCCATGCTTTTCAGACAATAATTGCATCACTAAAGCTGACCTGCTTTTCATAAAGAGATGAAGAAATAAAAGAAAATAATGAGAAATAATTTCGCCTCCAACAACATTTGCATCTTTTTGCCTCTTAAGCGACGTGTCTTCTTCTTTTGTTCCAAATGACTCCAAAGTACCTAAACACTCAAAAGCAAACATAAGATACATATTTTACAAGAAAACTAGGCAAAGAAAGTATAAACAATAGATAAATATCAAGGTGTTTTAGACACCTATCAAATTCCCACACACTTAGACTTTGCTAGTCCTCGAGAAAATCAAACAAAACAATTGTAAAACATACATACAACTCCGTCTCGTCGAGGCTACGGTTACTCTTAGCATAAATAACAAGACTTTAAACCCCTAGGTGCCCCTAGTGGACGAGTTTTAGTCTCGTGAAGGTTTACAAGAGGTGCACCTACAAAACCTTTACTTCCAAAATCCAGCTACCAGTGAAAAGTCTAAAAATGGCACTAAACATTTTGTAATTGGCATACTATCAATGATTATAGGAGGAAGTACCCACTTTCAAATCCAATTCATAAATTAGTAATATAGCTTTATCAGAAAATTGAAGACAACCACAATACTCGGAATCGAAACAACCACAATCACACGAAAAGATTAAGAAGATGGATATAGAAAGTAGATGGTGGTGGACTGTTGACTAAGATGAACGGTGTTTCCCATATCTGTCTGAAGGTCACTGCCAAAACAAACCTAAAAATCCTATTGGATTGAGCTACTGGTCTGAATTCTAATATCAACACAGCTGGCATATACAAGGAAACCAGCGGTCGACAAACTTAATTCTAGATCAATTCACTGGCATATACATGGGAACCAGTGATCGATTTTATTCAACACAATAATAATATTTTTTTCTTTTTCTTTTTATTTTGTTTTTTTTTCTCTTTTTTTTTTTCAAATCGACAACATGATTGGATCTTTTGGATTCAAGCGCATGATTCTTGTCAGCAGATTACATGGTAATTCCCATGGATCCTGCATTCCATGCTTGTTTAGGCGACGGAGACAGGGAGAACACATACATATTGCTATCCAAGTGTCAATCAATTTTTTTTTATGTATACCGTTTGGTCAAATTGGTCTGGTTTTTTTTTTGTAGTAACTCAATCACTCTATTTGATCCTAGCAGTGATAACAATTCGATACTGGTGCCCCACCAAATCACTTAGAGAAACAATAGATAAATATGGAAAAGTAAAAATATAACGTGATATGGTGACGAATCCGAGATATGGTGACAACTAACATGTTATTTATTTTTATGTTTTGTCCGTTTTCATATGAATAGACTCTACTAATGGGTTCCTCAACTCCTATGTTTTCATTAGTATAAGGCACACGTTGCTAGATTTCGGAGTTTATAAAGCAATTTTTTTTCTTTTTTCTATTTTTTTTTTATTATTATTTTTTTAAAGGCATCAAATCAACTAACTATACAAACATATAAACATATAAATGCTCCCCCACACTTAAACTTTACATTGTACTCAATGTAAAATTTAGTCATTCAAAGTAAAGTTCAAGGTGGAAAATTCCGCAAATGATATGCAAAAACAAAGATAAAATGCTTAAAAATAAAAAGAGAAATATAAAGATACAAAACCGATGGGTTGCCTCCCACTTAGCGCTTGGTTTAAAGTCGTCAGCCCGACTATCTCCTCGCATGCTAAGGCTCCTCCAGAGGGAGTACTTCCACAAGGTTAACTCCTTCCACGACTTCCGAAGAGAAGTTCTCATAATATGGTTTCAACCGGTGCCCATTTACTTTAAGTTCATTTCTTGTAGCTAAACTACGAATTTCCACTGCACCATGAGAAAACACATTAGTCACAATAAAAGGTCCAATCCAACGTGACCTTAATTTACCCGAAAATAATTGCAAACGGGAATTAAACAAAAGCACTTTCTGCCCAATGCAGAATTGTTTCTTTGTGATCATACTATCATGAAATGTTTTCGTCTTTTCCTTGTAAATTCGTAAGCTTTCAAATGCATCATTGCGAATCTCCTCTAACTCTTGGAGTTGCAACTTCCTTTGCTTTCCAGCACCATCCAACTCCATATTGCATTGCTTAATAGCCCAAAACGCCTTATGCTCAATTTCTACGGGTAAGTGACAAGGTTTACCATACACAAACCTAAAGGGAGACATCCCAATAGGTGTCTTGTATGCGGTTATATACGCCCACAAAGCATCATTGAGTCGCGAACTCCAATGCTTCTTTGTTGGATTCAGCGTCTTCTCTAGAATGGATTTACCTCTCGGTTGGAAACCTCGGCTTGTCCATTTGTTTGTGGATAAGGTGTTGCAATCTTGTGCGACACATTATACTTCCTTAACAAGCTTTGCAAGAACCTGTGTTTTGAAGTGTGAACCTCCATCGCTAATTATAGCTCTTGGAAAATGTTTGCTTGCAGAAAATCTGAAACAACTTTAGAATCATTAGTTGGGGTGGCCTTAGCTTCCACCCATTTCGAGACATAATCAACAACAAGAAAGATATAATAATTCCCACTAGAATTGACAAAAGGGCCCATAAAATCAATTCCCCATACATCAAAACCTCAACAAATTGAATAATAGTTTGTGGCATTTGATTTCGAGCACCTAGATTGCATGTTCTTTGGCACCTATCACATGTGGTACAAAATGCATGTGCATCCTTAAACAAAGTTGGCCAATAGAAACCACACTCTAGTACTTTGAGAGCGGTTCTCTTGCTCCCAAAGTGTCCTCCACAAGCATATGAGTGGCAAAAAGACAAGATAGAATTAAATTCTGATTCGGGAACGCACCTTCTTATTACTTGGTCACTACAATATTTCCATAAGTATGAATCATCCCATTTGTATTGGTTTCCTAACTTCTTAAGTTTGTCCAACACGAGACAAGTTCTTTGGGATTTGTTTAGAACTAAGTAATTAACAATATCAACGTACCATGGTTCTCCAAAGGCAATTGAGAATAGTTTCTCATCCGAGAAACTTTCACGCAATGGGATAGTTTCCTTGTCCAAGACGGCTCAAGTGATCCGCAACGGTCTTCTCAATTCCTTTATTGTCTTTGATCTCTATATCAAATTCTTGCAAGAGTAAAATCCATCGTATGAGCCTCGGTTTCGCCTCTTTCTTTGTAAGCAAGTACCTAAGTGCTGCATGATCAGAAAAGACAACAACTTTTGTACCAATTAGATAAGAGCGAAACTTTTCCAAAGCAAAAACAATAGCTAACAACTCTTTTCCAGTGGTTGTGTAGTTTTGTTGGGATTCATTGAGTGTTCTAGAAGCATAATAAATGGCATGAGGTATCTTCCCCACACGTTTCCCAAGCACTGCACCAACTGCATAATCACTTGCATCACACATGATCTCAAAAGTCTTGCTCCAATCCAGTGGTTAATGATAGGGGCTTGATAGGTGTCTAAAACACCTAGTTTTATATCTAGTATTTATGCTTTCTTTGCTATTGTCTTTGTAAATTATGTATCTTATGTTTGCTTTTGAGTATTATTAGGTGTTTTGGAGTCATTGGAGCAAAAAGAAGTGGAAATCGCTTAATTCCAGGATTTCTTCTCAATCATCTTGAAGAGAACGAAAATATGAAGCTAGCGGTGAAAGAATGAGGTCACTACGACGTCATATGAGCGAAAGCATCGATGAAGCTTGGGAACTGACAATACAAGAAGAGTTCTGCAGGAATTGTACTTTTGTTGACAGTTAAATGGAATCAACAAAAGATTGCTCAGGGAAGCCCATATACAGAACATGGTGCCTAAATCACTTATTTTTGCACCACAAAACTTGGTTGAGTTTTCAGACAGAATTCATTTCTTCTCCAGCCGTAAATGGGAGTGACTGCTGTGATTTTGATCTGTGAGAGGAAACTGAGATTCGAGATTTGCAAGCAATTGGAGAGTGGGTTGGCTTTAAATTTGAGTATGGTAAGGAATTTGGTGATGAAAATGAACAGATAAGCACTCTTGAGCATGAATTGAAAAGTTAGGGTTTTTGTGGTGTTTGAAGAGATGGTGATACCGAAATTGAGACAGAGACGATAATGGGTTTGAATCGGAGAAGAAACTGATGTTTTTGTTGTGTTACAAATTCATGAAAGAGGATGGGTTTGATGTTGGCCGTTAATTGAAGGTTTAGACAGCAGATTTGATGCCAAGATGAAGAACTGGTACTGAAATTGCTATGGGTAATGGTTGTAACTTGAGGTGTGGTTAAAGTGAGCAGTTGTTGGTGGTACTCAGGTTAGGCTTTACAGTGATGGAATTAGTTGAAGTTGTTGCTGTGATTTGAAGCGAGAAGATGAATCAGATGGTGATTTTCCACAAATTGATGTGAAACTGAGAATGGTGAAGGATGCAATTTTGTTGGGAGATTACAGGTGGAAGTGATGATTTTCAAGGGCTTACTCGAATCTGTAGAATATGGCAGTGATGATGGAGGTTGCTGTTGGTGATGGCTTAATATGGAAGAGGTAGTCTTGTGAAGAGAATGGTATGGCATGAGCAGTTGCAGGTGTTAATGCAGTGGCTAGGCAGAGTGTCAAGGATTTGAGATGACTGATTGAAGGGTTTAATGAGATGTTGCTGTTGGATGAGTCTGTGAAGCTGAAATTACAGGTTGTTAATGATGTTGTAGCTGTGGATGTAGCTCAAGTTGCAGGAATGGGTTGCCGTTGTTGACTGAAGTGGTGATTGTGCTTCTGCAAGTGGAGAAGGAAACTGGTGGATTGCTGGCTGCAGTTGAGTTCAGAGTCGCAGGTGCAAGTAATGGCATATAATACATTGAGATTATTGTTGTGAGCTAATGGGTTTGAGGCACTGGTGGTGATTCGGAATGATGTAGTGATTGATGCTGCAGATGTGAAGCTGATAATGAAATTGTGCTTGTGTTTGAAACTCATTGGCAGGGTTGAATTAGGTTACAAAGAAATGGCTTGACAATTTGGTGGTGCAGGCATGATGATACAGGTACTGGTGCTGGATGTGTACGGTTGGAGTGTGCAAGAGCTGAGTAGCGCAGGAAATGTGATGCTGAGCTGCAGAGGATGGTGCTGCAATGTGCAAGTGGTTTTTGAGTCTTACATTCTGCCAGGAAGTGAGATGTCGTTGCTGTGGGTACTGTGAGTTGATGAACTCAGGGAGTGTGGCTGGAAGTGACTGATGGCTATGACTGCAATAGATGTATGCTAGGATTAAGCAGGGACAGGTGCTGCTTGTTGTGTGTTTGAGGCCGAGAAAATGCCAAGACGAAGATATGTTGCTGACATTGCTTTGACATTGGCAGTGTGCAAGTGATGATGCCATGGCTGTAGCCGCAGTGAATTAGATGAATGGATTTGAATTTATGAAACTACAAAGAACCATAATTTGCTGAATGGTTGGATGCATAAAGTGAAGCCTAAGCCTGGTAAATGAATGAATGGATGTGAAAGAATATGATGTTGCAGGAAAGGCAAATGCAGGGAAAGAGTTCAGATATTTCCGGAAGTATGTGGTGGTGGAACAAGCTAAGTTGGCTTTTCAGTTCCTCAAAACTGACAGGCTTAGTGATCTACATGGGCCTGTATTGACTGGGTCGTGGCTGCTAGTGGGATGAAAGTGGACAGGCTTGGTCGAGATTCTTAAGTTTTATCTGAGGAAAGCCAATACACACACGGGAGGTTATATAAACTCTCGAGGGTCCTATTCTATATTGGGGGGATCTTCTCTTCTATTTTTCCTAGGGTTTAGAAACATGATAGGTTTTATTTTCCTTCTTGTTATGAACTCCATGAATATGAGTACCTAGTTTTTATCATTGGTTATGGATAAAGTTGATTTCACATAACATGAATCCTTGTTTGATATATTAGTTTTGTCTCAGTATTATCGTTTATGATTCACCATTAATATTTTTACATGATTTGAATGCTTGTTTAGTCGAGTCGCGATCGATTGAGTTTTCTTTCATATTTATTGCTAGATTAGAGTTTATTATACGCAAAAGTGATAAATTTCTGATTGCAAGTAGCATAATTGTGAGTATTGCTTGTAGTGATACATCCTAGTAGTCACAAGTAAATTATAACCTTTGTTAAATTGGATTAGGGTTTTTACACGTTCGATTGCTTTGATTGGCCTGATTTCATAGAACTTAATGCATCTAGGGAATTAAACTTGATTCGTGCTTTTACACGTTAGGTTGTTCTCTTAGATAGAATTCATTTTCGCATCTTTTAATGTGTTTATTGATGATAAGAAGAGATTTGCGGGATATACTTGCGATCAAGGTATCCTAGGGCCTTTGATAAAAGTTGAGATTAAATATCAATTCTAGTTATTGTTACAAATTCATGTTTTTGAATGAAAACTAATCCTTGACCAATATCTTCATCTTATTGATTTGCTTGTTTATTTCATTATTTGCTTTTAGTTTATTTTCCTTTACATAAAATTCAGAAATCCCCCTTGTTTATATAGGAAACCGAAACAACTTGACAACCTAGACCCTCTCTGTGGGAACGATCCTTTCTTACCCTTGCTATATTATTTATTTTGAGTTGTGAGAAAGTGTAATTTATTTTTGACGCATACGACAGCGATTAAATTTTGGCGCCGCTTCCGGGGAGGCAGCGGTTGTCACTTGTTTTTGGTTTCTTATTTTCTTGTTTTTAGTTTTGTTTTATTTTCTGGTTTTTAACCTTGTTTTGAGAATCGTGTTTCAGGCACTTATTTCTCATGGATGGGGCATATTGGAACAATGGATACGGTTTCCAATAATCTCAACAACATGACAACTTCCAACTATTCCAGGGGTATAATCAAAACCAATTCATTGGTTATGACCAATATTCCATGGATCCTTATGGTTTTTCTCAACAACCTTATGGCGGGTATGTGTGTGAACAACCACAAGGATGGGAGGATTCTTATGCTCGTGAACAAAAAGTCTCTGACTTTCTAGACAAAGTTTCCAACTTTGTACAACAAGAGTTCCAAAAAGATAAAGAGGCCACAGAAGAGCAACTCCAAGAACTTCGTGAAGGTATTCCTAACTTACAAAGAGGTATTGATCAAATCAAAGAAGAAAGGTATGAGGAAGAACTTTGCTTTAAAAACAATAACTATTCTAATGTGCCTATGGTTTGTGATGAATATTTGATTGATGCTAACGTTGAAAAGGGCCAACCTTTGGGGTCTTTCGTTGATAATTGTGTAGCTACGTCAACTCTTGATCTTAATAATGATCATTCACCTATTCAAAAGGATGAGATTGAGACTAGTAACACTAAATTCAGTGAGAACCAATCTTATGTTAATTATGAAAGTGATGATGATTATGAAGATACATCGCTTGAACCAACTCATGGTGACATTTCCCAAAGGTGTACAACGGAATCTTTTTGGGATCAAAATGAAGACGAAGAGGAATATGTTGACACTTGTGTAGATTACTCAAGCATTGATCTTAATAATGATCAAGAGCCTATTCAAAGGGTGGATCTTGAGGATGATGCATTTGAGTCTTCTAAAAAAGTTCCTTATAGCGAAATTTGCAGCCGCAAAAGAGTTTGAGCCTAATGATGACGAGTATGTTGAGAATGTGACCGTTATGACCAATATTGTGGAAGACCCAATTGATCCCGCAAAGGATTATAATGATGATGTTAATGCTGAGACTTTAGTTAAGGTAGAAACGGATGAAGAATGGTTGCAAGGTTTGATAGAGGACCATGATATAAAAGAGGTGAGTAATTCACTTGAGTTTTTCAAGGATGAAGAGGATTATGTGATACAAGAGATTGTGCAAGGTTTTTCTAACCCTCTGCATATTGTTTCTTCTCCTTTACCTCTTGTTGGTTTGAATGTATATGATTCGAGAATATTGTTGAATGACTTTGTTTCTCGATTTCCACCATTAGAAACATTTGATTCTCATATTATGAATGTTTGCATAGAAGAAACCATAGAAGTTCCTGAATTTTATGTTCTTTATACACTTCCAAGTGTAGACAAGAATAAGTGTGGGGGAAACTTCTATTGGGCTATAGCTTCACTTTTGCTTTATGATACTAATATTTGTGTGAAGCTAATATTTGAAAAACAGGTTACATGGAAGGATCCCCAACTTTTCAGATTATTGGTGTATGGGGGAATTCGTCTTGCAAGTCGGGCAGAAGACTTTAAACCAAACGTTAAATGGGAGGCAACCCATAGGATGAGTATTTCTTGTCTTGTCTTGTACTTATTTCTTGTATTGTTTTTAGCTTTTTCTTGTCTCGTGTTTACTTTTTCTGATTTCTTGTCGCATATCATTATAAGATTTCCCACCTTGACTTTCTTTGGAAGATTCAATTTACATTGAGGACAATGTAAAGTTTAAGTGTAGGGGAGTGGTTAAGCATTTGCATTGTAAATTTTTCATTTTTTTCAACTTTTGTGTAAAATAGTGAATAATCAAACTCCAACTTGTGGTTAGTTTAAAGTCACATAGTATACATGTCGCTAAGATTACATCGAGATTCTCATAAGAGTGACTGAATTTAGAGATGACAGAGAACATGATCGGGTTTCTTACTTGTATGAGAGTTAAAGTTGGATTTAATCATCCCAATGGCAAATGAGGTGCAGACTGAATTCAGTAGTAGAGTTGTGGTCCCCTATAGTGGAGACTATCCATGTTACATTATGAGAGGCACCGACCTTCAATTCTTTGTACCTGTCTAAATATGTGCTTTTAGAGTGTGTGTCACCGTATGTAAACTCCGGGTAGAATGGTGAGCTACCCAACCTCCCACCAATAGAAGCACTATTTTGATCTCTTGAGTGTTATTTTATCAATCATGATGGTGACATCGAATTGCTAACTTACATAGCACTTGTAATCTTGTTCGTAGTTAGCACCATCCACTTTATCTCTCTCTACACCAACAGGTCCATAGAAGCACCATCATCATCAACAAGAGGAGCATCACAAATTCGAAGAAAAGTTAAAGACGTTCAAGGTTTACAAGCAACGATACATAAATGAGCAGATTTCAGATTCAAGTATAGCAACAAGACAAGGAGCATAATTTTTACAAGTTGAAGACTTATATACAAGAGCGAAGATTATCAATATGAGAATTCAAGAAGTTTATGATATCGAGACATACAAGTTGTGAAGAATCAAGCGGTAAAGTACTTACACCATGGCTTTTGTACTTGCATTGTTATTTTTATTTTCAGTTGTGTTTATTTCTCTTGTCTCATAAAGAAAAAAAACAAAAAAAAAATTGAAAAAAAAAAAGAGACAAGAGAAAATTTTGTTAGGTTCATTATTAGTTTATTATTTTATTTTGTTTTGTTGTCATTTTTGTAGTTGTTCTATTTTTCTTGTCTCATAAAAAAAAGGGAAAAAAAGGAAAAAAAAAAAAAAAAAAAAAAAAAGAAAAAAATATTCATTGCATCGTATTTTGGTTTGTTTATTTCATTTTTGGTTTTGTATTCATTCAATAAAGACAATGGAAGAAGAAATATCCATAATGAAGTTCAAGCAACAAGGAATTAGAGGAAAGAATCAAATTGTCAAGATTCTACGAATTTCAAGAGTTATCATCACTAGTTGAAGACCGAAGATGAACATGAAAACAAGGATTGAAGACCGAAGACGTTTCTATGGATGCTGTGAGAATGGTGCTAACTGCACGTTGAACGGATAACGAGGTAAGTAAGCATATTCCCACCTTCGTTAAGTGGTTGATTTCCTTTCTTAGAGATCGTCATAAAAAAGGGTTTTCAAAATGAATAAAAGATGTGGGTTTTCAAAACAATTCGGAGGGTTTTTACCTTCCCACCATTCAAACGTGTCTCAGGGTTCTCTCTTCATTCCTACCTGGACACATGTGTGACCCATAAAAAGTTATTTATTATTTGAGAGCAACTTCATAAAACCCTTTCTTGTGAGGCAGAGTCGAGACTTTCGATCACTCCGAACCCGAATTTCTTTCGATAAGGGATGGTTATTTCTCTCTCAACTTTTAAGGATGAGATTGTGTTCATTTATGTGTCTAACTTCTTATTACTAGTGTGCAGAATCTCTATGTCATCTTAGCGCGTTGGATGCTATCATTTCGGAGAACTAATAAGTTGGAAAAGTAGGTTTTGTGGGTATATCTCTAGTAAACCCTCACGAGACTAAAACTCGTCCACTAGGGACACCTAGGGGTTTAAAGGATTGTTATACATGCTAAGTGTGACCGTAGCCTCGACGACACGGAGTTGTATGTATGCTTTAGAATAAGTTTTGTTTGATTTGCTCGAGGACTAGCAAAGTCTAAGTGTGGGGGAATTTGATAGGTGTCTAAAACACCTAGTTTTATATCTAGTATTTATGCTTTTTTTGCTATTGTCTTTGCAAATTATGTATCTTATGTTTGCTTTTGAGTATTATTAGGTGTTTTGGAGTCATTGTAGCAAAAGGAAGTAGAACTCGCTTAATTTCAGGATTTCTTCTCAATCACCTTGAAGAGAACGAAAATATGAAGCTAGCGGTGAAAGAATGAGGTCACTATGACGTCATATGAGCGAAAGCATCGATGAAGCTTGGGAACTGACAATACAAGAAGAGTTCTGCAGGAATTGTACTGTCAGTCTTCTAGAACTGACAGTTAAGTGAAATCAACAAAAGATTGCTCAGGGCAGTCCATATACAGAACATGGTGCCTAAATCACTTATTTTTGCACCACAAAACTTGGTTGAGTTTTCAGACATAAGTCATTTCTTCTCCAGCCGTAAATGGGAGTGACTGCTGTGATTTTGATCTGTGAGAGGAAACTGAGATTCAAGATTTACAAGCAATTGGAGAGTGGGTTGGCTTTAAATTTGAGTATGGTAAGGAATTTGGTAATGAACATGAACAGAGAAGCACTCTTGAGCAGGAATTCAAAAGTTAGGGTTTCTGTGGTGTTTGAAGAGATGGTGATACCGAAATTGAGACAGAGACGATAATGGGTTTGAATCGGAGAAGAAAATGATGTTTCTGTTGTGTTACAAATTGATGAAAGAGGATGGGTTTGATGTTGGCCGTTAATTGAAGATGATTGGTGAAAGTTTAGACAGCAGATTTGATGCCAAGATGAAGAACTGGTACTGAAACTGCTATGGGTAATGGTTGTAACTTGAGGTGTGGTTAAAGTGAGCAGCTGTTGGTGGTACTCAGGTTAGGCTTTACAGTGATGGAATTAGTTGAAGTTGTTGCTGTGATTTGAAGCGAGAAGATGAATCAGATGGTGATTTTCCACAAACTGATGTGAAACTGAAAATGGTGAAGGATGCAATTGTGTTGGGAGATTGCAGGTGGAAGTGATGATTTTCAAGGGCTTACTCGAATCTGGAGAATATGGCAGTGATGATGGAGGTTGCTGTTGGTGATGGCTTGATATGGAAGAGGTAGTCTTATGAAGAGAATGGTATGGCATGAGCAGTTGCAGGTGTTAATGCAGTGGATAGGCATAGTGTCAAGGATTTGAGATGACTGATTGAAGGGTTTAATGAGATGTTGTTGTTGGATGAGTCTGTGAAGCTGAAATTACAGGTTGTTAATGACGTTGTAGCTGTGGATGTAGCTCAAGTTGCAGGAATGGGTTGCCGCTGTTGACTGAAGTGGTGATTGTGCTTCTACAAGTGGAGAAGGAAACTGGTGGATTGCTGGCTGCAGTTGAGTTCAGAGTTGCAGGTGCAAGTAATGGCAGATATACATTGAGATTGTTGCTGTGAGCTAATGGGTTTGAGGCACTGGTGGTGATTCAGAATGATGCAGTGACTGATGCTGCAGATGAGAAGCTGATAATGAAATTGTGGTTGTGTTTGAAACTCATTGGCAGGGTTGAGTTAGGTTACAAAGAAATGGCTCGACAATTTGGTGGTGCAGGCATGATGATACAGGCACTGATGCTGGCTATGTATGATTGGAGTGTGCAAGAGTTGAGTAGCGCAGGAAATGTGATGCTGAGCTGCAGAGGATGGTGCTGCAATGTGCAAGTGGTTTTTGGGTCTTACATTCTTCCAGGAAGTGAGATGTCGTTGCCGTGGGTACTGCGAGTTGATGAATTCAGGGAGCGTGGTTGGCAGTGACTGATGGCTATGACTGCAATAGATGTATGCTAGGATTAAGCAGGGACAGGTGTTGCTTGCTGTGTGTTTGAGGCCGAGGAAATGACAAGACGAAGATATGTTGCTGACGTTGCTTTGACATTGGCAGTGTGCAAGTGATGATGCCATGGCTGTAGCCGCAGTGAATTAGATGAATGAATTTGAATGTATGAAACTACAAGGAACCACAATTTGCTGAATGGTTGGATGCATAAAGTGAAGCCTAGGCCTGGTAAATGAATGAATGGATGTGAAAGAATATGATGTTGCAGGGAAGGCAAATGCAGGGAAAGAGTTCAGATATTGCCGGAAGTATGTGGTGGTGGAACAAGCTAAGTTGGCTCTTCAGTTCCGCAAAACTGACAGGCTTAGTGATCTACATGGGCCTGCATTGACTGGGCCGTGGCTGCTAGTGGGCTGAAAGTGGACAGGCTTGGTCGAGATTCTTAAGTTTTATCTGAGGAAAGCCAATACACACAAGGAAGGTTATATAAACTCTCGAGGGTCCTATTCCATATTGGGGGATCTTCTCTTCTATTTTGCCTAGGGTTTAGAAACATGATAGGTTTTATCTTTCTTCTTGTTATGAACTCCATGAATATGAGTACCTAATTTTTATCATTGGTTATGGATAAAGTTGATTTCACATAACATGAATCCTTGTTTGATATGTTAGTTTTGTCTCAGTATTATCGTTTATGATTCACCATTAATATTGTTACATGATTTGAATGCTTGTTTAGTCGAGTCGCGAATCGATTGAGTTTGCTTTCATCTTTATTGCTAGATTAGAGTTTATTATACGCAAAAGTGATAAATTTCTGATTGCAAGTAGGATAATTGTGAGTATTGCTTGTAGTGATACATCCTAGTAATCACAAGTGAATTATAACCTTTGTTAAATCGGATTAGTGCTTTTACACGTTCGATTGCTTTGATTGGCCTGATTTCGTAGAACTTAATGCATCTAGGGAATTAAACTTGATTATTTCATTTTCACATCTTTTAATGTATTTATTGATGATAAGAGGAGATTTGCGGGATATACTTGCGATCAAGGTATCCTAGGGCCTTTGATAAAAGTTGAGATTAAATATCAATTCTAGTTATTGTTACAAATTCATGTTTGTGAATGAAAATTAATCATTGACCAATATCTTCATCTTATTGATTTGCTTGTTTATTTCATTATTTGCTTTTAGTTTATTTTCCTTTACATAAAAATCAGAAATCCCCCCTTGTTTATATAGGAAACTGAAACAACTTGACAACCTAGATCCTCTCCGTGGGAACGATCCTTTCTCACCCTTGCTATATTTTTTATTTTGAGTTGTGAGAAAGTGTAATTTATTTTTGACGCATACAACAACAATTAGGGATGAAATCAAAAGTTCTTTCAAACGATTGAATGCCGCCACACACTTTTCATCAAAGTTAAAAACCACATATTTTTGCAATAAATTGCAAAGTGGTGATGCTATCTTGGAAAAGTCCTTGATGAATCTATGATAAAAACCTGCATGACCAAGAAAAGAGCGTATCTCCCTCACCGTAGTGGGAAAGTTTAGAGCACGAGTAAGGTCTATCTTAGATTTATCGACTTCCAAGACTTTAGAAGATATTATATGGCCTAAAACTATGCCATGAGTTACCATGAAATGACACTTCTCCCAATTCAGCACAAGGTTTGTTTCAACACATCGTTCAAGGATTAGTGATGAATTGTTCAAGCAAAGGTCAAATGAATCACCAAAGATGCTAAAGTCATCCATAAACACTTCGATTATGTTTTCAACATATTCTGAAAAAAATACTTACCATACACCTTTGGAAGGTAGATGGAGCATTGCATAAGCCAAAAGGCATCATTCTATAAGCAAAAGTACCGAAAGGACAAGTGAAAGTAGTTTTCTCTTGATCCTCCGGTGCTATCACAATCTGATTGTAACCTGAATAACCATTAAGGAAACAATAGTAAGAGTGTCCAGCTAAACGTTCAAGCATTTGATCAATAAATGGTAATGGAAAGTGATCCTTCCTAGTGGTGGCATTCAATTTTCTACAGTCAATACAAACCCTCCAACCGGTTTGCACACGAGTTGGGACAAGTTCGTTCTTATCATTCTCCACCACCGTCACACCTGATTTCTTTGGTACCACTTGTACCGGGCTTACCCACTTGCTACCGGATATGAGGTAGATAAAACCCACGTCCAAAAGCTTGAGTATATCCTTTTTCACAACTTCCATCATGGGAGGGTTCAAACGACGTTGTGCTTCCTTTGTAGGCTTTGCATCATCCTCCAAACGTATCTTGTGCATACAAATGGCAGGGCTTATACCCTTGATATCGGCGATTGCCCACCCTATGTCCGTCTTGTACTTCCTTAGTACCCTTAGAAGTTTTTGCTCCTGTAATCCACTAAGCTCATTAGAAGCAATCACATGTAAGTCTTCCTTGTCACCCAAGTACAAGTACTTTAAGTGACTTGGAAGAGGTTTCAAGTCTAACTTTGAAGATTTAACAATTGATGGTTGATGAGTGCCAAATAATGTATATATTTATCCCTTTTTTGTTGGCATTTAACTCATCTTTTGTGCAGTAATTCTACATTTTATCCCATATTCTGTATTTTCATTGTTTTCAAGAATAAATATTTTTCTTAATTAATTTTGCATTTTTAGGTAATAAATAAAGTTCGGATGAGTCGCGGAGCGAAAAGAGCAGAAAAGTAGTGAAAAGCCGGGAGAAATTACGCAAGGAAGCCGCGAAGAATGGTGCGCACAACCTCATTTTCTACACACAAAAACGCCTCCGTTCTCAGCCTTCAGATCAGTTCTCAGAAGCATCCGACGGTCGCTCCTTCATAGAGCATCAAAATCTGAAGTCTCTGCCAAGCACCACAGCGCTGAAATTCCAAGCCTTCAGATTAGATGGTAGTTGAATCCAACGGTTGCTCCCTTTCTGTTCATCAAAGTTTGATATCTCCGCCTTACACTACAACACCTAACTCCATCTCACGCCGTTAGTTTCGTTGTATCTCATCATCCTACGGTTGCTGAAGGCTATGTTCCATATTATCGTTGGATGCATTTCAGATGGATCGATCCAATGCCTATCACTCGCCGAACATCGAAGTCTGATGAGTCCGATAAACACCGGAACACCAAACCCTATCTACCCTAACCGATCACACTTTTCTCTCACTCGATTTCCTCTCTTCTCCTTTCTTCTTCACAGCAACCTCCATCACCTGCTCCTCTACCTGCTACACCCATGTCCACCACCATAATCACCACCTACACCAACTGCCACCAACTACCCCCCATATCTGCAAAAACCCATCCACCTAGCCTTTATTGTTTCATCAAACCCACACTCACGCCTCTGAACCCTAGGGTGTGGAGTTGATGAAGTAATTCATGCTAGACACAGCAGCAGGAGCGTGAGAAGAATCAGAGCAGAGAGATAAAGCATGGGTCGACGATGTGGTGAAGACCTGTCAATCAAATTAGGTAAAAAAAATTCAAACCCTAGGTCTGTAAAATTAGGGTTTTTAATTTAGGGTTCATAGGTCCTTTTTTGTATAAATTGAACACAAGGGTGTCGAATAGAGGGTGTTCTTGGACTAGCCAAGTTACCAATTAGGTCTAATTTTAGTTTGTAAAATTTTAATTTCAATTTCAATTTATGCCTGATACTGTTTTAATTTAATGTTAATTTCTTGTTTGCATGTTGTTTTAACCCCACTGATAATTCCATGTTAATGTCTACTTTCAATTTCTTTTGATTTTCAACTTCAATTTCTTTATCAATTTCACTGTCTTATATACACTGTCCATGTTTAGTCTAATTTCTAGTTTCATGTTTAATTTGATGTTAGTGCACTGTCCATGCTAGGTTGTTTTATATCTGTTAATCCTCATTGTTTTGTCATTGTTAGTGCCATCTTTAGTTCACTGTAGTTGTTGTTCACTGTTGAGTAATGGAATGATAAGTTAAAACCTGGGTGCATTGTGTTGATTGAGTAGTGGGGAGAAACTAGTGCTCACTAGTGACAATGAGCAAGCTGGTTCTCTTCCCACTCTAGATGAATGCCTAAAGCCATTGCCTTGGCTTTGCTTTTCTTTCTTTTCTTTTTTTTAACTGTTTTGTTACTTCTTCTCCTCCCTTCCCTTGGCTAACAGCCTTGGTTTATTTGGTTTTGTTTCCAGCTACCTTTGCTTCACTATCACATTTACTTCACTTTCTGTCACTAATTCAGTTACACCAAAACAGCTCAGTTGTGTTTTAACACAACACAAAAATCTCTAGGAAAACAACAATAGCTCCCTCCAAGTCCCTGTGGACAAACCCCTGCTTATTCACTTTCTACTTTAGATCCTGTGCACTTGCAGGTGTAAATATAATCATAGTTTTAGGTTTAATTCCTTAGCTATCAAGTTTTTGGCGCCGCTGCCGGGGACTCGGTTAGCGGCGCTGTTGTTGTTTTTTTTTTGAACTTTGATTTTGTTGTGTTCTACCTTTGTTTGCTGTTCTCTGCATTTGTTTGCTGGTGCAGGTCTTGTTGCTGGCTATCCTTTGCTAGCTAGCTAGCTAACTGTTGCCTGTTGCGAGACCTTTCTGCTGAGCTTGCCAAGCTGCTGGGTTGTAAGAACTTGACCCTTGTTGCTGCTGCCCTGCCTGCAAGCCCTGAACTGAACCACCTGCTGCTGCTGATGCTCTTGTGCTGCTGTGGTGCTCCTGCTGGTGCCAGGCCAAGAATCCAGTGAGCTGTTGCACCTGTTGCTGAACCAAAGCTGCTCCTCCTGGTGCCAGGCCAACTGACCCTGTGCACTTGCAGCTTTGCTGAACCAAAGCTGCAGCCTGAAACCCAAAGCCTGCTGCTGACCTGTTGTTTGAACCTGAACTGGTGATCCTGCTGCCACTGAAGCTGCTGCAGCTGGTGTAGAATAAAGCCCAACTGGGCTGTAAGCTGCAGAAGGTGAAGAAAGTGAACCAAAGCCCAACTGGGCCTGCTGAAGTTGCTGCCAAGCTTAACAAGTTGAGCCAAGCCCAACTGGGCCTCAACAAAGACAAAAGCTTAGGATGATCCAAAGCCCAACTGGGCTTTTGCAACCAAACCGAACAGCTGGGCTGTGCTTTATAGGTAAGCCTAAACCCATTAAGAGAACCCAACCTGTGGGCTTCCATTTTTAATTTGTGGGCTTGTAATAATTTTTGTTTTTCTTTATTTTTTATTTGGGCTTGTAATAATTTTTTCTTTTTCTTCTTTTTCTTTCTTTTATGGGTTTGTAATTATTATTGTTGTTTTTATTTCTTTTATGGGTTGTGCTAATTTATGCTAGGCTAAGTTTAAAAAAAAAAAAAAAATAATAATAATAATAGTAATTAAAATTTTCTTTTGCTCCCTTTTTAAACCAAATTTTTTATTTTTACTCCCATTTTAAACCAAATTTTCTTCTTCCAATGTCTCCCACCAAAACCAAAATTTTCCCAAAAATCCAAACCCTTTAAAAACCAAATTTTGGGCTTTGTAACATAGTTACTTAGCTCTTGAGCCAATCATGTCTGGATTTTGGTCTGCTCCTGGAGATGGAAATAAAACTCTTAGGGAACTTGCTTATGGACAAACTTCACGTTATGAACCTTCCACGGACCATGATGTCAATAGTCATAGGAATTATTATGGACATTTTCAAAGTCCCGAGCCGCAATACATGAACCCTAATGACTATTCATACATGCATCATTCGTCACAACGTGAAAATGAACATTTTGCTAGTGCCTCACTCACACAATCATCACTTATGGATCAAATAGAAGCTCGAATCACAGCTTTAGAAATGCAATCACATGAGGAATCTTTCACATCTAATTTTCTTAGGCAACCTGAAATCTATGCATGTCCCGCATGTGGTAGTTTAGACCACCCTGTTGAGCATTGTCATATTTTGCATAATTTTAGGCCATCTAGAGAAAATCCAATGTATGAAATGCCCATGAATTGTGAGAATGGTAGTCATTGGGACCATAATCAATCCTTTGAGGGTTGCGATCAATATTTTGTAGACCCTAATGACCATGCACACATGTACCATTCACCACAATTTGAACATGAAGAATTTTGTACTCCCATGAATTTAGACTCCACCACAGAAGCTTTAAGACTCTGTAAGCAAGACTATGATAGATCTACAGCACGAATTCATGCACATTTAGATCAGATTTTGCTTCACCGACAAAAGGAGGAAATTCATGAGGAAATGTATGTTGTCCCTAATGAAGTGTCTAGTCCCATTCATGTAAATAATGTTGAATATGAACCTAATTTAGAGGAACATGAATCGACTAATGACACCACCGCTGTTAATGAGGACCAATATGCATGCTACCATGATGATGATTATGATATATTAGAGGAACATGAAAATATTGTGGAACCTGTTGGTTCAAAAACATATGGCTTCTCGCCCTCGACCTTCATGAATGTTGTTTTTTCTAATACTCATTGTAATTCATATGATTTTGATATTGACATGGGATTCGTACAATTATTCTGTGAAGATGAGCATGACATAGGAATAGTTGAATCTTCTGTAGACACTAATATGCATGAAAATATATTTGATGTGTCTGATTCTCTACCTAGGTCACATTGTGATATTTCTCCTGATTTGCCGATGCATGAGAATAAATTTGTTGATGATGTTGATGATTCTGAGTGTGAACTTGCTAAACTGATTGATGATTGTGAGCATGATGTGACATGTGTAGATGATTTAGGAGATTTTGATTTGATTAATAATGACGCACCTATTCTCCTACATGAGTCACAATCTGTTGGCCTTCCACCCAACCTAGATTTGGTTTGTACCGATATTGTAAAACCAATTTTTCTGAAAATTCCTAATCTAGGTTTGGAACTGTGTGCTTCCCAAGTCCTCTTGGACTATTTTGCTTCTAAGTATAATACATCTGAGGAACCACAGTTGGAATTAGCATGTTTGCCCGTCCCTAGCACAGTTCATTTCGAGCTAGACCTTTTGCATGATGAACCCCCAAAACTGCGCGATTTTGTTTTCAAAACTATATCTTCTGTAAAATCCAGGTTTGGGGGTAGCTCATTTTGTTTCGCAGTTTCACTCGCGTTTCTTTCCTGCTATATATGTGTGAAGCTGTTGAAATGTCTACACTTTGTCTTTTGGGTTGATCCTCAACTCTTTAGATTGTTAGTGTATGGTGAATATTTTTGTACATAATCCAGTAGTTAAAATTTCTTAAAAACCCTTTTGTTCCTTTTGTATATATTTTGCTAATCCAATATGATCTCGGCTGAAATATGTTGGATTTTTGCCTTGAATAACGGAGTTTTAATTCTGCTTTCGCCGAAATCGGGTATTCTCTCTCCTTTTACTCTACTCAGCATGTCCCTTTCCATATGTTGCATTTTAATTCTTTCCATATTTTGAAACATTGAGGACAATGTTTAGTTTAGGTTTGGGGGTATAGAGTAGATACCACGATAATATGCTATAATTAAAAACGAACTCCTTCTTCTTTTTGAAAAATTGAAAAATTCCAAAAAAAAAAAAAAAAAAAAAAAAAAAAAATTAAAAAAATAAAAAATGAAAATCATAAAAAATGGAGCTCATTTACCTTGAAATGTTGACTCTTGTGCAAATATGTATTTTTATTAGGAGTCTTAGTCTAGATATTTAGGCACCCTGATTCTAGCACAATTCACATAGTGATAAGAAATTTGCACGCGCACGATCTACCAATACATGTATGGCCTCGATCTTCAAGGTGTTGGATAGGAAGTTACGATTGCCAATCACTTTAGAATACTGAACGAAACTGACTAGCTTGTTCTTTGGTTGGTTGGGATAGAAGTGGAGGTTACATTAAGAAAGACAACCATCGAATTTAACTGGGTGCATCAAAAAGGGCTACCTCTTGCAAAGTGTCATGTAATCTTTTGTTTCTTTTGTTATGTATCAAAAGTGTTTCCTTAAAAAAAAAAAAAAAAAAAAAAAAAAAAAAAAAAAAAAAAAAAACGATGTATTATTCAGAAAAAAAAAAAAAAAGAAAAAAAAAATATCAGAAAAATACAAAAAAAAAAAAAAATCAAGTATTTATCAATTCCATCATCTCTTGTTCCAAAAAAAAAAAAGAGAATAGTCAATGTAAATAAGAGTCATGTAAATAGCATCTTTTGTTGTTTCGTTGTAATAAGCAAGGAGGGTGTATGCCATTGATGTACAACGCGAGAAATTGTGAAATACCTCCAACTCATTCACAATTCTCGTAAAGTCCGGACAGCTAGCTAGATTTCGACCTCAGTTCTTAGCCTGAGAAACTATCTCTTGGTGATTAGTAGTCATGACTTCAGATCTTTCTTTACACATGTGTAGATACACTTTACACTCTTATCACATGTCTTTTTTGTTATCAGTGCTAGGATTGTGCCTTCGATAGCTAGATTGACATCTCCATTTTGCTGTGAGCTTAACTGTTTTGCACATGTCACGTTTGATGGAATCTGAGCTATATTTTGCCTAGTTTGTAGGTACTCTAACCTTCACGAGACTTCAACTCGTCCACTAGGGACACTTAGTGGTTTAAAAGGCTTAGTGCATACGCTAAATGCATTCGAGAGACCAGCGACAGTGGTATAGTTAGGATTTCCTTAGTTTTGTTTTACTTGAGGACAAGTAAAATTCAGGTTTGGGGGTATTTGATGAGTGCCAAATATTGTATATATTTATCCCTTTTTGTTGGCATTTAACTCATCTTTTGTGCATTAATTCTACATTTTATCCCATATTCTGTATTTTCATTGTTTTCAAGAATAAATATTTTTTAATTAATTTTGCATTTTTAGGTAATAAATAAAGTTCGGATGAGTCGCGGAGCGAAAAGAGCAGAAAAGTAGTGAAAAGCCGGGAGAAATTACGCAAGGAAGCCGCGAAGAATGGTGCGCACAACCTCATTTTCTACACACAAAAACGCCTCCGTTCTCAGCCATCAGATCAGTTCTCAGAAGCATCCGACGGTCGCTCCTTCATAGAGCATCAAAATCTGAAGTCTCTGCCAAGCACCACAGCGCTGAAATTCCAAGCCTTCAGATTAGATGGTAGTTGAATCCAACGGTTGCTCCCTTTCTGTTCATCAAAGTTTGATATCTCCGCCTTACACTACAACACCTAACTCCATCTCACGCCGTTAGTTTCGTTGTATCTCATCATCCTACGGTTGCTGAAGGCTATGTTCCAATTATCGTTGGATGCATTTCAGATGGATCGATCCAATGCCTATCACTCGCCGAACATCGAAGTCTGATGATTCCGATAAACAACCGGAACACCAACCCTATTCTACACTAACCGATCACCCTTTTCTCTCACTCGATTTCCTCTCTCTCCTTCTTCTTCCAGCACACGCAACTCCATCACCTGCTCCTCTACCTGCTACACCCATGTCCACCACATAACACCACCTACCCCATGCCACAACTACACCACCATACACACACCCCCCATATCTGCAAAAACCCATCCACCTAGCCTTTATTGTTTCATCAAACCCACACTCACGCCTCTGAACCCTAGGGTGTGGAGTTGATGAAGTAATTCATGCTAGACACAGCAGCAGGAGCGTGAGAAGAATCAGAGCAGAGAGATAAGCATGGGTCGACGATGTGGTGAAGACCTGTCAATCAAATTAGGTAAAAAAAATTCAAACCCTAGGTCTGTAAAATTAGTTTTTTTAATTTAGGGTTCATAGGTCCTTTTTTGTATAAATTGAACACAAGGGTGTCGAATAGAGGGTGTTCTTGGACCAGCCAAGTTACCAATTAGGTCTAATTTTAGTTTGTAAAATTTTAATTTCAATTTCAATTTATGCCTGATACTGTTTTAATTTAATGTTAATTTCTTGTTTGCATGTTGTTTTAACCCCACTGATAATTCCATGTTAATGTCTACTTTCAATTTCTTTTGATTTTCAACTTCAATTTCTTTATCAATTTCACTGTCTTATATACACTGTCCATGTTTAGTCTAATTTCTAGTTTCATGTTTAATTTGATGTTAGTGCACTGTCCATGCTAGGTTGTTGTATATCTGTTAATCCTCATTGTTTTGTCATTGTTAGTGCCATCTTTAGTTCACTGTAGTTGTTGTTCACTGTTGAGTAATGGAATGATAAGTTAAAACCTGGGTGCATTGTGTTGATTGAGTAGTGGGGAGAAACTAGTGCTCACTAGTGACAATGAGCAAGCTGGTTCTCTTCCCACTCTAGATGAATGCCTAAAGCCATTGCCTTGGCTTTGCTTTTCTTTCTTTTTTTTTAACTGTTTTGTTACTTCTTCTCCTCCCTGCCCTTGGCTAACAGCCTTGGTTTATTTGGTTTTGTTTCCAGTTACCTTTGCTTCACTATCACATTTACTTTCTGTCACTAATTCAGTTACACCAAAACAGCTCAGTTGTGTTTTAACACAACACAAAAATCTCTAGGAAAACAACAATAGCTCCCTCCAAGTCCCTGTGGACAAACCCCTGCTTATTCACTTTCTACTTTAGATCCTGTGCACTTGCAGGTGTAAATATAATCATAGTTTTAGGTTTAATTCCTTAGCTATCAATGGTGCAATTTTTTCATCACTGCAAGGTAAAGAAGCATAATAAATATTCTTAATTGCTGATTTTTCCGGTAATGAGTCAAGAGAACCAAGGGTTTCTTTAATCTCATCACCATACTCCAAACCATCATCAATGGGTGTAGTGAGCACGGTTTCCAAAGTGTTAACACCATTCAACTCAAACATTTGTTGCGCCAATGTGTCCATCACATCAATGGAGAAACAAGAGTGGACATCACTAGGATATCTCATCGTCTCGAAAATGATGAAACGTATTATTTCTCCATCGAATTCCATAGTCAGCGTTCCCTTGTCCACATCAATAATGGTTTTCGCCGTTTTCATGAAGGGACGCCCAAGTAGCAATGGAAGAGATGAGTCTGGTGAACCTTCATCCATCTCTAACACGCAAAAGTCAGCTGGAAATACTAGTTGATTAACCTGCACAAGCACATCCTCAACAATACCCATTGGGTAGACATTAGAGCGATCGGCCAATTGCAACACAATTCCAGACTTTTTAAGAGGACCTAAATCAAGTGTATTATACATAGATGCAGGCATAACATTAACGGATGCACCTAAGTCTAACATTGCTTTGTTAAATGTGGTGTTACCAATCTTGACGGGAATGTCAAAGCTACCAGGATCCTTGCATTTCAGCGGGAGTTTGTGTTGTAAGATTTCCGAAGCATTCTACCCCACACTTAGCACTTCATTACTTTGGAGCCTTTGTTTATTGGTATACAAGTCCTTCAACACCTTTGCATACTTTGGAACTTGCTTGATTGCATCTATGAGTGGTATGTTCACATGGATCTTCTTGAAAATGTCTAAAATCTCTTTTTCTAGTTCCGCCTTCTTGGAATTTGCAAATCTGCGAGGAAAAGGTAAAGGAGAAACATAAGTAGAAACTGGAGTTTTAGAGTTAGAAATAGGTACCTCGGAAGTTTGGGGAGAATCCTCATTCTTCTCCTCCAAAATAGGTTCCTTTTGTGTTTCCACCTTGCCCGAATCAGTAACTTCGGGTTGCACAAGTTGTGTACCACTTCTCAGCGTAATTGCATTGAAATCCCCCTTCGGGTTAATAGGTTGAGAAAGGAGTTTCACACCAATTTGTGCCTTCACTTGGTTCGACTCAGTAGCCATGGAACCCATTTGTGTCTGCAACTCCTTGATTGCACTTTTGGTATCTTTTTGACTTTCTTGTAACATAGTAGAAATGCCTTGCATCATTGTTTGAAGCTTTGCATCAATATCAGAACCTTGATTTTGCATTGATTGTTGTGGTTGCTGAAATTGTTGTTGTTGTGGTGGAAATCCACTCGAACGATTAAAAGTAGGTTGTTGGACTGCACCTTGCTTGTTGGCATAGATAAAGTTGGGGTGATCTCTCCATCCTGGATTGTAAGTGTTTGAATATGGATCATACCGTCTTTGCTGATTTGGAAAGATCACGTTAGCTTGTTCACTGACGGCTTCATACCCTTGAGGAGAACTTGGTATCACCGCGGCAGCAACTTGTTGCATCATTGCTGTCATGTTACCCATTTGTTGACGAAGTTCCTCGACCTCGCTCACTTCATTTACTCTGCTAAGAAGCACATCCAAACCAAGACTTGAAAATTGTTGCGAGTTCGCTGCCATGTTCTCAATCAACTCTCTAGCTTGTGTCACCGTTTTGTTCAATAGTGCACCACCACCCGCAGCGTCAATAAGATTCCTATCACTTGTTTGGAGTCCTTCATAGAAGTATTGGATTATCATTGCGTCACTAAATTGGTGGTGAGGACAGGTTGCCACCAATCTCTTGTATCGTTCCCAACATTCATATAAAGATTCTCCCACATTTTGCTTCATCCCACAAATCTCCTTGTGAATTTGAGTAGCCTTTGATGCTGGAAAATATCTCTCTAAAAAGAGTTTCTTCAAACCATTCCATGTTGTGACACTTCCGGAAGGCAAATAATACAACCAATCCTTAGCACTATCCGCCAAAGAGAATCGAAAAACTTTCAACATTGCACCATCCGCATCAGTCTCCGCTGGAAGCATGGCCATGACAATGGTGTGGAAGTCCATAAGATGCTTGTTTGGGTCTTCATTCACCATGCCATGGAACTTTGGTAATTCTCTAAGCAACCCCGGCTTGATCTCGAAAGTAGAGTTTGTTTGAATACACCATTGTTGTGTATCCAGCTTGTGAGAAGCCAAGTCCTTGAGTGTACGATTTGCATCACCGATTGCTTCTTCTTCTTCTTCTTGTTCTTCAAGAGGTGGTTCTTGTTTAACTGGAACCTCTTGTTCTACAACTTCTTCCTCTACTTCCAACTCTAGCTCTTCCGCCTCGTCAACTCTTTCTTGGAGTATTGTTCCTTCCCGAGTAGTTATCCCGCACCTTTGATAATTCCAATTCTTGGGAGCCATGGATTAGTACCTGATAAACAACTCTCACAACCAATTAAGAAAAACGAAACAAGGAACAAAAAGCAAATATGAAAGCAGAAATGATGATAAGAAACTAAAAACTTAATAACTAGCCGTATGCCTCCCCGGCAGCGGCGCCAAAATTTGATCGTAGTCGTATGCGTCAAAAATAATTCACTTTCTTACTCAACAAAATATAAATGAAGTACAAGGTAAAGAAGAGTTCGTTTCCACAGAAAGGCAATTGTTGTTATAAAAATTCTAGTTTCTTAGTAACCAATGGGGGGATTTTTGTTTTATCAAAATAAACAAAGCAATAAAGTAATGAAAATAGTTGAAAATAATCAATAGAGAGAGATATTGGTCAAGGAGTTCAACTTCTATCTTAAACAAGTGCTTGCATGCATGATTAGAATTACAATTTAATCTCTTTTATTATCAAAATCCTAGAGTATCAAGAGAGCAAGATAATCTACTAATTTCCTAAGTTCATCAACACACACATTAGAGCTGCGTATGTGAATTCTACCTAAAGAATAACCTAACGCCTTGCGCTAATTAAGTTCAATTACTAGGAGAATTAAGTTTTGGAAATAGGCTAATCAATGCAATTGTCATACATTGTGCATGACAATTCGGACAATGGTCAAACTCTACATATGATCACAAGAGTGTATCACTACAAACCGTGATCATATCATGCTACTTTTATTCGGGGTTATCGCTCGATGAAAAACCCTAAAACCGCTATGGACAAGGATGCAAGTTCAATTAATTGGTCACTTAACCAAACAAACATCTAATCCTATCACAATACATCAATCATGTGATTATTAAAAACAGTAGAAGTTTGAACGATAATCAAGAGAGAAAACTAATGCATTAATCAAGCACAAGTTTTATAAATAGGACTACATCCTTAACCAATTATATAAGATTTAGCTACTCATAGTTATGGAGTTCATCATAATCAATAATCAAATAAAGAAGATGAAAGCAACGCAAACCCTAGTAGTAAAAGTAAAAGTGGCTCTCTCCTTAGCTCCAAAAATAATACGTGATAATCAAAGTTGTAGAAAACTCTCTTTCGTAGCTTTTCTCCCACTTCTAAAATTAGGTCCAATCTCCAAAGTCCAATACAAAGAAATCCTCCAAGCCCATGTGTGAGAAAACCCATGTAGAAGAACTGTCCAAAAGTGGTCGCCGGAAAACTGGTGGAGGCGCCGGAATTTGGACGAGATCCGGATAGAAAATCACTACCGGTCACATGAAGTCTGCCGCCGGTCACCTGAGCCAACTGGGTCAACTCAGTTGTGCCAAATCACTCTAGTCAGATCCGAGTCATAGTCTAACTCAACTGAGTCAGTACTAGTCATCTGACTTGGCTCTAGGCCAAAGCCATTTTGCAAAGGCCAACACCTGTGATGCGCCAAGATGGTGCTGCACTCCAGCACAAGCAACCACAACTTCCTAGCCTGCAATCCATCGTTGTTGCTACAATTCCTTCTCAACATTGCCTGCAAGTCAGGTTCAACAGCATCATCACCATCGTTAGCTCCTTCCTCTACACAACACCATTTGCTATGTTTCAGGCAACAAAACAATACCAGAACCATCACCATCTCTGCCTCGCCTAAACATACATTTAATTCATGCTCTTCAAGCCTTCTCAATACCATCATCTACCATTTCTTCTTATCTGTGGCAACACCAACATACCACCATCTTCTCATGTAAAACATTCATTCCAGACCAACAATATCTCCAACTGAGCTTCTAATCCAATTTGATGACACCCACAATTTACATCTCCGCATCAATTACCAGCACCAACTCAGCTTACCAGCTTTCTATTTCACCGCACTTCAGAACTGCAATGCTAGCTCATCCTATTCTCGGCAACGCACTACACTCCCGGGTTAAATGCAGCTGCAGTATCACATTAACATTACTGCAAACAACACATCCATGTACTAACATTCGTCTATATCAGTCAAGCACCAAAACCCATCATTCACCTCCAGCTGCATCATTTCAGTTCAATCACACCACCCTGTCTGTTTAGCTCAATTCCATTGCACCAATACCAGACCACCAGAACTGCAGCCTTTGCGAGTAGCAACTAACCTCATTTCGAGCACATTCAATGCAAATATAGCAGGAACCCCAATCCATTTCAATCACCACCACCTGCAACTGAGAGAACTAACACACTCTCCATTTCAGGTTCAAGACCGAACTCACAACCTCAAATCCACCTGCAATATATTACTTCTATAAACTGCAACAAACACAACTCATCTCCAAATGCTCATCACTTCAGTCACCACCAGTGCAGACCTCTACCATTCCTAATAACACCAACAATTTCATTGGGATGTTGTTGTACCCCATTTGCTCATCATCAATTCCATTCTCAAAGCTACCCTGGTAGAGTAGATAAGGGCCAACCAATGATGTATTTTCCTTGCTTCTCTAGACTAAGCTGCAATGGTTGGCTTGGCCCGTCTCGGCTCCGCTCCCAATAGCAGTCGTCTCTTATTTCTCAGATTCACTTATTCTCTTCAATTAAAACTCTTCATCACTAAAGCTGCCATGCTTTTCAGACAATAATTTTATCACTAAAAATGACGTGCTTTTCAGAGAGAGATGAAGAAATAAAAGCAAATAATGAGAAATAATTTCGCCTCCAACAACATTTGTATCTTTTTGTCTCTTAAGCGACTTGTCTTCTTCTTTTGTTCCAAATGACTCCAAAGTACCTAAACACTCAAAAGAAAACATAAGATACATATTTTACAAGAAAACTAGGTAAAGAAAGCATGAACAATAGATAAATATCAAGGTGTTTTAGACACCTATCAGTTACAGAATGGTAAACCCTAATTTTTTGAGGAATATCTTCTAAAGAGAATTAATGTTCTGCTAGAGAACTTTCAAGAGTATCTTCTAAAGAGAATTGGTGTTCTGCTAGAAGATTTACAAGAGAAATTTCTAAATAGAGTCGGCGTTCTACTAGAAGTTTTTACAGGTGCATGAATACAACTGAAGAAAGTATTACATCTGGTCCGAAATCTGATAGTAGGTAATTGCTGTAATTGTTTAAATCAATGTGTCTTCAGTCTGGAATAGGTCCCGAGGTTTTTCTAGAAGATTGTATTTTTTTCTCGTTAAGAGTATCTATGCGCCAGTGTTATTTCTTTTTCGCGCAATATTTTTGTATATTTATAATTTGAAATATCACAATACGTATCTAAACGTAGATAGTACTATCTCAACTATAAAGTATTATCTAAACCTAGATAGTATCATCTCAATTGTAAAGAACCTACAAGAATCATTCATGTTAAATTTGTATCTTGAAATATAGTTTGCAAGACTTGTTCTTGTTGGAATTCGGTTTGTGAACAGTTTCGTTACATACTAGGTTTACCTTGTTAAAAAAATCTTAAATACAATTTTGTAACCGAAGATATATATTGTACAACATATAGGTTCCCGAACGAAAAAGTTGGCGGTGTACTAGTTACCCTCTCATTTTCAATTGGTATCAGAACAGGAAAACACCAGACCTAATAAAGTCTGTGTTTATAGTGATGTGAACCTATAAACATGAATTTGAGCTTGTATCAACCAAGTTCAATTTACGTACCACCTCTATTTGATGATTCAAATTACTTATAGTGGAAAATAAAGATGGATCGTTCTTGCAAGCTCGTGGTTTCCAAACCTGGATTCAAGTAGTCAAGGGTTATCCAATGGTCACTATGAATAACAGAACTATTGCGAAGGATATTTCTAATTATGACGATATTGAAAGATAGATTTAATGCTATTATAATGCCGTAGGCCAAGATCTCCAATATCGTGCGACTACATGTAAAACTTTGAAAAAAAACCTGGGATATTTTGCAGACAGTATTAGAAGGGAATGTCGCAGAGAAAGAAGCAAGAATTCAAAACCTAACAACTGACTGGGAAACCCTTCGTACTTTTGATAATGAAACCTTTGATGAATTTAACCAAAAACGGTCTGAGATAGTTAACTCCTCACATTCTTTAGGAACAATTACTACAGGGAAAAATATTGTGTGTAAAATTGTCAGGCCTCTACCATCAAGATACGAGTCTAAAAAATATGTCATCACAGAAGTAAACGATCTTTCAGCACTAACAAAGAGTGATCTAGTTGGTAATTCAAGATCTATGATAATGGATGCCGGTTTGAAAAAGAGATAGTTGTTTCTCTTAAAGCTATAAACAATACCATCCCCTCTGAGGGTAAAACTATTGTACCAGAGACTAAGGATGATACTCCACTACAATTTAGAAAAATCTTGAGAAACATGAAAAAGGAATTTTCTAAAGATACAACATATCTTGATCATAAGTCTTGCACTTGTGTTGATGATGTTGTTCAATGCTTCAACTGTCGTGGGATCGGGCATTTATCCTCTATATGCCCTAGCAGGCACCGTAGACAACCATCATACACTGCAACTCTCCTATATATTGATGATATGTCTGGAGATTTTCAAGGTATACATGCGAGTATGCATTACCTTCTGAAAGACTTTTACCAAACACGGATTATGACTCTGAAGAAAAAACTTTCCATGAAGATCTAGTTGCTAATAAACTTCTTAAGGAATGTCATCAAAAACTTTAAGAAACTGAAATCTCTTTATTATTCAGTGAGAAATGTCGATATGACAGACTACATAGTCAGAATAAAAACTTGCAAGACCAACTTGATTCTATTGGTGCAAGAGATTATCTCAAACAAATACGAGGTTTTAAAGAAAAAATTCCTGAAGGACGTGATCGATAGAAGGTACTTCAAGCAAAACTAGATATTAGGAGTGAAAATGGGGGGTCTAACAACCACACCAAATATTTCGCTTAGCAATATGTATGGAAAAACTCCAATATACTTTTATGAGAATCAACTAGACAGTTAGACTAAATCAATGAAAAGTATATCAAAGAGTTTATATCTCAATCTGTCGATTTGATCTTTACTCAAGCAAATAGAAATCTGCGAGTCTTTATCAAAAAGAGATAACTTGGATGGTACCAAAGACCAATATCCAAGTGTCAATCAATTTAAATCAACAACCAAAAAGGTCGGATATTCTAATTGATTGAACAACGCACGACCTGTGATATTTCAATTATATAAACAAATATAATGCAGAATAAAAATAACACAGACACCAGAATTTTGTTAACGAGGAAACCGCAAATGCAGAAAAACCCCGGGACCTAGTCCAGATTGAACACATACTGTATTAAGCCGCTACAGACACTAACCTACTCCAAATTAACTTCGGTATGGACTGTAGTTGAATCCCAATCAATTTCACACTAATCCAAGGTACAGTTATGCTCCTACGCCTCTGATCCCAGCAGGATACTGCGCACTTGATTCCCTTAGATGATCTCACCCACAACTAAGAGTTTCTACGACCCAAAGTCGAAGAATTTAATAAACAAATATGTATCACATAGAAAAGTCTACGATAATAGATATATCCGTCTCCCACGAATATACCTACGAGTTTTGTTCCGTCTTTTGATAAATCAAGGTGAACAGGAACCAATCAATAATACCAGACTTATATTCCCGAAGAACAACTTAGTATTATCAATCACCTCACAATAATCTTAATCGACGCAGCAAAAACAGATATTGCGGAACCACAAACGATGAGACGAAGTTTGTTTGTGGTTACTTTTCTATCTTGCCTATCGGAGATATAAAATCTCAAGCCAATTATTTCAATTGTACTCGTACGATAGAAGATGCAAGATCGGATCATACAACTACAAGAAAAGTAGTATCGGTCTGGCTTCACAATCCCAATGAAGTCTTTAAGTCGTTAACCTGGTTTAGAAGAAGAAACCAAAGGTTAAAGGAGAATCGACTCTAGCTTAGCACAACTAGTATCACACAGAATGTGTGGGGATTAGGTTTCTCAGTTGCTAGAGTTCTCCCTTATATACACTTTCAAATCAGGGTTTGCAATCAATGTTAGCTTAGTAACAAAGCATTCAATATTCACCGTTAGATGAAAACCTGATTAGATTCAAGTTAATATTTCTCAACCGTTAGATCGAAAACTTAGCTTGTCACACACAAATGAAATGTCCAATTTTAGGTTTATGAACCGTACCCAAACATTAACATTTGTTGGTTCAACAAGTCAACCAAATGGTTAGACATATGATTACTCTCATATCAACCTTATTCTTCTTCACCATAACTAGTTCAAATGACTCAAATGAACTAGTTAGAGAGTTGTTCAATTGCAAGGAAATCTTATGTAACTACACAAGACACAATTGAAGAAAAATCGATTTGATTCACTCGAATCGGTTCATGAAATTTATAGCCATGGTTTGCAAAAGCATTCCTTAGTTTATTTAAACATTATTTCAAGAACAACCGACTTTAGATATAACCTGCTCAAGTTCGCGGACTGGGTTCGCGAACTTAAGCTCATGGAAGAAGTACACAAACTCCAGCAACAAATCTCGGGCCGAGAAGTTCCGCAAGTTCGCAGAATGAGTTCGCGGACTTGGCTCACGCCACTTCCAACTTCTCTTGATCAAAAAAGTTTAGCAAACTTTGGTTCAAGGAATAGGACTTATGCATATATGTGTTTCCACAACAATGCTTATATCCACCAATGGTTATGTAATCTAAACTCTCATTTCAATCATTGAAACATTCTCAGAGAACGTTATATAGCCGTTATTCACAGACCATTTTTCGTCAGAGCAATTTTCAAAGTGATTGAAACATAACATGACTTTCGTTACTTGGTAAATATGATTTCTGCTAAAGCGAAAGCTTACCAACACATATTTCGATAAATAGATAGGCGATATAAATTCGGCTCGAAATAGCAAATGTGGATAATGAAAGTCTATATATCAAAACGACTTTTGTCTCAAGAGTAGGAGATATAGTAAATAGACTTTTGAGTGACAGATAAGTTCAAGTCTCCACATACCTTTTAGTCGATGAAAATCCACCAGTTCCTTGAGTAGTCCTTCGTCTTATATGATGATTGTCATGTAGTCTTGAGCTTAACTACACTTTCTATCCTAATCCAAGACCTTAGCTCTAATAGGCTAGTAATAAAGACTTATAGTTTTGATCACTAATATTGACAAACATGCTTGAGATAGCAACGCATGCGAGTTCGACCGAGAAATGCTCTAACAAGGAGAACACTTAAATGAACTTGTTATTTAATTCATAACAATGATATCTCAAATTTAAATTTGAATCATCTAAGAATGATCTAGTTAATGCTCTTGAAAAGTCAAAAGGTTGGAAGAAGAAAATATGATCTTAAAAGAAATCTTATCACTTGTCTCTCAATAATAGCTCAGATGAATTAGCCTAGATATTGTGAGAATGTAGAAGTCATCGTGATAATGAAGATTGGGCTATGAAGTATTTTCAACGAAGTGAAATTTGTCAAGGCTAAAAAAATTCTTTTCAACCAAATATCCTACAGACGACAAGAGTGAAGTATCTCCACCATCTGCTAATGACTGAAAGAAGAAATTCCATCAAGTCATTAACGGTTAAATAGTCACTTGAACGGTCAAATATTGTTGAAAAGCTTATGGGTTTTTATATTTTCCTACCTTATAATATTTTCTCCCTTGAAAATCAAGAACATACTCCTGACCTTCAAAACTCCCCACCTTGTAGAGAAAATTTCCCCTCGACTTGGTGCAAGTGTTGCTCATTACGTAGATACGAAATTCAAATTTATATAAGATAACTTTGAATATTCGACTATCGATATAATGAGTTCTCATGTGTTACAGTTGAGTTACCACTGAGGTCATTCAATTTGAAAAACAAGAAGGGAAAAATACATTGAGATGACAGGCGACCTAGCAGCTAGCTGGGCGACGACACTTTTTTGGATAACAATTCCTAGCATATGAAAAAGAGAGCCACTTTTCTTGTAATTGGCATCATGTCTCGCCAAGCAGTTTGTCAATCTCTTTAGAAAGGAAATTGTATCAACTACGAGTTTACCTAAAGTATAAAGGGACAAAACACCAAAACATAACCATGCGTGGAACACTTGTCTAGATATTTATTACATTTACGGATGACATCAACAAAGATAGCATGCCTGGTACGAAGTTGCTAGTCCTAGCACTTGCGAATGGAAAGATACTCGTGACATCCATACAGACATCCTTACCATCTTTACAATTTTATACCAAAATGTCAGCAGGTCTTAAAGCATTCTCGCTGTTTGAAATAAAGCCCAAGGAAACTTCCTTCTTAACCTCAACGCCATCCTTGTAACACATGTACGCCATCTTTGACCAAATCGTACGAAATTTGATCCCCACTTCACTAGCGCAGTGGATAACATGGTCACCAAAGGCTCCATGGGCTTGCTGCAACAAGAACACAAACTTTCCTTTTCAAAGAAAGGTATACATAGGCGATACTGAAGAACGGAGCTGAACTGCCTAGGTCTAACTGCTTGATTAAGCCCAGGAATGGGGATTGTTTTGAGAAAGTCCATAACATGTTTTCTCCTTTGCACTGCAACAAAATAGATTCACGCTCAGTTAAAGAATAGCTAGTGGGTATTTTTCCTTTGGCAATACTAAAACAGATAACTGTCAAAGACTTCATGTGATGGGGGACAGCGTCATTGATGTTGAAGTTGGTGGGTGAAATTATTTATACCTTTTATTAATAAATCTAGAAGATTTTATTTATTGTTTATTACTATTATTATCCTTATTACGTACAATGATAGCCTAATCATTCAACTAAGTATTTTTAATTTAATAATAAGTTCGGTCTTTAGACGTAATTATCTATGTTTACTATATGTACTCAAATTATTTTCAAGATTAATTGAGTCTTACTATTTAATTCTTAAAAATTACTAAGGAAAACAAATTCTTACTATTTGAGAATGTTTTTATTGATGAACCAAGGTATACTACCTCCGTTTGTGTAAAAAAAAATACTATCACTTTTTCATTGTAGCTAAAAAATAGGTCAAACTGAAAAAATGATAGTAACTTTTTTCTAGAAATGAGGAAGTATTTATCTATGTTTGTTTGTACTTAAACAGTCTCTAAATGTATTTGGACTAGAAATTTACTATATAAACTACCTATAACGTTTAGGCAAATTTTGAATTGGTTATATTTAGCACAAAGATTATTATGAATTTATTTTACTAAATTTCATAATTTTATTTATTGATTTAACGATGCAATTAGTTGTTTTTCACCGGTTTGGTATGTTATCTCGTTGTTTGATAGTCTATGCTTGTATTAAATTTTTCGATGGGTTATGCTTAGGATAGTCAAACATCATTTGGGAACCTTTATTTAGTTTTATACGATTTTATCGCAAATAAAATTTTATGGTGCATGCTTAGGATGATGTCTTTGATGTGCTACGATTATCATATACTAGTGATATTTGCGACTCTATGCTTATAATAGGTGATGTCAATAGAACAGAAGATAAATTAATTTTGCCAAACCATGTTACTTCTCGGTAATTGAATGGAATAGTGGTGGATACTACGGATCCTGGTTACCGACTATGACTCATTGTATTTTACTTTAGTAATTTTTCCTTCTTTATTTTTACCATTCTAAAAAAATAATGTATATTTCTGATTGGTATTACGATGTTTTCTACAGCTCTTTGTGGGTTCGAACTGCATTTATCGATATTTATCTGTTAGACATTGTGCACTCAAAGTATATTTATTGTAGGTTACCAATGTTGTTCTAATGTTTCTCATGCTCCCTCCCATAAAGGAGGTTGGGTTCGAACCTTGTAATTGTCTTAAATTCTCTAAATGAATGATATATGAAATAGTTTAGGGATCACTGTTCATTGCTATCAAGAACAAAAAGTATTGTAGCATGATGACGTATTTGTTTAATCATTGACGTCGCTAGAAAGATTTTGGTTTCATAACTTTGTATGTCGTTGTTTACACTTTAATTTGTTTTAAAATAAAACTTAGCTTTACTGATTAAAGCAATTAAAGTTGAATTTCAACAGTTTGTAAACATATAATAATCAGTGATTTCTATGATTCCTGTGTTTTAGACTCTCATTTGAAAGACAATAAGAAATTTCACCTCGTCGGTAAAGGTTTAATCATATTTTTTTTAGATATTTGCAACTGTTGAAACATATGATAAGTTCAGAAGATGACGATATCTATTTCTTTGATTCTTGGAATGCTTTCCTTTTTTTTATGGTCTCAAGTGACACAGATCCTCGTGACCTCCATATTTTTCATTATTTTGATAACAGAATGGACAACCTGGGGCTAGTAAATTGGTATGTTTGGCGATTATGATTTTTCGGTAGCCGATGGTCGTATATTTTATGTCCGTTGTATTGATTTGAATGGGGTAGTTCCTCAAACAAACCATCTCTTCATTATTTACTTGTGACCACCAATTTTATCTTGGTTATTTCAATAATTGTGATGAATACTGAACCGTTATCATATGAAAATATTACTACTAATATTTTTCATTTTTTGGTTTTTGGTACCACTGCCAAATTTTAGCCTTAGTTTTCTAAGGATAACATAAGAAATATATCATATAATATAAGTCTCCTTCCTACAAAAATAAAATAAATAAATAATAATAACAGTCTCCTAATATTTCATGTTTCTCATAAGTGATCCATTTGATACTTTTTAAAATATAAATATAAAAAAAATGTGATTTATGTGATACTTTTTGCATTTCAAAATGTAAAATATTACATATATCTTGTAATCTTATTTGTATTTATACAAGTATGAATCATAGTGCAAATAGCTCGACTTCTGGAGGTGGCTTTCCCAAATGCATTACAGGTGGTTTTGACGAGAACTATTTCAGACCATAACCCTTTATTGGTTATATCTGAACCGAGGCAGCAAACCAAGACGTATTTCAAGCTAGATAGGCTTTGGACTGAGCATAAATATTTTGCTAAAAATGTGAAACAATGGTGGGATATGATGCAATATTCTGGAAGTGCAAGTACTCGATTTTTCTTAAAGCTTCATAACTTGAAACATCTGGTTCGGCCTTGGAAAAATCAGGAGTTTGGGCAAATCGCAAGAGATAAAAACGTGCTTACTGGTAGTATTCATGAGCTGAACATTATAAGGAAACGAGTGCGCTAAATCATTCTTTGCTGGAAGAGAGAACTAACTGCAAGTTGGATTTGAGGAATTTAGAAGCAATGGAAGCGTGGAAATGGCTTTTGAGATCAAAGAAAAACAACTTCAGATGGGGAAATTCAAACGCAAGGTACTTTCACAGTATAGCGAGTGAAAGGAAAAAGAAAAACACAATTGCTAAGATGCAAGTAGGAGGGGTATACTGCTTTGACCAAAACATTATAAATGAGGAGATTCGATGCTTTTATATTAATTTGTTTACTCAGAGGGCCGAGTTTAACTCACAGATGAAATATCTTCACTTTCCGAAAATTTCTGAAGTGGATAGGTTGTGGCTGGAGCGTGAGTTTACGGAGGATGAAGTATGGGACGTGGTAAACAAAATGGAATGTAACAAGTCTCCGGGGACAGATAGATTCACAGCGGAATTCTTCAAGAGTTGTTGCAGTATGTTAAAAGAAGATTTCATGAATTTAGTCAAAGACTTCATAGGTTTGGCTCAATTTATTGGCGTTTTAATTGATCTTTCATCACTCTTATTCCCAAAAAGGAAGACTCTTGTACTCCAAGAGATTTCAGACTTCTAAGTCTTATTGGTTTGGTGTAAAAGATTATTTCCAAGATTCTTGCATTTCGTTTGAAGACGGTGATGTCGGCTCTTGTTTCTGACTTTCAGGGGGCCTTTGTCCATGGTAAACAAATTCTAGATTGTGTTTTAATTACCAATGAATGTGTAGATAGCATATCGAAGGCTAGGAAACCTAGAAGCAAGATAGATATGGAGAAAGCTTTCGACAACGTTAATTGGCAAGCTTTGTTTACAATATTGCAAAAGCACGAGTTCGGTGAAAAATGGATCTCTTGGATCAAACGGTGTGTAACTTCTACTCATCTTTTTTTTCTTGTGAATGGAGGTTCCACAGAGATATTTAAACCAAATAAGGGTTTAAGACAAGGTGATTCTTTGTCCCCTTATTTGTTTCTTTTGGTGGTTGGAATTCTCTCTAAGCTACTAAATGACGCGGTGGAAAGAGGTCAGCTTTCTGGTTTTCAGGTGTTTAATCTTTCTTGATGCTTCGGTGGAGGAAGTTTGGAGGTTTTTTACCATCTTGGTTGTGTTCGAAACTATTACCGGGTTGAAGCTGAATTTAGATAAGAGTACCATGATTAGTGTGAGAGATGACGGGTCTATTGAGGAGTTAGTGAAAAAGTGGGGGTCTAACAACCTCACCCAATAATTCACTTAGAAATATGTATGGACTAACTCCAATATACTTTTAAGAGAATCAACTAGACAGTCAGACTTAATCTTAATAAAAATTATATCAAGGAGTTATATCTCAATTTCTAATTGAATACTTACTCAAGCAAATAGAAATTCGCGAGTCTAATTGAATACAAGAGAAATTAACTTGAATGGTACCAAATACCAATGTTCAAGTATCAATAAATTTCAATCAACAACCAAAGGTTGGATTTACCAATTGATCGATTCAATGCACAACCTGTGATATTTCAATTATATAACAAAATATAATGCGAAAAAGAAATAACACAGAAACCAGAAGTTTTGTTAACGAGGAAACCGCAAATGCAGAAAAACCCCGGGACCTAGTCCAGATTGAACACACACTGTATTAAGACGCTACAGACACTAGCCTACTACAAATTAACTTCGATCTGGACTATAGTTGAACCCCAATCAATCTCGCACTGATCCAAGGTACAGTTGCGCTCCTTACGTCTCTGATTCCAGCATGATACTATGACCCAAAGTCGAAGACTTTAATAAACAAATCTGTATCACACAGAAAAGTCTACAGGAATAGATAAATCTGTCTCCCACAGAAATACCTACGAGTTTAGTTCCGTCTTTTGATAAATCAAGGTGAACATGAACCAATTGATATACCAGACGTATATTCCCGAAGAACAACCTAGAAATATCAATCACCTCACAATAATATTAATCGACTAGCGAAACAAGATATTGCGGAATCACAAACGATGAGACAAAGATGTTTGTGACTACTTTTCTATCTTGCCAATCGTAGAAATTAATCTCGATCCAATTTTACAATTGTAAATACGATAGAAACAACAAGATCAGATCACGCAACTACAGAGTACATAGTTGGGTCTGGCTTCACAATCCCAATGAAGTATTCAAGTCGTTAACCTACATGGTCTCGATAGAAACCTAAGGTTAAAGGATAATCGACTCTATCTTATACAACTAGTATAACACAGGAGGTGTGGGGATTAGGTTTCCCAGTTGCTAGAGTTCTCCTTTATATAGTCTTCAAATCAGGGTTTGCAATCAATGCTACCTTGGTAACAAAGCATTCAATATTCACCGTTAGATGAAAAGCTGATTAGATTCAAGATAATATCTTTCAACTGTTAGATCGAATCTTAGCTTGTTATACACAAATGAAATGCACTTCATTATGGTTTATGTAACCGTACCTAAAAGTGTACACCTAGTTGGTTCAACAGTAGTTAACCAAATGGTTATCCATATGAGCACTTTCATATCAACCATATTCATCTTCACCATAACTAGTTCAAATGACTCTTTTTTTTTTCTTAACAATAAAATTTTATTGATAACTCAAGAATTTACAAGAAGTCTATCATCATAGTACAAAAGAGGTGCCAAAAAGGAAAACAACCGCATATGACTTCTAATTTAGCAAAATCTAAATTACACTTGATTTGGAACTTCTAAACAACCTATAAAGTCGGGTTTTTGTTCATATATACTCTTTTCACCTCTGCATAACACTGAGCCTCTCTTTGCCATTGTATCTGCAGAGAAATTGACTTCTCTGTAACTATGAATGAATTCCCAAGAGATGGATGCTTCACAAATTCTTTCCCACCTGGTAATAGCAAATCATGGAAGTGCATTGCCCTAAAAATCACTAATGGCATCTTTGGAATCTGTTCTGAATATGAGTTTATTGAAATCATGATTAAGTTCCCACTCCCCTGCTATTAGTACTGCAAAAATTTCAGCATAATAATTTGTATAAACACCTAGTCCACCTGATATTGCAACTACAAACTCTCCAGAACTCAGTCTGCCCACTACTCCATATCCAACATTACCTGGATTTCCTCTAGAGGCTCCATCACAGCAAAGTAGCAATTTCCCCTGTTCAGGTAGCTGGAAAAACACTTCTTTTATGCTCATACACTTCACCTCCCTTGTCTTCAGACCAAAACTTTTGAGTACCTGTAAATCATATTGTTTGTCCCATATATTTGCAGTCAATCTGATCTCATTATCTAATAGTACTTGTTTGATTTTTTTCTTGGTGACATTCAGATCACATTTCCCATTCCTAAAAATATACTCATTCCTCAGAAACCAGAGCTCCTTCATAGTTATGAATGCACTCAGAAGCCGTATTTCCTTTATAGGAGGTCTCTTGTTTTCTGCTAAATGAAATACATCATCAAATGATCTTTGGTTTTTAAAGTTAAAAATTCCACCAAGCCAGATCCAAATAATCTCACCATAATTGCAATACCAAAGGATATGATCCCTTGTTTCTTCCTCCTTTCTACAGAATATGCATCTAGATACCATCTTGAAGTTTCTCTTCTTCATATTGTCATCAGTTGCACAAATGTTACTAGCTAGTTTCCAAACATTACTAGATATGCTAGGGTGAACAGATTTGTGCCATACCTTTTTGGTCCAATTAAGAGAAGGAAATTTTTGTCTCATGATTTCCACAGCTGAAGATACTGTGAATCTTCCTGTAACGGTACCAGTCCATACTCTCTTGTCTTTTCCTTTACTAAGAACAGGTAAGTCATCTATATCAATCATCTCCATGAGCTCAGTTGGAATAACCCATTCCCCATCAAGAAGAAAATCTGACACTTTCATTTTTGGTAACTGTAATGTGTATGCATTTTCAGGATATGCTTCATGCAGGGGAATCTCCAGTACCCATTTATCCTTCCAAGCTGAAATACTACTTCCATCACCTACAATCCATCTGGAATTTTCCTCTACATCACCAATTACCCATTTAATTCCTGGCCAAATGGAAGACTTTTTGTAATAAGTAATCCATTCACCATTTTTATTCTTATACTTTGTTTGAAATTTTTTTGACCAATCATCAGTTCCATTTAGAATTCTCCATAGTAGCTTTATTAAAAGAGCTTTATTTATGATCTCTAGTCTTCTCAGACCCATACCACCTTCACTTATTGGAGAACAAGTTTTATTCCATTTCATGGTAATCATCTTTCTAGTTGCAGGGTCCCCTGACCATTTAAAATTTCTAATTATTATTTCACATTCCCTTATTATCCTCTTAAACCATTTGTATACTGACATTGAGTAAATAGGTAAACTACTTAGCACAAATTTGACCAGTATTAATCTTTCTTGAAAATATAGTATCTTACCCTTCCATCCTACCAACCTCTCATGCATCATATCCACCACACTCCATACATGTTGAGATTTCACATTGCGTTGCATCAGCATTACTCCCAAGTACTTGTCAGGAAATTCAGCCAAATAAACATTACAATCTTCAGAAAGTTGAGCTCTTGTATTCTGACTTGTACTACCAATGAAGCACTTAATCTTCTCCAGATTTATTTGTTGTCCAGATGCAGCTTGGTATTTGTTCAGTATACACATTAACTTTCTAACATTTCTCCTTTCACCATTACAAAATAGAAAAATATCATCAGCAAAGAAAATATGTGAAGGTTGAGCACCCCCTCTGTTAGTCATTGCTTTGAGACTACCATCTTGAATCATTGTGGAGATGTTTCTGCTCAGAATATCTTTAGCAATTACAATGAGTAAAAGGGATAATGGATCACCCTGTCTCAATCCTCTACCAACCTGAAAATATCCGTTTGGTCCTCCATTGATTAAAACAGATATGCTTGCTGATTGTAGAAGTAATTGCAGCCAGTGTAATCCTTGATCTGATATGCCAAACTTGCTTAAAGATTGAAACAAGAAATTCCAACTAAGTGAGTTATAAGCTTGAGTAATATCAAGCTTTAAACCAAAATTACCTCCTCTCCTCTTTATGTCAATTTCATTAATCATTTCAGAAGCTAAAGCAACATGTTCTTGAATAGTTGTACCTTTTATAAAAGCTCCTTGCTGACTTGATATCATTTTGTTTATCTCCTTCTCCAATCTTGTAGCCCATATTTTAGTAAAAATTTTGAAACTGAAGTTCATAAGACCAATTGGTCTGAATTGTTTGGCTTTCTTTGCATTATTCACTTTTGGTATCAATTTCAGGAACTTAGCATTTAATCCTCTTGGAATGAAGCCCTTACTCCGGCAGAATTGAATTACCTTTGTTAGCTCAGAACCAATTATCTCCCATGAGAATCTATAGAACCATCATGAAAATCCATCTGGACCAGGAGCACTTTATGGATTCAAAAAAACTAGTTAGAACTAGTTAGAATTAATTCAAATAACTCAAAAGAACTAGTTAGAGAGTTGTTCAATTGCTTAGATCTTATAGAAGTATACAAGACACAATCGAAGCAAAATCTGTTTTGATTCACTCGAACGATTCATGAACATTATAGCCACGATTTGCAAATTGCATTCCTTATTATATAAATATTTTAGTTCATGAACAAACCAATTTTATAAAGTAACACACTTAAGTATGCGTACGGGTATGCGTACTTAAGTAACCGGATTTGAGTTTGTTTTGGTTTTCAAACTCAGCAGAAATTCACGGACGTGAAATTTCCGCCGGTATGCGTGGTACCCATACTTAGATAACCGGATTGGGTTGGTTTTGATTTCCAAACTCAGCATAAATTCACGGCCGTGAACTTCCGCCAGCATATATAAAGATGGTTACATATTCTAAACTCTCATTTCAATAATTGAAACATTCTTAGAGGATGTTATATAAAGGTTATTCACACTCCGTTTTTCATCAAAGCGATTTTCAAGAGATTGAAACACTCAACATGACTTTCTTCACTTGTAAAGATGAACTTGGCCAAAGAAAAAGCTTACCAACACATATTTCGATAAATAGATAAGCGAAATAAACTCGGCTCGACATAGTAAATGTGTATAATCGAAGTCTATATAGCAATACGACTTTTGTCTCAAGATAAGAGATAAAGTAAATAGACTTTTGAGTGATAGATAAGTTCAAGTCTCCACATACCTTTTAGTCGATGAAGTTCCACCAGTTCCTTGAGTAGTTCTTCGGCTTTGTATGATGAACGTCGTGGAGTCTAGAGCTCAACTAAACTTTATATCCTAGTCTGAGACTTAGCTATAAGTAGACTAGAAATCAAGACTTATAGTTTTGGCAACTAAACTTGACAAACGCTTGAGATTGCAACGCTGGCGAGTTCGACCGAGCAGTGCTCTAACAATCTCCCCCTTTGTCAATTTTAGTGACAAAACTATCAATACATATGAAATACAAAATAAATAAACTTTGCAGCTTCTCTTCCACATGCATGATCTCCTTGGTTCTTCAACATTACTCGATATCTTCGTGACTTCCAAGTACTCCAATGATTCCAAAGATTTTCAATGCAGCATCGTCGTTGTTGAAGATCCGTAGCCATAACAATGAGAAAACAAAGCTCGCAATCATTGTTACACAGTGTCATAGTATCATTACACAACATCAAAGTTCAATTGTATCACAACTTCGACAACAATACTATGGTGATATGTATCACTCCCCCTTAGTCAATACTCCTTCTCACATGGAAAACACTCCCCCTTATATAATGATCCGAGAACCATATGTATTTGTAGTGTGAACTACACATTAATCCTCCCCCATTTTGTCAATAAAATTAGCAAAGGTATGAAAACTAGTGGGATCATAATGAAATTTCCATAGAGATATTTCATGACCAAAAGAAAGCACATATCAACTTTTTAGATGCAATCATATAGCCGAAACTAAATGCATTCGTCAAGGAGTTTATAAAGATACAAGATAACCCCTATAATATTCCACAACCGCACTCCCCATAAAGATTTGGCAATTAAGCACAAGTTCAATTAAGAACTCTCCCCCATAAATTGTCATTCCCGAAAGAACAACAAGAGCGACCTTACTTTCACAAGAAAATAAGGATTTCTTTGGACAACAACAAATCACATAAGAATATGAATTTGTATCCAAAAAACTCAATTAAATTAACCACAAGAGAACCCGTGATTAATTTAATCATAAATACTCAACATAAGAGAACTTACGGATCCGCACAGTATATACACAAAATATGGATCAGGGAAGACCAATACTGCGGAATAAACAAAGATCCATTCTATCTTTCATCACTATTTGCATAATGACATATAATAGACTTAATCTTTGTAAACAAAAGTTCATCCTTTCTTCCATCAATATTTTCATAATGACATAAAAGGCTTAACTTTTGTTTGTCAAAAGTTCATTCAATCTTTTATCAATACTTGCATATCGACATACGACAGACTTCACTTTTGACCAAGTATGGGACAATCATAGTTCACGGATGCAAACACATATATCCCATAACAATTTGCAATATATAAAACCAAAAAGATTAATACTGCAAAAATCATCTTCCAAGCAAACTTTCGAATTTAAATAAATAAATCTAAAAACATTGAAGATGAAAACATTGGACATAGCTATGTCTAATCACAAAAATGGCTATTCCAAACTCTAGTTATTCTTCCTAAAAACACAAGAATAAAATTATCATAAGAAGATTTCCTAGACATTGAGACCTCTGAAGAATTCTTTATCGTCCCCGAACTCCTTGTCGTCAACAGCCATGTGAACATATGGTTCGTGAAGAAAGGAGTCAATTCCAACAAACCTTCTAGGTTGAAGATGTCGAACCAGGGCCTCCTGAATTTCAAGAGTTCTCAAGACATAAGGCTTTATTTGTTGAATCTCCTTTCTTGTCTCCTTCAACTCTTCAAGAACATCAGAAAACTTCTGAGAATTTGAAGGAACATCTCTTGGCTTCCTCACATTTCATCTTTTTCTTTTCAAAGTTGGAGGTAACGGAGATCTTTCCTTTCCCTTCATGATTGATGGCTTAAGAATCATATTAACATATTTTCCATCAAAAGACATGATGCTTTGAATATCCATAAGCGTACGGATTTGTGAGAGGAAATCACACTTCAACAAGCAGTCTTAAGTTAAAAAAAGAGTTTCAGGGAAGGAAAAAGGAATGTAGGGTTTCAAAACCTTTATACACTTCAAGGGATTCACGTACATTCAACTCATACCTTATAAAAGGCTGAATTATCAATTTTAACCCTCTTTTATTGATTAACCAGGGAAGACCTTTCCTGAAAAAGCGGGGGTCTAACAACACCACCCAATATTTCGCTTAGCAATCTGTATGGACTAACTCCGAAATACTTTGCTAGAGAATCAACTAGACAGCCAGACTCAATATAGATAAAAGTATCTCAAGGAGTTAATATCTCTCTCTTGATTTGATTTTTTACTCAAGCTAAAAGCAATAGCGAGTCTTTATCAAATACAAGGAATACTTGGACTGTACCAAAGACCAATGTCCAAGGATCAATCAATATCAATCAACAACCAAAGGTTGGATTTCCAATTGATGATCACAAACGCACAACCTGTATTATTTCAATTATATAAAATATAATGCGGAAAAGAAATAACACAGACACCAGAAATTTTGTTAACGAGGAAACCGCAAATGCAGAAAAACTCCGGGACCTAGTCCAGATTGAATACACACTGTATTAAGCCGCTACAGACACTAGACTACAGCAAACTAACTTCGAAATGGACTATAGTTAAACCCCAATCAGTCTCCCATCGATCCAAGGTACAGTTGTACTCCTACGCCTCTGATCCCAGCAGGATACTACGCACTTGATTCCCTTAGCTGATCTCACCCACAACCAAGAGTTGTTGCAACCCAAAATCACAGACTTGATATTAAACAGATCTGTCTCACATAGAAAAGTCTATAAAAGTATAAATCTGTCTCCCACAGATAAACCCTAGGTTTTGTTCCGTCTTTTGGTATAAAATCAAGGTGAACAGGAACCAATTGATAATCCGGTCTTATATTCCCGAAGAACGGCCTAGATTAATCAATCACCTCTCTACAATCCTTCCTGACTACACAAGCGGATTGTCGAGGAATCACAAAAGTGAGACGAAGATGTTTGTGACTTCTTTATCTTGCCTATCGTAGAACTCTCATGATCTCAAGCCAATCAATCGATTGTACTCGTACGATAGAAGATGCAAGATCAGATCACACAACTACGATAAAGTAGTATCGGTCTGGCTTCACAGTCCCAATGAAGTATTTAAGTCGTTAACCTTATTTTAGAGAATAAAATCAAAGGTTAATGGAGATCGACTCTAGCGGGCGCACTAGTAGCAAACAGACGTGTGGGGATTAATTTTGCACAATGCTAGATGTCTCCTTTATATAACCTTCAAATCAAGGTTTTGCCTTAGTTACAAAGCAATCCTTATTCGGCGTTAGATGAAAACCTTATTTAGATCCAAGCTAATATTTCTCAACCGTTAGATCGAAAACTTAGCTTGTCACACACACTTGGGTAGACGTTTACTGGGTTCGTGAAAACCATGCCCAAACGTGTACGTGTATGTTGGTTAAACATAGTAACCCAAAAGGTTAACCATATGAGCACTTCATATTAACCTTGTTCTTCTTCACCATAACTAGTTGAATTGACTCAAATGAACTAGTTAAAGAGTTGTTCAATTGCTATGAGATCTTATGTAACTACACAAGATACAATTGAAACAAAGATGATTCGATTCGATTGAATCGGCTCATGAAAATTATAGCCACGGTTTGCATAAAGCATTCCTTAGTAATTTAATGTTTCATGTTCAGAGCACATCTTTAGATCATAACCTCTTAAGTTCACAAACAAGTTCGCGGACTTAAGTTAATCGGTTTAGTTTTCCAAACTCGACAGAAATTCTCGGAAAGAGAACTTCCGCCAATTCGCGGACTGAGTTCGCGGACTTAGCACACAAACGAGTTTTGGAAAATCCAGCAGAAATTCTCGGTCGAGAACTTCCGACAGTTCGCGGACTTGGCAAGCCAATTCCACAATCCTCCCGATTTCTCTTGATCAACAAAGTTCGAAAACTTCGGTTCAAGGAATACATGGTTATGTAATCTAAACTCTTATTTCAATCATTAAGACATTCTCAGAGGACGCTATGTAGCCGTTATTCACAGAACGATTCACGTCAGAGCAATTCTCAAAGTGATTGAAATTTTTCATGACTTTCGTCACTAGGTGAAGATAAACTTGATCAAAGAGAAACGATTTACCAACACACGATTTCGAGATAAAAGATAAGCAATGAATGCTCAGCTCGAAATATCAAATGTGTATGATCTAGTCTATATAGCATACGACTTTTGTCTCATAAGAAGTAGGAGATAGAAGAGATAGACTTTTGAGTGATAGATAAGTTCAAGTTTCCACATACCTTTTTGTTTATGAAGTTCCACGTTTCCTTGTATAGATCTTCGTCGTTGTATGATGAATCTCCATGAAGTCCTTGAGCACAACTACACTTTTCTATCCTAGTCCGAGACTTAGCTATGTAGGCTAGAAATCAAGACTTATAGTTTTGATCACTAACATTGACAAACATGCTTGAGATGGCAACGCATGCGAGGTTGACTGAGCTATGCTCTAACAATCTCCCCCTTTGTCAATTTTAGTGACAAAACTATTAATACATATGGAATACAAAAAAGATAAACTTTAGTGGATCCTATTCCATAGTCTAATCTTCAACTTTCCTTGAAATCTTCGTCCTTCCAAGTACTCCAATGATCCCAAAGGTTGTAAGTTTAGCACCATCGTTGTTGAAGATCCGTAGCTATAACAATGAGAGAAATCGAGATTCTCGATCATTATTATACAGTGTCATAGTATTATTATATAACATCAAAGTCCAATTGTATCACGACTTTAACAATAATACTATGGTGATATGTATCACTCCCCCTTAGTCAATACTCCATCTCGATCATGGAAACCACTCCCCCTTACACAATGATCCGAAAACCATATGTATTTGTAGTGTGAACTACAATATTTCTCCCCCTTTTTGTCAATAAAATTGGCAAAGGTACAAGAATGGGATCATAATGAAATTTCCACAAGAGACATTTCATGACCAAAAGAAAAATACGTACCAAATTAATTTAGATGCAATCTAATAGCCGAAGCTAACAACATTCATCAAGGAGTTTTAAGATACAAGATAACCCCAATAAGATTCCACAGCCTCACTCCCCGCAAGATATTACCATTAAGCACAAGTTCAAAAGAACTCTCCCCCATTTGATGTCATTCCCGAGAGAACAACAAGAGCCACCTTAATTTCGAAAGAAAAGAAGGATTTTTTATTGGACACCAAAAACCATAGGAATGATTTTCTATATCCAAAGCTTAACCAAATTAACCACAAGTAAACCCATGATTAATTCAATTGGAATACCCAACTAAATCAAACCACAAAAGTGATCAATTTAATTGAAAGTGCTCAACATAAGTAAACTCACGGAGCTACGACTAAGTCAATCACACGGAGATGACTAACTTAACCGTTCAAATACTTAACATAAGGAAAACCTTACGGAATATATGACAACATTAACCAAAGAACATGATAGTGTAGCCTTTCATATACTCAACACAAGAACTTGTGGAATATATGAAAACTCAACTAGATTAATTACAAGAGAACCTATAATTAATCTAATTGGAATACAAACAACCAAACTAATCACCGAAGTAATCAATTTAATTATTTTGGGCTCAACATAAGAGAACTTATGGAACCCCGACTAAGTTCATCATAAAATATGACAACTTTAACCGTACATGTACTCGACATAAGAAAGGAAACTTATGGAGTACTAACTAAATAACCAAACTAGTTGATTAATTTAGTTCCTAATGCTCTACATATAGCATCTTATGGAACAACCAACAAACCCAAGGTAAATCGACTTAGTTGTAAGGTTCTCAACATAAGACACACAATGGAGCCTTCACGGTAAAACATAATAAAATGGATCAATGAAGATCAATACCGTGGATAACATACAAGGATCTATTTTATTTTCCATCATAACGACATAATAGACTTTATCCTTGTTGAACAAAAGATTTTATCCTATTTTCCATCAAATACATGACTGCATAGGCATAACTTTTGTATATGTCAAAAGTTCATTCGTCTTTTCATCAATACGAATACCGATTCATGAACGACTTTACTTTTGACTGCAATATGGGAACTTCAAGTTCACGGACGTAAACAATACATATCCCATAAAAATATTGCAATATCACAAACCATTAAAATACTGCAATAATCATCAACCTCCAAATATTTTTAGAATTTAAAACTAATAAACCTAAAAAATAACATAAGAAGATGAAAACAAAAATAGCTATGTGTAGTCACAATCATCGCTATTCAAAGCACTAGTTATTCTTCCAAGTAATCCAAAAAGAAGACTTACTAGACATATAAGACTCAGTTTTCCTTGATGATTTCATACCTCTGAAATGGTCCATCAAAGTAGGAGTCACTGATATCCTTGACCCTGTTGACCGTAGAGACACCATGTTCAAAAGTTAGAACATTGACTTTTCGATCAATAGTGCGAGAATAATGACGATCCTTTGCACAGTGAAGGATAACTTTCTTCTGATTTCTGATCAAGATATTCAGAGTACCAAGGATTTTCGCATGTCCATCAATCATCTGGTTTATCTGTAATTGAAGGTTAGCCAGTTCGTTCTTAACTTCATTTTGAACACTAATCAAATCCTTGAATGATTCACCAATCCAAGTGTTATACTCTTTTCTTTCAAGCATCTTTTTCCGTATAAACTCTTGACGAGAATCACATCCTTTGAGATCATCCTCAACCAAGTGGTTAACTTCTTCTTTGGGAACAGATTCCATAGTGCTCCTTTCTGAAGAAAAATGAAACACATATAAGATTTATATATGTTTGTGAATGCCATGGCTAGAAACCCTAGAGTTTTTTGAGGAGATACGGGCGTTCGTGGGCCGACCAAAAACCATTGGCCCTAAAAGTGATATTGCACACTATGAAGCTTTCAAAAATCCTCCATCCTAAAATCATAGAGACAACAAGACAAAGCGACTAGAAAAGGGTAAAACAACAAAGACAAGAGAAAAATATATCACAATACTTGAGCATCTCTCAAATCCTCATCCTTGTATCTCTCAAGTTAGACACAAGGATGGACCATTCTGCTACTAAGTAGCAGAGGCATACATAGTCTCACCATAGGTTCTGAGAGATTAGCTGTAATTTCTTTCAGGATGTCTTATTACAGCATTTCTAGTCCTTTCACTGCAGCTTCTAGGAAAAAGGGTACGTCTAGCAGTTCTTCTGGGAATCACAGGTGAGAAACCTTTCTGATGATAAAGTTTAGGACCTCTAGAAATAGCTTCTAGGGGATTTTCTGAAATTCGTGTCCACACACTAGACTTAGATTTATCAGATGTGTTCTTATAAGTACATGACATACTTTCATTCGTGACACGTAGATTTACAAATGTCCTGTAATGATTTCTAGGAGAGAGATCATTTTTATAAGATGCCTGGTTTCCTGTGAACGGGACCTTCACTGTAGTAGTCGTCCGACTATTTACTCCATTGACAGTAGAAATAAGCAACTTGTGAAGTTTAGAAACATGTTTCTTTCTGGAAAAATAATGGATAGCATAGTGATTTCCTTTTCCACAGAAGGTACAAATTCGTGGAGGAGAAGCAACAACTGGTACTTGTTTAAACTTCATAGCCACCGGACAAGATTGTAAGTTATGAAAACTTTTCTTGACAAAATCTTCTTCTGGAAAAAATTTCATTCTGTAAAGTAACTCATGAGAATTAGTTTGTGCAGAAGAATTTTTCTTTAAGACAAAGTTTTCCTTTTCCAAGGATTCGCACTGTCCACGGGCTAAGACAAGCGATGCTTCAAGTTTCTCCTTCTCAACACGAATGGTGGGCCCGGAGATGTGTGAAAATTAAGCGCAATAAAAACGGGCCTACAGTAATACCGCAAGTGCACGGTCTTCAGTTGTAGCTCGTGCAAGTACGGGTCGATCCACAGAGACTGGGGGTGTTTGGAGTTTCTAGCTATTTGGGCTCTAAATTGCTATTGGGCTTCTAATTGTGCTTTGGGCTTAGTGGGTTTTTGTAACAATGAAATGGTTTTGGGCTCAGTGGGATTTTGGATTGACTGTGAACTTATGGGCTTTTGGTCTTTTGAATTGCACTGGGCCTTGGGCTAACAGTGACTTTGAATTGGGCTCAATGTCTTTTGATGTGAACTGGGCTTGGTAACAGTGAACTGGGCCTTAGCTTTTCCCTTGGGCTTTGATTAAGTCCACAGTGGACTGGACCTTTTATTTTTGGAATGAACTGAACCTTGGGCTCAGTTGGCTGGGCCTTTAGATTAGCTAGGCTTCTGAGCTATGAACTAGGCTTTAGCCAAGCAAGAGAACAAATGGGCTTTTAAGTGACAGATCTTGAAACTGAAGTAACAAAAGTGTGTGAGAAGGTGACAGTGAACACATCAAAAGCAAAACAATGAACAAAAGTAAACAGAACAAAAGTATTATGAGAAGGTGACAGAACAATGAAACTAAACAGAGAACAAAAGCAAAACAAAATGGAACAAAGTGAAAGTGAGAAGGAGACAGTGAAAGTTTAACAGTGAACAATTGAGAAAACAGCAATGAAGATGGTAGTGAAATAATGAGACAATGGATGATAAAACAATAAACACAAGAAAACAGATACAAATACAAAACACAAAACAGGTGACAGTGAACAGCAAGCGATAAGAAAGGCATAAAACAGCAAACAACAATGGAGATAAACAATGAAGCAAAGACAATAAAATGACAGTGTAATAAACCAAGGCCTAAGCCAAGGGCAATGACAGGGGAGCAAAACTACAAATACAAAACAGAGAAACAACACAACTAGGTTATGAATCCACCTTGTGACCTAGCCAGATAGTGTAATTCTATGTTAAATCCCTGTCCCTAATGGAGCTAGGTGAAGGTTCAAGCCTGCCTATATTCCAGGGAATACATAAATGGAATGGAAGGAGAAGAAGCTTGCTCAACTGTTTACTCCTAGCATTGACTGTCTTTTGACAGCACAATCAATCACAAGCACAGTTGAGCACTAAATTCCTCCATTTCTCAATCAGCTCAATTTACAAGAATTATAACCTAACATTCCACCTCTAACAGTGACTTAAGGCATCATCTCAGCCTAGCTATACACATACACATGTGAGCTCACATAACAGCAACAAAAACAAAACAATTACTAAACAGAGCATTGAACTGAACATAAACAAACACAGAAGACGTAAAACAAAAACATGAACTGAATTGAAACTAAATAAGAGAAACTGAACTGAAACTAAATAAGAGTAATGGAATAAACATAAAGATAGTTGCAAATTAAACACTAACCCTTGAGACACTGGCTATTCCAGTGCTCTTGGGTGACACACTGGCTAATCCAGGCATGATTCCAACACTCACCCAATATCCCCTTTTATACCCAATTACATAATTAGGGTTTACACCCTTTTCACCCAAAAATTCCCAAAACAGTAGACATTAGGGTTCTACCTAATGTGACAGAAAATCACAGTTAGGTTCAATTACCTACCCTATATCACCCACTTTATCTTCTCCATGCTCTATCTCAACCTAATTAGGATTTATGTAAAAACCCCCAAATTGACAGAACTAGGGTTTGGTAAATTCTTACCCAAATTGATGCGATTACACGCTACTGACTTCGACCCATTCTTCTCCTTAGTCTCCTGCTCCTCTCCATGCCTCTGATTTCTTCTCTAGCCCTAGCTATTGTACCAATTTCTTTCCTAGGGTTTTCTGAGAAAGAAAAGAAAAGAAATTGGTAGGATAGATGGCTAGAAGATGGGGGGAATGATTATAGTGGAGTTGGTGGTGGTGTACGGTGTGAAGGAGTGGCGTTTGGTGGTACGGCAGTGGTGGTGGCGGACATGGTGTCTGTACAGAGAGGAGGTGGAGATAAAGAGAAGAAGAAGAAGGAAATGAAAGAGAAGTCGATAGATTTTAGGGTATATGGTTAGGTATTTTCGGTGTGAGGCGGAACAGAAGAATCTGATGATCAGCGTGTGAAAGACGTTGGATACGAAGATGGTTGGTAGATCTAACGGTGGTATGAGAGATGAATCACTTCGACCGTTGGACTGTGAAATACAACAAAGTCAACGGTGCTAGATGATGTTAGGTATTGTAGTGTAAAGCGGGAGTATCTAATTTTGATGCACAGGCATAGGAGCGACCGTAGGATTCAAATACAATCTAATCTGAAGGCTTGGAATTTAAGCGCTGTGGTGTTTGGCAGAGACTTCAGATTTTGATGCTCTATGAATGAGCGACCGTAGGATGATGAGTTGGATCCAATCTGACGGCTGAGAATGGAGGCGGTTTTGGTTATAGAAAATGGGTTTGGGTAAGGGTTTTGGGCCTTGGGTATGCCAAGCCCATATCTTCTTTAAGAGCAATTCTTCCTTCTTGAGCCCATTTCTAGTCTTTTGGGATTATGCGCACCATTCTTCGCGGCTTCCTTGCGTAATTTCTTCCGGCTTTTCACCACTCTTCAGCTCTTTTCCGCTCCGCAAATCATCCAGACTTTATTTATTACCTAAAAATGCAAAATTAAGTAAGAAAAATATTTATTCTTGAAAACAATGAAAATACATAATATGGGATAAAATGTAGAATTACTGCACAAAAGATGAGTTAAATGCCAACAAAAAGGGATAAAATTATACAATATTTGGCACTCATCAACGAAGTCTGTCTAGATCAGATAAATGTGTCTTGATCAAACAATTTTCTCTAATTGAACCTTCTTTGACCAGCTTTTCAAGATCACAAATCTTTTCACACTGTATATTGTTTTCTTGAAGAAGTTCTCAATTTCCTTAGAGAATGACCCTATAATGTTGTAGAGTACTTGTTCACTATCAATAGACTTTTCAAATTCATGAATGAGTTTACCATGATCCTGTAGACCAATACACTCAGTAAATTTTTTTGAAATTCTGGTGAGCTCCAATTCAGCTTTAGCCATTATATCCAATGTCTCATTGGAGGAAGAATGATTGACACAAGATGAGACATTCTTCTTACCTCGGGATTCGGAAGAATCATCTAAGGAGTGACCCTTTGAGGTATTTCCGAGACACTTGACAAAGTTGACAGCCTTAGGAGGCATTTTGGTATGCGTATGAGATGTGTTTTCCTGCTCTGATACCAATTGAGCGGGGGTCTAACAACACCACCCAATATTTCTCTTAGAAATATGTATGGACTAACTCCGAAATACTTTGCTAGAGAATCAACTAGACAGTCAGACTCAATCTAGATAAAAGTATCTCAAGGAGTTAATATCTCTCTCTTGATTTGTTTTTTACTCAAGCTAAAAACAATAACAAGTCTTTATCAAATAAAAGGAATACTTGGACGGTACCAAAGACCAATGTCCAAGGATCAATCAATATCAATCAACAACCAAAGGTTGGATTTCCAATTGATGATCACGAACACACAACCTGTATTATTTCAATTATATAAAATATAATGCGGAAAAGAAATAACACAGACACCAGAAATTTTGTTAACGAGGAAACCGCAAATGCAGAAAAACCCTAGGACCTAGTCCAGATTGAATACACACTGTATTAAGCCGCTACAGACACTAGCCTACTGCAAACTAACTTCAGACTGGACTATAGTTGAACCCCAATCAGTCTCCCACCGATCCAAGGTACAGTTGTACTCCTACGCCTCTGATCCCAGCAGGATATTGCGCACTTGATTCCCTTAGATGATCTCACCCACAACCAAGAGTTGCTGCAACCCAAAATCACAGACTTGATAATAAACAGATTTGTCTCACACAGAAAAGTCTATAAAAGGATAAATTTGTCTCCCACAGATAAACCCTAGGTTTTGTTCCGTCTTTTGATATAAAATCAAGGTGAACAGGAACCAAATGATAATACGGTCTTATATTCCCGAAGAACAGCCTAGATTAATCAATCACCTCTCTACAATCCTTCCTGACTACACAAGCGGATTGTCGAGGAATCACAAACAGTGAGACGAAGATGTTTGTGACTTCTTTATCTTGCCTATCGGAGAACTCTCACGATCTCAATCCAATCAATCGATTGTACTCGTATGATAGAAGATGCAAAATTAGATCACGCAACTACGATATAGTAGTATCGGTCTGGCTTCACAATCCTAATGAAGTCTTTAAGTCGTTAACTTGATTTTAGAGAAGAAAATCAAAGGTTAATGGAGATCGACTCTAGCGGGCGCACTAGTAGCACACATAGTGTGGGGATTTGTTTTGAAAAATGCTAGATGTCTCCTTTATATAACCTTCAAATTAGGGTTTTGCCTTAGTTACAAAGCAATCCTTATTCACCATTATATGAAAATCTGATTTAGATTCAAGCTAATATTTCTCAACCGTTAGATCGAAAACTTAGCTTGTCACACACACTTGGGTAGACGTTTACTGGGTTCATGAAAACCATGCCCAAACGTGTACGTGTATGTTGGTTCAACATAGTAACCCAAAAGGTTAACCTTTTGAGCATTTCATATTAACCTTGTTCTTCTTCACCATAACTAGTTGAATTGACTCAAATGAACTAGTTAAAGAGTTGTTCAATTGCTTAACTGCACAAGACACAATTGAAACAAAGATGATTCGATTCGATTGAATCGGCTCATGAACATTATAGCCACGGTTTGCATAAAGCATTCGTTAGTAATTTAATATTTCATGTTCAGAGCACATCTTTAGATCATAACCTCTTAAGTTCACAAGTAAGTTCGCGGACTTAAGTTAATCGGTTGAGTTTTCCAAACTCAGCAGAAATTCTCGGAAAGAGAACTTCCGCCAGTTCGCGGACTTAGCACACAAACGAGTTTTGGAAAATCCAGAAGAAATTCTCGGTCGAGAACTTCCGAAAGTTCGCGGACTGAGTCTGCGGACTGGGTTCGTGGACTTGGCAAGCCAATTCCACAATCCTCCTGATTTCTCTTGATCAACAAAGTTCGAAAACTTCGGTTCAAGGAATACATGGTTATTTAATCTAAACTCTTATTTCAATCATTGAGACATTCTCAGAGGACGCTATGTAGCCGTTATTCACATACCGATTCACGTCAGAGCAATTCTCAAAGTGATTGAAACTTTTCATGACTTTCGTCACTAGGTGAAGATAAACTTGATTAAAGCGAAACACTTTACCAACATACGATTTCGAGGTAAAAGATAAACAATGAATGCTCAGCTCGATCAAATGTGTATGATCTAGTCTATATAGCATACGACTTTTGTCTCATAAGAAGTAGGAGATAGAGGAGATATACTTTTGACTGATAGATAAGTTCAAGTCTCAACATACCTTTTTGTTGATGAAGTTCCACGGTTCCTTGTATAGATCTTCGTCGTTGTATGATGAATCGCCATGAAGTCCTTGATCTCAACTACACTTTTCTATCATAGTCCGAGATTTAGCTATGTAGGCTAGAAATCAAGACTTATAGTTTTGATCACTAACATTGACAAACATGCTTGAGATAGCAACGCATGCGAGGTTGACCGAGCTATGCTCTAACGTTTCCAATATCAGTTAGATATGGAAAAATTCCAATCTTGCAAAAACAGGCAAAGCTCAAAAAGAAAAGAAAACAAATTTAAAACCATTTTTATTTTTCAAAAGCTGAGATGTGCAAAATCTTATTTCTTTTAATCAGGCATATGAGACAAGATGCACTGACTAACACAATTTAAGTTGTGCTGGAATGAACAATAATCTGTCCATTACATCCTTTTTGATCGGAATTCATAGAACCCTGTTTCTCATAGTTTTTAGACCATAACTTTTTTTCCAATGGTCTTGTATTATTCTAGGAAACTAACTTCTTTGAAGAAGATAAAATCTTACATACCTCTGCGATCTTTTGAACAAGTTTAATCTTGTTTTCTAATCGATTTGTTCTTCGTTGAAGTTTGTTGACATGTCTCAATTTGTATTTGTACTTGTAACACTTTGATAGTTCATGACCCTTGAGTGAAAAATATGAGCATGCCAACCTGGAATAAGATTCAGGTATCCGAGATGTGCAAGCTGCTAGACACACAGTAGAACCTGAAAAATTAGACAGAGAGTTTCCAACGGAAAGGTCAATTTTTTCTTCCAGATTGGTTGAGTTCTCTTCTGAAAGAATATCAAGATTGATTTATGTATTGCTACAATTATCAAAATCAATATTTTCACATAGAAGTGCAACACTTGATTTTTCGTCTTCATTAGAATCATAGTTGTCAGACATTTAATCAAGAGTTGCAGGAAGACCTTTGTTCCCAGTGTATTTCTTTCGATTTGGACACTCATTTGCAAAATGACCAAAACCTTTACACTTGAAGCACTGAGGCATATCCTCCTCATCAGTCTCATCATTATCCCTTTTTTAGGAGGAACACGATTATGGGGCTTAACTGATGACCTGGATTTATCTCTGGAGAACCGTTTACTTCTCTTCAAAAGAAGATCCCTAAACTGTCTAGTAATCAACGAGACTGACTTGTCAAGATCTTCATCTGATGAATCATCCTCAGAAAGATCATCTTCATAAATGCAAACACTTTTACTTTTATAAAGTAATTTAGTGTTCTTTTGTGCTTTGAAAGCAACATCCTTCCCAGATTTGGATGTATGCTCATGATCAAAGATCTTTAGCTTCCTAACCAGAGTATTTCTGGAAAGCGCTGCGAGATTATTTCCTTCAACGATGGAATGCTTCTTAGAATCATATCTCGATGGGAGAAATCTGAGAATTTTCATCACAATGTCCTTTTCAGGAATAGTCTTACCCAATGCAAAAGATGAATTAACAATTTCAGAAACTTTGTGATTAAACTCATCAAATGAATCATCATCTGCCATACGAAGGTCTTCCCAATCAGAATTTTAGGTTTTGAAGCCTAGCTTCTTTTTCACAGGTATTCCCTTCAAATACAGTTTCTAAGATATCCCAGGCTTCTTTAGACTTTGTGCACGTAGTCACATGATGCTGAAGGTCTGGGGTAAAGGCATGCATGATAGTATTTAAGCCGTCAGAATTTTTCTTTGCAACAAGGATTTCTTCTGGACATCCTTAGGTATAGATACATCTCCTTCTGTATTTACCGGAGAATCATAGCCATTAACAAAACATACCCATGTTTGAAAATCACGAGCTTGAAGAAAAGCCCGCATATCGATTTTCCACCATAAGTAGTTTGAGCCATCGAAGACTGGTGGTACGTTTATGGAGATAAAATTTCTTTCTATAGAGTCAGATCGCTACAAACACAGACTTATAAGTTCTTTAAACGTGTTTTCCTGCTCTGATACCAATTGAAAAATTTGGGGTCTAACAACCTCACCCGATAATTCACTTAGCAATATGTATGGACTAACTCCAATATACTTTTAAGAGAATCAACTAGACAGTCAGACTCAATCTTAATAAAAAGTATATCAAGGAGTTATATCTCAATTTCTCAGTTCAATACTTACTCAAGTAAATAGAAATCTGCGAGTCTAATTGAATACAAGAGAGATTAACTTGAATGGTACCAAAGACCAATGTTCAAGTATCAATCAATTTCAATCAACAACCAAAGGTTGGATTTACCAATTGATCGATTCAAAGCACAACCTGTGATATCTCAATTATATAACAAAATATAATGCAGAAAAGAAATAACACAGACACCAAAAGTTTTGTTAACGAGAAAACCACAAATGCAGAAAAACCCCGGGACCTAGTCCAGATTGTACACACACTGTATTAAGCCGCTACATACGCTAGCCTACTACAAACTAATTTCGGTCTGGACTATAGTTGAACCCCAATCAATCTCACACTGATCCAAGGTACAGTTGCGCTCCTTACGTCTCTGATCCCAGCAGGATACTACGCACTTGATTCCCTTAGATGATCTCAACCACAACTAAGAGTTGCTACGACCCAAAGTCGAAAACTTTAATAAAAAAATCTGTATCACACAAAAAGTATACAAGAATAGATAAATCCGTCTCCCATAGAAATACCTACGAGTTTTTTTCCTGAACAAGAACCAATTGATATACCGGGCATATATTCCCGAAGAACATCCTAGAAATATCAATCACTTCACAATAATCTTAATCGACTAGCGAAACAAGATATTGCGGAATTACAAACGATGAGACGAAGATGTTTGTGATTACTTTTCTATCTTGCCTATCGGAGAAATTAATCTCGATCCATTTTTACAATTGTACTCAATAGGATAGAAACAACAAGATCAGATCACGCAACTACAAAGAAAATAGTTGGGACTGGCTTCACAATCCCAATGAAGTCTTCAAGTCAGTAACCTACATGGTCTCGATAGAAACCTAAGGTTAAAGGAGAATCGACTCTAGATTATACAACTAGTATCACACAGGAGGTATGGGTATTAGGTTTCCAAGTTTCTAAAGTTCTCTTTTATATAGTCTTCAAATCTGGGTTTGCAACCAATGCTACCTTGGTAGCAAAGCATTCAATATTCACCGTTAGATGAAAACCTGATTAGATTCAAGTTAATATCTTTCAACCGTTAGATCGAATCTTAGCTTGTTATACACAAATGAAATGCACGTTCATTTAGGTTTGTGTAACCGTACCTAAACGTGTACACCTAGTTGGTTCAACAGTAGTTAACCAAATGGTTAGCGATATGAGCACTTTCATATCAACCATATTCATCTTCACCATAACTAGTTCAAATGACTCAAAAGAACTAGTTAGAGAGTTGTTCAATTTCTTAGATCTTATAGAACTATACAAGACATAATCGAAGAAAAATCGGTTTTGGATTCACTCGAATCGATTCATGAACATTATAGCCATGGTTTGCAAATTGCATTATTTATTATATAAATGTTTTAGTTCATGAACAAACCAATTTTATAAGTAACACACTTAAGTATGTGTACGGGTATGCGTACATAAGTAACCGGATTTGATTTTTTTTTTGGTTTTCAAACTCAGCAGAAATTCACGGACATGAACTTTCCGCCAGTATGCGTATGGGTACGCATACTTAGGTAACCAGATTGAGTTGGTTTTGATTTCCAAACTCAACAGAAACTCACGGTCGTGAACTTCCGCCAGAATGCGTACGGGTACGTATACTTACCTAGTCTCCATCAACCATTTAGTACACACACAAATATGCATACGTTTGGTTCCAGGTTTTGGACTTATACAGTAATGTGCGAACACATTATATGCTTATATCCAAAGATGGTTACATATTCTAAACTCTCATTTCAATCATTTGAACATTCTTAGAGGATGTTATATAGAGGTTATTCACACTCCATTTTTCATCAAAGAGATTGGAACACTCAACATGACTTTCTTCACTTGTAAAGATGAACTTGGCCAAAGCGAAAGCTTACCAACACATATATCGAGAAATAGATAAGCGAGATAAACTCGGCTCGAAATAGCAAATGTGTATAATTGAAGTCTATATAGCAATACGACTTTTGTCTCAAGATAGGAGATAGAGTAGATAGACTTTTGAGTGATAGATAAGTTCAAGTCTCTACATACCTTTTAGTCGATGAAGTTCCACCAGTTCCTTGAGTAGTTCTTCGTCCTTGTATGATGAACGCCGTGGAGTCTAGAGCTCAACTACACTTTCTATCCTAGTCCGAGACTTAGCTATAAGTAGACTAGAAATCAAGACTTATAGTTTTGGCAACTAAAATTGACAAACAAGCTTGAGATACCAACGCTTGCGAGTTCGACCGAATAGTGCTCTAACAGTTATCTAGAGATCTTGGTTTTAAGACAGATTAACTTCCGTTCACTTATCTTGGTATGCCGATTGGAGCTCATTGGCGTAGTGTTTCTGTTTGTGAACATATTTTGATTAGAATGGAACAGAAGTTGGCGACGTGAAATAAAAAGCAACTTAATAAAGCTGGTAGGTTAACCTCCATTAAGAGTTGTCTTACGAGTCTTCCAATTTACTACCCGTCTCTTTTCCATCTTCCGGTGAGTGTGGAAAAAAGAATGATTAGGATTATGCGCAACTTTTTATGGGGGCGGTGGAAGGTAGAAGGCAATTGGTGTGGGTTTCTTGGAAGAAAATTAATGTTCCGAAGGTAAATGGGGGGGGGGGGGGGGTATTAGGTGTGAAAAATCCGAGGAGAATTAATCAATCTATTTTAATAAAGTGGATTTGGAGATTTTCGAAGACCGAAACAGCCTTTGGGGGAATTAGTTAATGAGAAATTTGCTCATAATAGTGACTTGCTAGTCCCTGATGTAGATAATCAATCTCAAGGTAGGAGTCCGTGGAAGAATGTTACAAATATGGTTCTGACGGTTCAGAGTATGGCGACTTTCACGGTCAAAAATGGTAAAGACATTCGTTTTTGGAAGGATCATTGGATAGATAGAAGGATATTGCAAGACTTGTTTCCAGAGCTTTACAAGGCGTCTAAGGCTAAGGATGCAACTATCTATGATATGATAGTGAATGGAGCTTGGCATTGTGAATTAAAGAGGCCTCTAAATATGAATGAGCAATTATAATGGGACTTACATCGGCGTGATTTAAACCAAGTGCCTGACCTTGTTGAGGTGGAGGACGAAATGGAACTAATAGATAACTTCAACACTTCAAAATGTTATGAACAACTCACAGGCAATCTGGAAGTGTGCGGTTTCAAAAAGTTTCTTTGGAAAGATACTATCCCTAACAAGGTAAGTTTTATTATTTGGGCTACTTTCCATGATTCGCTTCCAACCAGGGATATATATGTTGCAACAACGGGGTATGACTATTGATAGTGAGCAATGTGTCATGTGCAATGATGTTCGAGAGTCTTCAAATCACATGTTTCTACACTGTAAGTACTTTTTCGAGATTTGGATATATTTCATAAAATCTTTCAAGATAGCATGGCCTATGCCAAGAATATTACTAGAATTGTTCGAAGCGTGGTCTATCAATGTGCTGCATGGTAGAGGGAAGGATGTTTGGCAAATCTTACACTATGCGATTTTTTGGATTTTGTGGAAGGAAAGGAATTGAAGGGTTTTTGGAGGTCGATATAAGAGTGTTCAAGAGAATATTGATTTGGTTAAACAATTGGTAGTCCTATGGTCTTGTGACAACGATACTTTTAAGTATGTTGATCCTAATTTAATTTGGAGTAATTGGGACACTCTAATGTGTATGTAGTGTCCTTTGTATAGACCTTGGTTTGAACTTTGTGTCTTTATTTTTTTTATTTTAATATAACCTTCTCTTCCAGAAAAAAGGAAGCAACGATGAAAATGAAAATGCAAATGCAAACATCAAGTAAACAGAAAATAGAAAGCAGAAAGTTACCGCTTAAGTTTAGGTACTTCAAAGTGTATCAATTAATCCAAAATTTTAATTCGACGGGAATCAAATCCAGTGAAAATCTAATCTAATTATTGTTAACATTTTGGACAACCAATCTAGTTGTCCGGGCGCACAACTAGTGTCAATATGAGTATACAAAATGGCACAACTTTAGAAAAAACTCTAGAAAAACCTTCTTCTCCAATGGTGGCACACACCATTAGAGAGTAAATCTCAGAACCACTTGGGGGTGAAAGTTAGATCATAAGCTAGGGGTTATGGATCTTGGAAAACTGATGGAAAGAAGCATTATTTTACAGGGTATAATCCTTTTTTTTAGCCCTTTCTCTGTTTTCTTCGTATAGTGTTTAGATCGGAATATTGTTTGGCTTGGCTTAGAGGTTCATGTTGTTATTTCGATTTGGTGATTGTTCTTGCTACTGATGCCTTTTTTTAGATCGGATTTTCTCTAATTTCTCTTTTATTTTCTTTCTCTATCTCTTCCTTATGTGTGTTTTTCAAATGGGTTTTCTTAAAATGAGATTTTAAAGGTGGATCTCTTACAAAAAATTAAAAATCTTTTTAATAGTTTGATATCTAGAATCTGGAATACAATATATTTATCTGAAGTTATTTAGATAATTTTAGTTTGTATTGTCTCTCTTTGATTTTGATCTAATACTTGTATGCTTAGGTTGTGAAGTTTGATCCCTCTATTTGTCCTTGTGGATGATGCTTGCCCTTTCTTTGGTGTTTGGTCTTCTGATCTTGTTTAATCTTCTCTTTTACCTCTTTCTATTCTTTTCTTTGATTTTTGACATGGGTCTCTTAGATTCTGAAATTTGATCTGGGTTCTAAAAGTGAATCTCTTAAAGTAAGGTTCTTGTTTAAGAAGGAAAATGAAAATCTTCTTAATAGTTTGTTCTCTAAAATCTTGAATACGATTTAGTTCTTTCTCCTTTTCTTTTGATATGGAAGTCTCTTTACTCTTTATTGTTTCCTATTAGACTTGCTTTCATGTTGTTTCTTGTCAGTGATGTGGGCATTTTTCTTTACCCCTTGCCTCTAGCAATTTCTATTTTTTCTGATCTAGGTGGCTGCTTAGTCCTTCTAATCCTTCTTATGCTTTAACTTGATGCATTATAGTTTCAAGTTTTCTCCTTTTGTTGGGCCTCTGATTTTATTCTCTTTTCTTTTTCTTGATTGATGGATGGTTGCTGGTGTTGTATGTTGGCTTGAATTCTCTACCTTTGGTTTTATTTCTTCTGTCTTAGTGATGTTCTTGCTGTATCCCTCTCTTTTGAAGCTTTTTTGAAATGGGGTTAAACCATTTTTGTACCTATCTCTTCTTTTTCCTTTCTATCTTGCTTTATGTGAATGTATGCAACCTTGTCTCATTTTTGTTTATGCTTTCTTAAGTTTTTACTTGCTGTTTTTGTGGTCTGTTATGCCTAAGAAATAATGGTCAAAATGAAGAAATATCCTCAGTTTCCTACCCAAGCTCCGTTTGATCTGACTGAAAAAGTGGGGGTATAACAACCACACCTAATATTTCGCTTAGCAATATGTATGGACAAACTCGAATATACTTTCTAGAGAATCAACTAGACAGTCAAACTCAACCTAGATAAAAATTATATCAAAGAGTTTATATCTCAATCTCTCGATTTGATATATACTCAAGCAAATAGAAATCTGCGAGTCTTTATCAAATACTAGAGAGATAACTTGGATGGTACCAAGGACCAATATCCAAGTGTCAATCAATTTAAATCAACAACCAAAAGTTCGGATATTCTAATTGATTGAAAAACGGATAACCTGTGATATTTCAATTATATAATAAAATATAATGCGGAAAAGAAATAACACAGACACCAGAATTTTGTCAACGAGGAAACCGCAAATGCAGAAAAACCCCTGGACCTAGTCCAGATTGAACATACATTGTATTAAGCCGCTACAGACACTAGCCTAGTCCAAATTAACTTCGGTCTGGACTGTAATTGAACCCCAATCAATCTCACATTGATCCAAGGTACAATTATTATCCTACGTCTCTGATCCCAGCAGGATACTACGTACTTGATTCTCTTAGATGATCTCACCCACAACTAAGAGTTGCTACGACCCAAAGTCGAAGCTTTTAATAAACAAATCTGTATAACACAGAAAAGTCTACGATAATAGATAAATCCGTCTCCCACGAATATACCTACTAGTTTTTTTTCCGTCTTTTGATAAATCAAGGTGAACATGAACCAATTGATAAACCCGACTTATATTCCCGAAGAACAGCCTAATATTATCAATCACCTCACAATAATCCTAATCGACGCAGAGAAAAAAGATATTGTGGAATCACAAACGATGGGACAAAGTATTTGTGATTTATTTTACATCTTGCCTATCAGAGATATCAATCTCAAGCCAATTATTATAATTGTACTCGTACGATAGAAACAACAAGATCAGACCACACAACTACGAGAAAGTAGTATTGGTTTGGCTTCATAATCCCAATGAAGTATTTAAGTCGTTAACCTGGTTTAGAAGAAGAAACCAAAGGTTAAAGGAGAATCGACTCTAGCTTAACACAACTAGTATCACACAGAAAGTGTGGGGATTAGATTTCCCAGTTGCTAGAGTTCTCCCTTATATAGTCTTTCAAATCTGGGTTTGCAATCAATGTTAGCTTGGTAACAAAGCATTCAATATTCACCGTTAGTTGAAAACCTGATTTATATTTAAGCTAATATCTTTCAACCGTTAGATCGAAAACTAGCTTGTTACACACAAATGAAATGCACGTTTCTAGGTTTGTGTAACCGTACCAAAACTTGTACATTTGTTGGTTCAACAATAGTCAACCAAATGGTTATCCATATGATCACTTTCATATCAACCATATTCTTCTTCACCATAACTAGTTCAAATGACTCAAATGAACTAGTTAGATAGTTGTTCAATTGCAAGGAAATCTATGTAACTACAAAAGACACAATCGAAACAAAAACGATTTGATTCACTCGAATCAGTTCATGAACTATATAGCCACGGTTTGCAATTGCATTCCTTAGTTTATATAAGAATAAGTTCACAAACATCGTTTTTACATATAACCTACTCAAGTTCGCAGACTGGGTTCACGGACTTATTTTCCCGGACGGAGTTCACAAACTCCAGCAGAAATTCTCGGGACAAGAACTTCCGCCAGTTTGCAAACTGAGTTGGCGGACTTGGCTCACGCCACCGTGCCGTTTCTCTTGATCAACAAAGTTCGGAAACTTCGGTTCAAGGAATAAGGACTAATACATATATGTGTTTCCACAACAATGCTTATATCCTCCAATGGTTATATAATTTAAACTCTCATTTCAATCATTGGAACATTCTTAGAGGACGTTGATATTCTATAGTTGTTATTTACAAACTATTTTTCGTCAAAGTAAGCAATTTCCAAAGTGATTAAAACTTGTCATGACTTTCGTCACTAGGTAAAGATGAACTCGGTTAAAGCGAAAGCTTACCAACATATTTTTCGAGAAATAGATAAGCGAGATAAACTGCGCTCGAAATAGCAAATGTATATAATCTAAGTCTATATAGCAAAACGACTTTTGTCTCAAGATAGGAGATAAATAGACTTTTGAGTGATAGATAAGTTCAAGTCTCCACACACCTTTTAGTCTATGAAGATCCACCGGTTCCTTGAGTTGTCCTTCGTCTTGTATGATAATTGCCATGGAGTTCTTGAGCTCAACTACACTTTCTATCCTAGTCCGAGACCTTAGCTATAGTAGACAAGAAATCAAGACTTATAGTTTTGATCACTAACATTGAAAAACATGCTTGAGATAGCAACACATGCGAGTTCGACCGAGCAATGCTCTAACAATCTCCCCCTTTGTCAATTTTAGTGAAAAACTATCAATACATATGGAATACAAAAAAATAAATAAATTAACTTTTGTAGCTCCTATTCCATACGCCCAATCTTCAACATTACTTGAAATATTCGTCACTTCCAAGTACTCCAATGATCCCAAAGGTTGTAAGTTCAGCATCATCGTTGTTGAAAATCCATAGATGTAATAACGAGAAAACAAGAGTTCTCAATCATTGTTATACAGTGTCATAATATCATTACACAGCGTCAAAGTTCAATTGTATCACAACTTCAACAACAATACTATGGTGATATGTATCACTCCCCCTTAGTCAATACTCCATCTCACATGGAAACCACTCCCCCTTACATTATGATCTGAAAACCATATGTATTTGTAGTGTGAACTACATATTAATTCTCCCCCTTTTTGTCAATAAAATTGGCAAAGGTACAAGAAACGGGATCCTAATGAAATTTTCGAAAGAGACATTTCTTGACCAAAAGAAAGCAAAAATATATCATCTTATTTAGATGCAATCACAAAGCCGAAGCTAAATGCATTCATCAAGGAGTTTGTAAAGATACAAGATAACCCCTATAATATTCCACAGCTGCACTCCCCACAAAGATTTGGCAACTAAGAACAAGTTCAATTAAGAACTCTCCCCCATTAAATGTCATTCCCGAAAGAACAACAAGAGCGACCTTAATTTCGAAAGAAATGAAGGATTTCTTTGGACATAACAAATCACATACAAGTATGAATTTGAATCCAAAAATATTCAATTAAACTGACCACAAGAGAACCCATGATTAATTTAATCGACAAATGCTCAACATAAGTGAACTTATGGAGACTTAAAAACATACAATTAGATTAATCACAAATGAACCCATAATTAATCTAATCGAAATACACAATCAAACTAATCACAAAAGTAATCAATTTAATTGGTCATGCTCAACATAAGAAAACTTACGGAGCAACAACTAAATAACCAAACAAGATGATTAATTTAGTTGAATATGCTCGAAATAAAGTACCTCACGGAACAACAACATAGCTAATCATAAAAAAAATCAACTTGGTCGTTCAATGCTCAACATAAGACACTTTACGGAGCCTCACAGTAATACATAAAATATGGATCAGGGAAGATCAATACTGCGGAATACACAAGGATTCATTCTATTTTCCATCACTATTCGCATAACGACATTCAATAGACATAATCCTTGAAAACAAAATATTTTAACCTATCTTATATCAATAATTTACATAATAGGCTTAACTTTTGTATTTGTAAAAAGTCTATTCATTCTTTTATCAATACATGCATATCGACATACGAAAGACTTTACTTTTGACAAGGTATGGGACAATCATAGTTCACGGACGTAAACACACATATCCCCTAAAAAATTTGCAATATATAAAACCATAAAGATTAATACTGCAAAAATCATCTTCCAAACAAATTTAGAATTTAAACCAATAAATCTAAAAACAAGAAGATGAAAACGTTGGACATAGCTATGTGTAATCACAATAATGGCTATTCCAAACTCTAGTTATTCTTCTAACAAAAACAAGAAAATAGAAGATTTACTAGGAAAACAAAGAAGAAATCAACAAGCTAGGGAAAAAAAGAAGACTCAATTGCCATGGCCGAACACGAACTAAGGTCAAATAGACGGTTCAGGATCCTCACGAGTCTTAGCGTCTTTGAGATTGTGATTAGCAGCATCGATTGCATCTTCGAAGAAGATATTATCTTTATGAAGATCATTGATGTGCGATTTTATGAGACCAAGGTCAGTTGAAACCTTTTTCAACTCAGTTTTCAACACATCAAGACTTTTCAGAGTATCAACGAGCTGCAGTTTTGCTTCCTCAAAATATTTAAGAAAGTCATGGACCACTTCAGCAGAAATCATATCATCCTTCTCAACGTTCTCATGAGTATATGCATAGTAACACGAGGCATTGAGATGATTTTCATCTACAAGGGTTCTTTTCTTCCTCCCTTCGGATTCAAAACCAATACCTTTATCAAGAAAGCCTTTAGTAAAACAACATGATTGTGAAGAGGACGACATTCTTGATAAACCAAAATAACCTAGAGTACGCAAACGTGACTCAGAGGTTTGGTATTTATATGGTTTCTTAGGAAAGAAGACCTTTAGGGTTTGCAAACCGTTGACTCGTGATGGTAATCCGTGTACACATACGAATACAACATGGACCATAAGGAATAAAACAACAAAATAACTTTTGCTACATGAGAATTCATAAATGGCTCAATAAATTCCTTACCATAGGAGTAATTTTAGAGCACAAGTGTAGAAATCCACAAAGTTGCAAAAGAATTGCATAAAGAGAGAAACGATACTAGACAACACAAATACTTCGTAGGCAATATTATCTGCAAACACTAGTTTGACTATAAACGATAAGAGGATAGCTCAACTAAGCAGAACATCAAATTGCCATAGTATACCTGATTTTTATACATCTTGCTCAACAAAATTTTTATGAGCAAGTTCTTAACCCTTGTGATTAATTAGCATAAGTATGAGCTCTGAGCTCATTAAAAGAATTGTGTTTATGATCGAGTCTATTTTTCCTTCTGAATCTAGAAAGAGATCCCTTTCTATGTGAGAAATTATCATAAAACTTACTGTCATCAAAATACGAGACATAGTTAGAGTTCTTACCCGAAGAATTTTGACTTGAGGAGGATGACAACCTGTCGACAATTTCTGTATCTCCTTCAATTATCTCCATCAGGTTATTTCTCATATCATCAATTTTTCTTCTTTCTTCTGGAATTTCGTTCACATTAAGGGAAATGTTATTTCCAGAGGACATGACATGCTCTTTCCTTGGACGATTCTTGCTAAAAATCCTATTTTGCTTTAGAGCATTTGAGGAACTCATTGAACTGACCTTCCTGGTAACATACATAGGGTAAGTACGAAAACCAACTGGTTTAGACATACAAATGTCAGTTACACCTTTGAGAATTAAGTCTAAGGTGTGTTGAAGTTGAACCAAGGAGGTTTTATTCAACCTAGAGTTTCTCTTTTGTTTAGAAGAGCCTTTTGCATCGCAAAAGAGGCATACTTTCTGATCACAAGAGTGATTAGACACGGTAGTCTTAACAACCTCGTTAGGAAATTTCTTCCTTCCATGTGATGTGGAACATCCTTGATTAACGGGAAATTCAGACACATTCTTTTTAAAAGGAAGAGATTCCAATTTTACTTTTGGAGCTGGAAGGTCTTTAGGCATAGCAGAAGTGCTTGGTATATTAGACTGCTTAGAGCATCCTTGAATAGAGAGTTTACTCAAGCGATGTTCAATTTCCAAAGCATCCTTTTTGAGGCTAGCCTCAAGAGTCATACGTGAAGAATGATCTTCAGTATTTTCTTTGAATTCGGAGTCTCTTATTACACCAAGCAGAACATCGTCATGGTGTTTTAACCGATTAAATCTATCATCTTGGATTCTAGAGAGATTTATAATCAAGACACTCTCTTCAGATGTTTCCCGTTCATTTAGAGAGATATACTCTTTTGAAGGGTAATCGGAAATACTCATGTCGGAGCCTATCTGTCTTTTTGGAACACATGGTTCGTCTATATTCGAGATTGAAGGATCTTTCTCTTTAATAGAATTAGACAAAACATAGCCTTTATTTCTGGTGACGTGTTTATCAGAGATACTATCGTCCATCCTAAGATTGCTACAAACACAGACTTGTGAGGTCTTGAACGTGTTTGCCTGCTCTGATACCAATTGAAAAAATGAGGCTACAACAACCACACCCAATATTTCGTTTAGCAATCTGTATGGACAAACTCCAATATACTTTCTAGAGAATCAACTAGACAGTCAGACTCAATCTAGATAAAAATTATATCAAAGAGTTTATATCTCAATCTCTCGATTTGATATATACTCAAGCAAATAGAAATCTGCGAGTTTTTATCAAATACTAGAGAGATAACTTGGATGGTACCAAGGACCAATATCCAAGTGCCAATCAATTTAAATCAACAACCAAAAGGTCGGATATTCTAATTGATTGAATAACGCACAACCTGTGATATTTCAATTATATAACAAAATATAATGCGGAAAAGAAATAACACAAACACCAGAATTTTGTTAACAAGGAAACTTCAAATGCATAAAAACCCCGGGACCTAGTCCATATTGAACATACAATGTATTAAGCCGCTACAAACACTAGCCTACTCCAAATTAACTTCGGTCTGGACTGTAGTTGAACCCAAATCAATCTCACACTGATCCAAGGTACAGTTATGCTCCTACGTCTCTGATCCCAGCAGGATATTACGTACTTGATACCCTTAGCTGATCTCACCCACAACTAAGAGTTGCTACGATCCAAAGTCGAAGACTTTAATCAACAAATCTGCATCACACAGAAAAGTCTACGGTAATAGATAAATCCGTCTCCCACGAATATACCTACGAGTTTTGTTCCGTCTTTTGATAAATCAATGTGAACAAGAACCAATTGATAAACCAGACTTATATTTCCGAAGAACAAGCTAGTATTATCAATCACCTCACAATAATCCTAATCGACGTAGCGAAAAAAGATATTGTGGAATCACAAACGATGAGACGAAGTGTTTGTGATTTCTTTTATATCTTGCCTATCGGAGATATCAATCTCAATCCAATTATTATAATTGTACTCGTATGATAGAAACAACAAGATCAGATCACACAACTATGAGAAAGTAGTATCGGTCTGGCTTCACAGTCCCAATGAAGTCTTTAAGTCGTTAACCTGGTTTAGAAGAAGAAACCAAAGGTTAAAGGAGAATCGACTCTATCTTAGCACAACTAGTATCACACAGAAGGTGTGGGGATTAGATTTCCCAGTTGCTAGAGTTCTCCCTTATATAATCTTTCAAATCAGGGTTCGCAATCAATGTTAGCTTGGTAACAAAGCATTCAATATTCACCGTTAGATGAAAACCTGATTTAGATTCAAGATAATATCTTTCAAACGTTAGATCGAAAACTAGCTTGTTACACACAAATGGAATGCACATTTCTAGGCTTGTGTAACCGTACCCAAACTTGTACATTTGTTGGTTCAACAATAGTCGACCAAATGATTAGCCATATGATCACTTTCATATCAACCATATTCTTCTTCACCATAACTAGTTCAAGTGACTCAAATGAACTAGTTAGAGAGTTATTCAATTGCAAGGAACTCTTATCTAACTACACAAGACACAATCGAAGCAAAAACGATTTGATTCACTCGAATCGGTTCATGAACTATGTAGACACGGTTTGCAATTGCATTCCTTAGTTTGTATAAGATTAAGTTCACAAACATTGTTTTTAGATATAACCTACTCAAGTTCGCAGACTGGGTTCGCGGGCTTAAGTTTCCGGACGGAGTTCACAAACTCCAGCAGAAATTCTCGGGACAAGAACTTCCGCCAGTTTGCAGACTGAGTTCGCGGACTTGGCTCACGCCACCATGCCGGTTCTCTTGATCAATAAAGTTCGCAAACTTCGGTTCAAGGAATAAGGACTTAACATATATGTGTTTCCACAACAATGCTTATATCCTACAATGGTCATATAATCTAAACTCTCATTTCAATCATTGGGACATTCTTAGAGGACGTTGATATTCTATACTTGTTATTCACAAACTATTTTCCGTCAAAGTAAGCAATTTCCAAAGTGATTAAAACTTGTCAGGACTTTCGTCACTAGGTAAAGATGAACTTGGTTAAAGCGAAAGCTTACCAACACATATTTCGAGAAATAGCTAAGCGAGATAAACTCGGCTCGAAATAGCAAATGTATATAATCTATGTCTATATAGCAAAACGACTTTTGTCCCAAGATAGGAGATAAATAGACTTTTGAGTGATAGATAATTTCAAGTCTCCACATACCTTTTAGTCGATGAATATCCACCGGTTCCTTGAGTAGTCCTTCGTCTTGTATGATAATTGCCATGGAGTTCTTGAGCTCAGCTGCACTTTCTATCCTAGTCCGATACCTTAGCTATAGTAGACTAGAAATCAAGACTTATAGTTTGATCACTAACATTGACAAACATGCTTGAGATAGCAACGCATGCGAGTTCGACCGAGCAATGCTCTAACACTGACCAAGCCCCCAGGTAAGTCCGTCCAAAGTATCCTTGGCATCTCTCATCTAGTTTGTTTTTGTTTTTAAATTCCCCTCACTTTCTTTGATCTTTAAGCTTGTTTTGGAACCTGTAGTTGATAACTCTTGTTCACAAGGTCTAAAGTCTCCTAGCAAGAAAAAGCGACATGACAGAATCGCAGTTTGGTTTGGCTATACATGGGCCCTCTTTTTTCTCTCTTCTATTTTGAATTTCTTCTTTTCATTTGTTAATCTCTATACCTCTGTTGTTTTATTATGATGCATGTTATTAAGGTTCACTAGCTTCTTCAATTACTTAGTATCCTTTTATATCATTAGCTTATCTAACTAGAATATTATTAGTTGATTCTAGTTTGTTTGTTTTCCTTTTATTTACGTGAAGTTTACTGCACTTCTCCCCTGAACTAGTTAAGACTGGACAGTAAACTAGGCTTTTTAATTTGCACACTTCCCGTACAGTTTTTATTTTAATTTCCTTTAGTTTTAGAAATTTCGATTCAGTTACTTCAAAAATGTATTGGGTTTGTGTAAGATTGGTGTGTAATTTAACCTACTTATGTATTTCTTCTCGGAATAGGAATTTGAGTACTCCTGTGAAACAACATGATGCTGAAATCAATACTGGCTATGTTCTATGTGGCTGCATTTTTTCGAAGACGCAACTCTCATCAATAAAATCTTCGGTTGTGGAAAAGGCTATACCGTCATCCTCAATCATTAAGAAGAGATCTCTTTCCTATACATGCCGTCGTGATACTTTTATCAGACTTGTTCGTGATAGAAGGGCTCAGGAAACCTTTTTGTCAGTTCTATCGCGAGCCAAGACGCTCAATCTTCACAACTTGCTTGTGAAATCATACTTATTGCCAGTATTAGAAGACTACTCATTGGGTACCGATGGAGAACGAATGCTTCCTAGGTTATTGAAGAATTACAAATGTTTTGGTTATCTTTGCAATTTTAGTTTTAGAATTTTGTTTAGGACTCATCGCGTTGTGCTCTTTTCCTTCGTCAAGGTTTTATCCCTTTGGTTATGAATTTTCCTTGTCAAGGTTTTTAACGAAGCAACATATGTGTGTCCAACACCTTTTGGTAGTTTTATCATTTACCTTATATTGTCTTCCATTTATTCTTCATGTAATACTTTTATTCAGTCAGCCATAATAGATGGCTATAATATTGTTGTAACCACGGCCGTTAACGCCACAAGTTAGCCTGTTGAATGAAATACCTAATTTACAAAAATAAAATAAAATGGTACAACTTATATTTTTCCTTTTTTGGATCAGTGCGTGATGATTAGGCAGGCGTGTTAACCATCACATAGCAGAACATGCAATAATATAGGGCTAAAAATCAAGTTATCTCCCGTAATTTATTTATATTCCCTTTGGCTTTTTCAATTTTTATACGGACACTGCAGATGCGGAAATAATAAATTAATAAATCTAGTTGTTTGGTGGAATCTTTGTTTATATGTAGCGGGACTGCGGGAGGCAGCATTCCAAATTAAATGGTCGCCAGCTTAGACATTTAATTGGAGAATTGCTACTTGCTAATTCATATCGACACAAACTAGGCTGCAAAGTTATGGGCTTATGAGGCCACGTTATCGGAGATTGTATAGCTGTAAGGATATCATTTTTGGAAGCCAGAAAAGGAGCAAACCACTCCATCATTTTGTTTTTTATTTATAGAAAACTAAAAGGGTTCTACTGCCAAGTACAAACAAACAGAAACTCAAGTAGTGGTTTTATGCATCAACACCTTATAAGCAGATGACTGTGTGCCATGCGAGGACCAACTCAGCCCATGTATATAGTTCATGCATATTCACTACTTGCCAGCTGCTTCTAAAATTAAGTTCTCAAATCAAACCTACCGATTTTGCATTTTGTGTTTGTCAAAATATACTGCCAATAGCATCACCAACCTCAACTTAAATCGAAAATGTTTGGTGTACCCAAAAGGAGCACCATGATTTTGATGTGAGAGAAAAAAAGATGGTGGATCCCACTTTTTACTCCACCCCGCAAATCTTTCCAGCACTGTCCTAACAATCCTTGGATTTCTTCACGGTGCAGATTGCGGGACATACCTGCGGTGCGTGTATCATCGCTGAACTTAAATTTGGACCTACAGCATCAACGTCAGCAAGTGTACTTAGGGGTTGGGCCTTATCATATCTGATTGTACCGTCTCAATCTCTGCATGCCCAATCTCATCTAAAGCACATCTGAAATGAACTTTACCCTTTTCCAGAAAGATATTCATATTCAAGTAAGTGTCATGTTGATGACAGCTGGAGTACGTTTCTGCTTCAAAATTAAATTAAGTTAAACATAACTTTCCATGTATTTTGTTGGCGTGTGGATCTCTTGCACCGTTTGTGTAGAATCTTGCACATGGAGGCAATAAACATATCGGGAGGATGTAGTTTGTGTGGCAGTCGTAAGTTATTTTGAATCCTATTATAAGGGTCCCAAGATTTTGGTTTCGAGGGCCCAAAAAATGACAAAAAATCAGGTCATCAAATAGTTTTTCTAAAACTCCTTATCCCAATGATTAATTAACGTTAATGATTAGGTTAATTAATTAAACAAAATTAGTGATAAATTAGACCAATCATTTGGTTTATAGTTAATATTTGAAAATCAAAATAAAAATTCAGATAATTTTTCTTTAATTTTTTTTAAAGTTATGGTTAGGAAACCTATTTTCCCAACCGTTATACGAAGTCAGGGTAATTTACGGTTGGGAAACCTAATATTTTCCTAATTATAGAAAATTTAAACGGTGAAGCAATCAATATTTTTCCAACCGTTTTCAGTTCTGAAACTTATTTTTCAATCTCTACTCTAATCAAATTTAAATCGAAAGAAATAAAAAATGGTTTAGTTTTCGATTCTAACCGAATTAAAGTTATTGTTGGAGAATCAACCATTAATCGTCGTTGAACAAAAAAAATGGAAGAAAAGGCGATGGAGGAGAAGAAGAGAGGAACAAGAAAACGATTTCTTTTTTTTTTGGGTTTAGATTTGGTAATTTGTTTGGTTATCAAGGGGTATCTTTGAATTTTTGATAATAAATTAGGTCACCCCTCATCTATATTTAAGATAATTGAATCCATAGGAGCCCTCAGAACCAAATCCTTGAAACCCCTATAATAGGTTTCTTTTTATCCTGGTTAAACTGGGGCCTATGCCACTTAATTGGGACCTATAACTACATGACAAAATAGGGTCATTAAGAAGTAATTCATAGAAACCCCTTAACCAACTATTTTCTTAATGACTAATTTACCCATGATTAATTAGTGTTAATTCGAGTGATTAGTGGTAAAATATAGTGTTAGATGTGAAATTAAATTGTGTTAATTAATCATCTGAACATGAAAAAAATTGAAATTTGAATTTTTTTGAAGAACACCAACTCAAAATCGGTATATGTTATCAAAAACATATACCGATTGTAAACTCAAAAACATACAGAGATTTTTTGAAACTAGCTTCTACCCAGAATCGGTTTATATGGACATGAAAATCAACCGATTATCCATAATTGGTTTATATTGGCATGAACGTAAACCGATTGTGGGTAAATTTTCTCTTTTTTATCTGTGAAGTATGTGTTGTTAAACATCAAATAAAATTAAAATTCATTCTATACCCGAGTTAATGAAATGAAATGAAATCGAGTATGATTTCATACTCATTTTATGATCGAGTATTAACTGGAAAAAAATGGGGTAACCAGAATCAGTTTACACGATACATATGTAAAAATCGATTCCTGACATTGCACAACAGGAATCGGTTTATAAGAATGCTCATGTAATCCGATTCTAACAAAAAAAAGATACAGAAAAATTGAGAACAACAATCGGTTTACTCGACACACATATAAAATACGATTCTAATATTATACATCAACAATCGGTTTTTATAAGTGCTAATGTAATCGGATTCTGGTTCAAATTTATCGAACCAGAAAACATATCAAGGACAATCGGTCTTTGTGGGCATGAGCATAAACCGTTTCTATTTGCAATCGGATCACATATACATTAACGTTAACCGATTCTGATAAACCAGGAAAAATTTGATTTCAAAATTTTCAATTTTTGAGCAATTTTATGTTACTAAAACCTAGTTTATAGGATTGGGTTGAGAAGAAAAGAAGAAGAATCAGTTGAAGTAGAGATGGAAATGAATTTGATTTTGATTTTAGTTTTTAATTTTATGATTTTAGTTTTATGATTTTGATTTTAGTTTTTAAATTTTATGATTTTAGTTTTATGATTTTGATTTTAGTTTTTATTTTATGATTAGGATTTGATGGGGACAAATTAGTAGTATTAATATTTGATAGAGGGTAAAATGGTAGTTTCATCAAACTTAGACACCCCTTATCATTCTTTATGGGGTGGATGAAAAAAATTCATAGGCCCCAATTACGTGGCATAGGCCCCAATTTAGCCAGGCTTTTTATTTTGTTCATTATTTTTTTATTTTTTAATCGGTAAAGAATTTAATGCTGGTGTCATCACCTAATGATTTTACCACCGTACTACAGTGTGACCGTTTTTTTTTTCTTTTACTCATGTGTTGTCGGAGTATATTTGACCAACCATTTAACATCCGATATGATGTGCTTTTCTTTCAAAATTTTTATTTCTTCCTTTAGGTGATGCACTTGAATATTTATCGGTGGAGTCCGGACATGTAAAGTTTGATCACTGTGTAGACCCACCCGCATTGGATGGACGGAATATAGAAAACTTTTGGGTGAATCCGTAGATAAGAAAGCATTTATGTCTTTTAGCATCTCAAGCTACTTCCATCATTGTCATGTCTGGTATATATATAAATATATTCTCGCACTCCCTTTTAATCAGTATAGCTATTGCTAAGGCACCAACACATATACACCCATGGCCGATTTATCAGATCTTCTCAACTCGGATGATTCTCAAACTCATTCCCTTCTCGAAAAACATACCGGAACCTTAGACGAGACAATTGAGCGATATATAGGAAGTTTCGGTTGGGCTCAGTTACTACAAGCCATAGTTGTATCTTTTGCATGGGTTTTTGATGCACAACAAACTTTCATCAGTGTCTTCGCAGATGCAGAACCAACATGGCACTGTATAGATCCTAATGCATACTCATACTGCAACTCGACCATCATCACCAACTCGTGCAAATTGCCTAGAAATGCATGGACATGGAATGAACCTATGCAGACATCAACAGTTTCGGAATGGGACCTATCTTGTTTAGGTCCTGCTATTGCTGGTTTACCAACTTCATCTTTCTTCTCTGGTTGTCTGCTTGGTGGACTCGTTCTTGCTACACTAGCTGACTCGTCACTCGGTAGGAAAAACTTACTAGTTATTTCATGTCTTATGATGTCTTTATCAGCTTTCTTAACTGCATTTTCTCCTAATATCTGGATCTACTCGATTCTAAGATTCATAACCGGTTTCGGCCGAGCCACAATCGGTACTTGCGCACTTGTTTTATCGACAGAAATTGTTGGAAAAAGCCGCCGTGACAAGGTGGGTATTATTGGATTCATTTGTTTCACACTTGGTTTCTTATCATTACCAGCCATGGCTTACTTCACTAGAGGATCATCCTGGAGAGTACTATATATCTTAACCTCCGTTCCTGCAGTAATCTACTCCATAATTGTTCATTTCATGGTTCATGAATCACCAAGGTGGTTAATGGTGCAAGGAAGAAAAGAAGAAGCCATTACTACTTTGAGGAGTATTGCTTCTACTGATTCTTATGATGGAATAAGCACAAGTCTATCTGGCATATCTACAGGACTGGAACAGTGGAATGCGGATTTGTACTTCGCCATGAAGATTTTATGGGATAAAAAATGGGCCTTCCGAAGACTATCCGCAGTTATGGTGGTTTCTTTTGGGGTTGGAATGATGTATTATGGGATCCCGTTAGGTGTTGGAAATCTGGCTTCCAGTCTTTACTTGAGTGTCACATTAAATGCATTATCGGAGCTGCCGTCATCGTTAATCACCTATTTTCTAATAGGAAGATTGAAAAGGAGAAGTTCCATGTTGTTCTTCACAATGTTGAGTGGTGTTTGTAGCATCATGTGTGTGATAATCCACGACGAGGGACGGCAAGGATTGAGAATCGGCGTCGAGCTGTTATCGTTTTTCAGTACGTGTACGGCGTTTGACGTTCTGTTGATATACACGTTGGAATTGTTTCCAACTTGTGTGAGGAACTCGGCATTGTCCATGGTAAGACAAGCTCTGGTTTTTGGTGGTATCTTTAGTCCAATTCTAATTGCAGCTGAAAGGGGAGTTGATGATAATGGATTCTTATCTTATGGAGTGTTTGGGTTGGTGATTTGTGTTTGTGGGTTGTTCACTGTTTGTTTGCCAGAGACGAGAGGTGAAATTATTTGTGACACCATGGATGAAGAAGAACAAAAAGCTAAGATTAGCAGTAGTAGTGGTATACTTAAAGCATCTAATAGCAAGTCCCTGGTACCCCATGTGTAGAAATAACTTGGTAGTAGTGTCTAAGATCAATTTTCAGTTGATATGTAAAAACACTTGTAATCTTCATAAGTCGTAAAGTAGACGTGTCGATCCGCTAAGCGATGCACAGTATCATGAAAGTGTCTCTTCAGATTATTAAGGTAAGTTTTATTTTTCCTACCAATGTCTCTATACATATCATCAATCTAAGTTCAACTATTTTGCTCTAAGTTCAATTATTTTGCTGCCTAAATAAGTGAGACACTGTACATTGTTTGTCAAACGGTATATTATTTATATGTTCCTACTTTTTACACACAATAAATATATTCTTATACAATAATAAATATGTCTCTATTTTTTAATAACCTTATCCATTTTAAATTAGATGACCTTAATACCCTCACCCATATAATATCTTCTTTATTTCAAAAATGGAACAAATTTCTTCCTCTACCACTTCACCACCACCACCAACATTAAACTGCCATTCTACCACCACCGTTCAACAACCACCACCTACCAACCGCCACCACCATTAATATTTCACCACCACTCCTTCACCACCACCATTACACCACCACCAGTCCACCGCCGCCACCACCACTTGTCCGCCGCCGCCACCATCATTACTGGTTCATATATTTTTGTATCAACAGCAGTAGTTGATCCATATAAAAATAGAACCAACAGTAGAAGTTGATCCAATTTAGGGGATCAACAACGGTAGTTGATCGAAAAAAAAGAAGGATCAACAGTAGAAGTTGATCAAATATAGGGATTAATAATGGTAGTTGGTCCCCTAAATTGGATCAACAATGAAAGTTGATCCATGTAAATGGAGTGAACTTGGCGTGACTCAAACACGCATTATCTGACATGGAGTCAGTCATGCTACCATTGCACTACAAGTTCCACATTGGAAGAAATTTACATGATTTAAACTACAAGCATGATTATACTAATCCAAAAAAATGTTGTCAACAAATAGAAGTTTAAAGGATCAACAACAGTAGTTGATCCCATAAAAAATTGGATCAACAACAGTAGTTGATCCCACAAAAAATTGGGTCAACAATAGGAGTTGATCCCATAAACGAGATCAACAACAGTAGTTGATCCCATAAAAACACATAAACAACAACAATTGATCATCACTTGTAGCTTCATAACAACAATCCAGACTTGCAATACCAGATTCATGGAAAACAACACCAACAATCTTTGAGACCCCTCCCTGTAGAAAACTCACTATCATCAAGCATTTGTTACTTTACCATCTAACTACACGACCTTGACACCCTTGAGCTTAATGTGTCCACGAAGAGCAATTGTTATTTCTACCTGCAATTTCATTCACATTCATTATGATCAAGCCATTTCCCAACAACAACAGTGTTTAGAACAACCCAATCAGCCTAATAGTTGTCTCGTCATTGGCTAATGGACTAAATTTTGATAGTGTGCTTGTCCAGTATTGGCACATTTGCATCTAGTGTTGTGAACAGAATGAGTTTGTTTCTTTTAGAGGTGAAAATAAATCAACATAAACTTATCATGAAGGAGAAAACATTATCTTTCTTACTCACATTTATATAGTGAAAATTTTCTCTCTTCAGTTTCTACATCAGTTTCACTTAACATCACTACTACTATTATAAATTGATATTTATTGAATATAGGTTGAGCAACATAGCTACCGCAGATTGTGAGCTTCAAATTTATTTTCATTCTAAACATAGGTAACCAAACGTCACAAATGAGACCATTGTAGATTACTGCAGATGAACCACAATATAAATATGAACTAAAGAAAATGTAGATACAGCTAAACTTCTGTGATAACAACCTTGAAAACCCAGCATAATGTGTTGTTTTATGATCCCAATCAAATTTCACATACAAATGTTATAAAAGAAATATAAAACCAGTACTCGTTGCAGAATTAGAACTAAAAACAAGTAGTTTACCTGAACAATCAGAAAAAGACTTACAAAAAAATATGAACAATCCCCAAAGCGTAACGTCACCACCACCACAACCACCATTAGGATTAGTTATTAAGCTTCAATAAATCAAAAATGAAAATGTAAACCGAAAATTACCAGAAATTCAAATTTAAAATTAGATCCCTCCATCTCTCGCTTAAGAAGAACTGTTTCAATTAAGAATAAGAATTTTTAATTTCGGCGGAAGATTCGAAGAAGATTTCTCTGTTGTTGTTTCTGAGTTTGATGATATTGCCACCGTAGTGAGGTTTGAGAAGTTCCAGCGAACAAATCTCTCTCACTCTCAAACGATATTGATTCTCTCTAGGTTTAAAATTTCTCTCCATCTTGCGACGGAGGTGGTGGCGGCGGGTGGTGTTGGTAGTAGCAGAAGGGTGGTGGTGATGCCGATAGAGGAGGAAAGAGAAGAGAGATCTTTTTATCCAGATCTGAAATCGGAAGTCCCTAAATTATTAAAAAATGGGGTATATTTGGAAGTCCCTAAATTGTTGAGGGCCCCTGATGGGCTTATTGATAAAGAGGGACATAATTTTTATGTGATAAGGATATTTGTATAGACCATTGACAGACGCATTTATGTGATGCCTGCGATTTAGACCCTTTCATAGAACCTGAACCTGAACCACAATTAGATATAAATATCTTAATCAGGAAACTAGATAAGGGCATGCTATCCTTGTTCACTTTCTTGGGTTATTGTAGTTTCCTTTGGTCAGCTCTATTTCGTTTTGAAGACCCACAGTTATTTCGACTGTTACTTTATGGTTCGAGTTGACTAATCCTTTCCGATGTCTGGATGATGACTATAAACTTAGCACTTCTTGGGAGGTAACCCAACATTCATGCGACATGGTAATATCTTTCCTTATCTCTTTTGCTTCAAATGGTAACAGTTTCTCCTTGTTCATGCTTTTAATTTCATCTTTAGAACATTGAGGACAATGTTAGATTTAAGTTTGGGGGTATGGGAGAAACATTTTAGTCGCACTTTTGAAACTTCTAGCGTCACATGGTATCCGGTTAGCTAAGTTTACATACTGTTTCTCACCGAAAAGATAGAAATTGGAATGCTAGAGATAACAACTTATTGAGACATTAGAGAAAAAGACATCGAGATCCTTGAAATTCAGGAGAGAACTTGTTCCTTTTAGAGGGTAACCGTGATGGACCTAACCATACATGATGTAAAGGCAAGTAGGTCAGAAGGAAATGCCAGAAAGACAAAGCAACCTCACAATGTAGTCTTAGTTACTGGATTACGACTCTCTCTCAGTAGAAACTTATCATCATCAACAAGCGGAGTGACATCAAAATTTATGAAAAAGTTGAAGACGTTTAAGGTTTAGAAGCAACAATAGAAAAGAATAATTCAAAAATCAAAGTTGAAGACTTAGTTACAAGAAGTTACAAGAGCAAATGATATAAGTTGTTGAAGTTCATGATACCAAGACATCACAAGTTGTGAAGATCCAAGTTCTAAAGTCCTTCTCTCATGGCCATTTAAATTTTTGTCTTGTAATATTAAAAAAAAAAATGAAAAAAAAAAGAAAAAAAAATGAAACATCATTACGTTCTTTTTGTTCAATAAGGCCATAGGGAAGAAGAAATTTATAAGTCAAGTAAGAAATCGAAGAGAAAAGTTAATTGTTTTCTATGAGGTTCGAGATTTTATCATCAACAGTTGAAGACCGAAGAAGGCGTTGTTTCTACTGGGCACTGTGAGAGAGTCGAAGAAAGATGCATTTTGGTTGCTTTGTTAGTCTGCTTTCAATCTGGCACAAGATCTTTCTAGCACTGGTTAACTCATCACACGTAATTAGTCCAGTTGTGTAGCAGATGTCCCTCTCATTTTTATCTCTCTCCTAATCTTATCCAGCTGTAAAGCAGCGGACGCATCTTACAATGTTTATCTAGCTGTGTAGCGGATATCTCTTTATCTAGCAGTCGCGCAGATGTGTCTCCCCTTTTCTTCAGTCAGCTTTAGAGCTGACACCTTTAATTTCTCTGGCATTCTACTTACTTGGAGATAGGTTGAGAATATGTATGTCCTCATAGCTCTTTGGATACTTGTGACCAATTAGGAGTACAGGTTTTGTGGGTATATCTCTGGTAAGACCTCCCGAGACTATAATTCGGCCACTAGGGCCACCTAGGGGTTTAAAGGCTTATTGCATACGCTAAATGCAATCGACGATGCCTGCGACAGTGAGTTAGGATTTTATTTTGTAGTTTTGATTTGCTCGGGACTAACAAATAATAAGTTTGGGGGTATTTGATAGACGCATTTATGTGTCTAATATAGCCCAATTGTATATATTGTTAGTACCCATTTTTGTACTTATTATGGTATTTTATTTATTTGTAGGTGTTTTTAGAAGAATAAGGTTTTGCGGCGAAATTGGCTGAAAATGCGGCGTTTGGACCTCCGTTGATAGAGTACCGGAAGCACCTCAGAAATACCTCGGAGGAACCCCGAAAAAGTGCAGAAAATGTCCCAGAAAACTCACTATACGGACTCTCAATTTTGGATAAGGGGTAACCTAATTACTAAGGGGTGACACATTTCCAGGCAGCTGCTAAAGGGACACCGGAGATGGATAGGGGGCATCTCTTCTTCACATTTCAAATGAAGTTTTGGCGGGAAAGTGAGTTTGTTAACTGGCAGTTTTTGATCGGAATTTTTGAAGGAGCTATAGTGCGATTAAAGGGCTGGAAATGTTTGGGCTTACTCTATGGACTTATAGGAAGCTAACAGGGGTGATTTTAAGGGCCAGAAGTGGCTGGAATGACCGGGAGAAGAAATCAAAGTCCAAACAGGACACGTATGTTGCTGTTCACGTTCAAATATTTTGTGAGAAATTTTTGGGAGACTTTCATGCTGGATATACATGTATTTGGTCCTGTTCAAGTCCTAAGAATAGTTTGGTTGCTATTTCATAGCTAACAGCACGCGTAGAGAGTCACAGGAGAGATTTTCTCTCAACTGCATGTGGAGAAGAATAAAAAGAATGGTCGCTGTTAGTAGAGATTTTGGGGGGATTTGAGGGCTATATAAGAGTGGGTTTACGTCATAGAAAGGGGATGAAGAGTTTGGGGTCGAGCCAGAGCCAGGAGGAGAAGAAGAAGGAAAAACAGCAATGTTCACCTGCTGCCATTAAAAAGCTTCAAGAACACGAAGAACAGACTCTCCAGGACAGTCTTTTTTCAGCAGCTCCAGAACAGTCTTATTTTCAGCAGCTCAACAGCAGAAGAGAGGTGTCGCAGTTCGCTGCAGTTTCTGTTGTCGTTCTTTTCTGGACGTGTTTTGTGAGTCTCAGAACTACTATTTTATAACTTTTGACTCTTTTAATCACACTTTGAGCTTTGAATTAATATGTTGAGTGTGTGATTGATATGAATAGCTAAACCCCAATACTGGGATGATGGAGGAAACCATTCTTTATGCATGAATAATTTTTATTTAATTCTTTTATGACTATTTGCATTATTATGAATTGAATTATGATTTTTCTTAATTATTTGTGATTTCATTTGATGGTTTATGCTTGGGACTAATCCTTTTGATAGGCCATGCTTAAGATTTACACTTAATATTTTTAAAATCTATTTTGGCAAATAAAGAGTCGATGTTTAGAAGCTATAACTGTTTAGAATAAATACATGAATCGCATGAGTATAAGAATTGGTGAAATCCTGAGTCCTAGTATCTCTTGATCCTGTGACAATTTTGTATATATTTTTGTTTTTAAATCTATTCAAGTCCGAGCAACGAATCTATTTACCGCATTAAATTATCTACAAAAAATGGCGCCGCCGACGCGGACTTGTATATAGATTTGTTTTTAGGTTTAATTTTTTTTTATTTATTATTATTTGTTCCTTTTTACGTTTCTTTTTGTGTCTTTGATTTACAGGTTCGAAGTGGAATACTAAGGACTTGGGAACAAAAAGCTTAAAGCTAAAAGCTAAAAGAGAAGAAAAAAAAGACATAATTTTTTTAGGATTTAATTTTTATTATTATTATTATTTTTTGTATATAGCTTTTATTTATTTTTTTTTTAGAATTTGTAAATAGGCTTTATTTTTCATAATTTTTGGACTTTTTTTTGGACTTTATTCTGGACTTTTGGACATTTTTTTTTAAACCCTACGGAAGGGTCTTATTAAATAAAACTGTTTGCAGGGAAGGACGACGATTACAATATCGTCTCGGCCCCTCGGGTTCGTACATGACATAGGAGTCGTGGCCCGAGTCGACTTCAACGGTTCATCCCCCGTCTGGTACGGGAGGTAAGTCCATCGAAACACTCGCGAATCTCCTGTAAGCGAGTTATGTATTCCTTAAGGTGATTCATTGATTGAGGACGAATTTGGACTGTTTTTAAATTCCTAGTAAAGGGCAAGGCCTGGCCATTACAAGATAAGGGTTTGGATTTCATCACCGTTCCCTTCTTGCCCGCCTTAGGAAAACGAAACCGAACGTGAACCTAAGCTTTAAAATTTGGAATAGAACGAGACCGATAGGGTAACGAGCTTAATAGGAAACTCGTTCGAAAAATATTGGTTGCTCTTTAAGCACATTTCAAAGTTCATGATGGTTTCTGTGAGTTGAATGCGTGACTGCGCCGCCTTGTGATAGAGTTGAGCCTTGTATCAAATCTCCACTGAGCTTCCCTCGCCTCGATTCAACTTACATTAGCTCGGATTGATTCCAGAGGGGTGTGCTCAAATTGTAACGAATTCCTTTTCGAAGGAATAGAAGCTGGTCTAGAAAACAATCTAAGTGGAGCCATCATGCTTTTTGTTTGCTAGATTCTATAGGTTTGATTTGGTCGAGTCGGACTTGTTTGTGATTGCGTAGAATTCCCCTGCAATTAAGAATGTCGAACTGGTATGATAGAAGCCAATACAATGAATATCGACCTGAATTTGAATATGGACATCATCAGTATTATGACCATAGTGAGAATAGTGACTGGGGACGCCAACCTTTTCAAGGTTATGGTTCATACCATGGTGAGCCCAATTACTATCCGCACGCGCATCAGTCATACGAGCAAGAAGATTATAATACTAGTTCTTCGTCTTTAGAGGATACAATCAAACTATTGAAAAGTAGTCCTTATTATGATCCTTCAGTTCCTATTCCTTCTCTAGAAGAGACTCTCAGGAATTTAGCTGAGTCATCACGTCAGTTAGCTGAATCGACGTATAAATTAGATGAGGTGAATAATGTAGTTATGGACGAAAGAACTGCAACAACAACTGAATCTGTAGAAGATATCCTCAATAGATTAACTCAAAACTTAGATCCTACACTAAGGGAACTTTCTTTGGAAGAGACCCTTGAGAGGATAGCTGAATCGACACGTAGACTTGAGTTAGAAACGAACGAAAGTATTGCTCGAAATAACTTGAATTGCCAATATAGTGTATCCAATAATACCCTTGAGAATGAAGATACTTTTTCACATAATCAAGATAACGAGGTTATAATTGGTAACACTACTTATTTAGATAAGGTTCAATCATCTTCGTACTATTATGATGATGAGGATAGTAGTGATGAAGAATCTGAAATATGTAGGCATAGTGATCAGGAATCTAGTAATCCAATTGAGCTTTATAGTGATTATATTTTTAGTTCAAATCCAAATAATTTTTATGATTATTCACCTATTCAAAAGGAAGAGGATTTGATTAGGGATACCACCGTTTTAGACGATGTAGATTTTCCTTTTGATTACGAAGCTGATAGTGGTTTAGAGGAACGGGTTCATTTCGAAAATACTGTTTTAGAGTCTAGCGACTTAGAAACAATAGTCTTGGAAGAAGAAGATAGACCCGTAGAGATGAGTAAAGATGCACTACCTGATAATAACTTAGAAGAATCTCTTGAATATTTTAAGGACTCTGAAGATACGGAAATTCAAGAAATAATTAGAGGTCTATCTAGAGACACTGAAAACTCTAAGTTTGGGGGTGATTATCACTTCCCTAGTGCCTTACCTTTAACTCTCAGAAAGTCCCCACACTTAGGACTTGATATCTCTGCCTCGACCATTTTGCAAGATTACCTTCATACTCGTTTTCCCGAACCTAATGATGTCCAGGAAGAAGTTCAGTCGTTAGAAACCCATCCTCTGGTTGATGTGGTTTGCCCAGGCTATGATCCCCAGATTGACTTTGTTTTCCCACCAAATAGTTTTCTTCCAACTGTGGGAACGTTTATATTCCAAATGTGTCGAATATTAAGTTGTGAGACTAGACCTAATTGCTTTAGGAAATTAGAATCGACACATTTGCTTAAGAATGACCACTACTCTCACTGTGGTCAATTATGTAAGTCAAATCTGATTGACTTAGAGGATCCGCAATTATTTAGGTTATTACTTCGTGATTCTAAGTTCGTATTTGAGTTTTTCCAGACTCTAGGACCTAATAATTTGGATCCGACCTATGAGGAAATGCATCCGAGGAAAATATTTTATTTAGACCCTTTCATAGAACCTGAACCTGAACCACAATTAGATATAAATATCTTAATCAGGAAACTAGATAAGGGCATGCTATCCTTGTTCACTTTCTTGGGTTATTGTAGTTTCCTTTGGTCAGCTCTATTTCGTTTTGAAGACCCACAGTTATTTCGACTGTTACTTTATGGTTCGAGTTGACTAATCCTTTCCGATGTCTGGAAGACTTTAAACTTAGCACTTCTTGGGAGGTAACCCAACATTCATGCGACATGGTAATATCTTTCCTTATCTCTTTTGCTTCAAATGGTAACAGTTTCTCCTTGTTCATGCTTTTAATTTCATCTTTAGAACATTGAGGACAATGTTAGATTTAAGTTTGGGGGTATGGGAGAAACATTTTAGTCGCACTTTTGAAACTTCTAGCGTCACATGGTATCCGGTTAGCTAAGTTTACATACTGTTTCTCACCGAAAAGATAGAAATTGGAATGCTAGAGATAACAACTTATTGAGACATTAGAGAAAAAGACATTGAGATCCTTGAAATTCAGGAGAGAACTTGTTCCTTTTAGAGGGTAACCGTGATGGACCTAACCATACATGATGGAAAGGCAAGTAGGTCAGAAGGAAATGCCAGAAAGACAAAGCAACCTCACAATGTAGTCTTAGTTACTGGATTACGACTCTCTCTCAGTAGAAACTTATCATCATCAACAGCGGAGTGACATCAAAATTTATGAAAAAGTTGAAGACGTTTAAGGTTTAGAAGCAACAATAGAAAAGAATAATTCAAAAATCAAAGTTGAAGACTTAGTTACAAGAAGTTACAAGAGCAAATGATATAAGTTGTTGAAGTTCATGATACCAAGACATCACAAGTTGTGAAGATCCAAGTTCTAAAGTCCTTCTCTCATGGCCATTTAAATTTTTGTCTTGTAATATTAAAAAAAAAAAATGAAAAAAAAAAGAAAAAAAAATGAAACATCATTACGTTCTTTTTGTTCAATAAGGCCATAGGGAAGAAGAAATTTATAAGTCAAGCAAGAAATCGAAGAGAAGAGTTAATTGTTTCTATGAGGTTCGAGAGTTTATCATCAACAGTTGAAGACCGAAGAAGGCGTTGTTTCTACTGGGCACTGTGAGAGAGTCGAAGAAAGATGCATTTTGGTTGCTTTGTTAGTCTGCTTTCAATCTGGCACAAGATCTTTCTAGCACTGGTTTAACTCATCACACGTAATTAGTCCTGTGTAGCAGAGTCCCTCTCATTTTTATCTCTCTCCTAATCTTATCCAGCTGTAAAGCAGCGGACGCATCTTACAATGTTTATCTAGCTGTGTAGCGGATATCTCTTTATCTAGCAGTCGCGCAGATGTGTCTCCCCTTTTCTTCAGTCAGCTTTAGAGCTGACACCTTTAATTTCTCTGGCATTCTACTTACTTGGAGATAGGTTGAGAATATGTATGTCCTCATAGCTCTTTGGATACTTGTGACCAATTAGGAGTACAGGTTTTGTGGGTATATCTCTGGTAAGACCTCCCGAGACTATAATTCGGCCACTAGGGCCACCTAGGGGTTTAAAGGCTTATTGCATACGCTAAATGCAATCGACGATGCCTGCGACAGTGAGTTAGGATTTTATTTTGTAGTTTTGATTTGCTCGGGACTAACAAATAATAAGTTTGGGGGTATTTGATAGACGCATTTATGTGTCTAATATAGCCCAATTGTATATATTGTTAGTACCCATTTTTGTACTTATTATGGTATTTTATTTATTTGTAGGTGTTTTTAGAAGAATAAGGTTTTGCGGCGAAATTGGCTGAAAATGCGGCGTTTGGACCTCCGTTGATAGAGTACCGGAAGCACCTCAGAAATACCTCGGAGGAACCCCGAAAAAGTGCAGAAAATGTCCCAGAAAACTCACTATACGGACTCTCAATTTTGGATAAGGGGTAACCTAATTACTAAGGGGTGACACATTTCCAGGCAGCTGCTAAAGGGACACCGGAGATGGATAGGGGGCATCTCTTCTTCACATTTCAAATGAAGTTTTGGCGGGAAAGTGAGTTTGTTAACTGGCAGTTTTTGATCGGAATTTTTGAAGGAGCTATAGTGCGATTAAAGGGCTGGAAATGTTTGGGCTTACTCTATGGACTTATAGGAAGCTAACAGGGGTGATTTTAAGGGCCAGAAGTGGCTGGAATGACCGGGAGAAGAAATCAAAGTCCAAACAGGACACGTATGTTGCTGTTCACGTTCAAATATTTTGTGAGAAATTTTTGGGAGACTTTCATGCTGGATATACATGTATTTGGTCCTGTTCAAGTCCTAAGAATAGTTTGGTTGCTATTTCATAGCTAACAGCACGCGTAGAGAGTCACAGGAGAGATTTTCTCTCAACTGCATGTGGAGAAGAATAAAAAGAATGGTCGCTGTTAGTAGAGATTTTGGGGGGATTTGAGGGCTATATAAGAGTGGGTTTACGTCATAGAAAGGGGATGAAGAGTTTGGGGTCGAGCCAGAGCCAGGAGGAGAGAAGAAGAAGGAAAAACAGCAATGTTCACCTGCTGCCATTAAAAAGCTTCAAGAACACGAAGAACAGACTCTCCAGGACAGTCTTATTTTCAGCAGCTCCAGAACAGTCTTATTTTCAGCAGCTCAACAGCAGAAGAGAGGTGTCGCAGTTCGCTGCAGTTTTCTGTTGTCGTTCTTTTCTGTACGTGTTTTGTGAGTCTCAGAACTACTATTTTATAACTTTTGACTCTTTTAATCACATTTTGAGCTTTGAATTAATATGTTGAGTGTGTGATTAATATGAATAGCTAAACCCCAATACTGGGATGATGGAGGAAACCATTCTTTATGCATGAATAATTTTTATTTAATTCTTTTATGACTATTTGCATTATTATGAATTGAATTATGATTTTTCTTAATTATTTGTGATTTCATTTGATGGTTTATGCTTGGGACTAATCCTTTTGATAGGCCATGCTTAAGATTTACACTTAATATTTTTAAAATATATTTTGGCAAATAAAGAGTCGATGTTTAGAAGCTATAACTGTTTAGAATAAATACATGAATCGCATGAGTATAAGAATTGGTGAAATCCTGAGTCCTAGTATCTCTTGATCCTGTGACAATTTTGTATATATTTTTGTTTTTAAATCTATTCAAGTCCGAGCAACGAATTCTTATTTACCGCATTAAAATTATTACTACAACAAAATGACCATGAGAGGGACATAATTTTTATGTGATAAGGATATTTGTATAGACCATCAAAAGTATGGACAATAATTCAATTACCACTTTGTCAAATCCGAACTTCCCCAGTTAATCTGCCTACTTGTTTGAGGCAACAACAACCACTAAAATTAGTTGGAACATGTCCAATCATCAAAACACTTCCAAGGGTGTTTGCCTTTGGATTCAAGGCAACCATATCAACCAAAATTGATTGGAATCAAGCAAAGATTGGGATCGATCCTCGATCGTTTTTTTCCCCTTCAGAACTGACGTACCTTGTTACTTACTCCCTCCGTCCCAAATTAATTGAGTTATTTGTAGTTTGCACAATTATTAAGGAAAGGAGAAAAGGAGAGTATGTTTAAGTAATTTTTACAATTATACCCTTATGGATAATAACTAGTAAAACTTAGAAGTGGTTTATCTCTTAGACCATATCACGGTTTTTCGTAAACTTTATACCGTTGACAGAAATTTTAAAACACCTACGTAACGAATATAAACATGACTATCAAATTATACATATTTCTTGTAGTAACAATAATCAATTAAAAGGGTAGTTTTAGAAATAGTCCCTTAATTAGTGAGATAGCTCAATTATTTGTGGGACAAAATTTAAGACCAATTATCTCAATTAATATGGGACGGAGGGAGTATATGCATACATGGCCCCAACCGGGAAATACATGCATGGTTCCGACGGAAAAAAGTAAAAAGTTAGTCAACATGGTGGGTGTTGGTGTAAAAATTAATTACCCAACAATCTTTGAAATGTGTGTATGATGATTGAATCTCTGTCGTTGCTTTATTTTTCAGAATTGTAGATGAAAATTGAGGGATGGATACCTGCAAAGATACTCCGATGCTTATGTCAGAGAGAGTTCTAAACATGTTTTTAAGGAGAAAAGGAATTGTGATTGTGTACCTTTTGAGTTGGAACTCAGCCTCTATTTATAGGCAGAAAATAAATCTAATAGTTATAATCTGTAGCTATCTGAAATAACACCTCTATCTTATGAGACTTGTAGTTATTTTAAATAACATCTTAGATTTATACTTATCTCCCAAATATTTGTATGTATCCTGGAAGATTCAATCTTATCCTCACTAATCACTATGTTCGTGCACATCTTGAAAGATCTATGTCTATCTTTTCAAGATTTGCATTTATCTAATAAAATCTATATCTATCTTCACAGATCTGGATATATCTTGAAAGATACATATCTATCTTCACAAGATTTATGGTTATCTAAAAGGAAACACAATTATTTTATTTTAATATTTGTACTTATCCTAAAATGGTTTCCATAATAAACCATCGGGCCCCCAGAATAAGCCCAATTGGGCTTCCATAATAACCCAAAGCAGGTTTGTTTAAATCATCATGCTTTCTTAATAAGCCAAATTGGGCTTCCTCAATAAGTCAAATTTAGTTTCGTTGATAAGCCACCGGCTTCCTCAATAAGTCCGGTTGGGGTCCTTAATAATATAGCGCCCCCAAAGCTAGCAACTGACTAATCCAAGAGATTAACTAAATAAAGAGGCACTAAAGATCTAAATCATATACTTAAACATTCCATTAAGAAATCTTCTACAAAACTAAACCCAAAAACTAACCCCATTCTAAAATATGTATATACAAGAACTTCTCTCAAATGATACATATACCATAGTCATTTGGTTTACAAATACAATATGCAATATAATAAACATAGTAAAAGTTAACCAACTAACGAAATCAACCCTTTGAAGCTTTCGCTGCAAAACTCTGACCTGTCTCTGAAACTGAAAGTGGAAATGGGTGAGAACATCATCCCTAAAAGAGGTGCCCCGTAGGAATAACATTTAACTTTTAAGTAATCATTGGAAATGATTTGCAAACAATTCATGTTTTCCCTGAACACTAAAACACAACCAATTTCACAGAGGTAAACAATCATGTATATGGAACTAACTCATTCTAAACAATGTATAATATGGTGACTCGTCCCTCACCAGTAAATGAAGGAGCGGTACCCTATATACCACAGATGGAAATTCTCATTTCCAAACAGTCAAATGGAAATTCTTACTTCCCAAACAATTCATAAAGACAAACAAGGCATTACAATTCCTTTCCAAATAATGGAAAGATTAAAAGAATCAACGGTACTTTCGGAGTTTAAAATAAACATGCATGGAATACACAATCAGACTATGCATGAATTTGTTAAACATAAACTTTTGTAAAATAAAACAACAATAATCACAAAAGAGATAAATGTAAATTCTCACCTCTTTTGATGACAAGCCACGCCTACCTCGAGATCCACGATCCACTGGTTCATCCTTTGAATCGATCGTTGTTAATAACTAACTGTTAATCACACGAGAACTCTAAGAATCTAGCCACAATGGCTCACACAAGAATCATATAGTTACATATAATGGTTCTAAGACCATTTATGGTTATACATCTTTTATCATCTATATTTATCATATCTAAGGTCTACTAATTCAACTAGATTAGTTCTATAGTCAAGTATCTAAGTCTTATGAACATCTACAACTTTGTAGAAGGAACCAAAGGTCAATTCGGACCATAAGGGTCCAAAATATCAAATATGAACACTAGCCTTAAGCCCAAGTCTACTAAAATGGTCCACTAACCTAAGGCCTGATTTATATGAGTCAACTAACGGTCACTAACTGTCAATCTAACAGTCAACGGGTCTCTAACAGTCAACGTATAAGGTCAGGTCAACAATCCAGGGTCAAGGTCCAACTCGGTCCACTGAGTCAACTCTGGCCAGGTCTGGTTAACTCAGTCAAACACACTAAGTCATCTAGGTACAAAACAGTCAGCTAATCTGACTGAGATGACTAACAGGCTTAAGTCTCAAAAACAAAAATTCATATAATCACTATACATTCCATTCAATTTTAAAATAACTTCAAAGCACAATTTCAATTACAACTTCAGCTTATCTTTAGGTAGCAGATGCAAGCCTCCACCAAGACCATTAAAACTCTATATCTACCACTACAGATCAACCTAGCTCAATCATTAACACAAACTGCAGCTCCTACACTTATTTCAACTTCACTTCAGTTACATTTCACTCAACATTTCCATACCATTACATAGCTCATCCACTTACTACTTCAATTTACTAACAATCTTTATTCTAAATCCAGCTGTAATGCCACAGATTGAACCAACCTTCCACCCTTCATTATAGTTCTATTTCTTGTACTAGAAGTTACAACAACATCCTTAATATAGTTCACCGCCATTATCAGTTCAGCTTGTTCTTTATAATTTCACCGTCAATACACAACTTCATCTCATACCAAATGCAATCCAGTAACCCACCTTCATCGTCACAACAACAACAACACCATTCTCATGGACTGCCATTAGATTCACTACATGCACTGCTAATTCATTACATCTAAGACCACAACCATCAATGCAATCCAAAACACTATAAAGTCATTTCAACTTCAATCTTAACACAAATCATTCTAGAAATCACAATTACATCCACAACAGACCATAATACATCTCCATCTTCGAATCCAACTACACAGACAACATCACCATCTCATTCCACGTGCAACTCAGTTCAACAGATATTGATGGTGGTTTTTAGCTTAGGGTTAAAATCATAAAACTGTACATCCGACATGACGTCACTATGACCATTAGAATATTTATTGAATCAATCAGCATGCCTACGTAAGAATTACCGGGGTACCTTTTTTTACATGGGTCATGTTCCACGACAAAACCCTTAATATTGACTAACATCATCCATGCCAAACCCTAATTCTCATACTACCGCGCCAAGGCATGCCAACCATGCCAGCCGCACCACTGTGCCAATGGAAAACCATGCCATCCACATCTCCGCGCTAAGGCATGCCGACCACGCCAGCCGCACCACTGTGCCAATGGCAAACCATGCCAGCCACATCTTCGCGCCAAGGCATGCCGACCATGCCAGCCGCACCACCGTGCCAATGGCAAACCATGCCAGCCACATCTCCGCGCCAAGGCATGCCAAACATGCCAGCCGCACCAACTTGCCAATGGCAAACCATGCCAGCCACGTCTACCGCGCCAAGGCATGCCAACCATGCTAGCCGCACCATGCGCCAATGGCATGCCAAACCCTTGGCCCCACCATGCCAAGCCAACCGCACCTTTCCTTGGCCCCAACCATGCTAGCCGCACCATGCGCCAATGGCATGCCAAACCCTTGGCCCCACCATGCCAAGCCAAATGTACCTTGCCTTGGCCCCACCATGCCAAGCCGTCCGTGCCAAACCCTTGGCCCCAACCATGCTAGGCGCACCATGCTCCAATAGCATGCCAAACCCTTGGCCCCACCATGCCAAGACAACCACACCTTGCCTTGGCCCCACCATGCCAAGCCAACCGCTCCTTTCCTTGGCCCCACCATGCCGTCCGTGCCAAACCCTTGTCCCCACTATGCCAAGCCGTCCGCGTCATTTTCCTTGCCCCACCATGCCGGCTTTCCTTATGCGAATACCAAAACGAAGGCGTGCGACGATCAACGACCACCCTTTAATCCTCGATGCAAATCCTAGCCGTCTAAGGTCGCCAAACAACGCATAGTAACCTTTGGCCCAAAACCCTAGTTTTGGCCACGCCAAAATCGCGCCAAGACATGCCATGCCACATGTGCCAATGACATGCCAACCACCTTGCCGAGTCATACCATACCATCCTTCCCTATGCGGCTACCAAAACGAAGGCGTGCGACGATCAACGACCACCCTTCAATCCTAGATGCAAATCCTAGCCGTCCAAGGTCGCCAGACAACGCATGGTAACCTTTGGCTCAAAACCCTAGTTTTGGCCACGCCAAATCGCGCCAAGGCATGCCATGCCACATGTGCCAATGGCATGCCAACCACCTTGCCGCGCCATACCATGCCAGTCTTCCCTATGCGGCTACTAAAACGAAGGCGTGCGACGATCAACAGCCACCCCTTCAATCCTAGATGCAAATCCTAGCCGTCCAAGGTTGCCAAATAACGCACGGTAACCTTTGGCCCCAAACCCTAGTTTTGGCCACGCCAAACCGTGCCAAGGCAAGCCATGCCACATGTGCCAATGGCATGCCAACCACCTTGCCGCGCCACGCTATACCGGCCTTCCCTATACGGATGCCAAAACGAAGGCCTGTAACGATCAACGACCACCTTTTCATCTAAGATGCAGATCTTATCCGTCCAAGGTTACCAGCTAACGCATGACAACTTTTGGCCCTAGTTAGGTCGCGCCTAAACAAAGCCAAAACCCTAACTTTTGGCCGCGCCTAAACTAGTCCATATTAAATCCATATCGAGCATGTTTTCATGCAACTGGCTACCAAACAAAGGGTTGCAATAATCAACGGCTACCTTTCCTCTTAAGATGCAAAATCTCGACCGTTGAAGGTCACCGAGCTGGCAAGTCTCCCAAGCTCGACTTGCCAGACGACAACAACATGCTACATATTTTCCATGAAAACACTCGAGACATCAACGCATGTCACAAATTGGGGGATGATCATTGGTACCGGTTACCACCTCCTCCCATTTACTCACCCGTTTTCAATTTCTTAATGAGCATACAACACTCAGAAAACATTTGCTAGCTTTTCATCTGTTAGCTTCCCACTTTCTGATACAAGTCGTAGAAAACAACTGCTCTTCCAGAATCAACTATTCTGGTCTCAACACTTTCTTCGCTTCCCTCCCCAAAACCAACCCTTCCCATTCACTTTGTGACTGAAGCAAGTCTAGAACGGCCATTTCTTGGTTTAGGCTGGATTTGTACAGATTGATCTCTCGAATCTAAAGTACTCCCTTGCAGTACATTGTTTAGGGTTTAAATTCGTTTCTCACCCACACACCCGAAATTACCAAAATCAGCAGAAATCGTTTTCACCCTCAAATAATTGGCGACCACAGTGGGAGATCAATATCTCGGTTGCAATATCGATTTCCAAATTTCCGATATCACCTTTCACTTCCAACTCCAACATGGTGGAACTCAGATCCGGATCAGCTGCCGAGAACATCAACGCAGAATCTGTCCCTGGTGTTAACACTACTTCCAACAGCATCACTACGCCACCTACTAACCCCAGTAATACCGAAACCACTCCTTCAGGTGTAACACCGCCGATCACTAGGTCCAGAGCCGCTGCCGCCTCTAATGTCCCTGCGCAACTTGCTAATCCTGACAGTACTGAAAGCGCTCCTTCAGGCGTTACACCACCAGTCACCAGGGCCAGAGCTGCTGCTACCGCTCCTAACGCTTCGTCAACAATGGAACCTCCAACCGCCACTAAGACTCCAACTACCCCACCAACAAGACGAGAAACCGGAAGAACTAGAGGAAGCCGACCCTATATCACCATCGCTGATTTGATGGAATGACAGGAGGTTCTCGCTAGAGCCCAAACGGATATGGTTTCGACACAAAAAGAAGTACTCGTCTTCCTCAATACCCTGGCAGAGTTGCTGCCGCGTGAGTCACGCCCTCCAGAACCGATTAGAAATGCCTCCAACACCCCCGACGCTAGCACCTCGGCGGAGCATGTCTCTGCGGATGAGGAGATTCGTGTCAGAACCCCATTGGAAAGAAGTCAGCCGTCCAATTTTGTCACACGAGAGGATCTGGAGCAACTTCTCCGGAATCGAATCAAGAATGGTGAAATAAACATGCATCAGCATCAACCTCCTTACCCACTTGAAATAAAAAGGATTCCTCTTCCAAGAGGATACTCCTCTCCTCAATTCACCAAGTACGACGGCGCCGTAAATGCATGTGAACATGTCTCTCGCTTCTTGGAGTCCCTAGGCACATGGTACAACAACATCACGCCAAACAGAATCCCCAACTGGGATGGCATGGTTACCGCATTTTACAAGAAATACTTCTTTTTGTCTGAACAAGTTACCTTCTCGGACCTAGGAAGGATGTACCAACGGGACAACGAACATCCAAATGATTTCGTTAAGAGATTCGGGGTTCAAGCACTAGACTGTCATGACCCAAACGTAACCGAGCAACATCTGGTGAATTCATGCATCAACGATATGGCTCCCATTTACCGTGCTTTTCTAGAGAACCTGCGTTTCCAGACATTCTCTGAGCTCCATGAAGCTGTCAGGCGATCAACAACAACAACACCAGCATTATTAGAAAGATCTAGACCAACCAGAGCCGAAGATGTATGCGAAAATCGCGGGAATAGACGTCTCATCAACAATCAGTACAACGCTGGTCCCTCCTCTGTGAGCGTAGTAAATGAGGGAGGAAAAAGGAAGGCTCCAGTTGTAGACCAGCAGCCTAAACGCGAAGCACCAGCACAACGAGCAACTCCGCTACGGAAGGCCGCCGCTAAAGCTCCCATGCGTCATCGCGAAGCTGAAGGAAATACCCTGATTTCCCGTTCCCATTGAGGAGGTGATCGATCTCTTAGAAGCACGGATTCAAGATGATGTTATCAGACTACCATCTCCCAGACGCCCACCGACTGAGGCCGAGATGGCAAACCCCAAATACTGCCACTACCACAGATTTGTTCACTACCCAACCAGTGATTGCAACAGACTGAAGCATATCTTCAAAGAAAAGATAGAAGCAGGGGAACTTCAACTAGGAAACGAGGGATTACATCGAGACCCACTTCCGGTGAGGAATTGTGGAGTCGCTGGGGACTCCGTGCACGAGACTGTGCGATCCATGATGCAGCACGTATGCGAAATTCTCTACCTTTCCAAGGTGCAGCGCCAAGATATCTTCACGGCTCTCAATCGTGTCGTGTCGTGCAAACGGATTTTTCCCTCCACGGAAGCCACACCAAGAGCCCATGCTCTCTCAGCGAGCAGAATTGAAAAGGACAACTGGGGACTGCTGACCACGTCCTATTTAAGAGGTATTGAATTCGATAAAACGCTAATCGACACGGCCTCTGACTTCAACATTTTTACTTTCAAGACTCTGAAATCTGCGAGATTTACGAAACAAGAGGCTACCCATTCCCCATCCGTGATTAAGAACCCGCGAGGGGAAGTCTTGAACGCATACAACTACATTAACCTCGAAATCAAGGTGGGAGACGCTATAATGCGTAGAAAATTCCACATTGTCAAAGAACTGGGTTACGGCATGATATTGGGGCACTTGTGGGTACTCGACAACAAGGCTAAATTAGGAACATCCCCTCTACCAATGTCAATGCCCGAAAGAATCTCCAACAAACCGTCCCACCTGCTGCCGCATCGACGAGTTACCGATGAAACCCGAACACCTAGAGATGACCTGTTGGCGCTAACTCAGTAAGTCTGGCCGAATGATCTTCTTTACAACCAGTCATTTCTTCCCCTATTATGTGATGGAGACTCAACACGATTACTGGCGCGGATGATGTCAAGGGATGTTAGTGGGGTGCTGGGCCATTCAAACGCTTTGCAAAGAATGTGGAAGCTGCCATCGAAACTGACGAGACCAAGATTCAAACGGTTGCACAACACCCGAACTCATTTCAAATCTGAGATATGGTGGTCATAGTGAACTCGTTTCAAGTCGGGAAGATGTCAGTGAAGATAGATGCTCGGACCGATTCACCCAAGGAAAAAGAAGACGAGCCATATCTGGTAGTAGACGTCCTTTTGGGAGGTTATTGCAAGCTCATCAACACAAGCAAACTGGGAGGCGGGATAATTCACTCGCGATGGCTCTAGATTTTCAATCCCTAAAATGTTGTACTACTCTCTTCCAGCACTCTCCCTTTAGTATTTTCTTCAGCAATTTCTCCTTCCGCTTGATATTTGTATTTCCCCAAGATGAATGCACCGTTTGTATTCTTCTTTAGGGTTTCGTTTTTATCCAAAAGGCATACATTTCTTTCCGAATGAGTTTTCCAAATCTCAGAAAAATATACCAAACAAATCCCAAATCATTGAGAAGCCATTAAACATCCAATCACAACCAGAAACACCAACTCATTCTAAGGGAAGGCTTGGGTCTTTCAAAAATGAGAAGTTTTTGTTCAAAGACAGAAACCGCAACTAATCGTCGCAAATACAAGGAAGGTAAAAAAAAAAGTCCGCAAAACGTCAGGACAACTAAACGAAGAATAGAAACAATGAAGAAGAAGAAGAAGAAGCTAGTCATAAAAAGCTAATGTGTGAATTGCCAATTCCTCGACCAGAGCTTTTTCAAATACTTTCCCCAATAATTTTTCGGACAGCAAAGGTTCCATCCGGAAGCCACATCAACAATAGCAGCCTCAACATCCCACCTAGAAGTCGTCTCAGCAGCAACATCATCCGTCTGTTTACCAACATCTGCCTCGGTAACCAACCCAGCGTATGCCACGACGACTTCTCCAATGCCACCGACAACAGTTTCGCCGTCTTCTCCAAAAGTTGTTTTAGTTTCATCAACCACGACATCATCATCTTCCTCGGAAGTCTTTTCAACAACCTTTCAAAGAGAATTTCCCGATTCATCAGAATTGTAGTTGCAGGAAATCCTACACTACACCCTTCATATGATTTCATTGTTCATCAGCTCATTTTTAGGTTTACACTCTCAATTTTATTGATTAAATTTTGAATGTTCTTACAAGAAAGATAAAGAAGTCAAGAATGATCTCTGCTCTGAACTTTCTCTCTCCTATTTACTTGTTTCTTACTCAAAAAAAATCCCCCTCTCCTTTACAACTCGAATGACTATTTATAAGGAAATACATAGTGGATGACAACTAATCTGTCCTTTATTTTCGGATATGGTTTGCGACATTCTCACAACCTTACAAATGTTAATTTCGCAAGCTCTCTAATTTTCGCAGGACTATCACATCTTTCTCATGATCCTTGCTGACGTGTTTCTGAAATTGTTCTGCGACGCTATTGTGCTGTCATTGATAATTTCGCTGGACATATTGTTGCGAGATTCTGATCCTACATCTTGCCTCTTCTCATATCTTCTCTGCGAAGTAGAGAATGATGTGAGAAATGCCGCACTGTGCTTTCTTCATATTCTGCATTTATCACACGTATTCTTTCTTCCATTTATTTCTCGACACGTCTTTTGTAACCGTTGCTTTTAACCGCTTATATCTTTCCGTATTAATCGTGTTTATTTTCTCGAGGAGAAATTCCCTCTATATATATTCCTTTCACTCTCTTTTTCTTTTTTTTTTCTCTGCAACTTCATCGTTCTTCTGCAAATTCCATTATTGCAACTTTTCTTCTTTCTTCTTCAACCTTTTAAGTTCTTCTTCATCTTCATACTAGATCTTCATAGTTCGTAATTTTCTTCGACAATCTCCCTGCTATTATTTTTCATGGATTCATCAAGGTTAGTCTTCTTTTCTTCTTTATGAGTTTTGCTGAATTGATATATTTGAAATTGATCTTGTTTATTGCCTTATTTGATGTTGTTTATGTGATTCCCATACTCTTGTTATTTCAGCAAAAGCGCTCCAACACTAATTTACAGTTCAGAACCCTAACATTCCCAAATCACAGCATAAGGTTGTCGCACATAAAAGAAAGTCTGCGAATGAGAAGGTAGTAAGAAACACTATCTTTTCTAATAACAATATTGTTGCCTCTGTTTCTTATCTGGATTGTAATTCGCAGGGTGATAAAGATCTTAATAAACCTCAAGAAATCTCGCCACCTTAAAACTGTTCCAACTTCTGTTCCCTTCCACTACTCATTTCTTCCAAATCTCCTGCGACATCTTCGCAAGATAAACCTTTATCTCCAATTCGCGAAAACTGCCTCTGACTTCATTTCTTCAGCTGACCTTTCTATGATTGAAATCCCCTTGTGATCCTTCTGCGAATGAAACCTCTTCTCTTCCCATTGAGAATGTTTCTCAACCTTCTATCTCTACCAGTTCTCTACCTAAGTCTCTTCCTCTTTCGAAAGAAACCGTGGAAGGGATAGATATTGCTTTCAAAGTTTTATCTGAATTCTGGATGATGGCAAGAAGTCTTCTACTGATCCATCAAGTCTAATGTTTGCGAAATTCTGAGCAAGCATTTGGGTTCTGACAGAGCTGCTTCGCAGACAGCTTTGGAAAAAGAATGTAATGCTCTTCGTCTGAAAATCAGAAGCTTCAGAATGTTTTGCTGGATCGTGACAATCTTCGCAAGAAGAATGATGAATTGAGAGGTATTTCTTATCTATGTCTTTAATTTGCCTTTTCGATGGTTTTATCCTTCCCATGTTTAATTATCCTTGAAATCCCTCTTTCGCATGTTAAGCATTAAACCAGAAACGAATAATGGAGAGATATCAATTTGAATCTGCTGTTGAAGAAGCCCGTGTTGATAAAGAAATCTTGATGGATCAATATAACCAATTAGATAACCTCTATTCATATCTTGATCAATAAATAATCTTACCAATGAAAATACCCAATTAGTTCAAAGACAAGATTATTAAGTAATGAAGTATCTCGTCTTTCTTATTCTTTAACTAAAGCTAATTTAGGGATGGAAACTTTATCAGATGAGAATAAAACCTTATCTCAAGAGAAGCGAACTTATTTAAACAAGATGGCGATATCTTCGCAACAACTTAGTATTCTCAAAAAGTATGTGATGACCAAGAGCAATCTCTTCGCTCTTTGAGAAATGAACTTAAAGAAGTAACAGATCATCTATCGCTGAAAGAGATACACTCATTCAAGGTAGAATAGCTTTAAGTGTAAAGGCAATCAGCTTAAAGAACAATATTCCAAATTAGAAGAATCTTATTCTTCTCTTGCGAAGAAAAATGCCTTTCTTATTTCTAAAGAGAAAAATCTTCAGTCTCGACTTAAAGGTTTAGTTGGAGATAAATTTGATGACGCAATGGACCGTTGGGAGAATAGTTGTCTATCCTTGATTCAACACCTTATTTCGCAAAAGGAAGGTAGTCATAATAGTTTGACTGCCTTAATTATCTTTTCTTTGTCATATCTCTCTGAATTCCTTATCTTAATAAATTTTGTATTCTTTTTCGCAGAGTCTGAGAAGAATCTTCATTCTTTATTTCTGTTTTGGAGGCTAAATATGCAAAATTCGCAAAGAAATTGCTCGTCTCTACCCTTACTGTCGGACGGCAGAAAGAAGACTTGATTATCTTGCTTATTTTAAGGATATTCAAGATAGGAATCAAAGAGCACTTCTTCGCCAAGTTCATCTCCGGGCTGAAGTCCTTGTAAATGACATTTTATTGTCCAACTCTCTTCCTCCTACATCAATTGATCCTTTAGAAGTAGATGATGATGAAGTTCCTCGTCCTGCTGATAGTGATTATGATTACGAAAGCGGTGCAGAGGATAATTTCCTGGAAGATGAAGAGGTTCCTTCTAAAGAAGTATCTGCTGGTGTTAATCAGAATGAGAAAGAAATTTCTCCTGAAGAAGTAATTGCTGGCGATAATCAAGATGCTAGTCATGGCGAAGATCAAAGCCGAAATGAAGGAGAAGCTTGCGAGAATGTTGGCGAAGAATTTCTGTCATCTCCTGCTACTGACATTAATATTGAAGCTTGAGCTTCTTATCTAGCTTTGTTTTCTTGAACTGTATTTTTATCACTTTTGAGAGTTACATTTTTCAATCAACTTTGGAGTCAACTTTTCCTTTTAATATTTTGTTGATAAGAAAGATAATGCTTCTTGTGTATCGATTCCCATACTTGCCTCTCATTATCTTTCTTGCAAAAAATAATCTGTTATGAATGCTTATAATTAATTTGTTTTATCATATGGTCTTATTTTGCCTTCCTAATTAAAGGTCTTATTATGCCATCTCTTGTCATTGCGACAAAATCGCAGGACGTCCTTGCACTTTCATACAAAAACCCATTGATCTTGTCTTAACTTTTTCTTTTGTATTATGGCCTCTTCAGGAATGTTGCGACAATATGACAGGCCTAAATATTCTTGCGAAAATAAAGCCCCATGACATTGCCGTCTTGCGACGAAATCGCAGGACGTCTTCGCACTTTCATGCGAAAACCCATTGATCTCGTCTTATCTTTTCTTTTGTATTATTGCCTCTTCAGGATTGTTGCACAAATATGACAAGCCTTAATATCCTTGCGAAAAAAAGCCTCATGACATTTGCGTCTTAAGACACTTATCAGCTCCCTAATGGAGGGTGCCGCCCTTATCTCCCCCTGGTTGCCCCTTCAAGGAGGCGTACTTCTACCATACAAGGTTAGCTCCTCCCATCCAGTCTTAACAACAACCAGTTGTTTTCGCAGCCTCTTATCCCTTTTACCTATAGGGCTTATGGTTACGAGACTGCACCCTAAGTGGGGTTTTCTTCAGGCCGAGTGCAGTATAAGCCAAGACTTGTCAAGAATGGCAAGGACGCTTCAAACGCCCCGGCACTCTTGACTCAACCGTGTACCTCGGCGCCTTGATCAGATTCTGCACTCCTTGGGAGAGTCCTTATTACCTTAGTCGCCCAACCTAAGTCATGCTTAAGTTGAGAATCCAAGGTGCCTCTCCCGGATGGGCTTTATTGACCCCAAATCTCCATGACTCAGGTTCCGGTGGCGGTGTAGCCTTTCCCTGAGCCATGTAACAGGTACCCCCTAATATGACGTACTTTAGGTCTTACATTTCCTCTTGCGAAATTTTATTCGCGAACTAGGGTGTACGCCATAAAGGTTCCTTTCTTTTATGTCATTGTTCTGTGATTATCTCTGCGAAATTTCGCACATCATGATCTTTTTGATATGAGTAATTCTGCAATTATTCTTTCAGAATTCATAACTTCTCAAAGCTTCTTACTGATAATATTTTTAATACAACCTGTTCCATGGTCTGTCTAATCTATGACCAACATCTCTTCCTTCTGGATCCATTAATCTATAAGCTCCTGTTCCAACTATCTCCTTAATGATGTAAGGTCCATCCCATTTTTTCGCTAATTTTCCACCATTTTCTCGCTGATTATTGGTGTTTCTCGCAGAACTAAATCTCCTGGTTGAAATTCGCGTATTTTGACACGTTTATTATATTCTCGAGCTAATCTTCGCTGATAATTCTCCATATGTTGTAAAGCTTTTTCTCTTTTTCTTCTAATTCATCAAGTTTGTTTAAAATTAAGCCCGCACTAAGATTTTTCTCCCAAGCTTCTCTTTTTGTTGTCGGAATAACAACTTCTGTTGGTAACACCGCTTCAACTCCGTATGTTAAACAAAAAGGTGACATTCCAGTAGCTTCTCTTCTAGTTGTATTATAAGCCCATACTGCATTATGTACTTGTTCGCACCATGATCTGTGATGTCCTTCCAATTTCTTCTTTAATATATCTGCAATTGTTTTATTTGTTGCTTCTACTTGCCCATTAGCTTGTGGATACAAAGGAGTGGACTTTCCACATTTTATCTTGAATGCATTAAGTAACATTTCTATATTCTGCCCCTCAAACTGTTTCCCATTATCAGATACCAACTGTGCAGGAATTCCAAATCTGCAAATGATATTTTCGAATATGAATGTAAAGATATCTTTGTCGCGAATATGTTGTACTGCCTTCACTTCTGTCCATTTTGTGAAATAATCTGTTGCAACTATGAAGTATCTTCTTTGTCCAGTTCCTGGTAAAAATGGCCCCACAATGTCTAAGCCCCATTTTCCAAAGGGCCACACACTGGTTGAAGATGACAATGGTGCTCCTGGTGCATGTATTTTCTTTCCATGCCGCTGAAAATCTTCGCAACGTCTTGATATTTGTTTTGCATCTTCATGCATGTATGGCCAATAATAACCTTGCATTTTTTGCTATATGTGCCAAAGATCTTCCTCCACTATGATTGCCAGCATCTCCACTACGTAAAATTTTCAGCACCTTTTCTCCTTCCTCTCGTGTCAAACATCTAAGTGATGGTCCACTAAAGGATTTTCGGTATAGCAACCCATCTCTTAATTCATAATTCGTTGCTCGGCTTTTTAACTTGTGTGTTTCCAATCTATTTCTTGGTATTTCTCCTTTCGCCAGATATGCATGAAGTTCCATTCTCCAGTTTGCGACATTGTTTATTTGTTCTTCTTTTTCATTATCTATTATCATCACATCCACATCTTCCTCTTCTTTATTTATGGATGGTGACAGAAGTGTTTCTATTTTTATGCATCTCGCAGTTGGATTTGTCATCATGCTTGAGATGAAAGCAAAAGCGTCTGCGAGTCTATTATCCTTTCTTGAAATGTGCCTCCATTTTATCTTTGGGATTTTCGCTGATAATTCTTCAAGCAGCTTCTTGTATTTCTTCAAGGATGGTTCATTTGTAGTATACTCTCCTTTTATTTGGCGAATAACTAGCTGCGAATCACTAGTGATCCTGGCATTTTCTAGTTTCATTTCTATTGCGAATTTTAAGGCATGTATCACAGCTTCATATTTGTTTCATTATTAGTGGATGCAAATTCCAATCTGAATGAAAAAGTCATATTTATTCCTTCTGGCGAAATTAAAACAATTCCAACTCCATTTCCTTCTCCATTTGATAATCCATCTACCAATATTTCCTATCTATTTGGTTTTGTTAATAAATCTTTTGGATCTCCATGTTCTTCTTCTACATCCATCATTTCTTCTACTGCTTCATCTTCTTCTAAAGGAAATTCTGCCAAGAAATCCGCAACAACTTGTGATTTTGGTAAAGACAAAATTTCATATTTAATATCAAAGTGGCCTACTTGTGCATTCCATCTCTCCACCCTTCCTGATCTTTTAGAATTCTTCATCACTGATTCAATTGGTACTTTTGTTAATACCTTTATCTTGTGTGCTGGAAAGTATATGCGGAGCTTAAATGATGCATAAACTAATGCTAAGATTAACTTTTCAATATTTGAGTAATTCTTCTCAGCGGTATCAAAAATTTTGCTAATGTAATAAATGGGTTTCTCTACTCCTGCGTCTACTCGCAATAACACAACACTTAATGCATGTGACGTTGTCGCAAGGTAAATTAATAATTCTTCTCCTTGTTCTGCCTTTTGTAAAATAATTGTATTCATAAGATGTTCTTTGATTCCTTGCAAAGCCTTTTCACATTCATCACTCCATTTAAATTTTGCACCCTTCTTGAGTATATCGAAAAAATATTTGCATTTGTCTGATCGCGAATTGAATCTCCCTAGCGAAGCTAGAAGCCCGTTCAATTTTTGTACATCTTTTATTATTGCTGGTGTTGGCATGTCACGAACTGCTTGCACTTTTTCTGGATCAACCTGTATTCCTTCCTTTGATACAATGTAGCCTAAAAATTTTCCCGATGCAACTCCAATAGTACACTTCTCAGGATTCAATTTAATGTTATACTGCCGCATTTGTTCAAAAATCTCCCTCAAGTCTTGCACATGGTCTTTAGCTTCTTTACTCTTTACTAACATGTCGTCCACGTACACTTCTAATGTTTTATGTATCCATTTTGCGAACACCTTCTCTACCATTCTTTGATATGTCGCACCCGCGTTTCGCAAACCAAATGGCATTCTCGTGTAACAATATAAACCTCTAGGGGCAAAGAAAGAAGTATGTTCTTGATCTTCTTCAGCGACAGTGATTTGGTTATACCCTTTGTACCCATCTAAAGATGATACCCTATCATTTCCCGCTGCAGATTCCACCATTTGAGGAATATCTGGTAACAGAAAACTATCTTTGGGGCAAGCTTTGTTTAAATCAGTGAAATCTATGCAAATCCTGATTCCCTTGTTTTTCTTTGGGACAATTACCATATTCGCTATCCATTCTAGGTATTTAGCTTCTCTTATAATTCCTGCCTCAAGCATTTTCTGTAATTCTTCATCTATTTGGGAATGATAAGTTGTTGCAATTTTTATTATTCTCTGTTTAAATGGTCTCACATTTTTGTTAATCTCCAATTTGTGGCATGCAATTGATGGATCTATTCCTGGTATCTCATCCATATTTCCTGTGAAAATATCTTTATATTCTCGCAACAAGTTAACAATTCTTTCTTCTTCTTCTATATCCATTTTGGTTCCAATTCTCAACATTAGAGGCTCCTCTACAGTCCCAACATTTACTTCTTTTGTTGGTTCTGCGAAAGTGTAACTGGGTTTAGGTTCTCCCATTGGTGTTGGTTGTTTTATTGCTTTTATGGGTCTTTCCCCTTCTTCCGAAATTTCTCTGGGTATTCCTTTGCCTTCTTTTTCCCTTATCATATATACTCTAAATTCTTCTTCCTTCTTTGCTTCTTTTGCCAATTTTCTGCGAAATTGTTTCTTTTTGCTTGTTCTTCATAATGTTTTACTTCAATTTGATGACATAATTTCGCATTGTCAACATCTCCTCTGATTTCACCTATTCCATTTGGAGTGGGGAATTTAATACATTGATGCAACGTTGATACCACAGATTTTACCGCGTGTATCCATGATCTTCCTAATAACATATTATATGGTGATTCCATATCCACCACGCACAATGTTACTCGTACCACGATTTCTCCAAATGGAATTCGTACCACTATTTCTCCTTTAGGTTTTGTTGTGGATTTTCCAAAGCCGTGAACAAAATATGTTGAACTGGACATTTCTTCGTCTTTAAATCCCATTCCCCGGAATGCATGATAAAATATTATATCAACTGAACTTCCTGTATCGATTAAAGTTCTATTCAACATCCATTCTCCTGTGGATTTTATTGTTGTCTCCTTCTCTTTTCGTGTAATAGGTACTGTGATGACCAACGGAAGATGTATGGTTCAAATTTTCTTTTGGTATTTCTTCCGCCACGAATGCAATTTTTTGCTTTTCCCAATCTTTCAAGGGTGATGTTTTTTCTACCGCCATAACTTTCTTTCCTTCAAAATTTCGTTTATGTATTATTCCTTTGATGTTTTCATGGAATTCATTAATCAAGCTTTTTGTTATCATATTACACTCCAATCTTTTGCCATTTTCATTAATTCTACTCATCTTTCTTCTAACTGATTCACTGATTTATTTAATCACTTTCTTGATTTGAATATTCTCAATCAACAATCTTCAACTTTCGATCTTCAATTCCCTGTTTCTAGCGCCATTATGTAGTTGCAGTAAATCCTACACTACACCCTTCATATGATTTCATTGTTGATCAACTCATTTTTAGGTTTACACTCTCAATTTTATTGATTAAATTTTGAATGTTTTTACAAGAAAGATAAAGAAGTCAAGAATGATCTCTGCTCTGAACTTTCTCTCTCCTATATACTTGTTTCTTACTCAAAAAAGATCCCCCTCTCCTTTACAACTCGAATGATTATTTATAAGGAAATACATAGTGGATGACAGCTAATCTGTCCTTTATTTTCGGATATGGTTTGCGACATTCTCGCAACCTTACAAATGTTAATTTTGCAAGCTCTCTAATTTTCGCAGGACTATCACATCTTTCTCATGATCCTTGCTGACGTCGTTTCTGAAATTGTTCTGCGACGCTATTGTGCTGTACCATTGATAACTTCGCTGAGACATAATTGTTGCGAGATTCTGATCCTACAAGAATCAAGGGTTATGACACCGTCCTGGACAGGGGAGCTACGTTGATTTTCCCCTAAAAGCTTCACAAGCTCGGTTTTCCGCCGTTTTAACTGAGAAGTGAACTGTCCCGCCCTAACAGTGGACCGAGAAGAGGTTTTGTTGCACCAAATCCTCCCAACGCGCTGGGATGCTTCGCCGCCTTCCCGTTCTTCCTCCAAAGTTATGTCCCGAATGATTTCGCCGACTTCACGAAACAAAGATTCAATTCTATCCAATGCCTCCCCATGAGAAGAAGAATGGTTTTGGTCGGCTCCAAAGTTTCTCCCCGAAAAATTGGAGACATGTCTATCATTGGAAGATCCCATTATGCGCTACAAAACCATAGAAAGGATAGAGGATAGACACGATTTCAGAATGACCTGCGCAAATGAAGGATCCAAGATCATCTCTTATAACCAGCAGAGCGATGAAGTCCCGAAAAGGAACGCCTCCTACTAGCCGCGGATTGAGGCGTGATATCAGATTCTAATAAAACCGTTTTCTACTAGCGAGGTAAATTAGGGTTTGGTGAGAAAACATGGAAGTACATGTTTAAGACACGCTTTCTCGCATTGTTACTCTATGCCGCCAGCACCGAGACTTGGAAAAAACAAGACCGACAAGGTGACGTGGGGAGAAGGAATAACGCCCCCTTTCTACGGGCATAACACTTGCGGGGTTTTGAATAATGAAAGGACTTCCTATTTGAGTCAAGTAAGGAAAAGAGGCAACCAGGCCCGTGAAGACAAATCACCATGCCAAGAGCGCCCACGCCATAGCCTTGGCCCACTCCAAACCGTGTCATGCCTTGCACCACCGTCCGCGCATGCTTTGCCTCACCAAACCGTGTCATGCCTTGCGCCATCGTTCCGCGCCATGACTTGCCGCACCAACACCAACAAACTCGCCAAGCCAGCGTCACGATTTTCCATAACCCATCCAAGGTGATGCATGGCCAGACTATGCCGACAATTTTCATCTCACCACTCCACGGTCTGCACCATGTACAATTTATGCAAGGCCGCCAACACGGAAAGTACAAACTCTCTTTACCTCTCGAAAAAGGTTAGTCGGACTTTCCTGACCATCTTATCACGACTTGTTGTTTCGATTTTTTGTCCTAGCCCGTCACCATCTTATGCTTACCTCGCAACAATGCTCTTGTTCTGAGCTAAGCAGGGGACTTAATGTTGATGGTGGTTTTTAGCTTAGGGTTAAAATCCTAAAACTGTACATCCGACATGACGTCACTATGACCATTAACACATTTATTGAATCAATCAGCATGCCTACGTAAGAATTACCGGGGTACCTTTTTTTTACATGGGTCATGTTTCACGGCAAAACCCTTAAGATTGACTAACATCATCCATTCCAAACCCTAATTCTCATGCTACCGCGCCAAGGCATGCCGACCATGCCAGCCGCACCACTGTGCCAATGGCAAACCATGCCAGCCACATCTCTGCGCCAAGTCATGTCGACCATGCCAGCCGCACCACTGTGCCAATGGAAAACCATGCCAGCCACATCTTCGCGCCAATTCATGCCGACCATGCCAGCCGCACCACCGTGCCAATGGAAAACCATGCCAACCACATCTCCGCGCCAAGGCATGCCAAACATGCCAGCCACACCACCGTGCCAATGGCAAACTATGCCAACCACGTCTACCGCGCCAAGGCATGCCAACCATGCTATCCACACCATGCGCCAATAGCATGCCAAACCCTTGGCCCCACCATGCCAAGCCAACCGCACCTTGCCTTGGCCCCACCATGCCAAGCCGTTCGTGCCAAACCCTTGTCCCCAACCATGCTAACCGCACCATGCGCCAATGGCATGCCAAACCCTTCCCCCCACCATGCCAAGCCAACCGCACCTTGCCTTAGCCCCACCGTGCCAAGCCAACCACACCTTGCCTTGGCCCCACCATGCCAAGCCATCCGTGCCAAACCCTTGGCCCCACTATGCCAAGCCGTCCGCGCCATTTGCCTTGGCCCCACCATGCCGGCCTTCCCTATGCGCCTACCAAAACGAAGGCGTGCGACGATCAATGGACACCCTTCAATCCTAGATGCAAATCCTAGCCGTCTAAGGTCGCTAAACAAGGCCTGGTAACCTTTGGCCCAAAACCCTAGTTTTGGCCATGCCAAACCGCGCCAAGGCATGCCATGCCACATGTGCCAATGGCATGCCCACCACCTTGCCGCGCCATACCATGCCAACCTTCCCTATGCGACTACCAAAACGAAAGCATGCGACGATCAACGACCACCCTCCAATCCTAGATGAAAATCATAGACGTCCAAGGTCGCCAGACTACGCATGGTAATCTTTGGCCCAAAACCCTAGTTTTGGCCACGCCAAACCGCGCCAAGGCGCGCCATGCCACATGTGCCAATGGCATGCGAACCACCTTGCCGCGCCATACCATGCCATCCTTCCTTATGTGGATACCAAAACGAAGGCGTGCATCGATCAACGACCACCCTTCAATACTAGATGAAAATCCTAGCCGTCCAAGGTTTCCAAACAACGCACGGTAACCTTTGGCCCCAAACCGTTCCAAGGCATGCCATGCCACATGTGCCAATGACATGCCAACCACCTTGTCGCACCACGCCATACCGGCCTTCCTAATACGGATGCCAAAACGAAGGCCTGCAACGATCAACGACCACCTTTTTATCTAAGATGCATATCTTAGCCGTCCAAGGTTACCTGCTAACACATGGAAACTTTTGGCCCTAGTTTGGTCGCGCCTAAACATAGCCAAAACCCTAACTTTTGGCCGCGCCTAAACCAGGCCATGTTAAAGCCATACCGAGCATGCTTTCATGCCACTGGCTACCAAACGAAGGGTTGCAATAATCAGCGGATACCTTTCCTCTTAAGATGCAAAATCTCGACCGTCGAAGGTCACCGAGCCGGCATGTCTCCCAAGCTCGACTTGCCAGACGACAACAACATGCTACATGTTTTCCATGTGTAGATGGTGGATTTTCGACAAAGGCTAAAATCGTAAACTCATAATTATACGAAGCTCTGATTCAGCAATCAGACGAGAGTATCGAGACACGGGTCTCTCATCGAATTCTCAACGGAGAGTACTTTCTCTCAGAGTACATGTAGATATGTAGTCTCACGACTGGACAACGACATATCTCATGAATACTGAATACTTTCAGTGATTATTTCTATATAGTATCACGAGATGGACGGCACCTAGACAGCTTGCTCTGCTAGTATAAAGCGATAACGTCTTCAGGAACAAACAACGAGTTTACCCTGACTATATAAAGGATATGACTTACCGACAAGCTCGTATCGGGATAATTAATGCTTCTAGACATCTTGCTCTTCTAGTATAGAGCCACAAAGTTAATTATTCCTAATTACAATTGCTCATATTCCATGGTCGAATCCACGACTGATCTCATGGAATGGAAATAAAAATTGTTCTGATTCTATGATGGAATCCACGGCTTGATCTCATATAATAGCAATAACTATATTATCTCATTACTCCGATTTCATGATCGAATCCACAACTGGTCTCAGAAATGGTAATAGATAAATCTTAATTACTCCGATTCTATGGTCGAATTTATGATCCCATGGAATGGTAATGCTCACTTTATTATTCTGAATTCGTAGTCGAATCCTCAGCTGATCCTATGAATTAATAATAAACATCTTATTACTCAGTTTTGTGAATTATTCTCCACTGAATTCCATAATTAGTAATAAATAATCAACAACCGGGCGTCTGAGCTACCTCTAAGTAAGCCCCGATTCAAATGGTGAAGGTGTGTTCAACGACGATACACTAACAGTCACCACAAGAACGAGTATTTCAAAAATATAACGAAAGGATGAACCTATGCAAAATAGGGAAGAAAATAATAAATAATTAAAAATATTGACCAGGGTGCTGGGAGCACGGACACACGACCGACCGACCGTGTTTGGTCAATCCCACACCTGTTTTATATTTTTAGTGCATTTTTATTATTTTCCATGATTTGATGAAAATTCTCTCATTTTATCAAATCTCCTTCGTCTCGAGGAAACTCCTCGGTTTCATGGTACTTCCATAAATCCATAAAAAATAATATAAAATTAAGGAAAGGAGTGTGGGGCGTGACCATTGGCCAACCGGCCATGCCCTGGTCCCAACCGGCCCCACACCCCACGGTTCCTTATTATTTTATTATTATTTCCCTAATTTCATGAAAAACTACTTGATTTCATGGTATTTTGCACAAATCATCAAATAATAATAAAATACAATAAATTATGAAAACTTGTGGGACCGGGCCTTGGCCGGCCGGCCATACCCTAGCCGGTCCCACACGCCCCTTTGTTTTATTATTTTATTATTAGTTTTCCTTGATTTCATGGTATTTCTCTCAAATTAGGAAAAATTCCCTCAAATCATCAAAAATACCTAAAAATATTAAAAAATGAAACTCGTGGGACCTAAGCCGGCCGGCCATGCCTCCACGGTCCCACACGCCCTTGTTTTTATTATTTTAATATTTTTCTTCCTGAACTCATGAAAACTCCTTCAATTCATGGAAACTCCCTAAATTCATCAAATTTCTCAAAATTCATGAATTTTTCATAAAATCATCAAAATATTATAAAATTAAGGAAAAGGCACCACGGGACCGTGGTCACGACCGGCCGACCATGCCTTGACCACGGCGTCCCACGCCTCCTCCTATTCCTTATTTATAATTATTTTCATCATCTCATGGTGTTTTCCTCAGTTTCGTCGAAACCCTAATTTTGGCATATTTTCTCGAATGGATGCTCAATTGCACGCCAGAAAATATCAAAATTCTCAGGACTGAGACGCGGACGCCTTGGGGACACGAGCACGCTATCTTGACCGACCAAGATTGGCTCTTTGGCTCACGGAAGCCGGTCCCATCAATTTTCACAGTTTTGACCTAATTTGCACAATTGCTCGTATTAGGTCCAAAACTCTTCCAAACACTTTGGATTTTCATGAAGTGATCGTCAGGCGGTCACGTGACAACCCAGGGCCGGTTTCATGACTCCATGGTCGGTCCCTCGCCTCGTCATAATTAATTAGGTTTTCTCACCTAAGGCTCAGACGAGCATTTTCGAATAAATGATTAAACCAGCATTTAATCATTCTTCACCAACAAATCGTCAACTCTTCAGGAGTTCTTCGTATTTGCTCACGTGAGCATATGGACACTACATGGTTGATCCACGGTCCCATGTAGTCGCTCCCTCCTTCGTCCCATGGTTAAATTCTGACGAACCATGAATTGATCATCAATTGATCAAATTAGGGTTTCTGAATCCAAGGATCATCATTCCAGATTCCAACCTTAATAATTTTACGACGCCTCATGGTCATTAATTTTATTAATTATGCTCGGTTCAACGACCAGTATTCTAATTAATATTTTTGGTACGCTGCCAATAATCCATCAGATGAGCAACACATGCTCAGACGATCAAATATTCAACAATTCATCACATGAGCAACACTTGCTCAGATGATAATATTTGCTCAAACCAAGGAATATTGGTTCAACAATCAATATTCAACGATCCATCGAATGAGCAATACTTGCTCACTTCATCGTAAGAACTATACCTCTGTCTCATGACATGTTCAATTCATGAGTTTCAGAACATCATGTTCAACTCAGCAACTACATGGACTCATCGTCCCATCAAACCACGAAGTCATCAATTGACTAACAAACCACGAGACGTCAATCGTGTCACTTGGGGGATATCACTTAGGGTTTTGGTCTGGCGGTCTACGGCACGTGTGTTCAAACACACGATGGAATGTGAGAAAGTCGTGCAATCAGTTGAAGGAATTCACGAGGTAGTGGGTGTAAAATCGACCAAGTCTCCACACGTTGAGCAACTAGTTTCAAACACGATCTCCACTTCCCCACTCCTTGATTCCATCAACTGTCACACTTCATGGAATCATGGTGTCTAAAATTCCAGCAATATAAATAAGTCTCTGAATCATGATTGAATAATCAGCATCAACGGTATCATGAATCTCACGTCTCATCGACAACACAAGAGCATCAACTCATCAATTGAGCAGCTACTCTCAATTGAGAAATTTCAATCATTCAGAGCTTATCATATTCAGAATTCACACACCCACAATCTTTGATTACCATTGATTTCACACATTTCTCAGCTTTCCTCCTATAGATCAACCCATCCTCTCTTGTGACCGAATTTACTCTGGAACGGTCATTGTCTTGATTTAGGCCGGAGTACTACAGATTGATCTCTCGAATCTAAAGCACCCCCTTTGCAGCGATGCATCTGTGCGAGGTTTAACATTTCGCTCGGTTCGAGGAGTCTCCTCCGTATGGTCGTCTCCTCAATTCCTTATAAACCAGTAAATCATTTTCCCCCATATACAGATTGGCGACCACAGTGGGAGATCATTCTCTCAGTTGCAATCTAACAATCTCACAAGATGGTTGGTCTCAGGACTAATTAAACTAATTCAGATCAGAATATTTCAAACGGCAACATTCCTCATGTTACACCTGGCGGCATGGAAGGCAGAGGGATCCCGACTTTGGCAGAGTTGGCTCAAATCCTAGAGGTCCATACCAGGAACACGGACCTGATGAAGGAGACGAAAAACCACATCCTCGACTTTCTCATCAGATTAACGTCTGAGTTAGGCGGTATCTCCGCTCCAGAAGCCTCAACACTGGGGACTGAAGCGTCATCTAACCCTCGAATCAACAGCTTCACCACATACGAGAAGCCGGTGGAACAAGAGGTCACACATTTGATTGAAAATCTATATGAACTCCTGCACTTCTCCAGGGATCAGCGCACAGACACATTTTCAGCACTCAACCAGATATCATCCAGCGTGCAAATAACGCCACCAACACCATCAGTTGAAGAAGTCTCCCTAGTGCCTGGGCATTCGATCGACAACATCTCTTTTGGAGAAGAAGATCGCATGACGGATGAAGGACACAACCGAGCATTGTATGTCACTGGTTTCATCAAAGGCACCGAATTCAGAAGAGCTCTTGTTGACACCGGTGCTTCCACCAACATTGTCACTATGAAGACTCTCAGGATGGTCAGATTCCCACAAGGTAAGATCGTTCGCTATCCCATACTAATGACATGATTTGAAGTAAGTCAAAGACATACATATGGATATGCATACATAGATTTGAGGGTGGGGCCGATTCGATCGAAAGCAAAGTTTCATGTGATCGAGCAAGAACCTGACTACCACATAATACTGGGACGTCCATGGCTCCATGATAACAAGGCGGTTCCTTCAACATACCATCAATGCATGAAGGCCCTGCTCGACAACAAGATTGTTCGCATTCCGGCTTCATCATCTCCTTATGCTCCCGTTTATGATATTGAGTTCCTTGAATCTCAAAAAGGCATCCCGGAACCTCCAAGCAGGATTCGCAGTACTCTACTTCCAAGCTGGAAGACTATCGAGAAGGCTGATAACGATCCGTCATCCTTGGCTGCTAAAGTGATCGAGTCACCTACTACACCGACTAAACGCCATAACGATCAAGTCTCAACTCCAGGGACAAACTTCACGACCGATGGAGACGTAGAAGGGAGAGTCATCGCCGAAGGAAAGATTAGCAATTAATCGGGGAGAAAGATGAAAATTCTCCCACCATGAAGAATCGTGTCAGAGTGAGCTATCACTTGAAGAAGAAGTCCAAGATGCCCCACGAAAACTACATGACGGCACTGACTCTACCACTGACGATCTTGAAACAATCAACATTGGGACTGAAGACGATCCAAGGCCAATCCTGATCAGTTCAGCGCTATCACCAGAGGAGCGGACCGAGCTGGTAAAATTATTGAAAGAATATCAAGATGTCTTCGCCTGACGTACGAAGAAATGCCGGGTCGGGATGACAAACTCGTCACCCATCACCTGCACATCGTCCCTGGTTCCAAAGCTTTCAAACAATCGCCCAGAAAATTTAGACACGAAGTCGAGGAGCAAATCAAGGTCGAAATCTAGAACCTATTGGCAGCAGGGTTCATCAAGACTATTCTTCATCCAACGTGGCTAGCAAATGTGGTACCTGTTAAGAAGAAAAATGGTCAAATCAGATGTTGTGTCGACTTCAGGAACTTGAATAAATATTGTCCAAATGATGATTTGACATGCTCGTTGATGCAACCAGTGGTCACGATATGTTCTCATTCATGGACGGCTATAATGGGTACAACCAGATCAAGATGTATGAACATGACGCCAACAAGACTGCGATCCATACTCCCATTGGGAATTTTCACCACACTGTGATGTCCTTTGGATTAAAGAATGCTGGTGCCACCTATCAACGAGACATGACTGCCATATTCCACGACATGATGCACAAGCAAGTAGAAGACTATGTTGATGATGTGGTGGTAAAATCGAAGACTCGAGAATCTCATCTCGAAGTTCTAAGGCAGGTGTTTGAAAGGTGCAGAGAATACAAATTAAAAATGAATCCTTTAAAGTGTGCATTCGGAGTTTCTTCCGGAAAATTCTTAGGATTCCTGGTCACGGCTGAAGGGATCAAAGTCGACCCAGACAAGGTAAAAGCTATTACCACCATGCCTCCTCCACGTACCGTGAAGGAACTACAGAGCTTTATGGGCAAGGTAAATTATGTTCGACGCTTCATTCATGTATTAGCTCAACTCATTGCTTCGTTCACACCTCTGCTGAAGAAAGGAGCAAGCTTCACCTTGACAGCTGTTCAACAAGAAGCTTTCCATAAAATACAACAAATATTATTGTCACCGGCCGTCATGAGGTCTCCAGTGCAGGGACGACCTCTGATTCTTTACACAGCCTCCAGTGACGTCGCCATCGGCGCATTCCTCGCTCAGGAAGACGACGAAGGCGTTGAACGACCGATTTACTACTTCAGCCGCACAATGAGAGATGCTCAACTCCGATATCCAAAGGCCGAAAGGGCATGCCTGGCATTAGTACATCCAATCCATAAGTTCAGACATTACTTACTATCTAACAGGGTCGTACTCATCTCCAAAGTTGATCCCATAAAGTTCTTGCTATCAAGGCCATCCTTGATAGGGAGACCAGCGAAGTGGCTACTCCAGATGTCAGAATTTGACATAGCTTGCACGCCACCTAAAGCCATCAAAGGTCAAGCGGTAGCAGACTTGCTCGCTGCTTTTCCAGGGGAAGAAACAACAACACTACATGAAGAAGTGCCCGGCGAATTCCCATACATCTTGGTCATCAAGGAAGAAACATGGCTTCTATACTTTGATGGGTCTGCCACCCCTAGTAGTGACACCGGAGGAGCGGGCGTAGTGCTGGTGTCTCCATCTGGTGAAGTTTTCTCACATTCGTTCAAGTTGGATTTCCACTGCACCAACAACTCAGCGGAATATGAAGCCTTCCTATTAGGATTATCTTTGGCCAAGCAAGAAGGAGCAACACACCTCGAAATAAGGGGAGATTCAAAATTATTGGTCAACCAAATGAATGGAACATATTCTCTCAAAGAAATCACACTTGCTCCATTCAGAACCGAAGCTCAGCGACTGTTGACCTATTTTGCTGACGTAACGATCTTCCATACTGGACGGACTAACAATAGGCATGCTGATTGCCTAGCAACTCTCGCCTCCAAGCTGCAATTCGAAGGAGCACAGAAAACGATCATTGTACGGAGGCGTACAGTATCTTCGACTTGGCTCACTCAGATCGAAGACATTCCAGCGAACGATTGGCGAGCACCCATCATTCATGAATTGATCAGCTAATCGTTTTTCCCCATCTACATATTGGCGACCACAGTGGGAGATCATTCTCTCGGTTGCAATCTCACAATTTCACAAGATGGTTGGTCTTAGGACTAATTCAACTAATTCAGATCAGAATATCTCAAACGAAAACATTCCTCATGTTACACCTGGCGGCATGGAAAGCATAGGGATCCCGACTTTGGCAAAGTTGGCTCAAATCCTAGAGGTCCATACCAGGAACATGGACCTGATGAAGGAGACGATAAACCACATCCTCGAATTTCTCATCAGATTAACGTCCGAGTTAGGCGGTATCTCCGCTCCAGAAGCCTCAACACCGGGGACTGAAGCGTCATTTGATCCTCAAATCAACATCTTCACCACATACGAGAAGCTGGTGGAAAAAGAGGTCACACATTTGATTGAAAATCTATGTGAACTCCTGCACTTCTCCAGGGATCAGCGAACAGACACATTTTCAGCACTCAACCAGATATCATCCAACGTACAAATAACGCCACCAACACCATCAGTTGAAGAAGTATCCCTAGTGCATGGGCATTCGATTGACAACATCTATTTTGGAGAAGAAGATCGCATGACGGATGAAGGACACAACCGAGCATTGTATGTCACTGGTTTCATCAAAGGCACCGAATTTAGAAGAGCTCTTGTTGACACCGGTGCTTCCACCAATATTGTCACTATGAATACTCTCAGGATGGCCAGATTCCCACAAGGTAAAATCATTCGCTATCCCATCCTAATGGCAGGATTTGAAGGAAGTCAAAGCCATACATATGGATATGCATACATAGATTTGAGGGTGGGGCCGATTCGATCGAAAGCAAAGTTTCATGTGATCGATCAAGAACCTGACTACCATATAATACTGGGATGCCCATGGCTCCATGATAACAAGGTGGTTCCTTCAACATACTATCAATGCATGAAGTCTCTGCTCGACAACAAGATCGTTCGCATTCCGGCTTCATCATCTCCTTATGCTCCCGTCTATGATACTGAGCTCCTTGAATCTCAAAAAGGCGTCCCGGAACCTCCAAGCAGGATTCACAGTACTCCACTTCCAAGCTGGAAGACTATCGAGAAGGCTGATAACGATACGTCATCCTCAGCTGCTAAAATGATCAAGTCACCTACTACACCGACTAAACGCCATAATGATCAAGTCTCAACTCCAGGACAAACTTCACGACCGATCGAGACGTAGAAGGGAGAGTCATTTATCGTCGACGAAAAGATTAACAATTAATCGGGGAGAACGATGAAAAGTCTCCCCACCATGAAGAATCGTGTCAGAGTGAGCTATCACTTGAAGAAGAAGTCCAAGATGCCCCACGAAAACTACAGGACCACACTGACTCTACCACTGACGATCTTGAAACAATCAACATTGGGACTGAAGACGATCCAAGGCCAATCCTGATCAGTTCAGTGCTATCACCAGAGGAACGGACCGAGCTGGTAAAATTATTGAAAGAATATCAAGATGTCTTCGCTTGGACGTACGAAGAAATGCCGGGTCTGGATGACAAACTCGTCACCCATCACCTGCACATCGTCCCTGGTTCCAAAGCTGTCAAACAACCGCCCAGAAAATTTAGACACGAAGTCGAGGAGAAAATCAAGGTCGAAATCCAGAAACTGTTGGCAGAAGGGTTCATCAAGCCTATTCTTCATCCAACGTGGCTAGCAAATGTGGTACCTGTTAAGGAGAAAAATAGTCAAATCATATGTTGTGTTGACTTCAGGAACTTGAATAAATGTTGTCCAAAGGATGATTTTTCTCTACCCAACATTGACATGCTCGTCGATGCAACCAGTGGTCACAGTATGTTCTCATTCATGGACGGCTATAGTGGATACAACCAGATCAAGATTTATGAACATGACGCCAACAAGACTGCGTTCCGTACTCCCATTGGGAATTTTCACTAGACTGTGATGCCCTTTGGATTAAAGAATGCTGGTGCCACCTATCAACGAGCCATGACTGCCATATTCCACGACATGATGCACAAGCAAGTAGAAGACTATGTTGACGATGTGGTGGTAAAATCGAAGACTCGAGCATTTCATCTCGAAGTTCTAAGGCAGGTGTTTGAAAGGTGCAGAGAATACAAATTAAAAATGATTCCTTTAAAGTGCGCATTCATAGTTTCTTCCGGAAAATTCTTAGGATTCCTGGTCACGGCTGAAGGGATCAAAGTCGACCCAGACAAGGCAAAAGCTATTACCACCATGCCTCCTCCACGTACCGTGAAGGAACTACAGAGCTTTATGGGCAAGGTAAATTATATTCGACGCTTCATTCCTGGGTTAGCTCAACTCATTGCTTCGTTCACACCTCTGCTGAAGAAAGGATCAAGCTTCACCTGGACAGTTGTTCAACAAGAAGCTTTCCATAAAATACAACAAATATTATTGTCACCGGCCGTCATGAGGTCTCCAGTGCAGGGACGACCTCTGATTCTTTACACAGCCTCCAGTGACGTCGTCATCGGCGCACTCCTCGCTTAGGAAGACGACGAAGGCGTCGAACGACCAATTTACTACTTCAGCCGCACAATGAGAGACGCTCAAATCCGATATCCAAAGGCTGAAAGGGAATGCCTGGAATTGGTACATGCAATCCAGAAGTTCAGACATTACTTACTATCTAACAGGGTCGTACTCATCTCCAAAGATGATCCCATAAAATTCTTTCTATCAAAGCCAGCCTTGATAGGGAGACCAACGAAGTGGCTACTCCAGATGTCAGAATTTGACATATTTTGCACGCCACCTAAAGCCATCAAAGGTCAAGCGATAGCAGACTTGATCGCTGCTTTTCCAGGGGAAGACACAACAACACTACATGAAGAAGTGCCCGACGAATTCCCAGACATCTTGGTCATCAAGGAAGAAACATGGCTTCTATACTTTGATGGGTCTGCCACCCCTAGTAGTGACACCTGAGGAGCGGGCGTAGTGTTGGTGTCTCCATCTGGTGAAGTTTCTCACATTCGTTCAAGTTGGATTTCCACTGCACCAACAACTCAGCGGAATATGAAGCCTTCCTATTAGGATTATCTTTGGACAAGCAAGCAGGAGCAACGCACCTCGAGATAAGGGGAGATTCAAAATTATTGGTCAACCAGATGAATGGAACATATTCTCTCAAAGAAATCACACTTGCTCCATTCAGAACCGAAGCTCAGCGACTGTTGACCTATTTTGCTGACGCAACGATCGTCCATACTGGACGGACTAACAATAGGAACGCTGATTGCCTAGCAACTCTCGCCTCCAAGCTGCAATTCGAAGGAGCACAGAAAACGATCACTGTACGGAGGCGTACAGTATCTTCGACTTGGCTCACTCATATCGAAGACATTCCAGCGAACGATTGGCGAGCACCCATCATTCATGAATTGAGAAGCTCTATCTTAGAATGCCAAGTCAGCCTCAAGAAATTGAAGAACTACTTCTTGCTTCATGGAGGGCTATACTATCGAAACCCTGATGGATCTCTATCACGATGTCTTGGGAGCGACGAAGCGGAAGAACAGCTCAAGCGCATACATGAGGAAGTCTGTGGGCAAACGTTAGTGGTAACACTTTACAGAAAGCTTCAAAGAATGGGGTACTACTGGCCATCCATGGAGACTCAGTCAAGATCTTTGCAAGGATCTTGTCCTGATTTCCAAACACCTCCTCATCACTTGGAGGTTTTGACGGTCCACCACACTGGGGACTGGAGGGATCCTTACATCAAATACCTCCGGGACAACGAACTACCACTGGAAAAGAAGCAAGCAGTCAAACTCCTCCAGAAAGCTAAGAGATTCGTCTATCTCGATGGGATCTTATACCGCAAAAGCTTTGGTGGAAATTTACTGAGGTGCTTAGCCGAACATGAAATCCCTACAATCCTGAAGGAAGTACATGATGGAGAACATCAAGGAAAGAGGAAACTATTTCTTCAAATTCATGAGAAATATTATTGGCCAAACCATGGAAGATGATGCAGCCGCACACGTTCAGAGGTGTCACCAATGCCAAACCCATGGTAATCTCATCCACACTCCTTGTCTCCCGTTGAATTCTGTGAATAGTCCGTGGCCTTTCTACAGCTGGGGACTAGATATCATTGGGAAGATCAATCCAGCATCTTCAAAACAACATGAATACATCATCACTGCGACAGAGTACTTCACCAAGTGGGTCGAAGCTATTCCTCTTCGAAGCACCACTGGAGTTACGATTGCCGCCTTCATCAAAGAGCACATAATATGCAGATTCGGAGTTCCTAAGCATATCATCACAGATAACGGAACTCCTTTTGCCAATCAAGATGTTGAGAAGCTGCTCAATAAATATGGGATCAAACAAATCTTCTCCACGCCTTACTATCCACAAGGAAATGGTCAAGCAGAAAGTACCAACAAGACTTTGGTCAGGATTATCAGTCGGACGATTCATGACAATCCTCGATCATGGCATGAGCAATTACCCATGGCTCTATGGGCTTACAGAACTGCACCAAGGAGCTCGATCGGTACTTCGCCATATTCCCTTGTCTATGGAGCCGACGCCATACTTCCAGCAGAAATCAAAGTTCCCTCAGCCAGGATTGCAGCATCCAGTGGTGTACAATGGGATGAGGCCGAAATCTCCAGATCAAGAATCGCTGAGCTAGATATGCTGGAATCAAGGAGAACCAAGGTGGAAAAATATGTGGAAGCTTACAAACAGAGGATCTCCAGAGCCTACAACAAAATGGTAAGACCTCGAACATTTCAAGTAGGAGATTTGGTATTAAAGACGGCAAAGCACATTCAACAAGACATGTCCGCTCCTAAGTTCTCTCCTAAATGGGAAGGGCCATATGTTGTTATCAAAGCAGTGTCTAGCGGATACTACAAAATTTTAGCAATCAATGGAGGAAAGGAAGGAAACATCATCAATGGCAAATGGCTCAAAGCTTATTATGCCTGATCCATGAAACAAACTACCTCTTCATCATTTCAAGCATTTTCAAAAATGTAATTTCATTCCTCCAAAGAGCATGCGAATGCTCCTTTGTTCATTAAACATTTCATAAATGAGCAAAATTCGTTCATACCATGATCAACTGTTTCACCTAACTAGAAACTCAGATTTACTCAAAAACAACAACCACAAATGCTCACTCAGAGCAAACCATCCAGCAACGGATAATCCCTGTAAGAAGCCTCGTCAAGCTTCTTCTGAAAAATCTTGGTCTTTGCCTTCAAGTCTTCGACCGCTTTCTCAACCCTTGCTGACTCCAGAGCCAGTATCCTCTCCTCATCCAGTAAAGGCATTCATGGAAATTGCATCAGTAGCCTCTGCCGCCTTATGGACCTTGATTATTTCAAGACGACGATGGAGCCAGCTCACATTGAATCGCAATATCTCACAATTCGAGATCATTTCATCCCATTGGTGCAGTTCATGGTTTTTAACGTCTCGCAAGTGCATCTGATTCATTTCCTCGATGATCGGAAATAGCCCCGCTACCGTGGTTAAAAGGGTTGGAAGAAAACCTTTCCACACTTATGTGGTAGCAATGTGACCATACTTCTTCCAGATCTTGGTGTACATAGACGCATGACATTTGGGAATCACGAATTCGCCGACCATTTCATTGTCTAGGAAGGTATTAATCAATGTGGCTTCGAATAAAAGTCCAGCGATTGGGTATTCACGAGAAGGGACACCGTCTCCGGTCTCCACGGATCCTACAGAATCTTCACATGCCTGGTTACTGCTTTCCTCAACCTCAACCACGGTCACGGACTTTCCACTCTTTCTTCGTCTAGCATCGACGACGACACGGACATCCGCCTACGATGAAATGAAGGAGTGTTAATCCCGGGACTCAGTACAATCTCAAGAGTCATAGGTTTACTTACAGACGATCCAGCTTCAGCACGAGCCGATCCATACCGGGCAGGAGCTCTAACAGTCCGCTTAGGCCTTGCCTTATGAGGAGTAGCATTCTTCTTACAGTCCTACGACAAATCATTCTCTTGTGATCAACAATCTCGATTGAACAAAGACAAGAAAGCAGAAGAAGGAGAAGTGTACAACTTACTGGGATAGACGTTGCTATTTCACGCTTCGACTGAAGATCATTTTGAGAAGAAATGCTATTGCTCGACATGACGGAAAGAGAGTAGGATCAAAACTTCTCTGCACGATGAAACTGACTCAAGAATGGAAGAAATATTTGCGTGGATCATAGATTTGGAGTCTTGAAGATATATATATCAGGTGATACTCATATAGTCAACTCAGTTACAAGTTTCACTGAAACCCTAGACTTCAAAGATCGATACCGAAGACGCGGAGGAAAATAACACGCTGGGGACTGAACATCACGGGTCAAAGGATAGGCCACCCGGCCTTGTACACGTCATGAATCCTCGGTCTTGTGTTATGTTACTTCTCATGAAAATCGACAAGTCATGATGAATTTGGATATATGGACATTGGTCCATGTCATGGATTAGAAGAAATCGACGTTAACAAAATGTTCATCATTCAGAAGAAAAGTCTAATTGAAGTAAAGTCGTTTAAACAGTCAAAAGAAAGATATCCACTATGAAGACTAAAAATGGAATGCTCTAACGTCTAAAGAAGATGGAAGTAAAACTACTCGTCGGACTCATCCGAATTGTCAGCTTCATCGTCACTGTCCTTCTCGGAATCATCTTCTTCAGAGTCACTGTCAGGATCATTGGTGAAGTCCGGTGGACTGAAGATAACATCATCATCTGAACCCGAGTTATCTTCTGTTGCAGCTTCAGCTTCAATTTTCTTCATCGTCCTCTGATGCTCTCTTTCATATCGATTAGGCTTAATGTAACGCTCGGATGGTTCCCATGTGATCTCTCCTTCAGAAGCATCAGCATCAGAATCAGAAGGCACCCCATCCAAGAATTGACGCTTCTTCTCAACCCTCTGTCTCTTACGCCGGGTGCGATCTTTTTCACGTTGACGGGTATCCTCCTTTTTGTCTTCAGCTCTTTTCTTTTCGAGTTCAGCAAAAGAGACTCTTCGCTCACCCAAGGGAACATTAGGCTTCTCCCCTTCCTGGGTAACCCTAGCCTTTGATTTCGTTACAGGAGCGTCGGAATCCGCATCAGAAGAGCCAGAAGAAGAAGAGGAATACCAGTAGTCATAATTGTTGTTATTGTTGGTCGACATTTTCTGGAACCGGAAGATCAAAGATTACCATTATGTAAACAAACCAACATCAGCAAAAAATGGTAACTCTTAACTCTTACCTTTTATACTTCCACTAACAATAGTGATAGTAATGCTAGAGTTAACACCTCAAAATCGTTCGTCTCTTCAAAAACTGCAAAAAACGAACAAAACTTTATTTAGTTTCCGAAACTGATTTTCATGAAATCACAGACACAATTTTCATAATGTGAACATTCACACAACTGACCTATGAAGTTCATAACAATACAATATTCTATCATAAATATATTGTCTATCTTTGATGAATCCTCAAAACCCACGTTTTGATTTTTCGAAAAAAAACAACAGCAATTAATGCAACTTGCACACATAAATTCTCAAGGATTTTATCTAACGGAAACAAACTCATGCAAATAAAATATATCATCATATTTTGCACAATATATGTCACGGCTGCATATATATATAAAAAAAAACTATTTTTCCTTCGTATCGTCATTATTTGTCTTTAAAACGAAGGTTTATTCAAAAAATATTGTGAAAGCTCACATCTCATACATATGATAAAGTTTTGTATTTACATGAAATCTCATAAACAAAATTTTATCACTGGACACAAGTTCATCATACATATTTTCCTTCGTGTCATCGTTATTTGTCTTTAAAACGAATGATTATTCCGATTTCATGAAAATTCACTCCTTTTATGATAAACCTTGGTACACATGAAAACTCATAAACTAAGTTTTATCACTGGACCTAGGTTCATATAAAAAAAAATCTCTCCTAAATCAGGGATTATAGTTAGTTTTCAAAACTAACGATTGAACGAACATACGTTTTCAAAAACGAGGGTTTTTCATAAAACTCACACTAATATACACACATGTATATAACTTCATCATGATCGAGGCATGAACAATTCATGAAGGTATTAGAATCAGCAAACATAAAAAAAAAACGTACCTGGGAGCGCCGGCCGAAAATTGGCCGACGGCGGCAACGACGGCGGCAGGTGGTGGTCCGGCGGCGGCGGGAATCTTCTCCTGCTGGCGTGAAGGTGCAGAGATGATGGAGAGATGGTCGTGGGAAAAAAAAGGATTAATCCCTTTTATATCAATTTTATTTCCAAAACCTAATTTTCTAAGGATTTCCTTATTGGGCCCGACCCGCGAATCCTAACCGACCACGGACTCGTCGCCTAAACCAGCGGTTCAACACCAATTTATACTCAGCAAATGACGCTCCAATCATGACATTGAAGACTTCATAATTTCCTTATTAACACGGAATCAATCTCTAGCTTCACAAACAACTTCAAAACTCTAACTTCATCAAACTCGAATTACTCTTCATCTCTAACCTCAATTCATCCAATCGATCAAAACCCATATGAAATCCCTTCTTAAAACATCAATTCATCTTCCTTGGCTTTTCTCACAAACCCTAGTTCAATCTCTGAGAAACCCTAGTTCTCAGTTGATCTCCAAGACAACTTCAGAACTTCAATTGAACCTCTACCCATGATTCATCGTCAACAATCACCCCTTAATTCATCTTCTAAATCTTCAGAACAACAATCATCTCTATAAACCCTAATTCATATTCTCTGTTTCACCTTTTCGTTGAACCCAATCATCAACAACACCGTTAACGTTCATTAAATGATCTCCATCGTCTTCCCTTGACCTCAAACCCCATTTCATCAATCAAAACTCAACAAAAGAAGAACAGAGGAACGAGAGAAAGAAAGAGAAGAATGAAGAAGAAACAGAATAATAGAATGAGTTTATCTTCTCGGTTCGAATGGGATAATGCCGACCAGGATTTCTAAAGGCACCCGACCAAAAGATAAGGGCAGCCAAACGGTTTATAAAAAAAATGACATTTCTTCCCTTCATATTAATTTGATGATATCTTCTTCGTCCGGTATCCGAATGACACGTTCGAGTAGTCCATTCTGTATAACTTTCCGATGTCTATTCAATCGTACTAGTTTTGTATCTAGATCATTGTTAGATTAATTTCTATTAATTAACGTTCGTGTTAGACTAATCGAGTCATTAGCGGCTAAGATGTCTCTTGACTGGTCTAATAGAGTTGACGAGCTTGAGGGTCTTTACATTCTCCCCACCTTATTCATTTTCGTCCTCGAAAATCGAACCATCCTTCTAGTCTTCAAAACTCCCCACCTTAAAGAATAATCTTATTTCTTATCTAAGCGCAAACAACAAGAAACAAAACACAAACCTATATGGCTTTCTACAACTAAAATTTGTGGCTCTAGTTTCAATAGATTAGTTTCTATTTCAATAAGTCACTGTTTCTAATTACAAGAGAAGATACTGTATAAGAAAGTCTCTAAGTAAAATTTGGGATCTATCAGTTCACTAATAGAAGCAAGTATCCCTTCTATGCCTAGTGATACAAGAATGCAGTTGCCCTGTCTAGGTTCGCGACGCCTGACAATGCCTACCTACGTAACAAGTATCACTCGAACACATCTGAATTACCTACCTCACTTATCCCCAGTGCTGGATTAACTAAGTATTAATTTGTTACGATTAATTAGTCTTTAACTTCTATCTTAACTGGTGTAATTCTGTTAAATTTACTTTGTACATTATATACATATTTCACAACATTTTAAACAATTTAGTTATCTGAATTATTTATTTTATTTTATTTTTATTTATCATCATTATTATTTATTTATTTTAATAAAATCGGATTTTAATTCCAAATGAAACTATATTATTATAACTAAATAATAATAATTTTTTTTTAAAATTCATGTACTATTTAAAGAATAACGTAATGTTATAACTATTATCCAAATGTTATTATGTAATGTTGTATCTATTTGTTCATTTCATTATGTGACTTGATATAAGTAAATTACCGCTAACAATTTCTCATAGTTGTTTGATATTGATATTGATATTTTTACTATTATTATTATATTTATTTCTTATTCTTTAGACCGGTAAAAGTTAATCGTAATTAATCATAATGCCAAGTTTAATTTTATTAATAATACTATATTTGATTTGATCTAACTTTACTTCCCCTAAATTTACATTATTGTTAAATAATCCTTAAGTTGTACTATTAATAAAATTACATTTTGCTATTACTATCCAATAATTATTATCCAAATGATATTTATAATAACCCTAAATTTTATAGTAATTAGCATTATATAATATTATTATTTTCTTATCTTATCAAATTTTAATTTATTATGGAAATCATACAAAGCTTTTGGTTGGTAACCTAGCGACAAGTTGTGCTCCAACTCCTCTCTGAATAGCAACACCTAATCTATAAAAAATGAAACTACCTACGCCACTGTCATTGCTAAATAAACAATTCTTTAGACGCTTGAAAAAAACCAGAGTACCCTCACCAAGTTCCCCTAAGGTAGAAAAAGCCAGAACACCCAATCCATATCCATGTGCAGCACACTTGTCCAAGTACTTGGTACGTTTACGAGAAACCACACCAGAAATAGCCTTACCAGGGACAAAAGAGCAGACACCATCACCAGTGAAGGGAGAGACACTTGTAACATCCATACAAACATCTTTCCCATTTTCCCAGTTAAGAACAAGAATATAAGCGGGCTTTAGATCTTTGTCACCATCTGTCCGAAGACCGAGAGAAACCTCCTTACGCGCAGGCACATTGGCTTTGTAACAAATATCAATGATAACATCACGAACAACATCATGGCGAAACTTATATCCAATATCCTTAGCACAATGAAGCGCATGATCTCCAAAAATGTCCATAGATTTGTTATAACTTGGGCATAAACTATTGTCAACAAACAGAGGAATACCAAGACGATAACAAAGCACAACTCTAAATTGTCGAGGTCCGAGGCATTGATTAAGCCCACTAATGGGCACCGCCAAAAGATAATCTTGGGCATGCTTGACACGGTTACATTGCCATAGAACGGAATCTCTTGCAGACATATGAAATCTCTTGTAGACATATCAAAAATTATTGTCTTAATTAAATTATCATTTTCATCATTCTACACCAAGCCTTAATATTTTAAATATAATTCTACATTCCCCTGAAGATTGATATAATAGATTTTATTCATTCAGATTGAATCCGTAAATTATACTGACGTTGGTAATTGCGTAAAAATTATAATATATCCTAATAGTCTTTAGATTTTGATATTAACAATAAGTATCTTATTCACAAGCAAATTTATTCTCATTTAAGTTTAATCTTGTTCAAAGCATTCAAGTATTATAAAAATCACTTCATGTGTATAATTTAGTGATTTAGTGGATCATTTATTGGACTATAGATAGTCTAGGTATAAGATTGTTAACATGTTTAGTATTTATTCTGTGCTTTATATGATCTCACGTTCTTTTATTTCTACTTAATAGGTCTTATTTATCTATCTGGTTTAAACGCAAAACGCATAATTCTAATTTATTATTAGTTAACTTTGCAAAACTTAATTGTAGGTTAGCACTAATAATTTTCCATTGCTATTTAATCATAATCATTGTTTAATCACTACATATTTGTAAATGAGATTTTAATTTAAGTTATGCTCGATATAACACTAATTTAATTTCTAACAGTTTAAGTTTGTCATACTAATTTTCCATTTCAAAAGATGATTGAATTTATTTACGAAGAAGGATCCTATTAATATACCAATTTATTTTCTTTTAATTCTAATATTACATTAAGCATCTGAATACTATTATTACTACTTCATGTATATTGTTTTTTTAAAAGATTTACTGGATCATTTGTCAGCCTAAAGATAATTCGGTACAAAATTTCTAATAAATTGAGTCTTTTTATTTTATACATTATATCCTTATCTTCTTACATCTAATTCCTAATGTATGATATTAACTATCTAGTTTAAACGCAAAACGTATATCTCTAATTTGTAATTAGTTTAATTTACAAAACTTAATCGTAAATAAGCGTTATCAATTTTCCATAATTATCTAACCATAATTATTATTTTTGTCGTTATATAGCTTTAACGAAATATTAGTTAAGTTAAGTTCAACATGATACTAATTGATAAATGTTAACACTACTTTATTAAAATTATTATTATTACTATTATTCCCATTTATAATTACTATTATAATTTTTTTATTATTAACATTGATGGTCAAACTATTATTTTAACTACTCTTACAAAAATTATTATGTCCCAAAAATATTATTAACATTTATGTGATTATAAATTGTTGACCCTATGTATAAGTCAGGATGTTCAATAAGTTTTCTACATGACTTTCAAGATTTATCAATTGTGTTAATCTCACTATTTTTCTAGTATTATATTATGTACATGTTCATACTTTTTAGACTGATTATTCCCTAACATTTATTAGCTAAGTTACTGGTGTACCCTACAATTTTTACTGGTGGGAATAATATAATTGTCCCTCCTTTTCATGGGTTGCACAAATACCCTTATGAGACAATAAAAATACCCCCTCTCCATCTATAGGCCCATCAGGGGTCCATTAATAACTTTTTTGTTTCCATATTTACCCACCTCACACAATCTTTTACATTATTTTCTTTCGAGATCTGATTCTTTTCTCTCCATCTACCTCCTCCGCCATCACCAAAGCTGCAACCTCTTCACTTCTCCATCGTTGCTACCAGAGTACCACAATCATCTCTTACGCCACCACCGCAACCAACACCATTAGCGCCACCATCTCTATCGTCACAACCATCACCATATTTTCACCCTCTATTGTCAATTAATTAGATCGATTTTCACCCAAGTCAGTTTCTTCCGCCGTGAGTAAATTGGATCCACCATCTGCACCACCACCTCCCAAATTGATTATAGATCGTTTTCCCACTTTTGTAGCCGTAGAAATTCAGTATGGTAACGAATCGGCGAGAACCGATTTCAGTTGATTTCAGTTTGAAGAACCAGAAATCGATGATAACGATGTGTATCGATTGTGAAGAGACGATGAAAATATTCATCAATAAGTGGATCCGAAGATTCAATCATCAAAACAAATTAAAAGATAAGTTTGATCTCTTACTGTCATTCTAACTAGTAGCCTAAATTTGATTTTGGTTTTGATTTTTTTGGTGTTGATTCAACATGATTTCTTTGTTTATTTCGATTTTAATTGAGCTCTTGATTGTAAATCATTTCTGAAACAAAGAAATAAATTTGTTTGTACTAGTGAGGTTGGTGGTGCTGATGGTGATAGAAGCATAGGGTATTGGTGTTGTTGTTGTTATGGTGGTGGAAGGTGTTGTTACAGCGGTGGTGGTGGATGTTTGTTGCATTGCAGGTGATGGTGGTGGTTTTTATTGTAGTAGTGAGGGTGGTGGAGTATTTTTTAAGGGATCAACTACTGTTGTTGACACCACTTATGGGATCAACTCCTGTTGTTGACACCATTTTTATGGGATCAACTACTATTGTTGATTCCATTTCTGAATCAATTCATTTTGTTGACATCATTAGTATAGTCATGCTTGTAGTTTAAATCATGTTTGTTAAAAAAATTAGATACTTTATAGTACGAGTACCTAAATTTCTCTTCGTATTGTGTATTGCCTCTCTTACATCAACATTATAGAGACTAGTGTGCTTATGGATTACGTTTTTTGTGGTTTTTGAATGTGTTAGTTGATGGGTGTGGTAGTGGTGGTTGTGAAGGTGTTGGTGGTGGCTTTTGTTGGGATGGTGGAATCAACAATGGAGATTGACTTATTTTGCAACTATTTTGGCTTCAGGAGCATATTTGGGAACTACTACATCGGGGATTATGTATGTATCAGGTACTGAAATCACCAACAATGCATAATATTAATAATTTATGGGATCAACTCCTAATGTTGATAGCATTTTTACGGGATCAACTATTGTTGTTGATTCAATAAATGGGATCAACTCATGTTGTTTACTCCATTTTTATGGGATCAACTACTGTTGTTGACATCATTTCCTTGGATTAGTATAATTATGCTTGTAGTTTAAATGCTTTGATTTTTATAGATGTAAATTCTTCAAAATGTTAAATTTGTGGTGCAATGGTAACACGACTAATTCCACGTCAGATGATGCGTATTCGACTCACGCCAAATTCACTCATTCATATATGTCATTTTGTATCAAACTTTGGTTGTTGCAGGCCGTAGATGGTTGTTCCAAAGGTTATATTTTGTAATTGTCATATAACGATTTGGATTTGAGATTTTTGATTCACTGCTCTAGCACGAAAGGGCTTAACGATTAGGTTTCATACTTGTTGGATGTTTCTTTTTTTTATGCTTTTTGGGTTGGAGTTGTTATGTTTTGTAACGACATACATTCTGATTTATTTTTATGAATGTTATTCTTGTGTTTCTTAAGGATATGTCAGTTTGCAGGTTCCAGGTTTATTGGTTTTTATAGGAAACATACTTATATAAATATGTTGATCTCACTTAAAGGGATCAACTTTTGTTGTTGATCCCACTTAAAGGGATCAACTTTTGTTGTTGACCCATTTACTGGGATCAACTTTGATTGTTGACACAATAAAAGAACTGGAATATGTATTAGTAGAGTTATTTTTGAACTTTTATTTTTTGGATCAACTTCGGTTGTTGACACCAAATTTTGACGGTGGCGGTGGCGGCGGCGGTGGCGGAAACAACAGCGGCGACGTCAGCGGTGTTACCAATGATAATGGTGGTGGTGAAATATTAGTGGTGGTTGTAATAAGTAAGTAGTGGTGGTGGATTGGTGGTGGTGGCGGTGCTGGTAGTGGTGGAATGGTGGTGGTGGTAGTGGCTGTGAAATAAGAAAAAAATTGTTAATGGATAAGGATAAGGTTTGTAAATGAAAATAATTATAAGTGAGGGTATTGAGGTAATCTATTTATTAATGGATAAGGTTTTTAAATGATAGCGGTATATTTATTGTTGTATAAGGGTATATTTGTTGGGTGTCAAAATTAGGGGTATTTAATTAATATACCCTTTTTACTTCATTACATACACAAACAAATAATCAAATAAGTCTTTTAATTATTAAAAACTTTTAGTGAGTAAGATTTATCTCACAACCCAACCCAGTTCTAAACCATTCTAGTTCACTAACTCTCACTGGCTATTCCTATCTTTTCCCATGTAAGATATAATAGTGAGCTCTGATACCAACATTGTAGTGCCCCCAAAACTAGCAGCTGACGAATCCAAGAGATTAACTAAATAAAGAAGCACTAAAGATCTAAATCATATACTTAAACATTCCATTAAGAAATATGTTACAAAACTAAACCCAAAAACTAACCCGACTCTAAAATATATATATACAAGAACTTCTCTCAAATGATACATATACCATAGTCATTTGGTTTACAAATACAATATGCAATATAATAAACATAGTAAAATTTAACCAACTAACGAAATCAACCCTTCGAAGCTTTCGATGCGCAACTCTGATCTGTCTCTAAAATTGAAAGTGGGAATGGGTGAGCACATCATCCCTAAAAGGGGTGCCCCCTAGGAATAACATTTAACTTTTAAGTAACCATTGGAAATGATTTGAAAACAATTCATGTTTTCCCTGAACACTAAAACACAACCAATTTCACAGAGGTAAACAATCATGTATATGGAACTAACTCCTTCTAAACAATGTATAATATGGTGACTCGTCCCGCACCTAGATAATAATATGGTGACTCGTCCTGCACCAGTAAATGAAGGAGCAGTACCCTATATACCACAAATGGAAATTCTCATTTCCAAACAATCAAATGGAAATTCTTATTTCCCAAACAATTCATAAATACAAACAAGGCATTACAATTCCTTTCCAAACAATGGAAAGATTAAAAGAATCAACGGTACTTTCGGAGTTTAAAATAAAACAATGCATGGAATACACAATCAGACTACGCATGAATTTGTTGAGCATAAACTTTTGTAAAACAAAACAACAATAATCAAAAAAGAGCTAAATGTAAATTCCCACCTCTTTTGATGACAAGCCACGCCTACCTCGATATCCACGATCCACTGGTTCATCCTTTGAATCGATCGTTGTTAATAACTAACTATTAATCACACGAGAACTCTAAGAATCTGGCCACAATGGCTCACACAAGAATCATATAGTTACATCTAATGGTTCTAAGACCATTTATTGTTCTACATCTTTTATCATCTATCTTTATCAAATCTAAGGTCTATTAATTCAATTAGATTAGCTTTATAGTCAATTATCTAAGTCTTATGAACATCTACAACTTTGTAGAAGAAACCAAAGGTCAATTCGGACCATAAGGGTCTAAAATATCAAATATGAACACTAGACTTAAGCCCAAGTCTACTAATCTGGTCCATAACCTAAGGCATGATTTATATGAGTCAACTAACGGTCATTAATTGTCAATCTAACAGTCAACGAGTCTCCAACAGTCAACGTATAAGGTCAGGTCAACAGTCCAGGGTCAAGGTCCAACTCGGGCCACTGAGTCAACTCTGGCCAGGTCTGGTTAACTCAGTCAAACACACTAAGTCAGTTAGGTACAAAAACAGTCAGATAATCTGACGGAGATGACTAACAGGCTTAAGTCTCAAGAACAAAAATTCATATAATCACTATACATTCCATTCAAATTTAAAATAACTTCAAAGCACAATTTCAATTACAACTTCAGCTTACCTTTAGGTAGCAGATGCAAGCCTCCGCCGAGACCATTAGAACTCTATATCTACCACTACAGATCAACCTAGCTCAATCACTAACACAAACTGCAGCTCCTACACTTATTTCAAATTCACTTCAGTTATATTTCTTTCAACATTCCATATCATTACATAGTTCATCCACTTACTACTTCAATTTACTAACAATCTTTATTCTAAATCCAGTTGTAATGCCACAAATTTAACCAACCTTCCACCCTTCATTATAGTTCTATTTCTTGTACTAGCAGTTACAACAACATCCTTAATATAGTTCACCACCATTATCAGTTCAGCTTGTTCTTTATAATTTCACCATCAATACACAACTTCATCTCATACCAAATGCAATCCAGTAACCCACCTTCACCGTCACAACAACAACAACACCATTCTCATGGACTGCCATTAGATTCACTACCGGCACTGCTAATTCATTACATCTAAGACCACAACCATCAATGCAATTCAAATCAAATAACCATTTCAGCACCACCAGCTTCAATATAAACTTATCTCAATTTCAAAAACACACCGAACTAAAACACTATAAATTCAGTTCAACTTCAATCTTAACACAAATCATTCTAGAAATCACAAACATCCACAACAGACCATAATACATCTCCAGCTTCGAATCCAATTACACAGACAACATCACCATCTCATTCCACCTGCAACTCATCTCAACAACAAACTTCATTCTCATTTCAAAAACAAAGTAATAATAAATAACAAAACAGGAATTTACAGACTCCTAAATGACTACTTACAGTACTGGTAAGATACAGGACAAATAGAAAAAAAGGAAACTAGTATCGTTATGTAAATGCAGGAAGTAGAATGCAAATAGAATCAAGAGATGATGCAAATATGTAGGTATTCTAACTGAAACCAGATGTAATGATGCAAGTGCAACTGTAAATATATAAATAAATAAGACTTACAGCTAAGGTATATACTGAGATGTAGAATATGCAAGTAAACTAGTTTGAGAGAGAACCAACAGGTGCTAACTGCATGCACGGATGGATTAAATTAATGATAACTTATACTATAACACAGGGGAAAAAATTAAAACTGGCAGTAGAGAACTAAGATGCAGAGTATATACAAGTAGATTAAAATTTAGTAGTTAACCTACAATGTCAGCTAAATCAACACAGTGTAAAACCAAAACCAAGTTAGTTAACAAATTGTCATACCAGAAAAGGTTAAACTAGAACAGTGTCGAACCAAATCAGAGTAAAATCAGAAAGCAGTCTAAGGCAGGGTTATGGATTATAATTTAACAATATTGCAGTTTATAGCACCAAAGGGGCAGCACTCACAGAGAGGTTAAAAGGAGAAAATTATCAAGCAATTAACTATAACATCAACACACTATTTATCCAATCAGAGAGAATAGAGCATTACTTATATAAGCAAGCACTATTAAACAAGAAGTGGGAGCAAACAAAAGGTGTCAACCACCAGCTCAATCTAGAAGGTAACCTAGTAATTAGCAAACACAATACGTAAATGTATGGGTGTACCAAAAACTGAGATACAAGGAAGCATATTAAACTTAGATATGGGTTATAGACAGTGAACCAAAAAATGTAGGGGGTATCCACCGGCCCTTGAATGTGACTTTTGTTGCATTGGGTATGTCCGATTAAGGAAGATGTTGGTGTTGTGAATCTTGAGATTCTGAAGATGGTGCAGTGATGGCTGGATGTGTCGAATCGTCTTCAATAGAAGCAGTGCTGGGAGTGCAAGTGATGGAACTGACATATAAATAAAGAGTTGGAAGCTCCAAAATGTCAGGCTTGAACTTTTTCGCTGGTTGAAGGATATTTATACATTGATCCAGTTCTTCAGTAGTTACAATTCTTGAAAAGTCTGCAGCAGAAGATGAACCAATGCTTGTACTGTTCAAATAAGATTGTTGCTCGGGGTTTAGTCACTTTATGGCTGGGCTTGGGAAGTCACTGTCTGATATGAGTTCAGCTTCTTCTATGTCAGAGACAAGGAAATTTGTAGGACTGAAAGGTTTATGAATCTCAGTAAAATGAGGGGCGAGGGAGCAACCAGTTCAGAACTTTGAGTCTCGAAGGTGCTATTTTCTTCAGCTAGCCATGTTTCCGCAATGGACCTTGAAGAGTCTGAGATGGGGCCATAATGAAAACCCTCTTGCCGGTAACCTTCCTCTCTGAAGAAAGAAATCTCAGACTTGTCTTGATCGGAGATCGCATGTGATTCAATAGGGGATGAAACCCAATCACTCCAATCCGTATCTGGTGCTTCAATATCCACATTGTAAAGCATCTCTTGATGGTAGTCATCATCATACTCAGGTTCTAAGAAAGGTCCTAACGCATGAAGATTATTTTGAATAGGAACTTGAGGTGGGTTTTGTAGCAGCAAATCTTGGTGGTTGAGCAGATAGATATCAATGCAGTTTTGTTGTTCATGTCCCAGTCTATGACAATGTCTGCAAAACAACCTTGGCAGTTCTTGGTATACAAAATCAATTATGTTGACGCTTCCACGATCATTAGGTGCAGTAGTCTCAAATTGAAGTGGCTGGGTAACATCTAATCTAAGCCTAATTTTCATGGTGTTGTAACCATTGAAATGGTGGATCGGGTCATCATACGCTACTAGAACTCCAAAGTTTTGAGTGTTCTTTATGACATTGAGAATTCTAGTTTGTTCAGGGAAGATATTTTGAAGTGAGATCTCAAAAATCTCAGAGGTGATTTCAAAGTTGTCAGGGAGAGAAGAGAAGCTACAAGGTTGAAACAAGAAGGTGTCTCCATAAATCACCCTAGTTCCTTTCCTAAGGACAACAAAGTACTCAAAGATAGACTCAAATTTGATCAAGTAATAACCCCTACCAAGCTTGCTAACTGATAGTTCACCAGCAAGCTTCCATCTATATTTTAGAGCATTTCTTAAGAAAAAGGAAATTTTATTCATTTTAGTTTAAAAGCAACCCACCAGCTGATGCTGCCAATCAGAATCAGGAAGAAAAGCATTCCTAGCATTAGACATAAGAAATCCAGAGCTTGACACATCTCTAAATCTACTAGAAAACATTGAAAAACAAGCTAAAAGAAGAACAGAACATTACTGGAAAGGGAAAACAGGCAAGGACCTAAGGAGAGCATGAAAAGGGTGAGATACAATAAGAAGTTTTGAGCCATATTTATAGGCGAAAGGGGTACAGAGAATTCTTTAGGTTTTAAATTTTAATTTAATTTTAATTTTCAGAAAAAATGTGAAAAGTTATGCAGAAAAAGGGTTATTTGAAGAAAGATAGTGAAAGGTTACAACAAGAAAATAGACTTAGGGTTACCTATTCAAATTTCCGATTGCCACCTCAATTTATTTATCTCCAAAAGGAATATTAAAATTGATCTGAGCAGACAGCAGCAACAGTGAGGATGAACAGTGCACTTTGGAACTTGCAGAGAGGACCCTCTGAGTTGAAAAATCGCCGATTAACAGAGAGGAAGGTTGAGGATTCATGATGAATTGAGTTCTTCCCGCAGGCGTAGACAACATCAAAAAGAAGAATCAGAATCGATAAAGGTACCATCAAATCAGACAAATCACAGTTTCAGTAATAAAACTGGATGGATCGACGGAAGGTTGAAAAGAAACGACCACAGCCTTGAGCCACCATTTACATCACCAAATTCTAGGGTTAAATAACACCAAATCTAATCAGAACTTTCCCCAACGCTTTGAAAGGCTACATCTTTGACGGGCCGGTGGATTTAGGTTTTAGCTAGTAGGATTGAAGAAAATCATTGAAGATGATTATGAATTAAAAATGAATTAGGTTCGTAGAAGGAGATGAATTGGATAAAATTTTAGGATGGCGAGTCGAATCGTGTTTGTTATATAGTAGGTTACCAACTAATCATATAGCTTGCAAATGAAAAATTTAAAAATCACTTGGGCTTCTGATATGGTGTAAAGATTTACTTGGGCTTTTAATAGGAGGTGCAAATTTATGTTTTTTTTTATTAGGCTTACTAAACTGTATCATAGTGTAGATTTTGGGCGATCACGGGTGTGCAAATTTATGTGTTTTCTTTTATTGCACGACTTTGCTCCGCCTCTGGTCTGAATGTAGCAGCGAAATAAAAAATAGCCTAATTTATAAGCACAGCAATGAACATCGGCCAAATCCAAGACGACCTATCTCAGATTAGGGGAAGATCTTCAATAGTTGGTGATCCTATCACTTTTTCACGGAACCTCGCTGATGCATGTACCGAATACTCTACGTACCACGGATATCAAGAAAAAGAAAAATTTAGTGTCCAAGTATGCGATGCCAAGGCAGACCACGTAAGTCTCTTCAACCGAGTTCAGGACCTCACTCAATTTCCCCCTAATTTGGATTCTTGTTTCAGTCTGTGTGCGGCTGTTACTGTGCTTACGATCCTCTGGTTCTACCCAATCGATGCCACCCGACAGAAGAATTGTACCGGATGCACTGCATGTCCTCTATAAAACCCGAGGTCGACTGATAAGCTGCTTCAGGGAAAACACCTGATAGGCTTAACACTCACCAATTGCCTGGCATTAATCAACAGGGGAAATTAGGGGGAGACCCAAAAAAAAAATATTGTCATTCTCAGGCCCACAATTAATTTTAGGTACCGTGACACCCATAATTATATGAAATTGTTAAAAATGTCTGCATGACGGATTATGCATCCGCATGACGGGTTATGCATCAAGGGTATAATTGGCAACGCAACTTGGATAAAACATATCTAAAAATTCGCGCCTTGGAATTTTACAAATTTTACATCGTTGGAAATCTTTTTAAGAGAGCTACGCAACGAGTACAAACAACAATATTAAATTTTTGTTTTTCACGAAAAAATCGGAGGTGATCATCATTTTAGGCAAAATTTCGAAAACTGACTACATAACCATTATGCAGCCACCAAAAAAGATGCATAACACATTCTGCAGACGCATAACGAATTATGCAACCATTTTCTCGACTGCATAACAAATTATGCATCTGCATAACAAAGTTATGCATCTATAACAAGTTATGTAGCCATTGTTTTGGTTAATTTTAGTGCGTACATAAAAAATTGATGCATTATGCAAACATATTTTCGGATGCATAACAGGCTATGCATCTATTTTCTCGATGCATAAAAGATTGTGCAACAAATTTCTCGATGCATAATGCATTATGCAGCCATATTTTCGGATGCATAACAGGTTATGCATCAATTTTCACGACTGCATAACATGTTATGCAGATATTATTGTAAGTGCATGACAAGTTGTGCAGTCTTTGTTTTTGTTGGTTTCAATAGTGACGAAAAAGTTGATGCATAACGTGCTATGCAACCGTTTTCTGGACTGCATAACAAGTTACGCAACAAATTTTGTAGATGCATAACAGGTTATGCATCCATTTTCATATCTGCATAACAACTTAAAACAACACCCAATAGACTAAAAACCAAATCTGATCTTGACATATTATGCAATCAAACAGCTTATCTCCTTGCAACAAGTTTTTCCATGAAGCTATCAGCTGCATGTATAATTATAATAACCACATAATTAGTAATGAAGAATAAATGGGAATTTGAGGGGGTTTTCTCCGTCAGAACGAAAGAGTTCTTTAACAAATTCTAAGTTGAGGCTCCAATTTGATGTCAACAAATGGGAATCTCCAGTTTGATTAACTTCCTGTCCCTGGTATCCTTCGTAAAGATGCAGCACGTCGTCGAAGCTATCGAATTCATTAGGTGTTTTGTCAAATATTGCTTTAATTTCTGGACGAACGACATGACCCAGTGCTTTCACCGCATATAAGCTAGAAAGTCTGAGAACTTCAACTGACTAAATTTTTCATCTCTTGGAATGTATATGTTCAGGTTCCATAAAAACAAGCGAGTTTCGTAATTTGGATCTACAAGTAAATCAATGAATTTGTATTAAAAAAATATGATCAAAGAAAAGAAAATGTAAAAATTGGTAAATCTTAGAATCGACATAGGAAAAAAAGTTTAAGCAGTATAAATTATGAAACCTTTTTTGTCTGGTTTTCGCCCCGTCCTTCCTCGCCGAGGGTAAGGTAACTCAGTTGAATTTCCGAGAATGGGACGGTCGGTTCCCAAATCATTGTACAGTGCATAATCATCGTATTTCAGCAGCAAGTATTCTTCTTTGTTTAATCGACTAGACCTTAACCCAATTCTTCGTCTCTGCATCAAATCCATGTCCAATTCTCGATCTGAACCCTTCAAGCACATACCACATTTCTCTAGTCTCTGGAACTTAACATTCATCTCTATCTGATTCTCTCAAGAACACCAAACCCTAGCTTCAGCGGCATCAAAATCAGGTGTTTTCTTCTTCATCTCAAAACGAACCAACTCTAATTGATGTTCTCTGATAGAAACAACTTCACATCTTCATCAGTAGCTCTCTCTGCCCATTTCTTTCTCGATTTCGTCTGCCTCAATTTCAGATGTAATAAGGAGATATTAATCAAGTATTTGGCAGAAAAGTGGAAAACCCAATAGGTGCTCTTGCTTTAGTCTCCACAGAGCTGTTAGGGGTTATCAGAAAATATATGGAAGGAACACTAATCAACTCCTCATTGTTACTTCCACCACAAATCAGTTTAATTTCAAAATCTCGATTTCATTTAGGGTTTTGCAAATACACCCAAAAGAAGAAATCCTTGCAGCCGAGAGAGGAAGGCTTGGAATTGATCCCCCAACATTTGACAAAGTAGCAAAAGAAATCAATTAGTTCCGGTGAAGAGATTTTGCAGTGGCATAACATCGAATGAATGAATTTAATCTCAAATCTCCATTACCATTCGTAGAAGAACAAAGTAGTCCCGGCGTAGGAAATAGCAAGGAAATAATCACGAAGTAATGTTTACTCGAAAAACCAAAACTACATCGCAGAAACAATACTCCTCGAGAAGGAAATCACAGAACTTTTCTGGGCGTGGAAGAAGGAATAACCTAATTTTAATAAATATGGATTTGTGAGAAATTTTTTCTCAAATAATGGGTGCGCGCCTGAACTTTTCTGGACGTGAGTTTTTTATTGTAAGAAATCTGAAAAATGGATGTAGTAGTAATTTTCACTAATCAATATATCCTTCCGATAAATCCTAGGGTCGCTCTTTGAGGAAATGCGGACAAAGAATGGTAGGACCATATCGACTCTTCATCCTGTTAATGGGTCGTGCTAATCCTAAAACCCACACCACACCCCATCATCAGTGGGCTTTGTTTGCTGTGTTCAGCTTTTGAATGTTCCCTCGCACGTCCGACACGTGGACGAAATGTCAACTCTGCATCACGTGGGGCCATGATCATCATCACATTTCCGCGTACAAGTAAGTTCACATAAAGGCGTTCATATTGTGCCGAACTTGCAGATGCACGCACACGATGGTGAAAGCGTTTGTCGGACCATGTTTTGGCGTTTCTAGGTCCTAGTTTTCACAACAGAGGTAATCACATCAAATTTGACAGCTGCTGCATCATTTACCCCTTGGGTTGTAAATTTTCTTTAATGAATTTCATATTCTTCCATGGTAGTGACCGAGAAAAAACTGATTACATGATGGTTAATATTTGATCATCACATCCAGATATAATATATTGGCACAACAACAACAGAGAATTACCGCAACAGTGAGGAAAGTTCAGCGAGCAACCCGTCAAAACGCATAATCATGGGACCGACATAATTTGGAGAAACTTAATCCTCAAGTTAGACAACCCCAAGAAGCATTCAACAGCTTCCCCCATACCTCTCATAGCTTAGTCGTTTTCACTTTTTTGATTAGAGAAAAACCATTATATGTCGATATCTTGCCATTAGTTGGACTCCAACTGTACATTTGACTTGCAATACACGATTCTCCTGACATAACCCTGATGTCACACCAGCGTAGTGAGAACAAATGTGGACCAGAAAAAATCGAAAAACTTTGTTTTTTTATTCTTTTTTTAAAAAAAATACAAACAAAAAGGAAAGAAAAAGAGAGAAACGCGTTTTTTTGACAGATAGTTTCCGACACACAACACAGCCTTGTTGTACCACCAAAACACACTGTTTTCTCTCTCTCTCTTTCTCATTAAACTCTTTTGAGAAATGAAAATCAGAATTCAATTCCCTTAGATTTTGTTTATATTTCAACAACAAACAAAATCTGTTAGTTTTTTGTTCTCTTCTCCTCACTTTCCTTTATTTGCCTCTTAGATTTTCTTTTGTACAACTAACTTATTTTAGATAGAAGGAGCCTTGGAGAGAATAAAAAAGAAAGAAGCTGTAAGGTAAAAAGGAGAGATCAAATTGATAAACTCTATTGAACAAGACCTCATTTTCACACCTTGAGTTCACACTTGACACGCTAGATTTCATCTGGAGATATAAAATAGAAGCCAATAATAATATTAAACCTGCTTCATCATCAAACCCTAAACCTCAAAACCCACAACAAATTATTCTTTTTCAAGTTTCAAACCCTAGATAGTCTTCTCTAACATTCACACCATACACATACCTGATCAAAAATAACTTATATATTTAACTCTTTTCATTTCCCTTTCTTCTTTTCTCTTTCTGATATCTCTTGTGATAGCTAGGTGAGGGTGGATGTGATCCATGGAGGGGGGGCATCATCATCAACATCATCAACAACAACAACAGCAACATAGTATGAGCAGTATGGAACAAGGAGATAGTAGAGTACCTCAATGGAGTTTTCAAGAAACGAAGGAGTTTTTAGTGATAAGAGCAGAGTTGGATCAAACATTCATGGAGACAAAGCGTAACAAGCTTCTCTGGGAAGTCATTTCTAACAAGATGAAAGAAAAGGGTTATCTTCGGAGTTCGGATCAGTGCAAGTGCAAGTGGAAGAATCTTGTTACCCGATACAAGGTATTTATTCTTCTTTTAAATTCCTTCTTTCATCTAAAATTCGTAGTTCTATTATCCAAAACATGCATGCAAACACATAATAAAACCACTATTTATGCATGACACATCTACCAAATTTCTAAGTAGTTATGGTTAATTTAGAAACAAATTAGCTAGGGTTTGATTAATATCACTGATTCGAATAAGATTAGCTAGAATAGAAAATGAATGATAATGTGATTTTATGTATAGCTCTCTATCTCTAACCGTTCGAGCTATATAAGAGGTAACAAGCTTCAATTCTAAATTTGGAAAAGCTGGTCCTATGAAATGACAAAGTATGGGGATTTTGATTATGTGGTTTGATCTAGTATATCAACTAATTAAGGGATTAACAATCAAATGATTAATAAGGTCATGTCATGTGTTTGATTATTCTACAGGGTTGTGAAACCATTGAGCCAGAAAGTATGCGGCAACAATTCCCATTTTATAATGAGCTCCAAACCATCTTCTCAGCTAGGATGCAAAGGATGTTATGGCTTGAAGCTGAAGGTGGACCGACCAGTAGTGGTATGAGAAAGAAAGGGTCTAGATTATCATCATCAGATGATGACGATAATGAAGAAAGTGATGAAGAAAAATTAGTTGTTAAAAAGAAAATGAGAAAAGGAAAGGGGGCAAGTACAACTAGCACATCCACGGGTAATGCTTATAATAGTAACTTGCAACATATTTTGGAGGAGTTCATGAGACAACAAGTGCAAATGGAAACGCAATGGAGAGAAACTGTTGAATTACGAGAAAAAGAGAGAAGGATGAGGGAGATGGAATGGAGACAAAGAATGGAAGATTTAGAGAAAGAGAGGTTACTAATGGATAGAAATTGGAGAGAGCGAGAAGAGCAAAGACGGATGAGAGAAGAAGCTAGAGCAGAGAAGAGAGATGCACTCATTACAGCTCTTCTAAACAAGCTAAGACGTGAAGATATGTAGGAACGCGCACATATGTACACTGATGCTCAAGATATATGCTATAACTCGCAATGATCCACGGACGGCCTAATTTATGTAGTTTATGTTGTTCCAAGATAGAAGCTTTGGTCAGAGAGGTTTGTCTTTCTTTTGTATCTCCTTTTACTCATTGCTATTCTTTGATCAGTTCTTTTGTAGGGGTACTTTTAGTTAGAAAAATGATATATTCAGGTATCTAGCCATGTTGGTTCATGTTCTTTAATTGATTATACTCGAACGATCGATCTTAATTCAGTACAAAAAGTATATAACTTTTGATCAATGTCTATAGTTAACAACGTCACTAACACAATTTGTTTTCGCGTAGGGATTAGGCTAAGTAAATTTTTTAGTTTGCATTATATATATTGCCACTAGCTTTTAGTATACCACCATATCTTTAGTATTGATCAGATCCCACATATTATTATGCAATCTTACTTTCAAACTAGCTATAAATAGAAGATCATAAAATTGTCTCTGGTCCTATATATGTTTTGCATATATCCTACTACTTTATTCCATGTGTATGATGTAAAAAATGACTGAGTCACATAAGGACGATGGATACGATAATTCACAAATGCTTTTCTCGATATCTTGGAAATCAATCCAAAGACAATTTGTTGTATATATCTTGCAGGATCCTAATGGGCCATATAGTTTATATATGAACAACTTGTCAAACCAAAATCTTCCGGCTCTTGAAGTCTTGTTGTGTTTTAATATTAGAATGAAGAACGTTGAATAGAGGTGTATATACATGTACGCAAGGCGGATAACAAGTCAAAACTCAATAATATACTTTTCGCTTCTGTTGAATATCAAGATCGATGGAGCTTGACCCGTGTTGTACGCATTATTGTTCTTTCCGTTTTTGCAGTTGATTACCCATAGTTAATCCGTCTTAGTCGTTGGAGGAACGGTGGTCGGTGGTACACAATATACTATGGAGCATGAACTTGTGGACTCAACAGTATTATTGATTGAAAACTAGATAATTTCTTCATTCCATATCTTAATTTGATAACAAGTACTGTACTATTGAGTCTATTCCTTTTATATAAAAGAAGAGAATGTTTTTTCTTGCTCAAGTTGGGTAATGTGTCTTACCTTTCGGCTTGTGTACTCAAGTGCATGATAGCAGCACAAATCTTATGCGTGATAACAGCACAAATCTTATGTATATTATCGTATTCAAGTGCACAAATTTTGTGTACTCAAATGCGTGATAGCAGCACAAACCTTGTGTATATTATCGTACTAAAATGGTTGGAAGAGATATTATCTTTGCAAGCATACAATTTGGATCAAGGTTGATAAGGATTTAGTTCTACTGACAAAAATTAAAGGAAACTAGTTAGCAGTGATTCCAGTGAACTAGTTTTGTGAGCAATCAACGGTAGGGGGTTGTATTAAAGTTGGCCCAGATTATGGGGCTAGTTTTTTGTGTGGTTAAGATAAGAAATAGACCGACCTTCATTTTCAAACTGTTATGGGTGATCTTTGACTAATGGCTCCTCCTCTTTCCAAAAGAGAATATTACTCCGTAGTCCGTACCATACCTAACAGAAATGGTCTCAAGTTCAACGTACAAGCAGATATCAATTACCAACTGAAGGGTCAAAATCTATAAGGAGCAACCTTTGAAGTTTGAATTAACCGACACTGTAGAGAAGAAGAGGAGATTGTTTCTAGCAGTCGACTAAGTGCCTATTGTTGGACATGGTCATAACGTGGGTGAGCAAAAACACTAGTCACCTATGTTAATCCATTTGGTTCAAACAGTCAGCTGCTAACTGTCCTTAACTTGCATCTTGTTTGTTTTCAACTGACTCGGTGTCTGGATCTGAGTCAACCTTTGACTCAGGCCGAGTCAGCAGTCAGACCGTTTGTTTTGCATTTTGAATCAGATCTGACTCGATCTATGACTCAGACATAATCCCTGACTCGGACCCATTTGAGTCAGGTAACAAAATATCCCTGACTCACGGGACCAAACCACTGACTCACATTTTTTGAGTCAGATGAGTTAGATCTGACTCAAAACAAACATATTGAGTCAGATCCTAAAGAGTCAGGTGATTTCACTCAAATCCGGATGACTCAGATCCAGACAACTCAGATGAGTCAGGAATAAACAAACATAGGGTTGGACTATGAAACACAACAAGTTTGTGTGGAACATCCACGAGGTGCCCAAACTCCAAAATGTGTTTATGCCAAAAAAAAAAAAAAAAATCACATATAGACGACTAATGAGCATTGGTCGACCATTGATGTCTGACCCATAAAATTGATGCATCTATTTTGGAGCATTCTCGCTTCTTGGGAGTCAGAAGTGGGGTAGATAGACAACTGTTGATAGACCCCATGGTGCACCATCGTACATGCTCATTCTGGAGGAAGTTCTATTTTACTCCAACGGCCCATGAAGATCCAACAATGATTTTGTTGGGCAGAACAATACAGCTGTGAGCTGCTTTCTGAAGAGACGCATAGAAGTGTCCAAGTCCCGCAAATCCTGATCCCTTCCTGTGAAACACCTTTACAGACTAGACCATCAAATGGGCATCACCCCATGTAGGAGAGCAACCAGCGTCAATCAGTAGGGTCCTTGTTGATGTTTAGGCCGAGCAACCTTATCTTGATTTTCTTCCTTTTCAGATCGTAAATAGAGGCGAAATTATTTTACATTATTATCTAACTCCTTTAAAATCTTAAACTCCTTAGGCTCCACGTTGAACAGTGACCCTCACCCTCTCATAAAATTGCTCTGTTTCACTTTTTCTCAAAGAAGAGAAATACAAGGTTTTTTCTTCACAAAATAAAGAAATTTTTATATTTATCACACACACAAAAAAAAAAACGAAAAAAAAAAATCTTATAAGAAACCCTAAGAACAAACCTAGGTTTTCTTCCCTACAAAACAAAACATCATTAACGATGATACATAAATTCGCTTTCTTTATTCTCCTCCGATTTTTCCCTGAACGAGAAGAGTAACTGTAATGGAAGTTAGGGTATGAAGGAATCAAGCCAAACGAAACATAGGTTAGGGTTGCACAATTTTGTTTTGATTTTTGAAACTCTAATCTCTTGATTTATGATCATACGGCTTTGTTAGGGTTTATTTTTTCAGGTACAGTTTTTACAAAATTGAAGTTAGGGTTTGAAGGCGTTCAACTCATTTAAGTATTCGATTGATGCATGTTCAACTCAGCCTCTTCAATTGTGTTCTTGGTAGCGAGTTAGGTTTACTAATCTGTGGAGCTATCACTGCAGTGCTTTGCAGCATTGGTAAAGTTTTGGATGATACTTGATAAATGGGTACCTTTGCCATTTACTGATTAATGTTATTATTTCTCCCTCTCTCTAATCTGAGATCAATGTTCTGTTTTAGAGTTTTTAATGATGTTATCGTTGGAGGAGGCTGAGAAGAGGCCATATAGACAGAAACCAGGAATTCAAGCACTTCGAGAGATACAAAAAAATTCAGAGTAGCTTATTACCTAGAACCCCGTTTGTTATAATTGCAAGTATAAATTTTCGATTCTTTATGCTTAAAATTTTGATTTTACTTAAATTGTTATCATCATTCATTCGGTTTTGGGTAAAGGGTAGGGCTAAGAAGAGTATTTTAGAGGTTTTGGGTTGTGAACCAGAAATAACAAATAAGATTTTTTTTAGTTATTAGAGGTGATCGTGATGGGCTAAGAAGATTGTTTTCAGAAGAGGTACGTAAAAATTGAAAAGGGTTGTATTAATGAGATGATTTTGGATTTTTGGATTTGGGATAAGAAATTAGAGTTATAGACAATTATTTCTCAACTATTTTGATAAGTTTAGAAGTTACAGTAGTGAACTACTTGATCAGAAACAAATTTTTGCTATTCAGTATTTTATTTCTCACTCCCAGGGATGGGTTATTGATTTTTGAACTCTAACTTTACAAGACTGGAATGGGTAAGATCATCTATAATAAAACAGTAGTCACAACCATAACTGTAATTGTAGTCTATGATTCTAACTTTAGTAGCAGATATACATGTATTAAATGGGGCGTTTTATTATATATAATGTTGTTAACATTCCCTATACAATTTTCGCATAACATGCTAGATTTAACTGATGGAGTTGTTGTACTGCAGGGAAATAATACTCACCCGGTAGTTCCTAAAAAACACTATTTGGAAGTTCAAAATCGCTGCTCTGCGAGGTTAGAGATTCTGAGGATTACCCGTGTAAAGGTGAATCAAAAAACAACTATGGAAAAATCAAAAGGGTTGCATATTTGTTGGTGTCTAGGGTTTGCTATGTGACATAAATTGGCTTGCTGGCAATACAGAATCCAGCATCCATCATTGGTAACTTATTACTTGACATAAGGCGTCTATTATTTATTCCTTCATTGATGTAATTTCTTATAGGGTTCAATGAAATCTACCGAGGGAGTGAAAGCTACTTCCTACTCAACTGGATAAACAATCCAAAGTGAAAGTTGAAATTCTTTTTTCAACTGATGTGATCATGATTATTTTTGGGTTATTATAGTTTAAGTACTATATTTTGCAAGGTGTTTCAATCTGTAGATGCATTACAATAGAAAATTAACTTTGTAAATTTTATTTCTTAGAGACCATGATGGTCATTGGTTTCCAGGAACTTACTGACATGTGTTTAGTCTTTTTCTCAGTTAATTTTTTCTTTTCTTTACATTGTTTGCATATGCTGTTTTTTCTTATATATGAGATTTTGGTTAGTGGAGACATATTTTGTATCTTTTATGGACTTAATTGTTTTTTTTTAAGGTAACTAGAAATACTCGACGACTCTAGGTAATACGACTTAATTGAGTACCTAAAATGCAGGACATATGTTCGTTTTCTCTCCCAAGTCAAAAAATGCCTTCAGAATGAAGCATTTTTTGAGAGGTAGCTCCGGACAATGCGAGATTTATGGCAGAGAATGCAAGACTTAAAGCAGATATTGTGAGCCACTTAGGAAAATATAAGGAAGCTTCGTAAGGACATATTATTTGAACATTGATACGAATAATGGTATAAAGTATTGGCAGGTATTACCCCGTTCTTATGTCTCCGTGATTTATTGTGAGCCACTTAGGAAAATATAAGGAAGCTTCGTAAGGACATATTATTTGAACAATGATACGACTAATGGTATAAAGTATTGGCAGGTATTACACCGTTCTTATGTCTCCGTGACTTTTTTATTGTGATCAATGGTTTTTCCTTTTGTGTTTATCTATTAACTGATTAATGATCATGTTCCAGGTGATAATTTATTGAGGATGTCATATATGGTGGGTTGTAACATTGGCAGGTATTACCCAGATCGCACGATTGCCTGCTCATCTTAATTAGTCAGGTAAATTACCAAGTTCCTAACTAGCTATATTTCGCAATTTTCACCTGAATGAAGAGAATATTATCGAATTATTTTTAAGACTACTAATTCAGCTTTATTAGATGTCAAATTGGAGTAGTTGTTTCTGCTAATTTATGAATGTCATAATAATACCTTAGTGTGTCAAGAAGGGTGTACTTGAAACGCCAAAACAAAAGAGAATAAATTTGTTTTTCTCCTTCTTCATCCAGTCAATACCAAAATAAAATGGACAAAATGCACTTGATGTGATTCCGGATGAGGAAGAAACTGAAAGGATACAACACGATTCAAATGGTGTAGTTCGTCACTGTAAGGTGCAGATAAAATGGTGGTCAAGGTGGACATGATGCGAGTCCTGAGGAGAAAGAATTTGAAAGGGTACACAATTCACATGGTGTATTTCGTCAAGTTTCAGGTGATTGAATCGAAATTTCTTTGTTTTAGGATACTATTTAACTAGGAGGTTCCATTGTCTGGGTGAAAAATGTGTGCAAGTAATATTTAATATAAAAGTTACGAAACTAAACATGAATTTTCGTTTAGGTTCATGGAGATTATGTGAGAATCATGTTAACAACATTAGAAAGAAAATAATTGTGTCCAAGACCGGATAAAACATGGATTATTGTATGACGATTGCAGCAAAGAATTGTACATGGTCATCTGTTTATCAACCTAAGCTTGGGATATCGTCAGCATATCTGGAAGTTTGTATTGTTGGGTGTTTTTCTGGTGCTATTTTGATTCTTACAAAGATGATGGTGTTAGTCTTAGGAACTTCAAATTGAAATGAATAACTTGGAAGAATTAAGAATCTAAGATATAGGAGCTTAAAACTCAGAAAATGACTCAAATATTGGATGAATCTCATGTATCTGTTGTGGAAGCTACATAGTTGCTGAGTGAATGTGGTATGGTTTGACGTTCTAATTGCTTTTTTCTCCCTTGAGTCTGTAATTTTTATTCCCACGAGTCTGTAATTTCTGTAAATATTTCTGTCGATCATTGTAAACAGTGAATTTCATTTGATATTACCAAATTTTAAATTGAATTGACCTTTTATTACACTGAAGGTTGGATTGATCAATGGAGCTTGAATGGCTTGCTAATTTTTTTTTTATTTTTACGCCGCAATCAGTTGTAGTAGCTTCTGTTAGAGGAGAGGGTACACAATCAACACAAGAGTAAGATTGTAATATTAGTTAGAGACAATAGCATGTTGTTTGGTCCATGAGATATGAACCAAGTTAACCGTCACACAGGTTACGGGCCAAATTTTGCTTCTATCAAAGAAAGAAGATACCTCAGTTAGTATTATGGTGGTGTTGTTGGTGAAACTTTGCACTTACCTTTGCAACATTAATTTAAAATTTACTATGCCCGGTAAGATTGTGCTAGATAAACTGGCCAAAAGGAAGAAGAAAGAAGTCGGTATTGCTTTCTATATCTTTCCAAGGAAGAATTTTGAATTATGACATTTACCGGCTCTAATCATTCATTTTGATGTTTATCTCTTGTTGGTTTTACATGCCAACAAAAAATTTGAGATATCATAGATGAGGACGAAGCAAAGCGAAGCCGCGCGATACCAAATTAAAAATGAGTCAGGGCGAGGCGTTATGAATATGGTTAACTTCTTTCAATATGAAGTGATTATGAGATTAGTGATGGCCTGCACTAATCACCAAAGCAAATCGGGACGTGGAGAGGCAAAGCCGAGCTTTACCAAATCAAAAATATGGTTATAAGAAAAGAGATGATTGATGTGTAGCACCAAATAAAAAACCCCAAGCAAAAAACCCAAACAACGGGGCGAGGCAAATCCGAGTCACACCAAATAACGGAGCCACACCAAATCAAAATGGTGTAACGACGGGGCGAATCCAAACCACATGTAATCAAAAATGTACCGATACAGGACGGGATGAAGTTGTACAACACCAAATCAAAAATGAATCGGGACTGCGCGAGGCGAAGCCGAGCCACCCCTAATCAAAAATGTATCGCGGCGGGGCGGGGGAAAGCCCCACGACACCTAATAAATGATTATGTAATGATGCATGTATATGATTATGTAATGATACATGTATATGATTATGTGTGCGGAGTGCCAGGGCATAGCACGGGCACAAAATCTAGTTTTGATATATAAACGAGGAAATACTCGAGGTGCATGGCTGAAATATATTATACAATAGTCAGAAGATGCAAGTTTTATTGCTAGTCGATTTCCAAACAAATCTGAAATAACGAGAATACTAAGTACATCATAATCTTTTTGATATCAACGTATAAGTTCGATGCCTTACGTGATCTAATATAAATAGAGACTGTCAAGAAGATACCAAACCACAAGATATACACTTGGTATGTAGTATTAGTTCGAAACCGAACGCAACCATAGGGATCAAACCAGGTGTTAGATTAATATACAAAATATTTACTTTTAATCATAAGGAAAATAATAATTATAATTGCGGAAAGTAAAAGTAAAGACACAGCAAGATTTGTTAACGAGGAAACCGTAAATGCAAAAAAAAACTCGAGGCCTAGTCCAGTTTTGAATACTCTCATAATTAAGCAGCTATACAAAGAACATTACCAACTTCGCATAGTTGAGACCAAGTAAACTACCCCTAGTTACCAGATTTCCTCAGGATCCCTACGCCTACAACCAATCTGTCCAATGCACGTGAATCCTAAGACAGAGTCAACTATGTTAAATTACTTCAGCCGCTGTGAAGAATTCAAGCACTCAATTCCTTTAGATCGTCTTCCGAAACAATAAAGGAGTAATTTGTGCGGTACTCTTCCAATCTCAAGAAGTAAATCAGAGATTTTTGTTGAGTTCAACAAAGACTCTTCTGTTTAATCTAATGTACTCCTTTGTTGGGAAAGATCTGCGAAGATTTAGATTACTGAAATAACCAGATCCAGGTATGCAAACTATCAAACTCAGATACTGAAGAATACCACCAAACGATCGCTTGTCGATCTAATACGACTATCAATCATTGTCTATCAAAGATAAACATAGATATAGTCGATCTCAGCCAATCAAGTTTATGCACGAAGTTAAATCACAAACATACGAAACCAATAAAAAGTCTTCTTTTCTTCAAATCTTCAATGTCTTCTTTTATACCTGTAGAACCAAACTTGATTCCAACTTATGATCGATCACACGCAAAAATAGAGTATGTTAATAATGGATGATCACTAGTCAACATCATATCTAAAGACAGATCTGAACTACAGTTAATCCCTTTATCTAATTTGAATGACTTTATGTCAGAAGAGAAGGCTCTCAAGAATAATCAAATCAATAAACGAAAACTAATATAACAATGCAGATTCTAATTTCCCACCAACGAAGACGCTTCTTGATACCAAAGATGTGACGGACCAGAGAATTTCGCCTGGCGCGCCTGGATGCGCAGTCCATAACTTCACCGATGGGCCACTCTGATGCAACTTTGTTCAAGGCCAGCCACCCAACTGGCCTGAAGCACCTTTGGTGCGATATTGGATCTTAGCCAATACAGCTTACAACTTGTACCCTCTTGGTTTGATATTGGCCCTTAGCCAATATATCTTCGCAATGCGCCTTACTTGGTGCCATATTGACTTAAAACGCAACGGAGCTTGCCATGACGCATCTTTGTGCATGCGCCATGCTAAAAACACATGGTGTTACAATATCCACTACTTTAAAGAACTTCGTTCCTGAAATTCAGCACAAAAACTATTGTGGACAAGCTCTTCGATTTGGATTCCCGAGCAAAAGTCTCATACCATATGCTCAGAAATCTCGTAAGGTTACTTCAGTTTGTCATGGAACATCAATTAGGACCTTCTGAGCAACCTTTACATACCACATACTCAGGAATCCAAAAAGAGTCCACAACTTTACCAAGAATCTTCATTGGCCAGTTGGCAAAAGGATATCTCAACAAGGTATCCTAAGTGGGGACCCATACCACCACCCAGGAGTCCCTAAAGCTCACAAAGTTGAAAATGTCATCGAAATGACAAGACTTTAGCACAGGACGGTGTGGAACAAAATCCAGTTGCCCACCGTCCCTGACGGTCATCCAGATTGGCACTCGTGAGTGCGATTCTAGCCGGCCCGACAATGCACATTGTTGACCAGTTTCCAACGTGTGGGGATGATCAGTCCTATTGTCTGCCTACCGCTACGAACGGTCTTCCGGGTATGCCCTCGTAAATGGGGTGCCACTTAGGCCAGGCAAGCTCACAGTACTTAGACAAGCTCAACTCGATTTGCAAAGTAACTGCCATAGCAGTTACAAACTCTTTCCGCGCAAAAGTTGGCATATTCCCCAACTTAAAGTTTTCCATTAAGGAAAATACTCGCTGACAAGACACTCCCGCACAGTCCCTAGAGTTATCTCGAAACTTGATCCGATACCAACTGTGACGGACCGGAGAATTTCTCCTTGCGCGCCTGGGCGCGTAGTCCATAACTTCAACGATGCGCCACTCTGATGCTACTTTGTTCTAGACCAGCCACCCAACTGGCCTGAAGCACCTTTGGTCCGAGATTGGATCTTGGCCAATACAACTTACTATATCTTCACAATGCGCCTTATTTGGCGCCATATTGGCTTACACGCAACGGAGCGTGCCATGACGCATCTTTGCGCATGCGCCGTGCTAAAAACACAGGGTGTTACAAAAGAAGTCTTTAAACTAGCGGACGTAAGAGATTTTGTCTAATTAGGTTACTATCCTATTCAAAATATTATTACAAGTAATATTATTATCCGACTACAACAGTGACTGCAATATGAAGTGCCTGCCTCAGAATAAGTTTGTAAGAAGAACAAACTTCACTATTTATAGACCAAGGTACTTTGGACACCAAGGAATTTCCATAACTGAAAATATTCTCAAGATATGCAATAAGCACCTAAATTCAGTTTTTTCTAATTCCGACCACTGTCATACTGAAATCCCTTTTGGATTACAACTCAAATTATCTAGTATATGAAATACTTAATTAATATATCTTCCAGAGATATGTTTTGATTGCTAGAAAAATAAAACATATATATTAGAAATTTTAATAAAAAAATTCTCAAACATTTTGGTTTGGGATGTCACCTTGAGTATCTAGGAATATTTTTGAATAATAAAAGTATAATATTTTTGCACATGTTCAAATTTCTTACTATTTTGACATCTTGAACTTTCCTATTTTGCACCAATTTCCAAAATCACACAAACCCTAAAGTATATGTGATAGTAGAAATCGATTTTGCTTATAGGGATCAGTTCTTCCTTAGTTCCCAATGTAGGTAGGGATCGGTTCAATATTAGTTCACCATATAGGTAAGGATCGGTTCTACCATGGTTCTCAACATAAGTATGGATTTCCTTTACCATGACTCCCAATATATGTCGGTCCTGCCTTAGATCTTCAATAAAAACCGGACCACCAATCCATTTGATTTATTTCAACTAAGAAACAAGTTCGTAAGTCTACATCCTTAAAATCATGTAATCAAACATAGGCATGAAATCAATCCCAAGTTCATTACAAAATCTAATAACAAGTGATGCAGTGTTATAAAATTAAACACAAACTGAACATAAGAAAATTCCGTGAGTTTCAACTTTTCTTCTTATTAATCAACTGCCTCTCCAAAACATTCAATAAGTTCTTAAATATAACCCTAAGACTTGGAAGCTAAGATAAACATATGGAAAGATAATTCTAAGAAAATCCGTACACCTTATTTAGATGCTAATAATTCGCAAAACAAAACTAGCAAACCAATAGAGTTTTCCTGAAACAAAAACTTTACTTGTGAAACTTAACAATTGTTGGGTCTCGGGCTTCCAAATAGGCCAAGGCATGTTCTTCTGCTTCATCATTCTCCCCAGCGCAAAAAAAATTTGTCTCTGAATTTTGTTCTTCATCTTCTGCATTATCACCATAATAAGGAATAAGATGCTTAACATTAAATACATCGGATATTTTCAAGTGACTTGGAAGGCGAAGACTATAGGCATTTGAATTTGTTAGAGCATTGATCGGTCGAACTTGCATGCGTTGTTATCTCAATAATGTTTGTCAATGTTAGTGATCAAAACTATAAGTCTTGATTTCTAGCTTATTATAGCTAAGGTCTCGGACTAGGATAGAAAGTGTAGTTGAGCTCAAGAACTCCATGGCAATCATCATACAAGACGAAGGACTACTCAAGGAACCGGTGGATTTTCATCGACTAAAAGGTTTGTGGATACTTGAACTTATCTATCACTCAAAAGTCTATTTATCTCCTATCTTGAGACAAAAGTCGTTTTACTATGTAGACTTTGATTATACACATTTGCTATTTTGATCCGAGTTTATCTCGCCTATCTATTTCTCGAAATATGTGTTGGTAAGCTTTCGCTTTAGCCAAATTCATATTTACCTAGTGACGAATGTCATGTTATGTTTCAATCACTTTGGAAATTGCTCTGACGAAAAATGCTCTGTGGATAACGGCTATATAATGTCCTCTGAGAATGTTTCAATGATTTAAATGAGAGTTTAGATTACATAACCATTGGTAGGATATAAACATTGTTGTGGAAACACATATGTGTATAAGTCCTTATTCCTTGAACCAAAGTTTGCGAACTTTGCTGATCAAGAGAAACGAAATGTGGCGTGAGCCAAGTCCGCGAACTTGAGTAGGTTATATCTAAAATCGGTTGTTCTTGAACTCATGTTTATATAAACTAAGGAATGATTTTGCAAACCATGGTTATAAAGTTCATGAACCGATTCGAGTGAATCAAACCGTTTTTGCTTCGATTGTGTCTTGTGGAGTTACATAAGATCTAAGCAATTGAACAACTCTCTAACTAGTTGATTTGAGTAATTTGAACTAGTTATGGTGAAGAAGAATATGGTTGATATGAAAGTGATCATATGGCTAACCATTTGGTTGACTATTGTTGAACCAACAAATGTACAAGTTTGGGTACGGTTACACAAGCCTAGAAACGTGCACTTCATTTGCGTGTAACAAGCTAGTTTTCAATCTAACGGTTGAAAGATATTAGCTTGAATCTAAATCAGGTTTTCATCTAACGGTGAATATTGAATGCTTTGTTACCAAGCTGACATTGGTATTGAGATTGTGAAGCCAGGTTAACGACTTAAAGACTTCATTGGGATTGTGAAGCCAGACCGATACTACTTTCTCGTAGTTGTGTGATCTGATCTTGTTGTTTCTATCGTACGAGTACAATTTTAATAATTGGCTTGAGATCGATATGTCCGATAGGCAAGATATAAAAGAAATCACAAACACTTCGTCTCATCGTTTGTGATTCCACAATATATTTTTTCGCTGCGTCGATTAGGATTATTTTGAGGTGATTGATAATATTAGGATGTTCTTCGGGAATATAACTCATGTTTATCAATTGGTTCATTTTCACCTTAATTTATCAAAAGACGGAACAAAACTCGTAGGTATATTCGTGGGAGACGGATTTATCTATTACCGTAGACTTTTCTGTATGATACAGATTTGTTTATTAAAGTCTTCGACTTTGGGTCGTAGAAACTCTTAGTTGTGGGTGAGATCAGCTAAGGGAATCAAGTACGTAGTATCCTGCTGGGAACAGAGACGTAAAATCATAAATGTACCTTGGATCAGTGTGAGATTGATTGGGGTTCAACTACAGTCCAGACCGAAGTTAATTTGGAGTAGGCTAGAGTCTGTAGCGGCTTAATACAGTGTGTGTTCAATCTGGACTAGGTCCCGAGATTTTTCTGCATTTGTGGTTTCCTCGTTAATAAAATTATGGTGTATGTGTTATTTCTTTTCCGCATTATATTTTGTTATATAATTGAAATATCACAGGTTGTGCGTTGTTCAAATCAATTAGAATATCCGACCTTTTGGTTGTTGATTTAAATTGATTGACACTTGGATATTGGTCTTTGGTACCATCCAAGTTATCTCTCTAGTATTTGATAAACACTCGCAGATTTCTATTTGATTGAGTATATATCAAATCGAGAGATTGAGATATAAACTCTTTGATATACTTTTTATCTAGATTGAGTCTGACTGTCTAGTTGATTCTCTAGAAAGTATATTGGAGTTTGTCCATACAGATTGCTAAGCGAAATATTGGGTGTGGTTGTTGTACCCCCACTTTTTCAGAATTTATCTTCTCCAGCACTTCTAAGGGTCCAATCTTACGAGGACCTAGCTTGTTGTACTCTCTTATAGGGATACGATCTTTTGTAAGGACAACCCAAACATGATCGCCAACCTCGAACTCAACCAAACGACGACTCCGGTCTGCTGCAATCTTATACTTCGCATTAGTCTCAACGGGTCTTTTGTGTACAACAACATGAATGTCCTGCAGTTGAGTGTAAGCTTTTGCAGCTCTTGCTGGAACTTTCTTCAAGTAAGGAATGTGGTATAACTCCAACGCTGATCTTGGGTTATATCCATACACTATATAAAAAGGACTAAATACAGTACTACGATTAACTGACCTGTTAAAAGCAAACTCAGCTGGAAACAACTATTGATTCCAGGACTTAGTGTTTGAGCCTACCAAACTTCGCGACAAGTTACCCAGCGAGCGATTAATAACTTCTGACTGCCCATCGGTTTGCGAATGATAAGCCGTACTGAAGTTCAAACTGGTTCACAACATCTTCCATAAACTCCGCTAAAAATGGCTTAAAAATCGCGTGTCTCTATCTGAAACAATGGAGGATGGCAGCCCATGCAGTCGATAAACATCTCTAAAGAACAATTGGGCAACGTTTACTGCGTCTGTTGTCCGCTTGCAAGCAATGAAATGCGCCATCTTCGAGAACTTTTCAACCACGACAAATATAGAATCCATTCCACGCTGAGTTCTAGGTAAACCCAGGACAAAGTCCATGCTGATGTCAGTCCAAGGTGTTTTTGGAACTGGTAACGGCAAGTACAGACCTGCATTAGTGGCATCCCCTTTTGAAACTTGACAAATATGACAACGACGGACAAATCTTTCAACCTCCTTGGTTAATCCCGACCATAAATAAGAGTCTGTGACAAGAAGTATCGTTTTATCACGACCAAAATTTCCTTTGCTGTGTAGTTCCTTGATGATTTTGTAACGAAGACTACAGTCTGGAATGCACAGACGAACCCCCTTGAACAAAAAACCATCTTGGAGAACAAAATTTGTATGCTTCCTATTCCGCACTGCCGTAATTGTTGGAGAAAAATAGGAATCAGTAGCTAGTGAGGCCTTTAAGGTTTCAAAACCAATTACCTGTGGGGTGACTGTTGTAAGAAGCGACCTACGACTACTTAAGGCTTCTGCAACCCGGTTCTGGACTCCTGATTTATGTTTTAATACAAAAGTGAATTCATCTAAATAGTTAGACCATCGAGAATGCCTTGGTCTGACAGAGCCTTGATGCCCAATGTGTTTCAATGCTTCGTGGTCGGTGTAGAGAACGAACTCATGTGGATGAGGTAATGTCGCCAATGTTTGAGAGTTTGGACCACGACATAGAATTCGAGCTCATAAGTTCTGTAATTTAACTTTGCACCATCCAACTTCTCACTGAAATATGCAATATGCCTTCCTTGTTGACTGAGAACAGCTCCAATTCCAACCTTTGATGTATCGGTGTGTACTTCAAAGGGTTTTGTAAAGTCAGATAATGACAATATTGTAGTTGTCATAAGCTTGTGTTTTATATCTTGGAAACTCTTCTCTGCCTCATCAGTCCGTACAAACTGCCTAGATTTTAGGCAATCAGTAATAGGTGGCATAATAGTGCTGAATTTGTTGATAGAACGCCTATAGAAAGACGCAAAGCCATGAAAGTTGCGAACTTGAGTTAAGGTAGAAGGACTGGGCCAGGTTCTTAATGCTTCAATCTTACTCTCGTCAACCTGTATTCCATTTTTGGTTATCACGTAACCAAGGAAAAGAACCTTTTCCGTGCAAAAAGAACATTTCTTCGTTGTTGCGTATAACTTCTCTCTCCGTAATACAGTTAGTACTTCCCTCAAGTGAATCAAGTGAGTATCAATATCGGCACCATAAATAAGAATATCATCAAAGTAAACCACCACACATTTGTCGATGAATGGTTTTAGTACCTGATTCATTACTTGCATAAACGTGCTTGGAGCATTGGATAGACCAAAAGGCATCACCAACCATTCATATAATCCTTCCCGAGTCTTGAACGCTGTCTTTCATTCATCCCCTGGATTGATTTGAATCTGATGGTAACCACTCCTTAAATCCAATTTGCTAAAGACGGCAGCCCCATGTAACTGGTCCAGCAAGTCATCAAGTCGCGGAATTGGAAAATGATACTTGATTGTTATCTTGTTGATTGCCTGACTGTCCACACACATCCTCCAACTGCCATCCTTATTTGGTGTAAGTAAGGCCGGAACAACACAATGACTTAAGCTCTCTTGAATGAAGCCATTTGCTAATAATTCCATAACATGCCGCTGCAACTCTTCGTGCTCTTTCGGACTCATCCGGTAATGGGGTCGATTCGGCAAGGACGACCCAGGAGATAAATCAATCCGATGTTGGATGGCACGTAATAGCGGTAGTCCTTCAGGCAGATCTACTGGGAACACGTCTATAAATTCCGATAGCAATGACTTAACCTCATCTGGAGCATCAAAAGCACTACCACTATCCATTCCCATTGAGATAAAAACAACATCTAACTCCCTTGTTTCTTCTTCAAAACTTTGCATAGTCAGCAAAGTTGGCATATGATTAACAGTGACATCCTTGTTTGGCAGTAATAAAATCCGCTTATCATCAAATACAAACGAATAAATGTTCTTTTTCCCATCATGAGTAACCTCCCTATCAAACCTCCATGGCCTCCCCAACAAGAGATGACAAGCGTCCATAGGTACTACATCACACCAAGATTTATCGCGATAAGTGAGACCAATTGAAAATTGAACGAGGCATTGTTTAGAGACACTTACCTCAGTTCCCTTTTTAAGCCACGAAAGCTTATACGGCTTAGTGTGCTGATGAGTCCTAAAAAGTGCATATTTCTATATCTTTTTGTTGGCATTTAACTCATCTTTTATGCATTAATTCTACATTTTATCCCATATTCTGTATTTTCATTGTTTTCAAGAATAAATATTTTTATTAATTAATTTTGTATTTTTAGGTACTAAATAAAGATTGGATGAGTTGCGGAGCAAAAATAGCAAAGGAACGACAAAGAATCCGGCAGAAAGATAGCGCAGATTGTGGTATGGAAGACTCAAAGGCTAGCAATGGGCTTAACAAGGAAGAAATTGTTCTTAAAGAAGAAATGGGCTCAGAATTATCCCAAGCCCAACTAATCTCCCAAGCCAAATCTCAAACCCAAAGCCCATTCTCATGTAGCCGTCAGATTGGATCCACAGATGCATCCAACGGTCTCTTCATCGATGTGCATCAGATTTCGAAATGTCGGACTCACACTACAGCACCTAACTCTAATCTGAGCTGTCAGTTTTGATGTATCACAAATCCAACGGTCGATCCAAGCATGTTTCCCTCGTGCCGTTCGATTCAATCCAGATGTGATAATCCAACACTCATACTCGCTGTTCATCAAACCCTTCTGATCCGCCCAACACCATAGCACCTAAACCTATTTCACCCAAACAGAACCTAATCCCTAATTCCCATCGACTTCTTCTCCTTCTTCTCTCCCTCTCCTCTTCAACTGCTCTCTGCAGAGAGCTTCATCATCACCACCACTCCATGTCACCACCAAATCATCTTACAAACGCAACCCATCTTTACCACCAACTATCCATGATATATGTCAACTAATTTCAGCAGCGTCACATCTCATCAGTGACGTGTGAGTTGAAGAAATTGGTTGAAAGATATCAATGATGGAAGAGATAAAAGCTAGGGCATGGAGATGGACAAGGAGAGGCAGACGAAACATGGGTCGAAGAGCAATTGTCCCATCTAATTAGGTAAATTCGAAACCCTAGTTTACTGTTGAATTTGGGTAAGAACACAAAACCCTAATTTTGTAAATTAGGTATTTAGGGGAAAGTACTTGTAACTATAAATATGGGTTGTGGGTGTTGTGTTGAGGGTATGCTGGACTAGCCAGTGTCCAGAACTTTGTTCTGTTAATGTTCACTTTTTTGCTGTTCATATTAAGTTCTGTTCTGAATTTCTCCATTTTGTTTTCTGTTCCTGTTAATGTGTGCTGTTAATGTTTAAATGTTCATGTATTGTTCTGTTGCCGTCTATCTTGTTGTTCACTGTGATGTTTAGTTTCTTCAATTTTCCTAGTGCATGTTCCTGTTGATGTTTGTGTTCCATGTAATGTTAATGTACCTGTCATGTGATACATGTTCTGTCTAGTTATGTGTTACTGTCATGTTCATGAAATCCTGATTCTCTATTATATTCATGCTGTTATACTGTCTTGAATGATCAAATTATTCTAGGATAATCTCAATCATGATACTTCAATATGTTGCTCTCACAGTGAATGCCAAGTATCCATTGTAGTTAGAATTCCCCCATATTGATTGTATCCCTACCAATACCTTGGAATTTGTTTTGAATTCTCTGGCTAGTTGTGCTTGAAGTAGACAACTAGTGCTTAGAATTGATTTATAAGGTATGCATGAGTTATCCATTGGTGAATCACCTTAGATAAGTGATAGATTTGGCACTTCTTCCTTATCTGATTACAAGGACAGGACTAGTGTAAATAGATGAGTACATAATATGAGTTAAGATGGATTCACTATCCTAGTGTTCTTTCTTCACTGTTTTGTTGTGTTTTGCTTCTTTTCTCATTGTTTAAAACTGTTCACTCTTGTTTACTGTTTTGTGTGAATGTTAGGCTAGAGGCCTTAGAGCATTGTGTTGATTGAGCAGTGGGGAGAAACTAGTGCTCACTAGTGACTGTGAGCAAACTAGTTCTCTTCCCACTCTAGTTGTATGCCTAGGCTCACCTTCACCATTTCACCTTCACCATCTCCCCTGCCCTTGGCTTAGGCCTTGGTTCCATTGTTCTCTGCTTGTAGTTTCATTGTACTGTCACATTTACTTCACTGTTACTTTGTTAGTTCATTCTTTTTCTTACTTGTTTCCACTTGCTTCCACCTTGGCCTAGTGCCACTGCTACATTTGGTTTTCTCCACCTCCCCTACCATCTTCTTATTTCCCTTGCCCTGCTGCTATCTGCTGGTGCTCCTAGGCCTGCTACCTGGTGCTGCCAGTTCTCCCTTGCTGCTGCCTCCTGCATCTGAGTTTCTGCAGCTGTTGCTGCCACTCCACTTCTCTTGCCATGTGCTACAGCCACTGCTGCTGCTGCAACTGAGCTTGGCTCATAGCACAATCCCAGTCCAGTCATTACAAAAGCCCACTGTTCTTCTGTTCAGGCTCAAGGCCCAGCTCATCATTAGGTTACCAAGCCCAGTTCTCAGTCATTACAAAGGCCCAGGTCACTTTTAAAGTAAAAGCCTGATTCAATCAAAGCCTGAACTCAATTAAAGGCCCAGTCCAATTCAGGTTTAAGGCAAAAGCCTAATTCAGAGACCAAAGCCCAAGTTCACAGTTCATCATTCAAAGGCCCAAGGCCTAAAGCACTTCATCATTACAAACAAACCCACTAAGCCCAAAAGGCTTCATAGTTAACCAGCAACAATTTAGAGCCCAAAGTAGCTAAATACTCCAAACACACCCAGTCTCTGTGGATCGACCCGTACTTGCACGAGCTACAACCGACGACCGTGCACTTGCGGTATTACTGTAGGCCCGCGTTTCATTTCGCTTCAATTTTACACGCTTTCCCGGGCCACCAAGTTTTTGGCGCCGCTGCCGGGGACCACCAAGTTTTTGGCGCCGCTGCCGGGGACCATTTTGTATTTAAATATAATATCTTTGAGGCCTACCAAGTTTTTGGCGCCGCTGCCGGGGACCACCAAGTTTTTGGCGCCGCTGCCGGGGACCATTTTGCATTTAAATATAATATCTTTGAGGCCTACCATGTGTGTTTTGGTAGTTAACTGGAGCTTATTCACAGCTTCTTCAGAAATAACATTCTCACAACTCCCACCATCAATAACAAAGCGACAAATTTTACCTCCAATGGTGCAGGTTGAATGGAAGATGTTGTTTCGCATCCAACAGTCCTCGTCATCTTCTCTAGGAGTGAAGAAAGCCTTTTGTACCACCATTATGGAAGATTTATATTCAACAACCTCATCACACCTCCCAAGAAATAATAGTGAGACGACATCACCCGAGATTCTTCGGTGTCATATTCTTCCTTACCAAACACCGGTTTTTCAGTAAAATCTTTGATGTACCCGCCTTGATTACCACCGTCCTCCGTGAATAGAGTTTTATTTCCAGGCCGAACTGGTTCAGGGCGAATAACCTTCTTACAGTCAGTGGCGAAATGACCAAGATCACCATACTTATAGAATTTCAACTCTCCCTTGGTCTTAGGTTGATTACTCCCTTGTGGCTGACTAGTAGATCCAACAACCCGAATTGAATTAGGCCGAGCTTGGCTCTATTCTCATACATCAACGTAATCCTTCCACTGCGATGAGCTGCCTGTTTTTCGAGACTAAGATCCCGTTGATGTGCTTCTGATACATTCCAATGGTCAAACAGATTGAGTGCATCTTGATAATACTAACTTAGACCACCAATATATCTAGTAACCTTTTCTTCATCACTTTCCTTTCGAGCAGATCTAGATGTTAGTTCATATAATTCCTTAGTATAGTCATCATTCGCTGAGCTAACTCCCTTGTATAATTATAAGGAAGAAAAGTTGCACGCATATGCTTCTTAAGTTTCTCCCATGAGTCAATCTTTCCTTTACCTTGTCTCCGTCGATGAGTTTTCAATTGCCTCCACCATGACGCAGTTGTTCCACGAAACCTCGTTGCGACTAATGGTAGCCTTCGGTCTTCTGGTACCCTTTTAAACTCCAAAACTTCTTCCACAGCACAAATCCAATCAATCAATTCATTTGGTTGCGAGCTTCCATTAAAGTCTGGAATATCAACTTTCAATCCTGATTCCAATTCCTGGATCCATGGTATTGATATGCAGTGTGTTGACTTTCCACCACGCTACCAGCAAAGACATTATACATGTCTTCCTCATCATCATCTTCCTCCTCTTGTCGATTCAGATGTTGACGGTGTTGTTCCTGCATAACATCCAACTGATGGGAGAGCACTTGAACCTGTCGTTCGAGTTTCTTAATCCTCTTAGACTCCATCACCTCCTCTTCATGAGGGTTAGCACGAGTAGACATTCGACGTCCTCCTCCTCTTCCTCGATCCATGGACGTGATTAGTTTCTAGCGGCAAAACTGATGCAGTGTTGTAAGATTAAACACAAACTGAACATAAGAAAACTCTGTGAGTTTCAACTTTTGTTCTTATTAATCAACTGCCTCTCCAAAACATTCAATAAGTTCTTAAATATAACCCTAAGACTTGGAAGCTAAGATAAACATATGGAAAGATAATCCTAAGAAAATCCCACGCCTTATTTAGATGCTAATAATTCGCAAAAAAAAAAACTAGCAAACCAATAGAGTTTTCCTGAAATAAAAACTTTACTTGTGGAACTTAATAATTGTTGGGTCTCGGGCTTCCAAATAGGCCAAGGCCTGTTCTTCTGCTTCATCAACAAGTTACAAAGATTATGTCTATGTCGCAGTTACGAAGTTCAAAAGATAAACGTTATACTTCGTAATTCAATATACCAAGGTTGTACAAAACATGTATATTCTTCCTTGACATTTTGATCATAATAAGATGATCAAGTCTCTAATATTAGAGTTTCATGTATATAACTTCGCATGTTATTTTTCAATCTAAACGACTTGAAAGTAATGATATAGAAATGGAAACAAGTCAAGTCTTGTATTACTAACTTCAAGTAGAAGGATGATGTGTTCATTGATGTCGATATGTTTTCATAATCTTCAGGTCTTCAGAGTAATACTTGTAGGTCTCAACATTTTTATACTTCCTAGTCTAACCTAACGAAGTTGACTCTAGTAATATAATCAAGAGAATTTTGAGTTTTCATACTAAAATATGACAACCAACTTTGACATACCAACGCTTGGCGGGTTCAACAGAGCAATGCTCTAACAATCTTCCCCTTTGTCAATTTTAGTGACAAAACTATACATGAATTAAAAGATAAAGATATTAGATTACATAACAATCTCTTAACTCATTCTTCATACCAAGTTTCAACATCACAATAACCTGCATATATTCAAAAATAAGTGAAATTATTATGGGCTAAGAATTACGGATATTCTTTGAACTTAAACTCCATTCGTATCTCCAACTACTTGTTGCTTTCAACCCTGTCAATCTATATTAGTTGGTACCACATCCAACGTTTTTAGATTCTTATCTAAAAACCAATCCATAAATCGGTTCCGCAACTCAAACCTTAAAAAAAGAAACTTTCTCAACAACCTTGGTTTTTATTTTCCAGATAATTCAATGCCAGATCAACCTCTTTCAAAAGATGATCTTGTTGAGCTTGAAAATAATATCACAACCAAACTTAAAGTTATCATCATCACAGATCTTAAAACATAGTTTGAAACAAGTAAAATTAATCTCGAGAGAAAGCTTGGAATACATGAAGAGTTCGTACTCAAATTATGGAAACACATTGGTTTTGAAGATGAAACCATGCCCAAGTTACAAGGAGAAAAATAAAAGAATAAGGGATAACTGGTGTTTAGTACTCAGTTTTGACCAACACTAGGCTTTGGTCTAACATTTGTCCAACGTTAGTGCTTGGTACCTGGACTGGACGTTGACCTGTGTTGACTAGGTTAAGTCCTAACTTTTCTTCAGTAATTATTAAAAAACTGATATTAAATTAAATTATTAACTGAGATTACAAAGATACCCTTCACTCTACAAATGTTTACACAACCACCATTTCACCTTCCCATCAATCACAACAACCCTCATCAATTCGCTGTTATGCTACCAATTTCGGATTGAAATCAAACCAATTTCTAACTGCAATATTGAACTAGAGTTGAACTGAAAAGCACCACAGCCTAAGAAACTAATTCGATCCCAATAACACCTCAAAAAAACTAACTCAATCACAAACCCTTCTGAAATTATCCCATCAGCAAACACCAACTGAACCCGTCAATTCTTCACCCTCTTCAATGGCATCATTGATATCTTCTTTCTCCAATTTCTCGTTGGTTTCACATTTAAAAACTACAGCAATTAATACCCCCCAAATTACAAAAGAGATACATTTCTTATTAGAATGAAACTCTAATTGAATCCAAGATAACAACATTACTGTCTCAATTAAAATCAAAACAAACAAATTGAAATTGAAATTGAGGCACTCACTAGCTGAAATTGACCTTCCAAAACTATTTTCATCAAGTTCAACATCTAGTACCCTTCTCAATCTCACCTTCACTGGTTGGCAATCCTTTTTGAAAAAGAAGTTATAAAGTGGTTTGAATCAGATCGTGTTATTTGATTGTTGATGAAGTATAAATTTCTGTGTTCGTTGAGATTGAACGGCATATTCCGGAATTCTCTAACTCGACAGATTTCCTCGTTCTATTACGGCAATCAACCCATTACTCATATTTGTTTAAGAACTCTAATTTCACAATCTTTTCATAACTAGATTAGAACCCAAAATTGATACAAACCCTATTTTCATCCTCTTATTAAATTTTTTGTCACCATAAATTTCCTCCAACCCCTCAAATCACCGGCAGAAATCGATCATATATATCTAATAACAACTTCACCTCTTCTTAAATTAGTTAATCTCTACAGAATCACCATTTTATTTTTCTTGACAAGCATTAAAACCCATAAATACTTCTTTGTTCTTCATCTGCAATTTCAGAATCAGTACCATCACCCAATTCTCTATTTTCTGAATTTCAGGAGGAAATCTTAGTTGGGATTTGTTCTTCATCTGCAATTAGGATGGATTATGACGATAGGAAGGTGACATTGATGGGGGATATGATGATGTTATGCAATAAGAAGAAGATGCATGTGGAGATTGGGATGAACTTGTATGGGTACTCTGTTGGTTAAGTTCTAACAGTGAGAGGCGGGCGGAAGAAGAAGAGTTAAGAAGAGAAAGAGTTAGGTTTAGGGTAATGGAAAGTGGAAGGATAAGATAGTAAATTCAACCAACAGTTTTATTTTATTTTATTTTAAATTAATTTATAAACAGAAGTCAAAATCTAACTAAGTCAATTCAAGTCAGCGTTAGGTCCAGGTACCAAGCACTAACGTTGGACAAATGTTAGACCAAAGCCTAGTGTTGGTCAAAACCTGAGTATTAAACACCAATTATCCCAAAGAAGAAAGAAGATGAAACAAAAAACTTTAAGAAAAATTCTTTTCTTTACAATACTGATGCTCCTAAGGAGGTTCTATGTGAACTTAAACAAAAGAAACAGTTTGAGAGTTTTCTAGACAATCCAAGCAAAAAACTAGTAGTTCTGAATCTTGATAGTGATGAAAATGATAAGGTGGAAGAAGAACAAGATAAAAGATGAAATGAAGATAGAAGATTGAAATCTGGTTTGAATCCTTATGGGACTCTACCAGAATACAAGTTGAAAGCAGATATTCCTAGTTTTCATGGTGGTCTACAGACTGAAGAGCTGATGGATTGGTTCTATGAAGTAGAGGCGTTTTTCAAATTCATGGAGGTACCTAATTATTCTAAGGTGAAACTAGTTGATTATAAACTTAAAGGTGGAGTTGCATCTTGGTGGGAAAAACTCAGTGAAGATCGGCTTAAATATGGTAAGCCTCTTATACGTACTTGGGATGAGAATCTTAATTAGAGATAAGTTTTTACCTAGAGACTTTAGACAACAACTATTTGTCAAACTTCAGAATTGTCAACAAGGAGCTAGGATTGTTGAGGAGTACGTGGCTGAATTTTATAGTTTAATTGCACGTAATCACCTGAATGAGTCTGAAGAACAGTTATTTTCACGTTTTATAGAAGGATTAAATTGGCTTATACAACAAGGAATGACTCATTTTGTATAGACGATGATCGAGGCTATTCAACAAGCTATTAAGATTGAGAGACGTATGCTTAGTACTTCTAGCCAGACACAACCACGTCAGAATCGTTAGCAAAGCTATAACAGGATTCCAAAACAATATAATTCTTATTATGGTGGCTAATATAGTTCTTATTATGCTCAAGAAAGGAGTTATAGTCGACCAGTCAACAACCACCAACGAAAAACTTTTCATACAACCAAACGCCTCTTCCTACAGAGAAATCACCATTAATTGATGTTCCACCTGCTAAACCACCTCAACTACCAATCATAGAGATATTACTCCAAACCGCTCACTAAATTCTGTGGTTAATGAGATTTGTAAATTGGTGGTTCCTGTTTGGAGAAGAATCAACGGAATATCTAATAGCATAAAACAGATCTCAGTGAAGTATATAGGAAAAACTGATACGCTAGAGGTAATAAATATCAACAACAGTTTCCTCCTTTACCCAAACCTCCTAATCCTTATTCCAAATATAGAGGAGAAAGGTGCATTAAGTGCAACCAAACTGGTCATACTTCTAGTGATTTCCGCACATTCCATGCATATATTAATGAAACTCAAGAGAAAACAAAAGAAGAAGATGTATTTGAGGATGATGATCAAAATTATAAACATGCGCATGAGTCTTATGATGTAAATTTTCTTGGTGTAATACGTCCAATATTGATTGTTGAACCATGTCTTGCACAAAGACATAGTATTTTTCAATCTCAGTATGTTATTGAAGGAAAATATTGTAGCATGATCATTGACAGTGGAGGTACAAAGAATTATGTAGCTTCAAAGTTAGTCGAGAAATTGGGATTACCAGTTACACTTCATCCAAATCCATATTTTGTGGGATGGATAAACAACTCTTCTACTCAAAAGATAACTCATCGGTGTTTGGTAAAGTTTTCATTCCCTGGATATGAAGATTATGCTCTTTATACCATAATTAATATGAATGCAGCAAGTCTACTATTGGGAAGACAATGGCAGTATGACATTTTTGTTGTCCATAACTACTATGAAAATATATCCACTTTCGTTCATGATGGTTTCACAAAGGTGTTATGGACTTTTCGGTCTTCTACTTCAGTAAGAGAGTATTCAGAGGAGAAGATAACTACTTTAGTTGCTACTATTGCTAGATCTTTAAAATAAACTCATTCTATGAGTTCTCATGAAGCTACTAAACCTATGGTGGAGATTCCTGGCAAGGTACAAGACTTATTATCTTCTTTTAGTGAGTTATTTCCTGCTGAATTACCTAATATTTTACCTTCATTAAGGGATTTACAACATCAAATAGACTTTATACCTGGAACTCTCTTCCTAATCAGGCTCACTACAGATTAAGTCCAAAAGAGCATGAAATATTACAAGGACAAGTTGATGACCTTTTACAAAAAGGATTGATTAGACTAAGTAAAAGTCCTTATGATAACCCAGCCTTTTTAGTAGACAAGAAAGATGATGGACATCTTATGTGTATAGATTGTAGAGCTCTGAATAGAGTAACAATACCATATAGATTTCCCATACCTCAACTAGATGACATGATAGATATGCTTTCTGGTGCTAAAGTGTTTACTAAACTTGATCTACTAAGTAGATATCATCAAATATGTATCCGCATAGGAGATGAATGGAAGACTGCATTTAAAACTCGTGAAGGTTTATATGAGTGGCTTGTAATGTCGTTTGGTTTATCTAATGCTCCTAGTACGTTTATGCGTCTCATGAACCAAGTTTTGCAACCTATTCTGGGAAAATTTGTTACCGTATACTTCAATGATAACTTAATCTACAGCCGCAATGAGGAAGAACATCTTAAACATTTATCTCAAGTGTTTAACGCATTAATAGAGAATGTTTTATATGTGAATTTAAAGAAGTGCACATTCCTTACCAACAAAGTTGCATTCCTAGGATATGTAGTTTCAAGTACTGGCATTTCTGTGGATGATTACAAAATTAAGGCAATTGTTGATTGACCTAATCCTACTTATATTCGTGAAGTACGCAGTTTTCATGGATTAGCTTCTTTTATAGGAGATTTGTGAAGAATTTCAGTACCATTGCTGTTGGCCTTACAAATTGTTTGAAACGTGGCAGTTTCGAATGGACAAAAGAAGCAGATAATAGCTTTAATATTCTCAAAGAAAATTTGTGTAGTGCACATGTTCTTGCTATGCCAAATTTTGAAAAACCATTTGAAATTCACTGTGATGCTTCTATTGTTGGTATAAGAGTTGTGTTGTCTCAACAAGATCATCTAGTTACCTATTATAGTGAGAAAAATTCAGATACCGGAAAGAAGTGGTCTACATATGAATTATAGTTGATAGCACTTGTTCAAGCACTGAAACAATGGCATCCTTAGCTTATTCATAGTGAGTTCATAGTGAATACTGATAATCAAGCTCTTAAGTTTTTGAAAACTTCAGCAAAAGTTGACATAATGCATGATAGATGGTTATCTACTATCAATTGGTATACATTCTCTATTCGACATAAGAGTGGTAAACTCAATCAAGTTGTTGACGCTTTTAGTAGACGAGCTCATCTTTTTTCTACTCTTAAACATGAGAGTTTAGCTTTTGATTTCTCGAAGGATATATATAGTGAAGATAAAGATTTTCAGTCACTTTAGGAAAAGTGTGGTTCTTCTACATGCAGTCTCATTCAGGATTGTTTTCTTTTCAAAGAGAATGGATTATGTATACCACAATGCTCTTTACGACTTCACTTGATTCAATAATTACATGCCGGTGGGATTTTGGTCGTGATAAAACCATAGCTTTGGTTGAAGAACGTTATTTTTGGCCTTCCCTAAAGCGAGATGTTTAGAAATACGTACAAAATGGTATGGTTTGTCAGCAATCCAAGGGAACTATACAAAACACAGGGATGTACACTCCTCTTCCAGTTCCAGATGCTCCTTGGGTTGATATTAGCATGGATTTTGTACTTGGTTTACTGATAGACGCATTTATGTGTATAATATAGCCCAATTGTATATAATATTTGTGCTCGATTTTGTACTTATTATGGTGTTTTATTTATTTGTAGGTGTTTTTGGAAAAATAAGGTTTTGCGGAAAAATTGGCTAAAATATGGCGTTTGGAGCTCCGTTGACAGTATACCGGAAGTACCCCAGAAATACCCCGGAGGAAGCCCGAAAAAGTCCGGAAAACATCCCAGAAAAATTAATAAAGGCACCCCTGGACACCCCAGCTGCTAAAGGTGTCCAACTTTTGGATTAAGGGAACTCCTTTTCTTATTCAAATTTTCAAACTCAAAAATTGGCGGGAAAATGCGTGCAGACGGTTACAGATTTTGGACTTCGAATTTGAGCAGCTTTGAGCGAGATTCAATCGCTGGAAACCATTGGGATGGTCTTGAATGGAGTTAACAGGCCTTGTACGTCTGTTTTGATCGATGAATTTGGGCTAGAATAGCCGGACTTAGCTAAACAGAGAGGAAGAATATCTTTGCGAGAATATCGGGTCCTGTTGGAAGATTACATGCGTGATATTGGAGGAGAATATCTTCTCATGATTCTTTTCTATCTTTAGAATAGTACGCAGTAAACAGGAAGAGATTTTTGGATGAAGCATTGACGCGTAAAGAGAGTTTAACAGGGAAAGAAATACCAGACTTTACGTGAAGAATAAAAAAAAATATATTGGGAGATAAAAGAGATTCTTGGTGAGGATTTGGTGGAGCTAGATGGTATAAAAGGAGTTGTTCGAGTCTCATATAAGGTGATCAAGAGTTTGGGATCGATCCAGATCTAGGAGGAGCGAGAAAATGGAACCAGCAGCAATGTTCACCTGCTGCTGCTGCCATTAAAAAGCTTCAAGAACACGAAGAACAGACACTTAAAGACAGTCGTTCTTCAACAGTTCCAGCAGCGGAAAGGAAGTGTCGTTATTTATAGCGCTCAGGTTCTATCGTTATTTTACAGCAGCTTAGTTCTATCGTTTCTTTTTGGACGCCTTCTGTGAGTCTTAGAATCATTGTTTTATAACTTTTGACTCTTTTAATCATATTTTGAGCATCAAATATATATTTTTAGAACATGATTATTATGAATAGCTAAACCCCATTACTGGGATGATGGAGGACACCATTCTTTATGCATGAGTAATTCTATTTAATTCTTTTATGACTATTTGCACTATTATGAGTTTATTTATGATTTTTCTTGATTATTTGTGATTTTATCTGATGATGTATGCTTAGTATAGGAACTCTTGATGCATCATGCTTATGATTTACATCTAATACTTTACAAAATCTATTTTTCGCAAAGAAAAGAGTCGATATTTGTTATCATTATAAGCTATAATTTTCTAGAATTAATAGTTGATTCACATGAGTATAAGAATTGGTGGAATCCTGAGTCCTAGTATCTCTTGATCCTGTGACAAATTTTGTATATATTTTTGTTTTAAAAATATTTTCAAGTCTGAGCAACGAATTCTTATTTACCGCAATCGAAATACTACAACAAAAAAATGGCGCCGCCGACGCGGACTTGTGTATAGATTTATTTTTATTTTTTTTTAATTATTTTTGTTCTTCTTTACGTTTCTGGGTTTTTTGTCTTTTTCTTTCAGATTTTGGAAGTTGGAGCGAAAGAAAATTTTGCCAAAGTTTTTGGTGAATACTTAAAGACTGGAGTAAAAGGCAAAGCGAAAGGGGCGAAAGAAGAAGATTTTTTATTTTTTTTTATTTTGATAAAAAAAAAGAGAGAAAAAAAAGAGAGATATTTGTATTATTATTTTTTTAGACTTTTTATTTTTCTTAGACTATATTTTTTCTTTTGCACTTTTTTTTATGGACTTTGGAATTTAAATTTTGGGACATTATTTTTCATACCCTACGGAAGGGTATTATTAATTAAAAATAAAATAAAATAAAATTATATATAAAATGTGTGCAGGGAAGGACGACGATTACTATATCGTCTCGGCCCCTCGGGTTCGTACATGACATAGGAGTCGTGGCCCGAGTCGACTTCAACGGTTCATCCCCCGTCTGGTACGGGAGGTAAGTCCATCGAAACACTCGCGAATCTCCTGTAAGCGAGTTATTATATTTCTTAAGGTGATTCATTGATTGAGGACGAATTTGGACTGTTTTTAAATTCCTAGTAAAGGGAAAGACCTGGACAATACAAGATAAGGGTTCGGATTTCATCACCGCTCCCTTCTTGCCCGCCTTAGGTAAACGAAACCTAACGCGAACCCAAGCTTAAAATTTGATTAGAACGAGACCGATAGGGTAACGAGCTTAGTAGGAAAGTTGTTCGAAAAATATTGGTTACTTTTTTAGCATACTTCGAAGTTCATGATGGTTTCTGTGAGTTGAATGCGTGACTGCGCCGCCTTGTGATAGTGGTGAGGCCTTGGGTATCAAAGCTCCACTGAGCTTCCCTCGCCTCAATTCAACTTACTTTGACTCGGATTGATTCCAGAGGGGTTTGTTTAAAGTGTAACGAATTCCCTTTCGAAGGATTAGAAGCTGGTCTATAAACAATCTAAGTGGAGCCATCATGCTTTTTGTTTGCTAGAAATCAGTAGGTTTGATTTGGTCGAGTCAGCCTTGTTTGTGGTTGTGTAGAATTCCCTTGCAATTAAGAATGTCGAACTGGTATGATAGAAGCCAATACAATGAGTATCGACCTGAGTTTGAATACGGACATCATCAGTTTTATGACCATGGTGGGAATAGTAGTTGGGAATGCCAACCTTTTCAAGGTTATGGTTCATACCAGAGTGAGCCCAATTACTATCCACACACGAATTGGTCTTACGAGCAAGAAAATCAGGAATATTATAGTACTAGTCATGCGTTTTTGGAAAATTACTTAAAAACTAGTCTTGAGTATGACATTTCTAAACCTGTTCAATCTCTAGAAGAAACCTACCAACAAGTTCGAAGGGAGTATGAACATGCAGTTAGTTCAAGAGAAGAGAGTACACAACGGTCTAAGATATTCAATGAGACTTGTGAACGTATAAGTGTTACGCTCAGTGAAATTCAAGCACGTTTAGAGGCAGAAAATGAACAGTTAGCTAATGCTGCTCGAAATAATCTAAATTTCCAAAATAGTGTTTCCAATTCTTCCCTTGATATCAATAGTGAATATTTGCCCAATCTAGAGGACGAGGTTAGAATAAAAGACACTACTTTAGATGAGGTTCATGATGATTATGATGAAGATAATATTGATGAAGAATCATACATTTGTAGGCATAGTGATCCGGAACTAGTTACTCCATTTGAGCTTCATAATGATAATATTATTTCTGGTTCAGATCCCAATAATTTTAATGATTATTCACCTATTCAAAAGGATGTGGATCTGACTAGAGATACCACCGTTTTAGACGATGTAGTTCATGATCCTTTAGCCTACAGAGTATTGGACAATCCATTATTTGATGAACTTATTAATGGATCGGAGGAAGTAACTTTGATTAACACCTTAGTTAATGAGCTTCTATTAGAAACTTTCTCTTATAATCCTTTATATGATGATGGTTTAGAAGAACCGGTTTATCTTGAGAATTCTGTTTTCGAGTCGAACGATTTGGAAACAGTAGTCTTAGATGAACTCGTAGAGATTAGTGAGGATGAACCTGACTTAGAAGAATCAATTGCCCATTTTCAGGAATCTGATGACCTAGAAATTAGGGAGATTGTGACCAGTCTATCTAGAGACGCCGAAAACTCTTAGTTTGGGGGTGATTATCGTTCTCTGTGTGCTTTAACTCTTAAAAAGGTCCCTCACTTGGGAATTGACATAAATTCCTCGACCATTCTAAAAGATTATCTTCATACACGTTTTCCTGAATCTAATGGTGTCCATAAGGAAATTCAGTCGTTAGAAACCCATCCTCTGGTTGATGTGGTTTACCCAGGCTATGATTCCAAGATCGATTTTGTTTTCCCACCAAAAACTTTTCTACCAATTGTGGGAACATATGAGTTTAAAATGTGTAAATTTTTAAGTTTTGAGACTAAACCTAATTATTTTAGGAGATTAGGGTCGACACATATGTATCAGGAAGACTATCACTCTCTGGCTTGTGGCAGTCTCCTTTTGTCAGCTCTTTTTGGTTTTGAAGACCCAGAGTTATTCCGATTACTGTTATACGGTTCGAGTTGACTAAACCTTTCCTAAGTCTGGATGAAGACTTTAAACTTAGCACTTCTTGGGAGGTAACCCGATATTCATGCGACACGGTAATATCTTTCCTTATCTCTTTTGCTTCATTGGTAACAATTTCTCCTTGTTCATGTTTTTAATTTTATCTTTAGAACATTGAGGACAATGTTAGGTTTAAGTTTGGGGGTATGGGAGAAACTTTTTAGTTGCATAATAAATAAACTCCAGAGCCTAGAAATTTATGCTTATTTAGGATGGCACTAACCAATCTAAGTGGATGGAAGCATTTTGGTTTTAGGAGTTGAGGGACCAATCTGACTAGATGGAAACATCTAAAGAGTCTATTCATAAAAGCACAGAGCTCAGGTGTTAGAAATAACATGATAGTTTCGCCATATCTCGTTGAGTCCTTTTCATTTCTGTTTCTATTTTTATTTTTAAACTATGTTTCTCTAGGTGATTAGGTGGGGCTCACGATTCAAGTCGTTACCACTGCTAGGGTAAAATAGAGTGACTGAGTATTCAAAAAAAAAAATTTTAGACCCGACCATTTGACCAAACGGAATAAAATTCAATAAAGTCGGCCACTGGAACCCTTGTATATTCCAGTTGTGTTGACCTAGAGTTAGCATTATCGAACACTGGTTCCCTTGTATATGCCAGTGATTTGATATTAGTCAGACTATCTCAGTCATTTAGGATAGGTTTATTTTGGCAGTGGCCTTCAGACAGATATGAGAAACATCGTTCACCTAGTTAACATCAAAACCATCTATATTTTCTATATCCATCTCTTAATCTATCCATATGATTAGTCTGACTCCGAGTATGATGTCCATCGTGAAACTATATTAGTAGAGCTCTGTCACTTATATGAATTTTAGTATACTTGGGTGCAAACTCGTATACAACAATTGGAATTTCGCATCAGGGTACTTCCTCCTGTAATTAATAAGTATGCCAACCAAGGAGGTTCTTTAGTTCTTTCCAAGATTTTGCGTAGATAGTTAGGGTCTGGAGTAATGATTTTGTGGATATATCTCTGGTAAGCCCTCCCGAGACTATAACTCGGCCACCTAGGGGTTTAAAGGCTTATTGCATATGCTAAATGCAATCGACGATTCCTGCGAAAGTGAGTTAGGATTTTATTTTGTAGTTTTGATTTGCTCGGGACTAGCAAATAATAAGTTTGGGGATATTTGATAGACGCATTTATGTGTCTAATATAGCCCAATTGTATATAATATTTGTGCTCGATTTTGTACTTATTATGGTGTTTTATTTATTTGTAGGTGTTTTTGGAAAAATAAGGTTTTGCGGCGAAATTGGCTAAAATATAGCGTTTGGAGCTCCGTTGACAGTATACCGGAAGTACCCCAGAAATACCCCGGAGGAAGCCCGGAAAAGTCCGGAAAACATCCCAGAAAAATTAATAAAGGCACCCCTGGACACCCCAGCTGCTAAAGGCGTCCAACTTTTGGATTAAGGGAACTCCTGTTCTTATTCAAATTTTCAAACTCAAAAATTGGCGGGAAGATGCATGCAGACGGTTACAGATTTTGGACTTCGAATTTGAGCAGCTTTGAGCGAGATTCAATCGCTGGAAACCATTGGGCTGGTCTTTAATGGAGTTAACAGGCCTTGTACGTCTGTTTTGATCGATGAATTTGGGCTAGAATAGCCGTACTTAGCTAAACAGAGAGGAATAATATCTTTGCGAGAATATCGGGTCCTGTTGGAAGATTACATGCGTGATATTGGAGGAGAATATCTTCTCATGATTCTTTTCTATCTTTAGAATAGTACGCAGTAAACATGAAGAGATTTTTGGATGAAGCATTGACGCGTAAAGAGAGTTTAACAAGGAAAGAAATACCAGAATTTACGTGAAGAATAAAAAAAAAATATTGGGAGATAAAAGAGATTCTTGGTGAGGATTTGGTGGAGCTAGATGGTATAAAAGGAGTTGTTCGAGTCTCATATAAGGTGATCAAGAGTTTGGGGTCGATCCAGAGCTAGGAGGAGCGAGAAAATGGAACCAGCAGCAATGTTCACCTGCTGCTTCCATTAAAAAGCTTCAAGAACACGAAGAACAGACACTTAAAGACAGTCGTTCTTCAACAGTTCCAGCAGCGGAAAGGAAGTGTCGTTGTTTACAGCGCTCAGGTTTTATTGTTATTTTACAGCAGTTTAGTTCTATCGTTTCTTTCTGGACGCCTTATGTGAGTCTTAGAATCATTGTTTTATAATTTACCACGTACTTAAAAAGGTAATAAATCTATTATGGTTGTAGTTGATCGTTATTAAAAAATGGCTCATTTCGTAGCTTGCAAGAAGACTACAGATGCTTCAAATATTGCTTATCTGTTTTTCAAGGAAGTGGTTCGTTTACATGGAGTTCCTAAGACAATCACTTTTGATCGAGACACTAAATTCCTGAGTTACTTTTGGAAATCACTGTGGATGCATTTGGGAACTAAGTTGCAATACAGCACAACTGCTCCTCCCCAAACTGACGGTCAAACTGAGGTTGTAAATCTTTCTTTAGGGAATCTGATTTGAGCCAAGATTATTGGAGGCAAAAACAAATAATGGGACACTCTCCTTCCACATATGGAGTTTGATTTTAACACCTCAGTTAATAGGTATACAGGTAAGACACCTTTTGAGATTATGTATTCTACAGTTCCTAACCATATTTAGATTTGGTAATACTTCCAAAACTGCGGCAATCAATATGCTAGAGAAAGCTTCACAAATTCTTCAAGAAGTAAAAACGAAGCTTGAAGATTCTAACAACAGTTACAAAGAAGATGCAAATCAACATAGATGTATAAAGGCATTCAAAGAAGGAGAACTAGTATTAATTCATCTAAGAAAAGAGCGTTTTCCTCCTGGAACTTACAGCAAGACAAAGATGAAAAAGTATATGGACCATTCAAGATACTTAAGAAAATCAGTGATAATGCTTATGTCATTGATCTTCCAACAGATTGGAACATTTCTAATATTTTCAACGTACAAGAAATTTTCACGTTTTATAGAGAGAATGAGGTTCTTTTTCATGCTTAACTCGAGGGAGAGTTTCATTCAAGAAGGGGGGACTAATGTAGTACATCTTCCTAACAATCTATTTCTCAAACTCTTACTAGAGTTTACTTGTCTTTCAAGTCTTTGCTTTCCTAGTTTAGTTAGCTTTCTTGGTTTAGTTAGTTTTCTTTACCTAGTCAGGTCATGTAAGCCTATATAAAGGTTATGTTTTGTTTTTTTAAGAAGATCTTATTATTATCAATTAAACACTTACTATCTTGATTATTCAACCAGATTTCTATCAAGTTTCTTACAAAACTTAAACTCCCTTCGTATCTCCAACAACTTGTTGCTTTCAACCCTCTCAATCTACATTAAAATCTTGGAAACTATGGGGGTTAAGTTACACTAAAATTCAAGGATATTTTTAGTAATGGATTTGGGCCATTTGGCTTAACTCTTTAACTAATAATCCGTAGACAAATAGCGGAAATAAAATATCCTTTCAAAATGAACGCTGATTTTAGGCATACTGAAATCTTTCTAGGCATACTGAATAAAGACAAAAAAAGGTTGTGAAATAACAAAATCAGATATCCCCTTAACCCAAATTTTTTTAATAGCAAATCTACCCTTTACGTATTAGTGTTAGTAATCTGGATTAGTGATTAAATATTTTGTTTAGTGATTAAGATATTTTCAGAATTATAAAGGTTGTTTAGATGAAAAAATTTGGGGAAAAAAAAAATCAAAGTTTTGGTTAAGAAGGAGAGAAAGAGAAGGAGAAAGTGAGTGGATTTTAATTTTTGAATCAATGGAGGATGGGGAGGGTCATAATTCATATAAAAAACCTAGGAAAATACATATCAACTGCAACAATGATTCCCAAATGGCTGATTTCTTAGATTATGTGAATGATTTTACACAAACTCAAACTCAAGCTCAAACTCAAACACAAACTCAAGATGATGATTTTTATGAGCCAAATCCAGATGATGAGTACATATATGAGGAACCCAATACTTCTAATACACAAGTACACTTCTATCTTATGCTCAATCTCACTTTTATAGCTCGAAATTATCAAAAGTTTAGATTTTTGCTTCATGGTTCGGCGAACCAGGTTGAGGTTCGGCTCATAGATATCAACCAAATGATGAACGGTTCGGCTCACTGAATCTGTTTACAGAATGCGCCGATCCTATAATTTTCAATTCCAACCCTTTTGCTAGACACTAGTTCGGCTTATATGAAAGTTTCATAGTAAGCCGAACAACATCCTAAATAGCCCGGAATAAAAATAATTACTGGTTCGGCTAATATGTTCAAAATCGTATGAGCTGAACATTAATATGTTAATTTTTGGGTAAAAATATTGTTATTGGTTCAGCATATATTGAGAATATCTTATAAGCCGAAACATCTCAATGTTCAAGGTTCGGCACATAATGTGATTATTGTATGAGCCGAACATGAATTTGTTAATTTTTGGGTTAAAATATTGTTCGTGGTTCAGCACATATTGAGAATATCGTATAAGCCAAAACTTGTATGTTCATGGTTCGACACATAATATGATTATCGAATTAGCCGAACATTGCTATTATATTCCTTTTCTAATATTTAACCTTGTGATATTCTTTGTAGATCGTGCTTAGCGGACCTGTACCCATGGAAAATCAACCTGATCCAGTAGACATAATTCACGAGGATACCAAGGATCACTTCCAAAATTATTTGGTATGTAGGAACTTTTTTTTTACCTTAATGTTGTCGAAATATTCCAAAGTTTTTCTTACAAATTATTTGTTTTGGAATGAACTTAGAGATGGAAAACTAAAGCCGAAGTTCTTGATTGGGTTGAGGAACACGCGATGAAGGTAAATTGTGTACTAGTTAAAGGACAACAAAGCCGAGGGGATCGGTTTGAAATGATTTGTGAGCGTAGTGGAACCGGAGCTAGCAAGGTTAAAAAGGGTACCGTATATGTTGGGAAGACCGGGAGCAAGAATAGGACGAAGACGAAGAAAACAAATTGCCCTTTCAAGATCGTTTTCAACCTCAAGAATAAGTCCTTGAACAAATAAGATCAATATTGGATAATGAATAAAGATATGGATTATCGTCATAACCGTCCACGTCCCAAAGACCTTCATGGACATGCGAAAGTACCGCGACTCAAACCCGACGAGATGCTAGAAGTGGATAAAATGACACAAGCACGTTTGCCACCGTCTAGGATTCTTAGAAAATTGAAGGTGGACAAAAAGAATAACAAGTCGACTATGCAAACTATCTACAATGCAAGACAAAAGATTAAAAGACTGAATCTGCAAGGTAGGATGGTGATGCAACAAGTAATGTGGTTAGGGGTGAAGAATAACTACGCTTTCCAAAAGAAGTTGGATGACTTCGGTCAAGTCACACACCTTTTCCTTGCCCACCCGGAATGCGTCCAATTGTCTCTATGCTTCCCAAAAGTTATTATATTGGATTGCACGTACAAGACTAATAAATATGAGATGTCGTTGATGAACATTGTGGGGCATACTTCGACAAAGGCACCGTTCACCGTGGCTTTTTGTTTCTTGAAAAACGAGAAGAAAGAGAGTTATGTTTGGGGGTTAGAACAATTGAAGTTAATCTTCCGGGAGGGTGATCTTCCTAAAGTGTTCGTTTCCGATCAAGATTCATCGTTGATGTATGCTATTAAGAAGGTAGTTCCGGATGCTTTCAACTTTCTTTGCACGTTTCATATATGGCGCAATGTGAGGAAAAAATGCCAACTGATAATTCAACCACTTAAGTTGAAAGAATTAGAGAATATTGCTAAACTACCGTTGAGACACGAGTAAAGAAAAATAAGGAATCTTGAAAGCATATGAACATAATGAGATGTTGTGGGCTTCTTTCCAAGGCGAATGGGAAGCTTTGGTATGGTCAATCACCGAGGATGTCTATGAAGAGAATTTTAAAATGCTTATTGAGCATTGGAAGACCGACTACCCCGATGTCATTACTTACTTGGTCAAAGATGTGTTGGAACCTAATAAAGAAAGGTTCACGTGTTGTTTCACAAATCGGCACAAAAACTTCGAAAACCAAGCCACAAGTATGGTAGAGTCGGCTCATTATCGGTTGAAGAAGAACCTTTTTGGATGTGTTGACACTTTTGTCACGGTTTTTGATGCAATTGATGAATATTTCAAAAGTGATGTTGTGAAAATTAAAGCCGCATTCGGGCACAACCTTATGTTTAGACACAAGAATTATGGTAGTAATTGGCTACGGGAATTAACTTATAGAGTCTCCCATCTATGCATCGACTTGTTGATGCAAGAAGTGGATTTGATTAAGACATTAGGAGCCAACTTGGAGGAAGAGTGTGTTTGTAAAATGAAGACATCTATGGGACTTCCACGCCGCCACGACCTACTTCGGTACAAGGATGGTATCATACCATTTGAGGATATTGATCATTTTTGGAAATAATTAAGCTTCGATCCTCTCCCAACCGAAGACGACGAGGATGATCTAGAGATATGAGACACGACAAATGGGAAAAGGTTGGCGGAGATGTATAAGAACATGTTCCGATCTCAAAAGAAAATCCTATGGGACAACATGATGCCGGTCATGTATCCTTTCACCCAAGAAAATATTTTTGGAACCGAAGAAGAGTGATCCGAAAGGTAGGAAGAGTAAGAAAATGAATAATTTTCAAAATAGACAAGCCAACAAGGAACTATTGGCTACTAAAAGGGATCCATCCGGCGTTGACTACCATGATTCAAGGTATGAAAATGCAAAGAAGAAAATTGAGAAGTTGATGAGAGGAGGAAGAAGTCAAAGTTCCAAGAAAACGAGGTTGTCCGAGTATTCAAAAATCCGAAACAAGTAACAAACAGGTTAATGAGAATGATTGTCCTTCTCAAGCAAAGGATAGTAAAGAGGATGTCAGGGGGAAGGGTAAGATGTATCCTTCACAAACTAAGATAAAGGAGAAAAGGATCGTACATGAAATTGGTAGGATGAGAGGACCCAAAAGAGATAAGTCCGGTAACTATTTGAGGCCTATGAATTTTATATACAATAACTACTTGGAAGATCTATCGCCAATAATTCATGAGCATATTGTAGTAATGGACAACGTAGAAGGTGATGGAAATTGTGGATATTACGTCACGGCGGAACAACTTGGTCGTTTTAAGGATGGGAACAATCTGGTGCCCCATGAAGATGAAGTCAACTATATTAGGCAACGATTGTTACAAACCCTACGCCGGAATAAAGAATTCTACAAGACAATGATGAGAGGAGGTCCAAAAGGAAATTCCAGGGTGGCAATGGATTACATTGCATTCGAACGTCGTTTACACGGGGATTTTAAGATCACCCAAGACCATTGGATGTCAATGCCCATTTGTGGGTTTATAATAGCGGAGACATTCGATTGCGTCGTACATTGTTTCGGGTGGACGGGTAGTAGTTTTACGTAGGCGCCCCCAACAAGACCTTACCATGATGGTGTAAAAGAGGAAGACTTGTTATTGGATTTGTTCAAAATTGTCATTTCATCGGTCTAAAACTGAGACCCGGTTGCCCATTACCACACTTAATGGGGGCAGCCTTTTGGCCTAAATTTAAAAATAATTACTGAAAAAGCAGGGGTGTAACAACACCACCCAATATTTCAATTAGCAATCTGTATAGACTAACTCCGAAATACTTTACTAGAGAATCATCTAGACAGTCAGAATCAATCTAGATAAAAGTATCTCAAGGAGTTAATATCTCTCTCTTGATTTGATTTTTACTCAAGCTAAAAACAATAGTGAGTCTTTATCAAATACAAGGAATAACTTGGACGAAACCAAAGACCAATGTCCAAGGATCAATCAATATCAATCAACAACCAAAGGTTGGATTTCTAATTGATGATCACGAACACACAACCTGTATTAGTTCAATTATATAAAATATAATGCGGAAAAGAAATAACACAGATACCAGAAATTTTGTTAACGAGGAAACCGCAAATGCATAAAAACTCCGGGACCTAGTCCAGATTGAATACACACTGTATTAAGCCGCTACAGACACTAGCCTACTCCAAGCTAACTTCGGACTGGACTATAGTTGAACCCCAATCAGTCTCCCGCAGATCCAAGGTACAATTGTACTCCTACGCCTCTGATCCCAGCAGGATAATACGTACTTGATTCCCTTAGCTGATTTCACCCACAACCAAGAGTTGTTGCAACCCAAAATCACAGACTTGATAATAAACAGATCTGTCTCACACAAAAAAGTCTATCAAAGGATAAATATGTCTCCCACAGATAAACCCTAGGTTTTGTTCCGTCTTAAGATATAAAATCAAGGTGAACAAGAACCAATTGATAATCCGGTCTTATATTCCCGAAGAACAACCTAGATTAATCAATCACCTCTCTATAATCCTTCCTGACTACACAGGCGGTTTGTCGAGGAAACACAAACAGTGAGACGAAGATGTTTGTGACTTCTTTATCTTGCCTATCAGAGAACTCTCACGATCTCAAGCCAATCAATCAATTGTACTCGTACGATAGAAGATGCAAGATCATATCACACAACTACGATAAAAGTAGTATCGGTCTGGCTTCACAATCCCAATGAAGTCTTTAAGTTGTTAACCTGGTTTTAGAGAAGAAAACCAAAGGTTAAAGGAGAATCGACTTTAGCGAGTGCACTAGTATCACACAGACGTGTGGGTATTAGTTTTGCACAATGCTAGATGTCTCCTTTATATAGCCTTCAAATCAGGGTTTTGTCTTAGTTAGAAAGCAATCCTTATTCACCATTAGATGAAAACCTGATTTAGATTCAAGCTAATATTTCTCAACCGTTAGATCGAAAACTTAGCTTGTCACACACACTTGAGATATACGTTTACTGGGTTTGTGAAAATCGTGCCCAAACGTGTACGTGTATGTTGGTTCAACATAGTAACCCAAAAGGTTAACCATATGAGCATTTCATATTAACTTTGTTCTTCTTCACCATAACTAGTTCAATTGACTCAAATGAACTAGTTAAAGAGTTGTTAAATTGCTATGAGATCTTATGTAACTACACAAGACACAACTGAAACAAAGATGATTCCATTCGATTAAATTGGCTCATGAACATTATAGCCACGGTTTGCATAAAGCATTCCTTAGTAATTTAATGTTTCATGTTCAGAGCACATCTTTATATCATAACCTCTTAAGTTCACAAACAAGTTCGCGGACTTAAGTTAATCGGTTGAGTTTTCCAAACTCAGCAGAAATTCTCGGAAAGAGAACTTCCGCCAGTTCGCGGACTGAGTTCGCGGATTAAGGACACAAACGAGTTTTGGAAAATCCAGCAGAAATTCTCGGTCGAGAACTTCCGACAGTTCGCGGACTGAGTCTGCGGACTGGGTTCGTGGACTTGGCAAGCCAATTCCACAATCCTCCCGATTTCTCTTGATCAACAAAGTTTGAAAACTTCGGTTCAAGGAATACATGGTTATGTAATCTAAACTCTCGTTTCAATCATTGAGACATTCTCAGAGGACGCTATGTAGCCGTTATTCACAGACCGATTCATGTCAAAGCAATTCTCAAAGTGATTGAAACTTTTCATGACTTTCGTCATTAGGTGAAGATAAACTTGATCAAAGCGAAATGCTTTACCAACACACGATTTCGAGATAAAAGATAAGCAATGAATTCTCAGCTCGAAATGTCAAATGTGTATGATCTATTCTATATAGCATACGACTTTTGTCTCATAAGAAGTAGAAGATAGAATAGATAGACTTTTAAGTGATAGATAAGTTCAAGTCTCCACATACCTTTTTGTTGATGAAGTTCCACGGTTCCTTGTATAAATATTCGTCGTTGTATGATGAATCTCCATGAAGTCCTTGAGCTCAACTACACTTTTATATCCTAGTCCGAGACTTAACTATGTAGGCTAGAAATCAAGACTCATAGTTTTGATCACTAACATTGACAAACATGCTTGAGATAGCAACGCATGCGAGGTTGACCGAGCTATGCTCTAACAATCTCCCCCTTTGTCAATTTTAGTGACAAAACTATTAATACATATAGAATACAAAAATATAAACTTTAGTGGCTCCTATTCCATAGTCTAATCTTCAACGTTCCCTGAAATCTTCGTCCTTCCAAGTACTCCAATGATCCCAAAGGTTGTAAGTTTAGCATCACGTTGTTCCGGATCCGTAGCTATAACAATGAGAGAAATCGAGATTCTCGATCATCATTATACAGTGTCATAGTATTATTATGTAATATCAAAGTCCAATTGTATCACGACTTTAACAATAATACTACGGTGATATGCATCACTCCCCCTTAGTCAATATTCCATCTCGATCATGGAAACCACTCCCCCTTACACAATGATCCGAAAACCATATGTATTTGTAGTGTGAACTACATTATTTCTCCCCCATTTTTGTCAATAAAATTGGCAAAGGTACAAGAACGAGATCATAATGAAATTTCCACAAGAGACATTTCATAGACTAAAAGAAAAATACATACCAACTTAATTTAGATGCAATCATAAAGCCGAAGCTAAATGCATTCATCAAGGAGTTTTAAGATACAATATAACCCCTATAAAATTCCACATCCGCACACCCCGCAAGATATTACCATTAAACACAAGTTCAAAAGAACTCTCCCCCATTTGATGTCATTCCCGAAAGAACAACAAGAGCGACCTTAATTTCGAAACAAAAGAAGGATTTTTTTAATTGGACACCGAAAACCATAGGAATGATTTTCTATATCCAAAGCTCAACCAAATTAATCACAAGTAAACCCATAATTAATTCAATTGAAAACGCAACTAAATCAAACCACAAAAGTGATAAATTTAATTAAAAGTGCTCAACAGAAGTAAACTTACGGAGCTACGACTAAGGTAATCATACGGAGATGACTAACTTAATCGTTCACATACTCAATATAAGGAAAACCTGACGGAATATACGACTACATTAACCAATAAAACATGATTAGTATAGTCGTTCATATACTCAACACAAGAATTTGTGGAACATATGAAATCTCAACTAGATTAATTACAAGAGAACCTATAATTAATCTAATTGGAATACAAACAACCAAACTAATCACCCAAGTAATCAATTTAATTATTTTGGGCTCAACATAAGAGAACTTATGGAACCCCGACTAAGTTCATCATAGAATATGACAACCTTAACTGTACATGTACTCGACATAAGAAAGAAAACTTATGGAGTACAAACTAAATAACCAAACTGGTTGATTAATTTAGTTCATAATGCTCGACATATAGCATATTATGGAACAACCAACAAGCCAATAAGAAAAATCGACTTAGTTGTATCGTGCTCAACATAAGACACTCAATGGAGCCTTCACGGTAAAACATAACAAGATGGATCAATGAAGATCAATACCGTGGATAACATACAAGGATCTATTCTATTTTCCATCATAATGGTATAATAGACTTTATCCTTGTCAAACAAAAGATATCACCCTATTTTCCATCAAATACATGACTGCATAGGCATAACTTTTGTAAATGTCAAAAGTCTATTCGTCCTTTCATCAATACGAATACTAATTCATGAACGACTTTACTTTTGACCGCAATATGGGACTTTCAAGTTCACGGATGTAAACAATACATATCCCATAAAAAAATTGCAATATCACAAGATCAGTACTGCAATAACATCATCCTCCAAATATTTTTAGAATTTAAAACCAATAAACCTAGAAAATAGACATAGGAAGATGAAAACAAAAATAGCTATGTGTAGTCACAATCATCGCTATTCAAAGCACTAGTTATTCTTCCAACTAATCCAAAAAGAAGACATACTAGGCATTTAAAACTAAAAAACAGACTCTTAGACCAAAACCCAGACACTAAGGATCAAAAGGACTATTCTGGAAATGCATGAGTCTTGTGATCATCGAGATTATGAGAGACATCAACCTCATCAACCCTTGAGGAAACATCCTTTTTGAGAGGTTCTTTCACGCGGTTCTTCATCATAGAAAGATTACAGTTAACCTTTTTCAACCCAGCTCTTACAGCATCAAGACACTTAATAGTTCCAACAAGTTGTTGACAATCAATGATCACCTTAGATTGAATCTTCTCCCCAATATCTGAGTAAGAAACAAGAGATTGAGGAAAATATCCTTCAAATTCAACAAGGGTTCCCTTCTCTTTATCAAACTTAAAGTATATACCATTATCAACAAAGTCTTCAGGCAAGTCCCATGAAGAAGAGTCCATTGATGAGAAGCCTAGAGTGAAAGTTTTAACACAATAGGAAGGGTATATAAACGTATTTGAGGGAATTAGGGTTTAACGATAGGTATAAGAGACTAAATCCAAAACCGTATATGTACCCTTATGAGAACCCAACACAAAACATGAAGTTTTTGAGAGCCAAGACAAAACTAACAAAAGCAATACAAAAAGATGATAAAATACTCATGTAAAAGTATGTGACGGATTATCCATCTAAGAACAATAAGAAAATAGCTAGATAGTCACAATTACTTCGCACAGAGTATACCTATTCAATTCTCACACAGCTAGGATTTTTGGTGAGTGAGATATCAACCTTGTGATTAATTTGCACAAGTATGAGCATTTGTCTCATTAAATGACCATTGCTTTTGTTTAGTCTTCCTTCTTTGATTATCCCTCAGTTTAGAAGAATACGGCATAGCTTGTTCTGCATATCCTTCTGAAGGCTTTTTCTGAGGACTAAATCTAGGACCTCTTGAAATTGGTTCAAGTGGATCAGAATAGATGGGAATCCATTATCTAGATTTATATTTACCAAAATCATAAACATGGGGAATACATTCATTAAAAACATAAGAGTTTAAATGGTTAGAATGTACCTGTGATCTGTGACGATTTCTAGGAAGATATCCATGTTTATAAAACTTTTGATTTTCTGTGGGTATTTGGTTCACCGCGGTAGTCGATTGACTATTTGTTCCATTGACAGTTGATAGAAGCAAATTACAGAGTTTAGAAATTTGTTTCTTTCATTCAAAATAATGGATAACATAGTGATTTCCTTTTCCACATAAGGTACAGGTTCGTGGAGGTGAAGAAACAACAGGCACTTTTTTAAACTTCATAGCCACCGGAGAAGATTGTAAGTTATGAAAAATTTTCTTGACACAATCTTCATCTGGAGAAACTTTCATTCTGTACAGTAACTCATGAGAATTATTTTGTGTAGAAGAATATTTCTTTAAAACAGAGTTTTCCTTTTCCAAGGATTTTTACTGTCCATGGGCTAAGACAAGCGATGCTTCAAGTTTCTCCTTCTCAACACAAAGTTTCGGATGAATGCGTCTTGATCAAAAAAATTTCTCTAATTGAGCCTTCTTTAACCAGCTTTTCAAGATCACAAATCTTTTCACGTTGTATATTGTTTTATTGAAGAAGTTTCTCAATTTCCTTAGAGAATGACCCTATAATGTTGTAGAGTACTTGTTCACGATCAATAGACTTTGCAAATTCATCAATGAGATGTACATGATCCTTAAGATCAACAAACTCTATAGAATTTTTTGAAATTCTGGTGAGCTCCATTTCAGCTTTAGCTATTATGTCCAATGTCTCATTGGAGGAAGAATGACCAACACAGGATGAAACAGTCTTCCTACCTCGGGATTCAGAAGAATCATCTAATGAGTGACCCTTTGAGGTATTTCCGAGACGCTTGACAAGGTTGACATCTTTAGGAGGCATTTTTGTATGCGTATGAGAGATTCTGTCCACAGACTCGGATTGCCACAAACACATAATTGTTAGGTCTTAAACGTGTTTGCATGCTCTGATACCAATTGAAAAAGTGGGGGTCTAACAACAACACCCAATATTTCGGTTAGCAATCTGTATGGACTAACTCCGAAATACTTTGCTAGTGAATCAACTAGACAGCCAGACTCAATCTAGATAAAAGTATCTCAAGGAGTTAATATCTCTCTCTTGATTTGATTTTTACTCAAGATAAAAACAATAGCGAGTCTTTATCAAATACAAGGAATAACTTGGACAGTACCAAAGACCAATGTCCAAGGATCAATCAATATCAATCAACAACCAAAGGTTGGATTTCCAATTGATGATCACGAACGCACACCCTGTATTATTTCAATTATATAAAATATAATGCGGAAAAGAAATAACACAGACACCAGAAATTTTGTTAACGAGGAAACCACAAATGCAGAAAACCCCCCGGACCTAGTCCAGATTGAATGCACATTGTATTAAGCCGGTACAGACACTAGCCTACTCCAAGCTAACTTCGGACTGGACTATAGTTGAACCCCAATCAGTCTCCCACCGATCCAAGGTACAGTTGTAGTCCTACGCATCTGATCCCAGTAGGATACTACGCACTTGATTCCCTTAGCTGATCTCACCCACAACCAAGAGTTGCTGCAACCCAAAATCACAAACTTGATAATAAACAGATCTGTCTCACACAGAAAAGTCTATCAAAGGATAAATATGTCTCCCACAGATAAACCCTAGGTTTTGCTCCGTCTTAAGATATAAAATCAAGGTGAACAGGAACCAATTGATAGTCCGGTCTTATATTCCCGAAGAACATCCTAGATTAATAAATTACCTCTCTACAATCCTTCTTGACTACACAAGCGGTTTGTCGAGGAATCATAAACAGTGACACGAATATGTTTGTGACTTCTTTATCTTGCCTATCAGAGAACTCTCACGATCTCAAGCTAATCAAGCGATTGTACTCGTACGATAGAAGATGCAAGATCAGATCACACAACTACGATAAAAGTAGTGTCATATTGGCTTCACAATACCAATGAAGTATTTAAGTTGTTAACCTAGTTTTAGAGAAGAAAACCAAAGGTTAAAGGAGAATCAACTCTAGCGAGCGCACTAGTATCACACAGACGTGTGGGGATTAGTTTTGCAAAATGCTAGAGGTCTCCTTTATATAGCCTTCAAATCAGGGTTTTGCCTTAGTTACAAAGAAATCCTTATTCACCGTTAGATGAAAACCTGATTTAGATTCAAGCTAATATTTCTCAACCGTTAGACCGAAAACTTAGCTTGTCACACACACTTGAGATATACGTTTACTGGGTTTGTGAAAACCGTGTCCAAACGTGTACGTGTATGTTGGTTCAACATAGTAACCCAAAAGTTTAACCATATGAGCATTTCATATTAACCTTGTTCTTCTTCACCGTAACTAGTTCAATTGACTCAAATGAACTAGTTAAAGAGTTGTTCAATTGCTATGAGATCTTATGTAACTATACAAGACACAATTGAAACAAAGATGATTCGATTAGATTGAATCGGCTCATGAACATTATAGCCACGGTTTGCATAAATCATTCCTTAGTAATTTAATGTTTCATGTTCAGAGCATATCTTTAGATCATAACCGTTTAAGTTCACAAACAAGTTCGCGGACTTAAGTTAATCGGTTGAGTTTTCCAAACTCAGCAGAAATTCTCGGAAAGAGAACTTCCACCAGTTCGCGGACTGTGTTCGCTGACTTAGCACACAAACGAGTTTTGGAAAATCCAGCAGAAATTCTCGGTCGAGAACTTCCGACAGTTCGCGGACTTAGTCTGCGGACTGGGTTCGCAGACTTGGCAAGCCAATTCCACAATCCTCCCGATTTCTCTTGATCAACAAAGTTCGAAAACTTCGGTTCAAGGAATACATGGTTATGTAATCTAAACTCTCATTTCAATCATTAAGACATTCTTAGAGGGCGCTATGTATCCGTTATGCACAGACCGATTCACGTCAGAACAATTCTCAAAGTGATTGAAACTTTTCGTGACTTTCGTCACTAGGTGAAGATAAACTTGATCAAAGCGAAACGCTTTAACAACACACAATTTCGAGATAAAAGATAAGCAATGAATGCTCAGCTCGAAATGTCAAATGTGTATGATCAAGTCTATATAGCATACGACTTTTGTCTCATAAGAAGTAGGAGATAGAATAGATAGACTTTTCAATGATAGATAAGTTCAAGTCTCCACATACCTTTTTGTTGATGAAGTTCCACGGTTCCTTGTATATATCTTCGTCGTTGTATGATGAATCGCCATGAAGTCCTTGAGCTCAACTACACTTTTCTATCCTAGTCCGAGAGTTAGCTATGTAGGCTAGAAATCAAGACTCATAGTTTTGATCACTAACATTGACAAACATGCTTGAGATAGCAACGCATGCGAGGTCGACCGAGCTATGCTCTAACAATTACGCAATGGATTGGTGTGAAAATTATGAAACGGAAATGAATCTTTGGAAAGCTTTACATGTGTCGATACCAAGTGGAGAAGTAATCGAATTTACAAGTGTTGAGGTTGAGAAAGAGGTCAGTGAAGAGGATGAGAAAGAGGTCAGTGAAGAGGATGAGATTCATTTAGGATCTCCATAAAAATGTTTCATGGATTTATCCACGTATTTTGTGTCTTTTGATTTTCGTGTATGATGAGGATGATATTTTGACTAGAATTGCACTTACATGTACCCATCAAAACGAAATACTTGAATGATCTACTTTTTGGTTATGGAACGTGTCGTTTTATGGAAATTGGAACCATGAACATAGGAGATGGTTCGGCTTGTACCATTAGTTCAAGGAAAGCCGAACCCGACAGAGTGATGAAAATCCAGAGTTTTTCTGTCAGGTTCGGCTTGTAGTATTATTTTGATGAAAGCCGAACCTGACAAAAAAAAAACAGAGTTTTTTTGTCAGGTTCGGCTTCTAACATTATTTCACTGCAAGCCGAACCTGACAGCAAAAAAAAACCAGAGTTACTTTGCTAGGTTCGGCGTATAACTGAAATTACAGGATAAGCCGAACCTTGCATGATTCATGAACACAAAAATTATTATATAATTCCAAATAGACTTTTCAAATTCATAGAAAATGTGGATTACACACCCGTTAAATAATAGCCTTACAATAAATTTCTAGTCGAATTCTTCTAATATCCAAAACGGGTAATGAGAAACCTTCTAAGAATGTAATAGTGATCTTTGTATTCGAAATTCTTTCCTTTCCATCTTCGCCATTATTCTAGATCTCGATCTACAATCTCAGAGTTTGTTTCACCCTTGAGACGATATAGACTCACAATCCGAACTAAAGTTATAAAGTCTTTGACCGTTTCTTTAATAGTTTCAATTCGGCAAAACAAGGCCGCACTATCCCGGTTGTGAGGATTCCCCATTTTGGTGCTGAAGGCTTCATGAATTCTAACCAAGTAGTACATACTCATCAAACCCTTCACTCGTTGTTTTTCACCCTTCTTTGGATGGTATGCTACGTAATTAGTTCAAAGAGACAAATCTTCTTCTAAAGTAAACTCGTGAGTTGGGGGTGCCATTTTTTTGAGTATATGCTCTGAAGATTATGAAAAACCATGTATGTCTACATATATAATACAGGTTACAACGGCTATATATTTCAAAAAAGAGTCGTTCATAGATTTTAGTGCAAAAAAAGAGAATATTCGGCTCATAAGAAGGTTAGAAAATAAGCCGAACCTGTTTAAGTAACGGCTAGAATTTCAAATTTTGAAATTTTTTACAGGTTCGGCTTATACGAGTTTGCAGATCTAAGCCGAACCATACACTGATTTACATAATAGTTCAATCTTAAACTATCGAATAATCCGAACCTAAAGGACAAATGATTCGGCGTGTAACTAACATTACAGGATAAGCCGAACCAGAGTTTTTCGGATTCGGCGCATAACTCAAATTACAGGATAAGCCAAACTTCATAAATTCAAGGTAATAAGTAACTAATTAACTGGCACGCTATTGATTAAAACATGAAATTCAAGGTGTCCATAACACAATCCCAGCAGCATTAAAAACAAAGTTCAACACCTAAAATCCATGGTGTTTGCAACACCATAAAAGTGTACTTAAAACTTAAGAAAACATTAAAAGGAACTTGGAAACATAAAAGGGAACTTAACCACGACCCCTCTTCTTAGTTCCACGACCACCTCTTCTTCCACCTTGGTCTTCATCTTCCGACGCATCATTACCGGGTTGGCCGGTAGCACCACCTCTACTTGTACCGTCACCAACTTGTCGAGACCTCTTATTGGTAGGCCTTTGTGCGGGTTCCTCGGGTCCTTGTCCTTTGTTGATGATTTCATCCCACTTGTTGTAGAGGTATTTTTGTTCTTCCACGGTCATTGTTGTTTTGCAACCAAGTTTGGCCTTCATTTTTTTCAACATCTCCCTACCCGCGGCAACCTATTTTTTTATTTGTCAACAACTTATAACCGTGAGGTTGAAGACATTTTTACCATAACTAATATATGAAAATAGTATAAAGTGAAGTCATTCTTACCATTATCTTGAAAGCGTTGACTACATCTTCGGAAGTATACTTGTTGGTGATCTTGATTTCCTTCGCCTTCCCCTTATCAGCTACCTTTTGACTTTTCTTATTGATAATCAAGGGATGAGAAATTTGGTCATACCAATCCATAGCCCGGATCCTCTTCACATGGATCATCAAGTAAAGGTGTTAACTTGGACGCATCTAATGTGTGATCGTCTAAGTTATTCTAAAACTCAAGGGTGGGATCAGGATCATACTTTGGTTCCCAAGATGAAGTGGTGCTTTTAGTTCCAGTACCACTCTTTGGTAACAACCTGAATTTCTCATCAAACAAAGGAACCTTTTGGATGCATCCTAATTGACGGAGTACTCGTCGAGGATCGTATATAACATAACCACCGGGATAAAACAATGGACCATGATACATACCTACCGGCATATCCTCATCTTAAACAACTTCATCTTCTTCATCTTCCTTCTCATATGGTTGAAAAACGACATCATCAACACCCATTAGGTCTAACGTCTCTCTCAAACTTGCCACCAACTTTTTTTTGTTCATTTTCTTCGAGTCCTCGTACGCGTACCGTACTGCAGTTGGCTATGTATCAACATAAATCGACATCCTTCTCAAATACTTTGTCCAAGTTCAAAATTGAGAAATGGTCATATATCCACACCTACATCCAAAGAACCACATTCAAAAATCAAAGGAATTGAAGTGATAGAAACAATTTTTACTTGGAAACATCAAAGTAAGAATAAAGTTTGCAAACTCAGAGAACTGTTCGGCTTATATGGATCAAGTACTATAAGTCGAACCAAATAAATAATAAGTTCGGCTTATACAGTTTTATGGTTATAAGCCGAACCATACTCTGAACTCCCAAAAGTTACCTGGAGCAAAGTGAAGTTTCCTCCGATGTTTGTACTTGTCAACCTAGACGCGGTGGCAAGTTGGTCCAGCAGGTAAGCGAGCGTAGCCGTTCCCCAAGCATACTTGTTACAAGTTTCAAGATTCTTTACCAATTGGAGATAATTAGCATTTACCTTGTTTCCGATAAGGTCGGGAAAGATGTCTCTACGAACAGTATAAAGAAAGTAGGCAGTTCCAGTTTGCTTCACTTTGACGGGATCCATTACCAGCAAACCTTTCTCTACTCTCTCCTTTGTGTTCTCAAATTCCTTTTTCAAGTTAGTCAGCTTGATCTTCTTATTCTTCTTATTTCTGCCATTAGGAGTGCATACGGAATCGACATCTTTAACGATCGACAAAACTCCAACTCAGTTTTGTAATTACCCCAACCAAGACTTTCCCGGAACAAATTGTAGAGCTCATCCCAACTCATGTCATAAAAATCAGCATCCACACTTCTACCCCTTGCTTTAAGGCCTGTAATTTTACTAGCCTCATCAGGATTGATTGCCATCTCTCCAAAAGGTAATTGAAATGTGTAAGTTTCTGGACAGAATCTCTCGGTAAAGGCAGAGGCCGACACACTATCATATTCCTTATGTCCATAATTGATGGCAGGCCATAAAGCACTGGCTTGTACATAAGCAATCACCTCGGGAACCTCATCATCAAGACTTCATTCCGCTGTCCTCTGGTGTCTCAATACTCGGAATGCACGGTTTTGATCAGGAGTCTCATAAATTCTCTTCGCCCAAGGTTCGGCATAACCAATCAATATATTTCCTCCATCTTCCGGAAGACCATGAGGAAAACCATCTGATCGAGGTGTAATTACGTCATCTTCATCAGGAATGTGTAAACCGGTGATCCGTCGATCATCATCGTCCTTCTCTTTCTCGGGTTCTGCCACCTTCTTACCTTTCTTGTCTTTCTTGGGTTTTCCTTGGGGTTGTGTTTCTTGATGAACTTCTTGATTATCATCAACTTCTTCATCTTCAGCTATTCCTTCTTCTTGTCTTTCAATTCTTACTTGTTCAGCTTCTTCTTCTAAAATTCCTCCTTTACCTCCCGCTCCCAATTTTTTCTTACCTCCTCCTCTAGGATCGGGAGTTTTAGAAGTAGAAGGTGTTACCTCCATCTTCTTCCTCTTTGTAGCTGCATTGGTCCTGACACAAGTATGAAAGTTATAAGACTAATTCAAACAACAAAGGGATTTGGAATGCTAAATACTTGTAAGAAAATAAGAAGGTTCGGCTTATCCGAAATAGCACATATGCGCCGAACTATGTCTTAACATTTTGCTTACCTTACACAAAGAGTATTTCGGCTCATAAGTACCAAAAACTTATAAGCCGATTCTACATATTCGGCTCACAACCAAAACTATCGAATAAGCCGAACCTATAATTATGAATTGAAACTTGTATTCGGCGCAACATGATATCATATAAATAAGCTGATCCTTTACACTTATAAAATTTATGAATTTTAACAATGATATTTGGCTCAATCCTAATACTATCGAATAATCCGAATCTAGAATTATGATTCAAACATATATTCGGCGCAAATTGGTGTCATACAAATAAGTCGATCCTACACATGCAGAATTCATGAAATTCAAACAATACTAATCGGCGCAAAACTGATACTACCATATAAGCCGATCCAAAACACATGCAAAATTTCTAAAATTCAAAGACATTTGTTCGGCACAAAACTAATACGACCATATAAGTCGATCCTATAGACATGCAAAATTTATAGAATTCACACAACACAAATTCGGCTCAAATTTAACACCATCGAATAAGCCGATCCTAAAAATTAGGCTATGTGTCCTTAAGTTCGGCTCAAAACTAATATGCATTGTAAGCCGAGCCGTTCATATGCACTTTCAGGGTTCAGTTTCAAGAACAGCTCGGCGCACATCTAAGGTTTTTTTTGCGCCGAACCAAACCCTGTAACCGCCGCACAAACATGTTTTTGACGAATTAAATCTATCATACCAATCAAAAACATCAAATACGAGATGGGATTGTAGAACTAACCTTCTTATTCTCATTTCCGGAGTTGGTTCTTCTTCAATCTCTTCTTCCGGTTGATTTTGTGGTTGATTTTGAGTTTGCTCTTCACTCTCTAAATCTTCTTCAATAGGTTGTTCAGTCGATCGATTAGAACGAGATACTGGCTTACGACGACCCATTATATAGATGAGTTTAATCAATCGACTAAATTTTCACGAATCGACGATTAAATTTCGGCGATGATATGATGAAAAAAAGAAGAAGAATAGGTTCGGCTATGGAGGAGGAAGAAGAAGAAGGGGTTGAATGAAACTGATTTTAGGTTTATTGATTATAGGTTTTTGTATTAGGATTAGGGATAGATTAGTAATTTAAAAGATTTAAGGGCATACATGTAATTGAACTATCCATAGGGTACCTCTATAAGGTCATCCAAGTTAAGATTATTGCTTTGTATGCCTAGAAAGATTTTGGTATTCCCAAAATCAGGGTTCTTCAAAATTCAAAGACAGGGTTATAGTAGTTTTTCTGACTCCTCTGCATGTAGTGAATTATAACTTTCTTTACCCAAAAATCGAAGTACTAAGAGAAGCCCAAGTAACCGAATTTAGTAATTTACATCATCATTAAAGGAAAGGAGAAACCCACTAAGCAAGCATCCCTAAGCACAACTAAAATGACGCCTATTGACTCTTTGGTTTGTTGTTTCATGTATTTCTGAAAATTGTTTTAAATTCGATAAATTTAGAATTTTGGGAAGCATTATATTTTCTTGGATTCGCAAATTCTGCATACAGATCCATGTGTAGGAATAATACAACTTACAAGTCAAGGTGATTACATTTGGCACGAATCTTAGAAGGGGGCCTTTGTACCCGTACAAATCTTTCAATTATTGTTATTCCCAGTGTTTCAGGTTGGTGGTGTTGTATTTTGTTTGCATCATCATGGTATAGGTAATTAGGTGTATAGATTAATTATTGCGGTATTAACAAAATGCTATGCAAATGGCTATATTTTGACTTTTGTTTCGACCAACCATGTTTTCTTCCATTAAAGATTTCTGTATAAAGAAAGAACACTATAAGTACCAAATTTTGTGCTTAAAATATTTTAAATTGAGTATATTTTTATATATTCCCTGTGCATGCATACCTGTAAAGGTACGTATTCCCCCAGGGCCCATCTCCATTTTTCATATACTATACTCTATAGAACCATAAGATATAGTATAAAAATGTACCATTTCTCTCTTTTCATGCCTTATTATTATATGACGTTGGTACAACGAAAGCAATAAGTTTGGGAATTTCATGCCGCATTAAATTAATATTCTAAAGGCACACAAGTTTCAGCTCGATTCCCGTTGACAGAAGAGAAGATGATGGGAACGTCCGTACATGTTCAAAGTACTATTTCAAGGCATACGGGTAGTCGGTTTAGCGGGAAATGGCATTGTTCGAAACGAATATTTTTGCAAACTTTGGTACTTATAGTGTTTAATCAATTTAATTAATGTGCACAAGTGTTTCATTCAACAAATATTTTTGCAAGTATTGTCCCAACGAATTATATCTTAAATAATTGATTGTGTTGCGGTTAGATCAAAAGTACTTGAACAGTGTGTGGAAAAATAAGCAAGTGTTTCATTCAACAAATATTTTTGCAAGTATTGTCCCGACGAATTATATCTCAAATAATTGATTGTGTTGCGTTTAGATCAAAAGTACTTGAACAGTGTGTGTGCAATTATTTTCCCGATTTAGCATTAAGTATAGATAAAAAAAATATATGCATTATTTAGACCTATAACCATAACCATAAGGTCCATAACAATACAATATAAGTTTTTTCTTTTTTTTTTGTCAATCAACAAATTTCAATTTAAATCAGAATCGTGATTACATGATCACTTACAAGAATAAAAAAAAAACATCAAAATACAAGAATAACAAAAACATTAAAATACAAAATAATCAAAACCCTAATACAAATGAAGATATCAATTACAAGTAAATTGCGAAGAGAAAGAGCCATAATCTGCAAAGATATCCAATTTTGTAAATGTACTAGGGAAGGATGATGGTATAATCCGGATTTTTAATTTGATTTTCTTCTTCTTCAATAAGAAATGCTCCTAGAAGGAAGGAGCAATTTGCTCAAAATCTTGTAGATCCAAACCAACCCGGATGCTCTAAATCTCTTGAATTGATTATGGATTCAAAACGATACCGTGTTGAATAGTCGATGTTCTTGAATCGAGAATAACAAGCCACGAACCAGCGATCAAGTTTTGAATAAATCGCTTTCAAAGCGAAGAGAAATTCGCTAAAAATGACGAAGAAAAATCGCTCCAAATAACGAAGCAATATGTCAAAAAACATCAAAAACAAAAGAAAACTAATTTTATTCTGTTAAAACTTAACCATAACCATAAGGTCCATAACAATACAATATAAGTTTTTTCTTTTTTTTTTGTCAATCAACAAATTTCAATTTAAATCAGAATCGTGATTACATGATCGCTTACAAGAATAAAAAAAAAACATCAAAATACAAGAATAACAAAAACATTAAAATACAAAATAATCAAAACCCTAATACAAATGAAGATATCAATTACAAGTAAATTGCGAAGAGAAAGAGCCATAATCTGCAAAGATATCCAATTTTGTAAATGTACTAGGGAAGGATGATGGTATAATCCGGATTTTTAATTTGATTTTCTTCTTCTTCAATAAGAAATGCTCCTAGAAGGAAGGAGCAATTTGCTCAAAATCTTGTAGATCCAAACCAACCCGGATGCTCTAAATCTCTTGAATTGATTATGGATTTAAAGCGATACCGTGTTGAATAGTCGATGTTCTTGAATCGAGAATAACAAGCCACGAACCAGCGATCAAGTTTTGAATAAATAGCTATCAAAGCGAAGAGAAATTCGCTAAAAATGACGAAGAAAAATCGCTCCAAATAACGAAGCAATATGTCAAAAAACATCAAAAACAAAAGAAAACTAATTTTATTCTGTTAAAACTTAACCATAACCATAAGGTCCATAACAATACAATATAAGTTTTTTCTTTTTTTTTTTGTCAATCAACAAATTTCAAGTTAAATCAGAATCGTGATTACATGATCGCTTACAAGAATAAAAAAAAACATCAAAATACAAGAATAACAAAAACATTAAAATACAAAATAATCAAAACCCTAATACAAATGAAGATATCAATTACAAGTAAATTGCGAAGAGAAAGAGCCATAATCTGCAAAGATATCCAATTTTGTAAATGTACTAGGGAAGGATGATGGTATAATCCGGATTTTTAATTTGATTTTCTTCTTCTTCAATAAGAAATGCTCCTAGAAGGAAGGAGCAATTTGCTCAAAATCTTGTAGATCCAAACCAACCCGGATGCTCTAAATCTCTTGAATTGATTATGGATTCAAAGCGATACCGAGTTGAATAGTCGATGTTCTTGAATCGAGAATAACAAGCCACGAACCAGCGATCAAGTTTTGAATAAATCGCTATCAAAGCGAAGAGAAATTCGCTAAAAATGACGAAGAAAAATCGCTCCAAATAACGAAGCAATATGTCAAAAAACATCAAAAACAAAAGAAAACTAATTTTATTCTGTTAAAACTTAAAAATAAAAGAAATCTTGCCCAGATCCGGTCCAAAAAGAACCAAATTTGAGCAAGAGGTAAATGGTGGATAGGGCAGGCATTTTAAAGGCAAAAGATTTTGATCGTTCTGGTATTGTACTTTATTTAGGAGATGGTAATAATATTCAGTTTTGGGAGGATGTTTGGATAGGCGATCGATCCCTAAAATTAGCTCTTCCAACCCTCTACAAGTTGTCTAGAAAGAAATATGTTCTTGTTAAAGATACAATATCTCCAATAGATGCTTGGGATTTTTTTTTCTCGAGAAATTTGAATGAAAATGAGATTCCAGAGGTGGCTAATCTACTACGGTTGATTGGAGAGCCACCAACTCTACAACAAATGAAGATACTAGAATTTGGAGATATGCAAATGTTTTTTCGGTCGCAAATGCATATACAATACTTGAAACTGATGGGCTTTTAGTTTTCCTGGATAAACAACTTCGGAACCTCAAGGTCCATTTGAAAGTATCTTTTCTGACTTGGACTTTGTGCTACTGTAGAGCTCCAATCCAGGATTTCTAGTTTACTATGTGACAAACATACGGAAACAAATGAACATTTATTTTTACATTGTAAGGCGACGTGTGAGGTATGAAATTATTTTCTGCATAGCTTTGGTATTAATTGGGTGCAGAATGGTGATGTGAGACCGATGTCATGGGACTGGGGAAACAGAGAGCAAAAATAGAATTAAGAGAATCTGAATATTTCCTTTTGCAATATGGTGGAACTTGTGGAAAGAGAAAAACGATAGACTTCATACTCACGTGAAGTGAAGCGTTAAGCAAATCATTATTTCTGTTAAATGTTTGATGTTTAATTGGGCTATGCAAACTGACATCTTTCGTGGTTATAGTTTGTCAACTCTGATTTTTAATTAGGATGATGTTGCACACACTTCCTTGTAACTTTGCTTTCGTATTTGTCACTGTTTTGGTGACTTAGCCATTTTTAATTAAATTTTTCCTTTTTCAGTAAAAAAAAAGGTTATGCACGGTGTGTCTGCATATGTTAACGTTGAAAAGATTGTGGTGTACTCGGTACCCTTGTCATTTCAAAGTTAATATACTTAATAAATAAAGCATTACAACCATCACTTATGTACTACAACTAATTCAATATCCCATCTCAATAAAAGATGATGTAGTTTAAGGCACTAATGAAATATATCCTCAGATGAAGGACAAAATACAATTAAATAATTTAACCTCTAAGATACAATTTGCAGCTATCATGTTTTTAAAAGATCTTGCATTTCACTCTTTCCATAGAACCCAAGTGATAGCATATGTGTGACACTCTAGAAAATCTCTCCCCAAGCGATGCGCTCAGCAGGATGAAACTCCTCGATGCTTCACTCATACGGAGCAACTGGGTTTTAAAACTTAGTTTGTTACCAGGAAAATACACGTTAATTTTCCTTTTCAAACATGTTTTGCAAGCATGATGCTTTAAACGTAGTCTCAATATGTATTTCCACAATATTCCAACTTATCTACTAAGGGTGCAAGGCCATAAAAGGCTAATGGTGATGCTGTTTCCATGCATCACGGTACTTTCCAAGCATTAGTCATGCATTGGGGATAACATAAAGGTCATTGTAGACTTATTCTTGCGTCTTTGCTTCACATTGACAATGAGCTGGATGCATGCATTGATCTTGGTTCTGCCGAGGGTACATCAGCAAGGCTCATGTCATTCATGATTCACATCGTTCTTATGATGCAACTGTTTTATGCTAGCTCCATTAACTTGCAATCAAGTTAAATTATTTTTCTGGCCATGTTGAATTCGCAACTGGGTAGCTTGATAGGTAGTATGAACATCCGATTCATGGTCTCCAACTACCTCATAAAGTGTGGAAACAATCACCTCTTTCCTTGCACATGATAAAGATCTCTTAATTGTATGGTGTGAGCGAAAATATAATAGAACACAAATGCGACGCATTGCGGTTACGTACTGTTGATGTTGGTTTTTTCAAGGGAAAAACTTGTGAATTTACTTCTCACCTGGATTAGAAATACATAGTTTATACTTATAGACTATATCAATAGCCATGAGAGTTCTATAGTGATCTCTATCGCATGTCTATGTAGTATGAACATCCGATTCATGGTCTCCAACTACCTCATAAAGTGTGGAAACAATCACCTCTTTCCTTGCACATGATAAAGATCTCTTAATTGTATGGTGTGAGCGACAATATAATAGAACACAAATGCGACGCATTGCGGTTACGTACTGTTGATGTTGGTTTTTTCAAGGGAAAAACTTGTGAATTTACTTCTCACCTGGATTAGAAATACATAGTTTATACTTATAGACTATATCAATAGCCATGAGAGTTCTATAGTGATCTCTACCGCATGTATATATATATATATATATAAATATATATGTTATGGATTCACCTGGCTGAACTCTTAGTATTTTATATATATTACCGCGTATCCCAGTATTTATACAGTACTCACCTCTGTATCGAATCTACATTGATTGAGCCGCTGCTAGATGGATTGACCACTAGTATAGAGCAGTGTTCTCCTCAGAATACTACTGATGCTGGTTGAAACTTCTCCAAGGATTTTCTCTGTCTATACATAATGTACATTCACGGCATACTCTTGTTCTCGAATAAACATCAAGCTCCTAGATGGATATCCACTAGTATGAAGCAGCATTGAACTTGTCTCAAATTATAATAAATTTGTTCTCTAATACTTAAAACCTATTTGTTAATCATGTATTCATTCGCTCGAACGAAATCCTAAGTTTATCCGTGGTAATTGTGAGCTGAATTTATAAACTTACCTCAATATCTCTCAGTGTGGAGAGAAACAGATTCTTAGTTTGTGAAATCAAGAATTGGCATCATTTCCAATGCCACTGGTATCACAAGATGTTCCATGCCACTTAATTCTCTTAGAGGAAAGGATCAATGCCATCACGTAAATAACATAACATCGAAAGATGTTCCATGCCAGTTCCCCAATACCAGCCTACCTCATGCGCTACCCTAGTGCTAGCGCCTTACTATCATAGCACAGGGATAAGCCTCGCGTCAACCTAATCCATGGCACTAGCGTATTTCCAACGCCCTACTACCATGGTAATGTAGTGTTATCACTACTACTAGAGCTCGTGTTGTCTTAATAATATCGATCACTTGATGTGACACTCGCTATTCTTCATCATTGATGCAATACCAATCACTTCGTCTAGATCCTGTGTGTCTCGAGTCTCAGCTACCTTCTCGATTCTCTGAGTCGCAAATATTATACGAGTGAGCCTCTCAGCTGCGATCACCTAAAATATCACTATTAGTAATTCATATTATTGAGTGCCTAGCTTACTCAAATTCACGCGACTGACATCACTAGAGCTAATCACTCAAAACTCATTTCTTAGAGATGTTCGTTCGCCCTTCTCTACTTACAACTTATAGATCACAACTCACATCCTATTACTTAAAGCTTATCACTCACAACCTATCATCAGAGCTCGGTATTCAAATAATATTAGTACATTCTACTCCTAAACTTACCGAATTTTAAGTCACTACTATACTTTTTATTTTCACAAGACTTGACAGTGATCAGTATACTTAACCACTTAGTGATCTATGAAACTTTTCTCATTAATTTAGCAGGTTATTGTCCTAACTTAACCAAAAACAATAGTATCCCATGAGTCCAATATTTTCTACGAGGCACCAAACATGTCATCTGGGGGATTTTCATTGGGGTATTGGTCTAGCGGTTTATAGAAACATACAGTATGTGAACACACCCATGATAAGAAAATAACAAGTAATGGAAACAGTTAAGAGCAGTTGGCAGAATGAGGGAGTAGTGGTCATACGTAACTGATGGTGTTCCCTGACATAGCGGACAGAACTTCACCACTACCTCCACTCATTCACAACTTACGAGGAATTAGTGTGTTCACTACAACTATAAATATATTGATGACTTCATTTAATCAAAAGGATATCTCAGAATTACGACCAACAAGTCTAGTTCTTTCATGGTAGTTCAACAACTCACATTGCAAATACATCACATACCGATTCCTCGACTTTCTATACTTTCCTCCCCTAATATTATCCCTTCTCCAACTTTATGACCGAAGCAGGACGGGAATGGACATTTCTCTGTTTAGGATCCTCTTGTACCATTTTGATCTATTAAATCTAAACACCTTTTACAGCATATTATTATTTTTTATCCTAAAACACCTACGAACCTAACAAGTACCATGAAGGGATCAAGACATATTATAGTTCATGAATTTCAGAATTAGCAACCAAAACTAACTCGTGTATTCAGGGATAAAGGCCAAGCAAAGCCAAATGGGTGTAAGCCAAGAAAATTTTGCTGGATATTCACAATATTGTGCATAACTGATCCTTCCTTTATAATGCATCAAAATGTGCATCATAAATCTTGTTAGAGCATTTCTCGGTCGAACTCACAAGTGTTGCTATATCAAGTTTGTTGTCAAATTTAGTTGTCAAAACTATATCTTGATTTGTAGTCTACAATTAGTTAAGTCTCGGTCTAGGATACTGGAGTTGAGAAACGAACCAATCATCATTTTCGTTCTACCGTTTGAAGGCGAAGATCCGCCGAAAATTTTGGATAACTTCATTAACAAAAGGTAAGTGAAGACTAAACCACCTATTTCTCAAGTTATATTCACTTTTATATCGTTGAGATAATTGTCGCATAACTAATTAGACTAGCTTACATAGACAAGAATTTCAAGTCGGGAACTAATTATTTAGTTTACGAATTTCTCGAAATATAATGATTAAGCTTAATGAACATTTTTCATACTTGATCCAATTCGGTGGAGAACAATTTATTGTTCAGAACCAAATCATGATTCAAGTTTATCATTCAAAAATAGCCTGGAACACTGATATGTGTTATTGATGTTATTCAGGAATGTTTCGAATCGATTTAGAGAAATATAGAACTACTATATTCAGAATACAAGATAGTGTTATCAGTCTTATAAACTGAAAAAAATGTTATATGTCTGAAGCCATATTACTTGTATTCGTACACGTAACGGAGTAGCTATATATCGACTTTCAGATTTGTGTGATATACATATTTGTATGTACATCATGGGAAAATATGTTTGTATTGTGATCTGGATAGGAATGTATATTCATATACAAACCATTGTGGAACTTTGGTAAGGGAACCAGGTTAAAATAATCAAACCGGTATGCGAGCCAAAATAGTCTATGTTCTAAATCCAGTTTACTACCCAAACCGGTATGCAAGCTGAATGTACTGTGAACTCCGAAACCGGCAAAGGTCCTAAGTTTGCAAACTGGTACGTGAACTAAAAATTTCTTTAGATTCCGGAACTTTGAGTTGGTTCAAAGTTTACAAACCGGTGCGTGAACTGAAAATTTTTGTAGAGTCTGAAACTCGGTAATTGCATAAGTTTGTAAACTAGTTTATGAGCTGAGTAGTTCTATAGACTCCGGAACTCGGTTATTGCATATAACTTTACAAACTAGACCGCATACTGACTCAGCCGATTCACGAACGATTCAAGTAATTGTACTTTGTACATTTACAAACTATGTCGATTATTATTCAATTGCGATTAAATTATTTCTATGAAGTAATTTGCATTTGATCAATTCTCTAATTAACACTAGAATCATTTGATCACATAATTGTGACTCATTATTAATGTCTTAATGAACATGAAAATGAGTGTTAAGCTTTTAAAGTTCAAATCGGCTAGTTTCGGCTAACCATGTTGGACATGGTCTTTATACACGGTTCGGTTTCGGTTTAGCTAACCATAGTGTATGTCATGTATATGTGAATAAGATTCAAAGCTTTCATCTAAAGGTGAATATTATTTGCTTGGTTTCAAAGCTATCTTAGCTTAAAACTAAAGCAACCTAGGCTTTGAAGTCTATATAAGGGGAACTCTTGGCAACTGGGATATTTGAATCTTGACACTACTTTTTGGTGTGTCTTAGTTGTATCTAGAGTCGTCCTCTCCATAAACCCTTTTATGGTTTAGCGACTACAAAGACTTCATTGGGATTCGTAAAGCTAAGTCCAGTTATCTTTTATCTTGATAACTTGAGTATCCTGATCTTGATTGTTTTTAGAGCCTTGCTCCATCAATCAAGATAGATATTAATCAACAAAGTCTCTTAGTCTCATACTTTGTTGATTCCACATGTTTTATACTTGTGAAGTGAATAATAATCTAGGTTGCACTTCGGGTTGTATAAGTCCGGATTTTTAGGATAACCAGATTTTTGTCTAAGTTGCTATCCGTTTCCATCACCTGGATCTTTCGTTTGATCTGATCATCCGTTTGGATCGTAAATCGAGAAATCAATCATAGGCTTAATCTGTGGGAAGCAGGTAGTCTTCAATTGAGTTGAAGCCACTCTTAGTTGGTGTGAGACCGTGTAAGCGAATTAATTGCGCAGAGTCCTCTGGGATTAAAGAGGCGTAAGGAGCGCGACTGTACCTGAATCAGTGGGAGACTGAGTTCGGACTCAACTACATTCCAGGCCGAAGTCAATTGGTAGTAGGCCAGTGTCTATAGCGGCTTAATACAATTTGGTGTTCAATCTGGATTAGGTTTTGGGATTTTTCTGCATTTGCGGTTTCCTCGTTAACAAAATTTTCGGTATTTGTGTTATTTCTTTTTCTGCATTATATTGTTTATCTTTATAATTGAAATATCACAGGTTGTGCATTGATCAATCACAGTAGCTAGGTACAACCTTGTTAGTTGGATAAGACCTGATTGATCCTTGGATATTGGTCTTTGGTATCGTCCAAGAACTCTGTAGTTAGGTTCATGGATTCAATTATGTAAATGTTCTAACAACAAGATAGAGAGAGAGAGAGATAACTCTAGGCACTTTCCTTGATTGAGTTTTTACTCTCGGAGTTGTGTTGAGATTTTCCATATAAATTTTCTAAGAAAAGGTTGGTGGTGTATTTTGGTACCCCCAGCGCTTTCAGTTGGTATTAGAGCAGGCAAACACGTTAAGACCTAATACGTCTGTGTTTGGAAATCTTGTCCAGTTTTGATTATGCCAAGTGCTTGGGACTTGCCTCAAAGGATAATTCCTTAGTTGATTTTTCCGAGTCCAGAGGAAAAGATACTATGTTGTCAGTCTCTGATGATATGCTTCCCTTAATTACTAAGTTGGAACTTACCAGAAGTCTAAAAAGGGACGTTGAGTTCATTGATCTCCAAACCTCTAGAATTAGGGATATTGAAGAAAGGTGTACTCAGTTTTCAGATGAGCTTGATAAATCCCTTGAAAGGGAGTGTGAACTCTCTGGTTATATTGACAATCTCTCTAAGGATATGCGCAAATTTGAACAAGATATTACTGATCGCGATGAAAAGATTAGTATACCTGAAAATATCCTTAGAGAAAGTCTAAATAGATAAGAATGTTTTCTCAAGTCTCACAAACTGGAAGAGGACAGTCTTTGTGTAGATAAAAAGAAACTTGTCGCAGATCTTCTATTTTCTCATAAACAATGTCATGGTTTGAAAGAACAAAACTCTGTTTTAAAAAGTAATTTTAGCTCATTGCCTGTTGTTACAGATCCTGTGACACCACCGTGCATTAGGAAAGTTACTTCTGAGGAGATGTCTGGCAAAAAACGTTCACATAACCTGCCAACACCTAATGAATTTGTGTGTAAAAACTATGCAACAAAGATTTCCATTCCACAATTCTATTCACACTGTTGCTCTAAATTTTTATTTTAAAAAGAAACAGATTTTTAATCACCAAAAACTGTTTAACTTTGCAATCGAAGAAGTAAAAAATCTGTCTGCAGTGGATTCTGTCTCTGCAAAGACCAGAAAACTTATGGGAGGAGTAATGTGGGTGATTCCGCACGAAAAATCCGTAAGCAAAGTTACTTTCATAATGTAGTACCTAATTGCACTATACATATCACCGCTTGTACTGATAGTGGAAGTACTTCTGGGAGATCTTAGTTTAGAAAATAGAATCTAAGTGATTCTGATTCCCTGAGACGCATCTCAAGAGGTCCTCGTCTTGCTTCCCGAGGAAACTTTTCTTCAGAAATTTTTTTTAAGAAGGAGGATTTTTCAAACTTCCATACTGCACATGAAGTTAAATCAAAAAGTCATAAAAAAATGTAACATAAGAAAAGAAAGAAGTCACAAGAGACGTTACAAAAAAGTAAATCTCTGAGTATCACCTATTGATACCAGTGGTGAGATTTTATCTCACTCTGTTGGTTAATCTCAACAGATATGTCCTTGAAGCTAACTTGAGAGTTACAAGGACTGTACATATCAAGGATTATCTGTGATGTCGAGATTCTCTAATATGATTCTTGTTCAACTAACCCTTGTTACTTTTTGTAAGAAAGGATTAAATATTTGACTATTGGTAGGTCTCTTATTCTATTTCCTTCTTTTGCGGTTTTTCCAAGTGCTCCAATTCCTTGGGTACTCTTATTCGAAGTTTGTTGAGCTGAGAACTACTTGTTGTCAAACCTGCAACTACCTTCAGTCTTGGACCGTAGTTATAAAACCTTTTTTTTAACAGGTTAGCGTATCCCAATAATGAGTTAGGGTTTCCTTATAAAAAGAGGTAGAAAACTCCTATTATTCGCAAAACCATTAACGGGTTGAAGGAATAATTAGTTGAGACTCAGACTTTCTTCCTTGAAAAATAATGGAAAGCCCAAAAAGACCTCATGAAACCATCAATCTCGATGAAGATGACTCTAAGGAAGGAGGTTCTTTCCATGAAAGAATGCTGAAAAGGATTGGATCAAGACAAGAACATAACTCCTGGATTGTTGATTCCTTCAGGGATATAACTCATGCTCAATATGACTCTAAGATTGAAATTGCTAACCTTCAGTTACAATAGTCAGTTCAAGATAATCGAAAAGCAAAATGTCATGATGAGGAACCAGAAAAAGTTGATCTCTGAATATACGACTTTAAGGAAGCACATTCTCATTGTGAATCGAAAGGTCGTTCTACTGATCCAGGAGCACAACATGTTAACCATTCAGTTTTCACGAACTAAGGTCACTCATGTTGTTCTCTCGAGAATGACATTTTATGAGGGAGAGTTCTTAAATGAACTTGTGCTTAATTGTTATTTCTTTGTGGAGAATGTGGTTTTGGAATTATAAAGGGGATGTTTGTATCTTTTTAATCTCCTAGGATGAGCGCTAAATATTTATTACTATGTGATATCATCTAAATAAGTTGATAAGAGGAGTTGCATTTTAACTATGTTATTATGTAGTATTTCCATCTTCCTTAAAACTTGAGATATATTTTGGTTGTATTCATTATGATCCCGTGATTTTTGTACCTTTGTTAATTTTATTGACAAAAAGGGGGAGAATTATTTAGTAGTTTCATACTACATACATATGGTTTACGGATCATTATCTAAGGGGGAGTGGATCATTTGAGCAATAGATTTACCTATTAAAAAAAATATGTAAGTATTGATTAGGGGGGGGGGGGAACATACCACCGTAGTATTACTTCAGAGTTGACATACAATTGAACTTTGGAGAGAAGATAATAATATTATGTTTCTGTATGACATCGATTGAGAATATTTGTTTTCAAAAGGTTGTTATCGCTTTGGAATCGGTTCTTCAACAACAGCGATGTTGGGTTAAATAACGAATAGTTCAAGGAGAGTTGGAGAAACCAAGGAAATCAAGAAGACATGGTGGATCGAGGAGTTTTTCGAAAACTTTATTTTTGTTATCTATATGTATTAAATAGTTTTGTCACTAAAATTGACAAAGGGTGGATTCTTAGGGCATTGCTCGGTCGAACTCACAAGTTTTGTTATATAAGGCTTGTTGTCAAATATAGTTATCAAAACTATATCTTGATTTCTAGTCTACAATTAGTTAAGTCTCGGTCTAGGATAGTGGAGTTGAGAAACGAACCAGTCATCATTTGTGTTCTACCGTTTGAAGGCAAAGATCAACTGAAGATTTTGGAAAACTTCATCAACAAAAGGTATGTGAAGACTCAACCACCTATTTCTAAAGTTATACTCACTTTTCTATCTTTGAGACGATTGTCGCATAACTAATTAGAATAGCTTGCATAGACAAGAATTCTGATTCGAGACCTAGTTATTTAGTTTACGAATTACTTAAAATATAACGACTAAGCTTAATGAATATTTGTTCATACTTGATCAATTTCGGCGGAGAACAATTTATTGTTCGGAACTAAATCATGATTCAAGTTTATCATTCGAAAATAGCTTAGAAAAGTGATTTGCATCAATGATGTTATTCAGGAATGTTTCGAATCGATTTATAGAAATATAGAACTACTATATTCGGAATACAAGACAGTGTTATCAGTCTTATAAACTGAGAAAACTATTATATGTCTGAAGCCGTATTACTTGTATTCGTACACGTAACGGAGTAGTTGTATATCGACTTTCACATTTGTGTGATATACATAATCGTATGTGCATCATGGGAAAATATTTTTTTATCGTGATCTGGATAGGAATGTATATTCGTATACAAACCACTGTGGAACTGTGGTAAGGGAACCGGGTTAAAATTATCAAACCGGTATACGAGCCAAAACATATATATGTTCTAGAACCAGTTTAGTACCCAAACCGGTACGCAAGATGAATGTTCTTGAAAATGTCGGGGTCTAACAACCACACCCAACAATTCGTTTGGCAATCTGAGAGGACTTACTGGTAGGTTTCTAAAAGACCTACAAACTAATACCTGCAAGTGCACAGGGTCTGTTGTAGTGAGTGTGCAAGGCAGGGTCGAACCACAGAGACTTGGGTGTGAATTGAAGTAATGAAGCAAGTGACAGTTAACAAGAAAAATCAGTGGCAGTGAATAAGAAACTGTGAAAAAAAGACAAACAAACCAAGGTTGTTAGCCAAGGGCAGTGATAAAGAAACAAAGGTAGGTCCTCCAACTATGTTCTTGTCCCTTGTTAGTTATCAGTCAGCTTCTAGGCTTTCTGAATAACTAGATGACAGTTGCGGTTCAAAGCCGGCTGTTCATCTAAGAGTTGGTCTAGAAAGGAAGCTAAAGGCACTAAGATAATTCTAAACCTTGTATTAGTTGGGGCTCTCACACTGCAACTACCCGCAGAGAAGCTTGCTTAGTGTTTTAACAACCTAAAAGGATATTCAATCCTAGACAATTCAAGCACAACAAGATCATAGCATGGATGGGATAAAAACAATTGAAATTTACAACGTCATTTAAAATAAAAACTAACCCTTGAGGCACTGGATATTCTAGTCCTCTTGGGTGAAGCACTGGCTAGTCCAGGCATGCCCATTACAACATCCCAAAGCATCTATTTATACTCAATTACACTTTACAAGCAAAACCCCCAAAACAGTAAATTAGGGTTTCTGAAAATTGAAATTCAGTTTACCTAATCTTTGATAATGGCTTCTGTACGTCGACCCATTCTTCTTCTGACTCTCCCGATGCTACCCATGCCTCCAATTTGTGTTATTTCTCAACCTAATTTACCAAACTCACACGCCTAGTGTTTCTGAGAAGAGTGGAGTGAATTAGGTGAATTAGGTCTCTGAAATTAGAAGGGAATAGGTGATGGATGATGGGGTGATGGGGTTGTTGGTGATTTGAGAGCTCAGTGGTGGTTGAGGCGGCAGGAAGTTGGTGGCGGAGCAGGTGGTGAAGGTGAGGATGTTGCAGACGGAGGTGAGGGAGGTGAAGTCGATGGAGAAGAAGGAGGGGAGTGTTTGGTTGATGGGTATAGCTATTAGGTGCTTGGGTGTTGAGCGGTTGTATCAAGTCTCGATGATTCGCGAATCTGAGCCGTGGGATGCGGAAATGATAGATTGATCTAACGGCGAGATAGAAGGGAGCTTGTAGCGATCGTCGGATGCCTGATACAACGAAACTGACGACTCAAGATGGAGTTAGGTGTTGTAGTGTTAGACAGGAGCTTCAGACTTTGATGTACTCTGATGGAGCGACCGTTGGATGATGGATTGGATTCAATCTGACGGTGAAGGAGAGAAACTGGTTTGGATTTGGGTTTAGGAAATGGGTTTGGGTTAAGGAAATAGGTTTTGGGTAGGTAATCTTGATCCCACTTCTTCTTTAAGAACAATTTCTTCCTTTTCAAGCCCACTTCTAATTGATCCGGCTCTTGCAAACATCATTCTTCGCTTCTTCCTTGCGTAATTCCTCCCGGCTTTTCACTACTTTTCTGCTCTTTTCGCTCCGCAATTTCATCCAAGCTTTATTTAGAACCTAAAAATACAAAATTAATTAAGAAAAATATTTATTCTTGAAAACAATGAAAATACAGAATATGGGATAAAATGTAGAATTAATGCACAAAAGAAGAGTTAAATGCCAAGAAAAATATATAGAAATATGCACTTTTTAGCACTCATCAAATACCCCCAAACCTGAATTTTACTTGTCCTCAAGTAAAACAAAACTAAGGAAATCCTACCTATACCACTGTCGCTGGTCTCTCGAATGCATTTAGCGTATGCACTAAGCCTTTTAAACCACTAAGTGTCCCTAGTGGACGAGTTAAGTCTCGTGAAGGTTTGCTTAGAACGTACCTACAAAGTTCTAGGTCAAAATATAAGCTCAGATTCCATCAAATGTGACATGTGCAAGTCAGTTTAAGCTCACAGCAAAATGGAGATGTCAATCTAGCTATCAAAGGCACAATCCTATCACTGATAACAACTAAAGACACGTGATAAGATTGTAAAGTGTATCTACACATGTTTCTAGAATGACCTGAAGTTATGACTACTAATCACCAAGAGATAGTTTTTAGGCTAAGAACCGAATTCTAAGCCAAGCTAGCTGTCCGGCTTTACGAGAATTGTGAATGTTCACCCAATGAGTTGGTGATATTTCAGTTTACCCGCGTTATACATCGATGGCTTCACCCTCCTTGCTTATTACAAGACTATTTACAACAAAAAGCTGACTCTTTACATGACTCTTATTTACATTGATTACTCTCTTTTATTTTTGGAACAAGAGAGAACTATTGTCTTTAACATGACAAAACATGGAATAAATAAATACTTGATATTTTTTTTTTTTGATTTTTTTTTTGATTTTTCTGAATTTTTCTGATTTTTTTTTTTTTTGAAGAAATAACTTTGATCTTTACAACATAGTTACACTTTTGATACATGAACAAAAAGAAAAACATAATTACATGACTCTTAGCAAGAGGTGGCCCTTATCGAATGCATCCGGTCAAATTCTATGGTTGCTTTTCTTAACGTATCCTCCAACTTCTATCCCAGCCAACCAAAGAACAAGCTAGTCAAGTCTCATTCAGTATTCTAAAGTGATTGGCAATCTAACTTCCTATCAAACACCTTGAAGATCGAGGCTATACATGTATTGGTAGATTGTGCGTGTGCAAGTTTCTTATCACATGTGAATTTTGCTAGAATCAGGGTGCCTAAATATCTAGACTAAGAATCCTTATGTTTACATACATGCACAAGAGTCAACATTTCAAGGTAAATGAGCTCCATTTTTATGATTTTTTTCATTTTTTTTTTTTTTGAAGAAATAACTTTGATCTTTACAACATAGTGACACTTTTGATACATGAACAAAAAGAAAAACATAATTACATGACTCTTAGCAAGAGGTGGCCCTTATCGAATGCATCCGGTCAAATTCTATGGTTGCTTTTCTTAACGTATCCTCCAACTTCTATCCCAGACAACCAAAGAACAAGCTAGTCAAGTCTCATTCAGTATTCTAAAGTGATTGGCAATCTAACTTCCTATCAAACACCTTGAAGATCGAGGCTATACATGTATTGGTAGATTGTTCGTGTGCAAGTTTCTTATCACATGTGAATTGTGCTAGAATCAGGGTGCCTAAATATCTAGACTAAGAATCCTTATGTTTACATACATGCACAAGAGTCAACAGTTCAAGGTAAATGAGCTCCATTTTTATGATTTTTTTCATTTTTTTTTTCAAAAAAGAAGGAGTTCTGTTTTTAATTATAGCATGTTATCGTGGTGTCTACTCTATACCCCCAAACCTAAACTAAACATTGTCCTCAATGTTTCAAAAGATGGATAAAATTATACGACAACATACGAATAGGACCATGCTGAGTAGAGAAAAAGGAAAGAGAATATCCGATTTGACGACGAAAGCAAAATTAGAACTCCGTTATTCAAGGCAAAAATCCAACATATTTCGACTAAGAGTCACATTGGATTAGCACAATATATACAAAAGAAACAAAAGATTTAACTAAGAAATTATCTACTAGATTATATACAAGAAAATTCTACCGTACATTTGGTTTTGTGGGAAACATTTGGTTTTACGGGAAATATTTGGTTTGTAGGGGTTTGAAAAACTTTTGGTTTTAATTGGAAAAAGAGAAAGAAAAGTTTGGTTTTTAAATGGGTTAAGTGGTGAAGCCCACTTAATTTGGTTTTTAAACTTTGAAGACAAAGCCCAGGATTTGGTTTAAATGGGCGAGGCAAATGGTTGTTTTTGAATAAAAAAAAAGAGCCCAAAGTACGAAGCCCACAATTCAGTGAACTAGGCCCAGTTGGGTTTTCAGTTTGTTGAGGCCCAGAGTTCAGTAAAATATTAGGCCCGGATTTTGGTTTTCAAAGTTACAATTACAAGCCCACAGACAGTTTAAACAAGCTCACAGAAAGTTCAAATAAGCCCACAAACAGGATTCAGGAGCCCAGTTGGGCTTAAAAATTCTTTCAGTTTCTGTCTGGGTTTAATCCCACAGTTCAATTGGGTTCAGTCATACAATTTCAGAAACAAATTTTGACAAAGCCCAGAATTCTAGTGGAAGAAGAATACCACAAACCCAGTGTAGAACTGGGTTGAATGCTTAGCTGGGTAAGCTTCAGCCCACAGACTGCCTTGTTTCTCTTCTGTTTCAACCTTGGCTTGGCAACAACAGCTTCACAGCCTGATTTCTTAGCAGCATTCAGGTCAGCAGCACCACAAGCTTGCACCTGGTGGCTCAGAAGAGAATAGTTAGTTCTCACAGTTTGGAACTAATTTCAAGATGACAGCAGCACATCCAACACAACTCAGGCAAATTTCAGCACCAAATTTCAGGCTGACAAGCTGACAATACCACTTCACATTCACATCATGCAGATTCAGGCATAAGATGACAATGATTATGAGCTACTTTTACAGCTACAACATGAGATGCAGGTGGAGCTGAAACAAAATGGAGATGTGCAATGATGCAATGATGCAGATGATGCAATGATGCAAGGTATGCAAGATGAGATATGCTAATGATGCAGATGCAAGGTTATGCAGATGCAGTGAATGATGCAATGATGCAATATGAATGCAGAACTAAGTTACAGCTAAAATGCAGATGATGCAGGTGATGATGCTAATTACAACTAAGTTACACTAAGTTAAAAACTAACCCTTGAGGCACTGGCTATTCCAGTCCTCTTGGGTGAAGCACTGGCTAGTCCAGGCATGCCCATTACAACATCCCAAAGCATCTATTTATACTCAATTAAACTTTACAATCAAAACCCCCAAAACAGTAAATTAGGGTTTCTGAAAATTGAAATTCAGTTTACCTAATCTTTGATAATGGCTTCTGTACGTCGACCCATTCTTCTTCTGACTCTCCTGATGCTACCCATGCCTCCAATTTGTGTTATTTATCAACCTAATTTACCAAACTCACACGCCTAGGGTTTCTGAGAAGAGGCGAGTGAATTAGGTGAATTAGGTCTCTGAAATTAAAAGAGAATAGGTGATGGATGATGGGGTGATGGGGTTGTTGGTGATTTGAGATCTCGGTGGTGGTTGAGGCGGCAGGAAGTTGGTGGTGGAGCAGGTGGTGAAGGTGAGGCTGTTGCAGACGGAGGTGAGGGAGGTGAAGTAGATGGAGAAGAAGGAGGGGAGTGTTTGGTTGATGGGTATAGGTATTAGGTGCTTGCGTGTTGAGCGGTTTCATCAAGTCTCGCTGATTCGCGAAGCTGAGCCGTGGGATGCGGAAATGATAGATTGATCTAACGGCGAGATAGAAGGGAGCTTGTGGCGACCGTCGGATGCCTGATACAACGAAACTGACGACTCAAGATGGAGTTAGGTGTTGTAGTGTTAGACAGGAGCTTCAGACTTTGATGTACTCTGATGGAGCGACCGTTGGATGATGGATTGGATTCAATCTGACGGTGAAGGAGAGAAACGGGTTTGGATTTGGGTTTAGGAAATGGGTTTGGGTTAAGGAAATAGGTTTTGGGTAGGTAATCTTGAGCCCACTTCTTCTTTAAGAACAATTTCTTCCTTTTCAAGCCCACTTCTAATTGATCCGGCTCTTGCAAACATCATTCTTCGCTTCTTCCTTGCGTAATTCCTCCCGGCTTTTCACTACTTTTCTGCTCTTTTCGCTCTGCAATTCCATCCAAGCTTTATTTAGAACCTAAAAATACAAAATTAATTAAGAAAAATATTTATTCTTGAAAACAATGAAAATACAGAATATGGGATAAAATGTAGAATTAATGCACAAAAGATGAGTTAAATGCCAAGAAAAATATATAGAAATATGCACTTTTTAGTACTCATCACTTACTCCAATACACTTTCTAGAGAATCAACTAGACAGTCAGACCCAATCTAGATTAAAGTATATCAAAGAGTTTAATATCTCTAACTCTTAATTCAATACGCAATCAACAAATGGAAATCTGCGATCCTGATTGAATATAAGAGGAATTACTTGAACGGTACCAAAGACCAATGTTCAAGTGTCAATCAATGTAAATCAACAACCAAATGTTGGATATTCTAATTGATTGATCTTAACGCACAACCTGTGATATTTCAATTATATAACAAAATATAATGCAGAAAACAAATAACACAGACACCAGAATTTTGTTAACGAGGAAACCGCAAATGCAAAAAAACCTCGGGACCTAGTCCAGATTGAAAACCACACTGTATTAATCCGCTACAGACACTAGCCTATGACCAATTAACTTCGGACTGGACTATAGTTGAAACCTAATCAATCTCATACTGATTCAAGGTACAGTTGCGCTCCTTACGTCTCTGATCCCAGCAGGATACCACGCACTTGATTCCCTTAGCTGATCCCACCCACAACTAAGAGTTGCTACGACCCAAAGTCAAAGACTTGATAGACAAATTTGTCTCACACATAAAAGTCTATAGGATTGAAAAAATCTGTCTTCTACAGAAATACCCAAGAGTTTTTGTTCCGTCATTTGATAAATCAAGGTGAACAGGAACCAATTGATAAACCGGACTTGTATTCCCGAAGAACAACCTAGTATTATCAATCACCTCACAATAAACTTAATCAACTAGCGAAACAAGTTATTGTGGAATCACAAACGATGAAACTAAGTTTGTTTGTGATTACTTTTCTATCTTGCCTATCGGAGATATAAAATCTCGAGCCAATTATTTCAATTGCACTCAACACGATAGAAACAGCAAGATCAGATCGCGCAACTACAAAGATAATAGTTGGGTCTGGCTTCACAATCCCAATGAAGTCTTCAAGTCGTTAACCTACAGGGTCTCGAGAAGAAACCTAAGGTTAAAGGAGAATCGACTCTAGTTATGCAACTAGTAACACACATGAGGTGTGGGGATTAGTTTTCCCAGTTGCTAAAGTTCTCCTTTATATAGTTTTCAAGTCAGGGTTTGCAATCCAAGTTACCTTGGTAACAAAGCATTCAATATTCGTCGTCAGATGAAATACCCGATTCAACCAAGCTAATATCTTTCAACCGTTAGATCGAACTTAGCTTGTTACTCACAAATGAAATGTACCCTCATTTAGGTTTATGTAGCCGTATCTAAATGTGTACACCATGTCGGTTCACAAATAGTTAACCGAGATTAGCCATATGATTACTCTCATATCAACCTTATTCATCTTAACCATAACTAGTTCAAATGACTCAATGAAACTAGTTAAAGAGTTGTTCAATTGTTTAGAAAACACAATTGAAATCAAATCGGTTTGATTCACTTGAATCAATCATGAAAATTATAGCCACAGTTTGCAAATATTGCATTCCTTATGATTTAAATGTTTAAGTTCATGGACTTGACCGATTTGACAAAGTAACCATCTTAAGTATGCGTACTTAGGCAACCGGATTTGAGTTTGTAAAGCTTCCAAACTCAGCAGAAATTTTTGGTTCAAAAACTTCCGCCAGTATGCGTATGAGTACGCATACTTAAGGTGACTAGTTAAGAGTTTTGTCAAAACCAAACTCAGCAGAAATTCTCGGTTCGAGAACTTCCGCCAGTATGTGTACGGGTACACATACTTAACCTGTCTCCTTCACTAATTCCCTATATACACATATGCATACTCTTGGCTTCCGGTTTATGGACTTATACACTAATGTGCGAACACACTATATATGCTTATATCCAAAGATGGTTACATTATCAACTCTTTATTTCAATCATTGAAACATTCTTCTATAATATTAATAGTCGTTTTTACACACTATTAGCATCAAAGCAATTTTCAAGATATTGAAATAATCATTACTGAAACCTTCCAAGTCTTACACCTAATGATTGTATCACACAAACCATGTAAGATGTTACTCGGCAATTTTCTCATGATATAAGATGAACTTGGTCGAAGCGAAAGCTTACCAACACATATTTCAAGAAATATGTAAGCGAGATATACTTAGCTCGAAATCTCAAATGTGTATAGAGAAAACTATATCGTAACACGACTTATGTCTCAATATAGGAGATAGTAGAAATAGAATTTCCAAGTGATAGATAAGTTTAAGTCTCCACATAAAAATAGAATTTCCAAGTGATAGATAAGTTTAAGTCTCCACATAACTTTTGTCGAAGAAGTTCCACAAGATCCCCTTAGTAGTTCTTCGTCTTCAAGAAATGAAAGTCGAGAGATTTAAGCTCAACTACACTATCTATGTCCTAGTCCGAGACATCTACGAATAGGCTAGAAATCAAGACTTATAGTTTTGATCACTAACATTGACAAAAATGCTTGAGATAGCAACGCATGCGAGTTTGACCGAGCAATGCTCTAACAATCTCCCCCTTTTTCAATTTTAGTGACAAAACTATCAATACATATGAATTACAAAAAAAAGATAAGCTTCTTATCCACATGCTTGATCTCCTTGGAATCTTCAACGCGACTCGAAATCTTAGTCACTTCCAAGTACTCCATGATCCTAAAGGTTGTAAGTTCAACATCACAGTTGTTGAATATCCGTAGCTATAACAGTGAGAAAACAAATGCTTTCAATCATTGTTATACAGTGTTATAGTATTATTACACAGCATCAAAGTTCAATTGTATCACAATTTTGACAATAACACTATGGTGATATGCATCACTCCCCCTTAATCAATACATACATAATGATCCGTAAACCATATGTATTTGTAGTGTGAACTACACATTAATTCTCCCCCTTTTTGTCAACAAAATTGGCAAAGGTACGAAAATTAGTGGGATCCTAATGAAATTTCCACGGAAATACATCATGACCAAAAGGTGTATTAACATACCAACAAATTTAGATGCAATCATAAAGCCGAAGCTAAATGCATTCATCAAGGAGTTAATGAAGATACAAGATAACCCATAAAAGTTCCACAGCCGCACTCCCACAAAGATTTGGCAATTAAGCACAAGTTCAAAATGAACTCTCCCCCATAAAATGTCATCCCCGAAGGAACAACAAAGGCGACCTTACTTTCACAAGAAAACAAGGATTTATTTTGGACAAACAAATCACATGAAAACATGAATTTGTATCCATAAAATTCAATTGAAATAACCATAAGAGAACCCATAGTTAGTTCATTCGAAAAAAGTAACAACCAAATTAGCCACAAGAGAACCCATGATTCATTCAATTGGACTATACAACCAAATTAACCACAAAAAGTGATCAATTTAATTGGTCATGCTTGACATAAGCAAACTTTTCGGAGCAACAACTAAAATAACCAAAAGAAAATGATTAATTTAGTTGAACATGTTCGACATAGGGAACCTCACGGAGCAACAACTAAGTTAATCATAAGAGAATAATAAACTTAGTCGATTGTGCTCAATATAAGAATCCTTATGGAACAACACAGTATATGCACAAAGATTGCGGATCGGAGATCGACCAAATACTGCGGAACAAGGATTCATTCTATCTTTCGTCACTATTTGCACAATGACATATAATAGACTTAATCCTTGTAAACAAAAGTTTTATCCTTTCTTTTTATCAAAAACATGACATAAAAGGCTTTAACTTTTGTAATGTCAAAATTTCATTCTATCTTCCATCAATATATTCATATCGACATAATAGAGATAACTTTTGAACAAGTATCGGACAGTCACAGGTTCATGGACGTAAACAACATATCCCATAACAATTTGCAACATATAAAATCATAAAGATTTAAAATTGCAAAAATCATCTTCCAAAAAATACTTTAGAATTTAAATAAATAAATCTAAAAACAATGAAGATGAAAATCGTTGGACATAGCTATGTGTACTCACAATAACGGCTATTCAAAACCCTAGTTATTCTAAAAAAAAAAGATTTACTAGACAAAATCAAACCAAAACAAACTCTAAGAGTAATCACAAGATGTAATTAGAGTTCCGATACGGAAGCTTCACTGGTACCAAAACCTTCAAACTTGTGACTAACCGTATCAACTGCATCTTCGGAGAAGATATCCTCATTAAGAAGATCCTCAACCTGTGACTTCATGAGAACAAGATCAGTATCAATCTTTTTCAACTCAGTTCGTAACAGGTTAAAGATCCTTTACAGAATTCTCGAGATTAAGTTGGGTCTTCCCAAGATCAATGAGAAAACCATGAACCACTTCAGCAGAGACCATCTCATCATTCTATCGATCTTGATGAGAAAACGCGTAATAGCATGAGGCACAGGATTCGAGTTCTTCTGGATTAACGAGGGTTCTTTTCTTCTTCAAAACAAACTCCAAATAGACCGAATCATCAATTGAATCGGCAGGTAAATTCCAAGAACTTGAAGTGGACCCAATCCTTAAAAGAGCACAACGAGAGTATGCGTACTCTATAGAAGGTTTGTTATTTATTAGTTTTGCAAAAACCATAAATTAAGGTTATCAAGTTTGGTCAGGGCCAAAGTGAAAGGAGGTACACGGATGTACACAAACTTGTCCGTTTACCAAAAAGGACCCGAGAAGTGATTAAATAACCAAGAAAGTCGTTTATTCACAAAGGTGTTTGCTACGTGAAACGAATCACAGACATAGGCTCAATAAATCTTATATTCTCATATGAGAAAAATTGAGGGCATAAAAGTGTAGAATTTTTACACAAAAGAAATCTCAAAAAGAAATTTGTAGAACCTAACACTTATTGAAACAAACAAATACTTATGCAAGACTTGTTTATGAATGATAATCCAGCTAAGAACGATAAGAAATCAGCATAGAGAATCAAGAAACAAAATCTTTACCATAAGTATACCTGAATACATCTCACTCAGTCAGGATTTTATTGAGAGTGAGGTTTCAACCTTGTGATAAATTAGCACAAGTATGAGCCTTGATCTCATTAAATGATTGTTGCTAATGGTTAAGCCTCTTTTTCCTGATCTTTGGAGGAAAACCATTATGATGTGAAAAATTATCATAAAACTTACTATCATCAAAATATGACACATAGTTTTGATTCTTACCTGAAGAATTTAGGCCAGAGGGAATTGACAGCCTGTTGATAATTTCTTTATATCCTTCAATTATCGTTTTTAAGTTGTCTTCCATTCCTCCAATTTTGCTTTCTTCTTCTGGGACCTTTTTCATGTCATCAACAACATAGTCTCCCTTCCTAATTTAAGAATATCCATGTGATCTTCTTCGTCGAAATGGTTTAGGAAGACTGTTATGTGTTTGAACATTCGAGCAACACATTGAACTGACTTTCCTGGTGGGGTACACAGGGTGAGTACTAAAACCGATTGGTTCAGACATACGAATGTCATTTAACCTTTGAGAATTAAATCTAAGGTGTGTTGAAGACGAATAATAGAATTGTCATTCAACCTAGAACTCTTTTGTTTACTCGACCCCTTTGAATCACAAAAGAGACACACTTTCTGATCACTTGAGTGATTAGATAAAACAGTCTTAACACCATTGGGAGAATTCTTCCTTCCGTGTGATGTGGACTTTCCTTGATTAGAGGAAGATACATGCACATCTTTTTCAACAGACGGGTTTTTCGGTATTGCTTCTGAACTTGATTATCTTACAGTTAAACCAGGAGTAGTTAGTATGACGGACTCTTTTGAACACTCTTGAATTGAGAGTTTACTTAAGAGATGTTCAATTTTCAAAGCATCAATTTTTGAGATTTACTTCTTGAAGGATCTTTAAACGAGAGTCGCGCTCACTTATCATACCAACTAGAGCATTGACTTTGTGTTTCAACCGGTTGACATAATCAGCCTGGATTCTAACGAGTTCTAGAATCACATCACTCTCTTTGGCTGCATTCCTTTCAACTTCAGAGATAGACTCTTCGGTAAGGTATTCAGGAAAACACTTGTCAATGTTTGTTTGTTTCCTTTGAACACAAGGTTATTCTATATTCTAGATTGACATATCTTTCTCTTTAATAGACTTTAAGGAAACAAAACTTTTATTTATGGCGATGTGTTTATCAGAGATTATATCGTCCATCCTCGGATCGCTACAAACACAGACTTATGAGGTCTTTAATGTGTTTGTCTGCTCTGATACCAATTAAAAATGCGGGGGTCTAACAACCACACCCAACAATTCGTTTGGCATTCTAAGAGGACTTACTCCAATACACTTTCTAGAGAATCAACTAGACAGTCTGACTCAATCTAGATTAAAGTATATCAAAGAGTTTAATATCTCTAACTCTTAATTCAATCCGCAATCGGCAAATAGAAATCTGCGAGCCTGATTGAATATAAGAGGAATTACTTAAACGGTACCAAAGACCAATTTTCAAGTGTCAATCAATGTAAATCAACAACCAAAGGTTGGATATTTTAATTGATTGATCTTAACGCACAACCTGTGATATTTCAATTATATAACAAAATATAATGCGGAAAATAAATAACACAGACACCAGAATTTTGTTAACGAGGAAACCGCAAATACAGGAAAACCCCCGGGACCTAGTCCAGATTGAACACCACACTATATTAAGCCGCTACAGACACTAGCCTACTACCAATTAACTTCGGACTGGACTGTAGTTGAACCCTAATCAATCTCACACTGATTCAAGGTACAGTTGCGCTCCTTACGTCTGTGATCCCAGCAGGATACTACAAACTTGATTCCCTTAGCTGATCTCACCCTCAACTAAGAGTTTCTACGACCCAAAGTCGAAGACTTGATAGACAAATTTGTCTCACACAGAAAAGTCTATAGGATTGAATAAATTTGTCTTCCACGGAAATACCCAAGATTTTTTGTTCCGTTTTTTGATAAATCTAGGTGAACAGGAACCAATTGATAAACCGGACTTATATTCCCGAAGAACAACCTAGTATTATCAATCACCTCACAATAAACTTAATCGACTAGAGAAACAAGTTATTGTGGAATCACAAACGATGAGACAAAGTTTGTTTGTGATTACTTTTCTATCTTGCCTATCGGAGATATAAAGTCTCGAGCCAATTATTTCAATTGCACTCAACATGATAGAAACAGCAAGATCAGATCACGCAACTACAAAGATAATAGTTGGGTCTGGCTTCACAATCCCAATAAAGTATTCAAGTCGTTAACCTACAGGGTCTCGATAAGAAACCTAAGGTTAAAGGAGAATCGACTCTAGTTATGCAACTAGTAACACACAGGAAGTGTGGGGATTAGTTTTCCCAGTTGCTAGAGTTCTCCTTTATATAGTTTTCAAATCAGGGTTTGCAATCCAAGTTACCTTGGTAACAAAGCATTCAATATTCACGTTAGATGAAAAACCTGATTCAACAAACTTAATATCTTTCAACCGTTACATCGAACTTAGCTTGTTACACACAAATGAAATATACCCTCATTTAGGTTTATGTAGCCATACCTAAACGTGTACACCATGTTGGTTCACAAATAGTTAACTGAGGTTAGCCATATGATTACTCTCATATCAACCTTATTCATCCCAACCATAACTAGTTCAAATGACTCAAATGAAACTAGTTAAAGAGTTGTTCAATTGATTAGAAAACATAATTGAAATCAAATCGGTTTGATTCACTTGAATCAATCATGAACGTTATAGCCACGGTTTGCAAAGATTGCATTCCTTATGATTTAAATGTTTAAGTTCATGCACTTGACCATTTGACAAAGTAACCAGCTTAAGTATGCGTACTTAAGCAATCGGATTTGAGTTTGTAAAGTTTCCAGACCCGGCAGAAATTTTCGGTTCAAAAACTTCCGCCGATATGCGTACGAATTTGTATGACATTATATAGAATATCTGTTATCAATATGCGTCAAGTTTAGAATCATTTTTTTTAATAAAAACATTATTGAAAACTTATTAAAATAAAAGTTATATGAATTTTTTTCCACTATTTATGTCAGTATTAAACAACAGATGTATTATGAAAAATGAAAAGTAAATTCATGTCTAACCTTTTTGTGTGACGTAACAATTTGATATCACCGCAAACTAACAACTAATTCTAGTCCCGTGGTTTAAAAAAGGTCCCCTTATAAGGGCAACTACTATGGTGTGGATGCTAATTCATTTAACTCATGGAGAATCCTCAGAAATAGGGATGATCAGACCTTTATGGAGATTAATTTCATTATGGAGATTTGGATATACATCCAAGAATTCGGTCCATATATACCCTTTTTTGGTTTTTAATGTATTAAAATATTTTAAAAAAATGTCATCTGGTTACGTAGTGAACGTATTAAGAAAAAAAAATGCATACGATCATTAAATTACCAGATGGGAGAAAAACTAAGATTTTTTTTTCTCTCGTACCCGGTTATCCAATGACCGTACGGATCATCCACGAATATATCCTCAAATTTCACCCATAATAACATTTTCTGGTACATAAATATAGACCATCACAAAGAAATAGATGATTTTTTTCTTTCTATAGGAGTTTCCCTAACACTCATCTCACTCTTAAGCTTAAAAAAATACAGGTACCTGCCTCCGTAAGAAAAATGATATATATCCCTCATTCCCTTTCCCCATCCATGTTTCAAGCATCTATCGGTTAAATTCAATAATGATGGGACTCCTGTTAATCTCAATCCAGAAATTAAGGGTTAAAAACGCTGACACTTAATGGGAGAAGGAAGTGGGGAAGTAAGTGGAGAAGTGTGGCACTTTCGCTCCCCAAGCAATACAACTCAACAGAATATTACAGGGGAAACTTTTCAATACAAGTGAAGACAATCTACACGGGCATAAAATATGAATCCCCAACATTTAACACGGGATCATCAATCAATAGAGTTTAAAGCATTAATAACGTTACTGAAGAGGACAAACAATAGCCACTAAGGTTATGATAAGTTTATGATTAATGATAAATTTTGCACTGATGTCATTTTATATTCCTCCTTATCTCCAAAAATATTCTAGTCTTTTTTTTTTTTAAAGCATGAAATTAATTAGAACAATTACACTGTTATTACACATGGGAATGTGATTTCCATTGAGTCGCTCAAAAGAATTTGATTAAGAAAAGTCGGATTCGCCCGTTCCCAAATTGATGTTGATAGGTTTCCGGCTTGGCTACCATCGGCTGCAAAGTTTTCCGATCCATCCGCGCTTGGTTTCCTTCTCTATAGTTATGTTTAATAGCACAACATGGAATTTGTCACATTCTATGTATGATTTCCTTAATCATTTCAGAGATATACCATGGAGCTTCCCTTGGATTGTTGATGAGTGCACGAGATTTTCCGAGTCCGTTTCAAACAAGACTTTAGTCCAATTTCTTTCATTTGTTGTTCTGGTTGCTAACATTGTTGCCCACGTTTCTGCTGTTAATGTTGTGGTTATACCTAGAGGTTGTGCAAGAGCCAGTACTGTGTGCGCGCTCGAGTTCCTGCAAATGAATTCTGCTCCTTCCATACCCGGATTGCCTCTCGCAGCACCATCAGTATTTATTTTATACCACTCTTGTGGTGGTATACTCCAACCCACTTGAATGGTTGTATGAGATTTTGTGATGTTTGTTATGAGTCTGGAAGGACTCTCCCCTAGGAGAAATGGAGGGGAGTTTTTTTTTTCCATTCAAATTCATGTTGGTGTGCGAAAGATCTCGCCAGGATGTCGTCATGGGGGGACTGCTTCTGGTTGAATACGAGCTCATTCATAGTATTCCATATAGACCAGAAGAGGAAATAACAGTATGTGATAGAAAAGGTATTACCTCGAGGTTGCAGTAATTGAGAAATTGTTGTTTGGTGGTTTATGATAATTGGTCGGTGGTTACCTTGAGGATGGTTTGCTGTTATGCGGTTAGATAGGGTGTTCCAAGTCGCCAGAATCATTGGGCAATGAATCAACATGTGATTGGATGTTTCAGGCTCGGAATTGCAACGGGGGCAGAGGTTGGAAGTAGGGAGATTGATGTGATGGAGCAATGATAAGGTTGGTAAACCCTCGTTTATAGCTTTCCACAAGAAAAGCTGAATTTTTGGAGGACACGGTAATGTCCATAAGAATTTTGTGTTTGGGAGGGGTTGAGTGTGAGGTCGTGGGAGAGAGTTGTTTTCCTATTGGATTAGACAGTTGTATCCGGATGTTGTGGTATATTGACCATATGTAGAGTGAGGCCAAATAATTTTGTCTGTTTTGTTGTTGAGGGGGAGGTGAATGTTTATAATATGGGTCAGCTGATCGTGATTCCAGTTATGGGAATATGGGTTGATTAAGTCTGCGACATATTGAATTGGGTCGCATTGGATTGGATCAAGGTTCTGAAAATGGGGTATCCAGTTTGCTTGGATAGGGGAATCCAAACCATTTCCTATTTGGTGAAATATATGGTTTTTGACAGTAGTGTTGATGGTGGATTTTTGTTTAAGGCTAAAATTGTAAAAGCCGAATTTTAATAGGCTGACATCCTGTAAAGGATAAAGCCATTTGAGTGATGAATACTTCTTCACTTTATCAATTCACCTAGAATGGAGCATGTGGCAACAATCCCTGTGAATTAGATACACCCAGAACGGAGCATGTAGCAACAATCTCGATTTTCTGTGGATTTATAACATTATTAATTAATGCCTTATTAGCCTTGTATTTCACGTGTTGTTCCCGGGAACCCTCACTATTGGTGCAACATGAGGACTGAGTGTTGCTCCTAACAGAGTAACACGAATCTCCGAGTGTCAATAGTGAGGCATGCACGAAATGCCCGTACAGGCTATCTCTCGGTGTGTTATACTAGCTCGATTGAGTAAAGTCTCTCGGTGTCTTATACTAGCCCGATTGAGCATTCCTCTCTGTGTGTTATACTGGCCCGATTGAGTATAAGCTGGACTGCCCATGCCAGTCTCAGAAATTATCATGACCACGCAGGTTGGCCGCATGATTTGATAGCCTAGACGATCCTCAGTAGGAGCAGGCTATCACCACAATGACCACCAACGGGCCCGTTTTTGCCATGGTCGGTCGAATACATACCACGCCCTTCAAATAGCCACCAAACGTCAGCCCAGAGTTGGATGTCCAGGATGGTGTGGAGCAGAAGGATCGCGCGACAAGGGTCGACCAAGGCAGACTTAAAAACAGTCACGGTCGTCCAATTTCGCCGGCACAGTTGGACGGCGTAGATTGTTCCAAGTCCTGTCAGACAAGTACCGTGGTGTACACTGGCGGTCCCCCCTTCCTACCTGCATAATCGATCCTCCCCTGACCTATCCACGGAATGACGTGAGGTTGCCTGAAGCTGGGACGGCATGAGTCTTAAAGGGTCGTAGGAAATTCCATTAAGGGTCTCAAATTGATCACCACCATCCAACTTCACCAACATGTTTGGATGGCTTAGATCAGACCCATGACCGTCAGTCAGGTATCACCATGTTCACCACCGTCCCAATGTGGGTCCCACGTGGTCGGCCAATCCAAACGAAGAGCATAGCATGCAAACTCGTCCGACCAAAGTAGCATGCGCGCGACCAACATAAAACCCTAATTAGGGTCTGCGGCATATTACATGTGTCGTAAATCGATCACGAGCGTCCATCTTCGCCAGCCTGGATGAAGGGTGCAGGAATAGACTAAGGAGGTCCAGAGAGTATCTACATGATTACCGTGGGCCCGTCTACCTCAATGTCCGACTGACCAGAGCAAGGTAGGACCAGACGCCTCGATTCGTGCGCCCTGAAGGTGGCATACCGCACCCCTTTGGAAATCCTTTGCGGCATAGGATTCCTGTCGCAAATCGATCTCAGCCACTCCTCTTTACCGGTAAACTTGATTGGCCTAGATTGCATCTTCATGGGGCAGTGAGGTATGGACATGTACACCGGCAAGCCGTCTACACGCCTGCCCGGTCGGTCCTGTCAAAAACACCTCCCATGCTTGGTTTCGACCAAGCTGAAGAGTGATGCTTGCGCACCTCTTCAAAACCCTAAAACTTCATCAACGGTCGCAGATGAGCGTCATATATCATCTTATCCGTCCAAATCTACCAGCTTGGTTAGGCAGCCCAGGCTAGGAGTTAAATGGCCAATAAGGTGTCGTGGTGATTACCATCCGTCACTCTACCATATCATGTGATCGACCAAGGGAGGGCTTGACTAAGCAACCTCCAAACTATCATTCGAAGATAGCTAAGCATGCATCTGTTTTAAGACGCTTAATCCGCGACTTACTCCATTAAGCCTTAAAACAACGATGCTTCATACACATTGATTATATTCGATGCATTACATGTATAGAGTACACACGATATTTCATGAGTATCGACTTCCTAAATAACTTAGTTATTTAACCTAACACCGTATGCTACCTTCTGTGGGTCCCACGATCCACACAATCGAGACATCAAGCATGCCACAAACTGGGGGATACATACTAGGGTATTGTTCTGGCGGTTTACAGCATGCAGCGTGCAACGCGGCATCACAAGAACATGTCAGGAAGACATGGACGGTTAGTGAAGATGGGAGAAGTGGGCTTATACCTGATCATGTGACAATCACTAACACGACTCCACTACTACATCACTCCACCTCCTCCACTTCCCACGAGAGACGTGGTTTAGGCTCAATGACTTGTATAAATAGGTTCTCCTCCCTATTTTCAACACAGACAAGACAGAAACCAAGTGTTGATACAATTCGTATTCAAACACACAGAGCTGATTGCTTACATCTTGCAAGTCAGTTCGGTATTCTGATACAAGTCATAAACAACCAACACCTTCACAATCTCAACACCTTCTTCGCTTACCTCCCTAAGATCAACCCCATCTCCTTCACTTTGTGACCGAAGCAAGTCTGGAACGACCATTTCTTGGTTTAGGTCAGAATTGTACAGATTGATCTCTCGAATCAGAAAGCACTCCGGTGCAGTGCATTTGTTTAGGGTTTAGATTCATTTCTCATCCACACACACCCCAAAATTACCAAAACCAGCAGAAATAGTTTTCACCCATAAACAAGTAGGTATGAGAGATGCCATTTGTTTACATTGAGAGCTGGCAGTAGTGGATATTGATATCGTACCTTGCAATATCGGCTGGTGGTGGAGGTATTTCTCGTTGAAGAGGCTTCAGCAAATGGAATGTGGTTGGTCTTGAATATTCCATTTTTTTTAATGAACAAAGCTTTATTGTGATGACTACTCTTCCTGATACCTAGCGCTCCTTCCGCTATTGGTTTGTTTAGCTTGTTCCATCCTAATGGGTGAAGCTTCCAGACCGAAGAATCGTGACCCCAGAAAAAAATCTTGGTGATCCTATCAATTTGTTTGTGAACGTGGGTGGGGAAAATCTGTGCTTGCATGAGATGATTTGAGGTTGGTGTTAAGGAGATTTTTATTAGAACTAGTCTTCCTGCAGGGGTAAGGCATTTTGAGATCCATCCTTGTGCTTTGTGTGCCAATCTCTGGAGTAGAGGTTCAAAGATGTGACTTGAGGTCCTCCCATGTTTGAATTGAACTCCTAAGTATACAGGTGGGATTGAAGTAGTCGGCATGCCAAAGAATTAGTAGAGGTTATCTATGTGATGTTGTTGTAGCCTTGGGCGGTGAATGATGTTTGGTTTTGCTGCATTGATAATTTGACCAGCTGAAGATCCGTATGATTGAAGAATTCTTTGGAGGTGATTATTACTTTCTTGGGTAGATATGCATGTGATGAGCAAATCATCAGCATACATTAAGTGAAGGATGGGGGGTGCCTTTTTTGAAATTCTGATACCTTGAATCAAGTTTTTTGCTTCCAGTTTGGCAAGATTTGTTGAAAGAATTTCCGCACATATGATGAAAATGTAGGAGGATATGGGATCACCTTGTCTTATGTCTCTGGTAGGAGTAATGAATCCATACGGTGTACCATTGACGTTGACTGAGTAAGTTACCGATCTGATACAGAGCATGATATATTCTACAAATATTGATGGAAAACCTAATTTTGTAAAAGCCTTTTTGATGAATCCCAGTCTAAGCAATCATAAGCTTTTTAGATGTCAAGTTTGAGAGCTATTTTGGAGTTTTTAGTGGTTGATGATGTTTTGATGTGATGAAATAGTTAACTGGCAATTGTGATGTTATCATATATTGATCTCTTAGGGACGAAGGAACTTTGATATGGACTTATTAAGAAAGGTAGGAGAGGACGTAAGCGGTTGACTAGTATTTTTGAGATGATTTTGTAGGTGACATTGCAGAGGCTTATCGATCTGAAGTGGGATGGTTTCGTTGGGTTGTCTACTTTTGGGATAAGAGTGATGTTTGTATGATTCATGAGAGGGTGGATGTCAAAGTTATCGAAAAAACTTCGAACCATAGCAATTAATTGAAGATGAGTGGTGTCCCAGAAAACTTTAAAAAACTTACTTGTGTATCCATCTGGACCAGGAGCACTTTCAGAGTTGATGGAGAACAATGCTTGATTGATTTCCTTTATTGTTACTGTCGCCGAGAGCCGTTCACATTGTGATGGAGTCAATCGTGGAGCTACGTCTTCAAAGAATTCTTCATCCAAAGTTGTATTTGGGGCCGTATATTGAATGGTGAAATGATCAAGGATGATTTGGATCACCTCATCTTTATCACTTAGCCAGTTATTTTGCTCATCCTGTAATTGCTTTATGTTGTTGCGGCTTCGGCGGATGGTTGCCTTGGTGTTAAAGAAGGTGGTATTATTGTCTCCTGATTGGAGCCATTGAATTCTGGACCTTTGCTACCAGTATGTTGCATGGCATTGAAGTGAGGTTAGGTGATGATTGTGTAGTTCCTTCTCGCGATGTAACCAAAAATTTAGTTCTTCACCGTTGTGAATAGCACATTGGTGTTGAACCATTTTTATCTGTGATGTTGATTTTCTTTCTATTTCCTTTGTATAGAAAAATATTCTAAATTCAAGAAAATGAAATATTGATATCCGTTAAAGTTAAAAACAACTACAGGTCTACAACATCCCCTAAATAAATCCCCATAACATTTTTTGTACTCCCTCCGTTTTTGAAAAAGTGGTACTTTCACTTTTTCAATTTGGCCTACTTTTAGGCTAAAATGAAAAAGTGAAAGTAACACTTTTCCAGAAACGGAGGTAGTATTATATAGTGATTTTTCTATAACTATACTCATTACGTCTTACTAAGATAGCTTTCGAAGCTTTGCATGAGAAGTAAAACATAAAATTAATGTAAAGAAGTAGCGTGATCATGACTTTTGTAGTACAGCTTGGTTAAGTCCGGAGTGCTGAAGACCATTGGTTAGATGGACGTTGTAAAGAAATTGGATGACCCACAATGAGAGCTATATTTGCTAAGGAGTTGAGGGGGGGTGTCTAAGTTATAATTCTCCATGAGAACTACTGGTTGATTGCTTCAGCAGTGCTGGGACGACCAGAGTAGGGGGTTGTTTTTTATGACACAATTTGTAACAGCTTTTGCAACAATATCTGTTACAGTAATTTTATAACAATTATAAGCGTTATATTCGTGTAACACTTATATTGTAACAATTGTGTAACATATTTTGTAACATATCTGTAACAATTTTAGATTTGATGGCTGAATTTTGTAGGCAATCAACGATCAAGATTAAACTTAAAAGTTTAGGTGACGGCTTTTTGACCATTTTCATGCGTATTGGCCGTCAATTGGGTCGACTTCCATTCGTTTTCATCGCTCCTAACCGTAGTCGGGGACGATAACTCTCCGATTGTTGACTCAATTTTGAGAAAAAAACGACAAATACCCATTCAATTGAATCGATTAAAAATGAAGAAAAAAACGTAGCAAGCAATGCATTTTTAGGCCCCGTAGTGACAGTATAGAAGGGACTCCCTTCGATCGTCCCGATTATTCTTGAACTTTTATCGGAGTCGTAAGCCATCTTTGATTTTCATCTCTCCCATCATTTGTGCCATATTGTCACCAATGATGGGCATGGTCTTGGGTTGTTACAACAACGTATAACATTTTTGCCTCTTAGACACGGTGGGTTTGGCTTACACTTTATGGACGATGGAGTTCATTACTGTTATTTAGCCTCCTGTATTTAGATTCCGTCGCTTAAGTCAACCATTCTTCGCAACACTATTCTGCAAAGTCCCGAACTTGGTATGCTGCGTGCCTTAAAGTTGTTCTCCGTGGTCTCGATGTCAACGTTGATTTTACTTCCCCCATCCCATGAAGACCCTGGTGGTAAAATATTTTGACGTTGTTATGAGAGGTATGCCTACAGAATTTTCTATGTTTGCACGAGATGGCGCCCTTTGGCAATGCAATAAGACTATCTATGATCAGGACTTTCTCAAGGCTAGGCCTGTCAATCACAGCCTGAAATTCGCAATCCATATCTGAAAATTCGAGATCATATATGAAATTAACTGATGTACTCGATTTTGGATATCAGAACCGGATTATTTATCGGACATTATTCCCTTATTGTAACGAAATCAGATTTGTCTCGTTCCATTTGGTTAACTTTTGACATCCGATAACCTATAAGAAAAACTATATTTTAACTAGTAACCCGTCCGATAACGTTTGAATTCTATGACCCCGGTTCTTCCTTGACCTTAGGTATTATAGTCATATCTTGATACATTGTCTATGGATCCAACTCCTTTGTTTCTTCATTTATCGAAACCATTTGCGTGTCATTGCAGACAGATTCTTCAATCTTTGGCTTCTTCAGTTCATTACTTGAATCATTTTCCTACCTATGGGTATCAGAAATTTCCTGTTTAACTAGAGCAGAAACTCTTGAACAAGTATTTGTAACGGTTTTGTTAACAATTCCCAATGGAGTTACTGAATCTCCTTTTCTGTATTGAAGGATTTTAGTGGCTTCACCAGTAACATTATCTGCAAGCACAAGAGCTCGAAGGATATGTTGGTTTTGAAATATCGCCAAAAACAGATCTGATTTGTTTGATGTTGGTTTTGAAATATCACCAAGAACAGATATGAGAATGTCGGAACTTGTCATATTTAAATCCGATATCTATAACCTTATCATAACGGAATCGAATTGGGTTTTTGAAATTCTGTCGGATATTATCGGATATCGAAAATCCGATAAAAATTATCTTATCGGAATCGGATGAGCCAAATTCCGTTGGATTTTAGTCCGTTGACATCCCTACTCAAGGAATTACATATTGAAAGACTTAACTATAGGGTAGGTGTACGAAAATTTAGTGTTGTTTAGAGTGACAGAATGGGCATCCCATTACTCATGGAGAATAGCCTATGCGCATCATGTAAAAGGGACATGGATTACTACGGGGATCATGCTTTGCATTGTACACATGAGGTAGGTCTCAAATATTGACATGATCTCGTCCATGATACCATTGCTGATATGTGTTTCCGGGCAGTTATCCAAGCTAGAAAAGAAGTTGACCTGGGATTCTTGTCGAATGATGGTGGTGCATTATGCCCAGCTGAAATTCTAGTATACAACTGGTACAATGGTCGTGATGTATGTATATATGTTATTGGGGTCTTACTGTTCACAGGGGTGGAGTCCGCACTTTCTAGCAGGGTTAGAATTGAGCAATGCCATTACTCGCAAACACAAAAAAATATTTTGACAAATGTTTGTTTCAAGGTTTTAGATTTGGTGCTTTGGTTTTTTCGACGTTTGACAATCTTGGGGATGACATGGTAAATGTTTTGAAGAGACCACACAATCATTTGTCTAGGTTCGATGTCAATGCTAAGAAATATAACTTTTTTTAACAGATTAGGGATAATAATTCAAAAAGATGTTGGAGCCCAGCTTGTTGCTAGGATCTCATCTATTTTCTTGTCGGACCCTCTTTGTAAGGCATATAATATTTCGAGTTCAATTTTGTGTACATTCTATACATAATTGTTGATGGTGTATTTTCGACATAGGCTAAATCTAAAATCACGATACTGCATGTTTCTGACCCAGCTTCAGAAATGTATGTGAAACTCATATTTTATGATCCGTCTCTGACTGAGCGAGCATCCTCTCAGAGCTATGATGAATATTTCCCTCGAAAATCCTCTCAACTGAGCTTTCGACAATTTTCACATTTCATCACCACCTCTACATAGAATCAAAATAATTGAACGACTCCTAGACATATTTCATGCTAGTATAGAGTCTAACGTCTTCAGGACGTCACACTGTTTGTTGTTCCCTGACTATGTAGAGAGAATGTGTATAGAATCTCTTAATGATTGGACGGCTCCGAGACATATTGCATGCTAGTATAGAGCGCTAACGTCTTTAGGACGTCACACCGTTTGTTGTTCCCTGACTATACACCCCCAATATTCATAACGAGTATGATGCTTCCATTATCTCATACCTCGATTCTCAAGTAAACCCGCTCCTAGACATATCGCATGTTAGTTTAAAGCAATTCATAGATTAATTTTAGCCTATCATTCATTAACTAAATTCCTAAAAAACAATTTATTTATCTCATTACTCTGTTCCATGGTTGTTCCTCAGCTGGATTCCATGGATTAGTAAAGATAATCATTTTATCTCATTACTTTGTTTCATGGCCGATTCTCAGCTGAAATCCATGGATTAGTAATAGATACTCAATTTATTGTATTACTCCGTTTCATGGCTGATTCTCAGCTGAATTCCATGGATTAGTAATAAATAATCACTGATCGGGCATTTGTGCCATAACCGAGTAAGCCCTGAGAAAATGGTGGGAGTGTACTCATCAATAACGCACGAACGAGCACCCGAGTGTACGAACGAGCATTCAAAAATATGGACAAACGAGGAAACCTATTCAAATAGGTAAGAAAACTTATATTAATAAACTAATAAAGAGCCCTTAGGCTTACAAGGATCCGGTCCCACACTCTTTCACAATTTTGACCTAATTAATCTTCTACAGTTCATAATTGGGTTCAAACTCTTTCCGACCAACTTGGAACTTGTTCATTCGACCACCAGCTAGTCCCATGACCACCAAGGGACGGTTTCATACCCCTTGGTCGGTCTCTTATCTCTCCATAATTAGGTTTTATTGCCTAATGCTCAGACGAGCACTATTTTTTTAATAAATGATTAAACCAACATTTAATCATCCTTTCACCAACTGGTTTACAAAGGACTTTGGTGCATGCTCACTTGAGAACATGGGCGTTACATGGTCAGTCATCATCCCATCTAGCCGGTCCCTCTCTCACTTAGTGATTGATTTTCAGTAAGTCATCAATTGATCAACAATCGATCAAAATTAGGGTTTTGAACTGAGCGCTTTGTAATCATAGTTCTGAGCAAGTTCAAGCACTAATAATTTCATGTTGATCCAGCAATCAACATATTGATTAATTATATAATATTCAGTCCAGCTTATATTTTAAATTAATATTTTATTTGGTCATGCTACCAATAATTTTTCAAGTGAGCAATATTTTCTCAGACTATCAATATTGATTCAACTACCAGTATTCAGTAATCCATCAAATGAGCAATATTTGCTCAGGAGGACAATAATATTATAATATTTAATAATTCGTCAATCGAGCAATATTTGCTCAAGCGAGCAATATTCTCTCAGGCGAGCAATATTTTCTCATGCTATAAACTATACATATTTCCCAGCAGACATGTTCAATCCATGAATCATAGAGCATTCATCAATCACGCTCGATTCAACAATACTTAGACTCATTGTCTAATCAAATCAAAAACTGACTAATTAAATACACGTTTGCCTTGCAGACTCCACAATCATGAGATATCAATCATGTCACATGGGGGGATATTTATCTAGGATTTTGGTCCGGCGGTCTACGACACGTGTGTTCATCCACGATGAGAAATGCGAGTAAGTCGTGCAAGAAGTTGAGGGAGTTAGCAAAGTAGTGGGTGTACAGTTAACCAAGTCCCCGCACGACCTGGAACTGGTTTAACCACGATTTCCCACTTTCCCACTCTTTCACTCGAGCAACCGTCACACTTACTAGAGATGAATGTGTCTACATTCTGGCAATATAAATAAATCTCTGAATTCATGATTGAGAACAAGACAGATAACGTTCATCTAAACCAAGAATTCTCAATAATTCTCAACAGAGCAGATATCAGTCAATCATTTAGAACTTATTTTCATCTGAACCCAGCAGTTCATGAAACTTTCATAAACCTACAACATATTCACAATCCTTGATCACCATTGACCTCACACACTTCAAAGCTTCCCTCCTACAGATCGACCCTCTTCCCTCTTTGTGACCAAATTGACATCCATTTCTTGGTTTAGGCCGGAGTCTTACAGATTTATCTCTTGAACTCAAAGCACTCCCATGCAGTGCATCTGTTTGAGGTTAAGCAGTTTGCTCGGTCGAGGAGTCCCCGTCCGCGCGGTCATCTCTTCACATCCTAAAAACCACCAAATCGTTTTGCCCCATCAACAATAATGTACCAGCGAAATCTAAATTAGGTCTTTTGATTTATTTTTTGAATAGTATATGAGGTAATAAAATCAACTGAGTATTACTTGAATCAATCAAACGGTAATCTTAAATTAACACCGTTTAAAAAAAGCATACAATGTTGGATGTTAACATTATAGGTACTAAAGGAATTTCCATACCTCGAACATTATTTAGTAATTTACAAATGTAACGTAGTGTAATTGTATAAATTTGGTTTTAAAGATTTAACAATTTTATGAGATCAATAAATCTACAAAAACAATTGTAAAAGTGAAAAATAGTAATTAACATTTTAACTTTTAATAATAAAAATGATGTAAAATGAATTCCTTCAAAAAATTAGAACTTCTTACATTGGATTCAACAATCCATAAAATGTGGGATTACTAATGAAAAATCACCACATACTAACATATGAGACGAGGTAAAACTAGGGAAGAAAAATCCTAAACTTGTAACAAGATAAGAAATACAAAACTTATACAAATAGAATAATGTCTAAGTCAGGTGGATAATCTGGACCCTTTTTTCTAGAAAAACCCAAACTCAAATTTGGTGCAGAAAGACAAACATTATTACTAGGGAAACATTTATTAATATCTTTAACATTGATTCTAGAAGAGATACTAATTAATGTCACCATGAGGTTGAAAAAATGTATTTCCATAAACCTTTCGAATGTGTAAAGGTACAATCTTCTTGTATCCAGTCTTGTTGTGACAACGAAGGTCGACATAATTATATACTTTACATTGACAATGTCCAAAAACTTACCTTTTAGGAATTTAAATTTCGATCGGCATCCATTTGGTTCGTGTTCCAAACTGTGACTCACTTTTCTTCGATTGTATATGAAATCATATACCTGTTGGATATTTATAGCGTTATACAAGTAAGTAAGTAAAAAATCAATGACCATACATAAAGAACGTATATCCTTAAAAATGTCAATAATATGAGCTACAATATATGACGCTAAAGAAACTTAATCGTGAAAGTTACGAGCTTATGATGTTGTCCTTAGAATAGGCCAATCCCTAATACGTGTGATTTTCGAGTAATTAATGAAAAGCTACTTGAATAAACTATCATTTGTGTTAAACGCGGTCTTCCATTTGTCTCTAGGTAGAAACTTGATGATCCCCGCCTTTAAAAGCAATCTTGAAAAAAAATTATTTACAAGAGACCAAATCAAGCTTATGATCTAATATTGGAATTTCAAAACTAGAACAAATATTCATCTCATTGACAATCAGTACGTATGCCATATGCCAAAGTTTTTTCGATACAAAAAGAACTGATATAACACATTGGCAGTTATATAAGACCTTAGGGCACATTAATCCATCTGATCCCAAAGTGTCCTTATGACTCATAAACTAGTGCAAAATATTAAGCATTTTTCACCATGCATCGATCAATTTGGTCCTGAATTGTTCTTATGTGTGTTAGAGAATATATCATATGATAAAACATTTCATAACATGGGATGGACTTGTTTTAGAAGATTTATAGGAGAGTCGGGATTATAAGAATGTACAACTAAATCAAATAACATACTTGATTGTCGTGCAACTACCGTGAAATCCAGCAAAATCATCCTGATCATTTCCACTAATTGTAGAATATACTTAGAATTTGCTTTATAAGGATCATGGATGCCATCTTTTAGAGAGCTTATTGCCCTCAAGTTCACTAAGTATTGCAACGTCCATCATAAATTAAGAAAAATGTATTTCTAGTGTTCCTACAATTTTAATTATTTAGGCCATATAAGGAAATTCAAAAACTTAGCATAAAAATTAGTGGTACGGAAATTTGGCGTTTCGAAACTGAAATAAACAATAAAACATCAACAATTTTAACATATTTAAGTCTCATCATATGAGTACTAAAAAAATATACAATCTTGAAAATTGATGCAGCTTTGTAGCAGTGTTGTCGAGTTTCTATTGAGTTATGCCATGCCCATTCATAAGAATAAGAGTACATGTGACAAAAACAATTGAGATAAGGAACTGAGAATGCCAGATTTCTAGCAGCACTGAAACTCTTTTAAGCTTCTCTTCTTCGTCTAAAAGTAAACTTTATGGAACAGATCTTCCAAGTTTCATGTCACCCATGCATTAAGAATAGACCATGGAAGGAAAAGTATAATAGTGCAGGGTCCCAAAAAGTTCCAGAATACCAGGTTTATTTACATTGCGCATCAAGAGATTTGACGCTCCATGTTAAATCATAGGATTAATGATTAAAAATAGAGCTCAAGTTACCAGACGCACTAAAACCATCAGGTTGAACGTCAAAATATTTTTTTTTGTCTTAGATTGGACTCAAAGCTATCTTTCACATAACCTTGGAAGTTGGCTTAAAATAACCATACTTGGAACCATTAGACTTGATTTTCCACAAGTCATTTACATCTTCATAGCTTGGATTTCACCACTATACGATAGGTACTTATGAAGTTAACGTTGTGTACAGTATTTGAAATACAGATCATCCTCAAATTTACTTTTCCCCAAATGTCTCTTATTAACGCAAGCAATGTCTTAGTAAGCCCTTTTGGTATTAACAATTCTTCTTCATCCATATTTTCTAAGGGCGCTGGTTGTGTATGGGGAGCTTGAATTTGTTGTTTATTTATCAAAAAAATTATATGATCATATTAACTAATGCAATGTTTTTCTTTGAAAAAAATAAAAAAATGTGCATATATTCATTAGAAACAACACTCATATATGCATGAAAGTCATGGCGCACCCTCCAAATAACATATATTTTTGTTTATAGAAGTTGTCTCATAATAAACAACATTTCAATTTTTACCTTTGTTAATATCACATCCTTGCTGTTAGATGGTGGAATTCAATCTATTCGATGCATGAAAAATTGTAGAATAGTAAGTCTTGGCTCCAAAGTTGGGTCATCCACAGTTTTTCCAAAATATGTTCCAAGGTTTTATAGAACAAACTTTGGAATCCAAACTAAAATGCCAATCATGATTATGTCGAGTGTCGTTCAAAAATTGCGCTTAATTTTGTAGTCGAGTTTGTTTCTAAACCTAATTGTTTCTATCTGACCGTTGATTTGGCAGGCCAAGATTGAACACTAATTGAAATTGTGCTCACTGCTCAACGAAATTCTAATTGGCGTTTTGAAATCCACTTTACCTTTCATTATCAGACTTGAACTTGCATGACCTATTCCAAATGCTAGGTGTCATGAAACTTAGAAGATAAAATTCTTTCATAAGACTTATTCATTTATAAGCTTCAAAAATGCCTGGATTTCTAGAAACTAGGACCAAATTAAAATTCGTCTAAACCGGAAAAGAAGCCGTAACTAGGAGTTTTTTTTTCTAAACTAAGAAACATGCCAAAATTTAAAAATACCTCGCAAAAATAGTCCCAGTAATCCTGTAATGCCGCGATGTTTGAATTTTTGGGAGATTGCTATGACTAGTTTTCTCGAACCCGGTCAGTGATAATAATACACTTGATCTCAGTCCAAGGCTACTTCTTATCAACACCCTGAACAATCGAGTCACCAGCTAAACAAAAACGTCGTGTAAGAAGAGAGATAGAGACGCGTGCGAAATTTGACCTTATCGATATAATCACAATCCATTTCTTTATTTATTTCTCGAGATCATTAATTATAATACCATAATAATAACGAAATAAATAATTAAAATAAACAGTTATTATTCAGTGGAGATTGCTGACGCGGATTATTACAGGTTCCGAATCTTTAACCGGTTACCACTTTTTCATGTCGCTCCAAATATTTTGAAATTGACACGTTCTTCCTCTTACCGGCTCACCCGATTAGATATTCATAAAATTTAGTGGGCCCCACACTGAATTTTAGAGATGAAATTTCATTTGGGGTTCATTTGAATCTCATTTGGAGAGGGAGAAAGTCATTTGCTTTTTGACTAGAGAAAAAAGAAGAAAAACGAAACAAGTAGGAAAGAAAGAGGAGCCTTTGCCCCCCTTCCTTCACTTTCGTCTGCTTTTCCTTTCCACTCGTGTTAGTTAAAAAGGAGGGAGCTCTGGATTTTAGATTCTTGAGTTCTCCTTCTTAAATTCTCTCATTCTCCTTCTTCTCTCTTCAGCTCACTGTCTCTGAATTCTTTACTCAAATAATAACTTAAAAGATTTTCTGATAAGGTATGTTTCTTTTTTTTTGATCTTATTCTTCTGTCTTCTTCTTCTTAATTGAGGTGAATTGAGTGTGGGTTTTTAACAACGGTTTGATTTTGACGATTTTCTTGATTGGGTTTTGTGTTTAAGGTTGTGGGTTCTGTGTATATTTGAATTTTAGTTTTCCTCAACAAAAAGAAAAAAAAAAGATTTTAATTTTAATTTTCTGAGGATTATTTATGGATTTGTATTGAGTGTAGAATTGATTATTTGGATTTTGAATTTAAGGTTATTTGATTGAGTGTGAGTTTAGGTTTTTATTGAAAAAGATTGAAATTTTCTGTTAAGAAATTGACTTGATATTCAGGTAATTTAGTTTTTTTTTTTTTTTTGATGTTGAATTCGTGGAGCTTTTTTAAGGTTTAATTGTCTGGAGATTGAGTGCAAGTTAGGGTTTAATTTGCTGTAAAGGTTGAAATCATATTGTCAAAATTTGACTGTAATTAGACTAATTATTTATTTCTTAATTTAAATTTTAATGACGGCAAACTTTTCTAGAAACCAACCTTAAATAGACCAATTCTTTCTTGAAGATCTTTCTTATGTTTCTGTAATCTGTAATAGTGAATTTAGAATCTTTAGATCACCGAAAGTTCCGTCTTTTATTATTGTTTCGTGATAATTGAGGTGCTGAATTTTGTTTCCACTAATATTTTGCAGAAAGCGATTGATTGATTGATTGTGTGAAGAAGAGGAAATTAAAGGGTCATCTTCCATGTGCAGTGGTTCGAAAAGAAAAACAACACCAACTGAGTCCTCCTTCATGGAAGGTAATCAAAAGGAGGGATTTTTCCCAAATTGTTCTGCTTTGCTTGAATTAGCTGCTTCAGATGATGTAATTGCCTTCAAAAATTCTGTGGAAGTAGAGGGTTGTGATGTTAATGAAGCAAGTCTTTGGTATGGTAGAGTTATTGGTTCAAGAAAGATGGGTCTTGAGGAAAGGACTCCTCTTATGATTGCAGCCATGTATGGTAGCACTGATGTTTTGAAGTTTATTTTGTCGATTGGTACTGTTGATGTTAACCAGGCATGTGGTTCCGATGGGACGACTGCACTTCATTGCGCAGCTGCTGGTGGGTCGAAGACTTCTCCTGAGATCGTTAAGTTTTTGCTTGATAACTCTGCAGACCGCAATTCAGTCGATGCCAAAGGAAACAAACCTGGTGATTTGATTGCTCCGGGTTTAAGGCCGTCTTGTGTTATGAGGAAGAAAGCACTTGAGATGATGCTGAAAGGGAGTAACGGTGATAATTTTATTGAAGAATGGATTCCTTCTGATGACGTAGTTGATCAACCGGAAGAGTTCCAGCAGTTGATGGGTCACAAAGAGGGGAGTGACAAGAAAGAGTATCCAGTTGATCTAACTTTGCCTGATATAAAGAACGGGATTTACGGAACAGATGAGTTCAGGATGTATACTTTCAAGGTGAAGCCTTGTTCAAGGGCGTACTCTCATGATTGGACTGAGTGCCCGTTTGTTCATCCAGGAGAGAACGCACGACGTCGTGACCCAAGGAAATTCCATTACAGCTGTGTACCTTGCCCGGAATTCCGGAAGGGTACTTGCAGACTAGGTGATGGTTGCGAGTATGCACATGGAGTTTTCGAGTGTTGGTTGCACCCAGCTCAGTACCGAACTAGGCTCTGTAAGGACGAGACAGGATGCACCCGCAGGGTCTGCTTCTTTGCTCACAAACCTGAGGAGCTTCGCCCTCTTTATGCGTCAACAGGGTCTGCTGTACCATCTCCTAGATCGTCTGGTGTTAACCTTTCTCCGTTGGACATGTCAAATATGAGCCCACTGGCACTTGGGTCTCCTTCGGCTATGATGCACTCCAACTCAACCCCTCCCATGTCACCTTTAGCAGCCGGCTCTTCTCCCATGGGAGGTGGGCTGTGGCAGAATCAGTCCAATCTAATTCCACCCACCTTGCAGCTTCCTGGTAGTAGGTTGAAGACCGCGATGAGTGCCCGAGATATGGAATTAGACATGGATATGCTTGGTTTAAGTCCTTACCATCACCAACAACAACAGCAGCAACAGCAACAGATGATGGATGAGATGTCGAATCTCTCGTCTCAGGCAAACTGGAATAACACCATGGCTACTGCTGCAGCTATGGCTGCCTCATCTGGTGGTAGGCTTGGTGGTGTGAAACCCACCAACCTAGAAGATGTGTTTGGGTCTCTAGATCATTCTTTACTGTCTCAATTACAAAGTTTATCTATTAAAAACGGGTCATCATCTCAGGTTAATTCTCCTACTGGAATTCAGATACGTCAGAACATGAACCACCAGCAGCAGCAGCAGCAGCAGCTTCGTTCTAGTTACTCAGGCAACCTATCTTCGTCTCCTGTAAGGTCGCCATCTTTCGGCCTCGAGTCATCTGCAGTTGCAGCCATGAGTTCAAGGTCTGCTGCCTTTGCAAAGCAAAGGAGTCAGAGCTTCATTGACCGTAGCGCAATGAATCGTCATCCTGGGCTCATGGGTTCATCTGCCATGTCAACCAGTACATTTTCAGATTGGGGATCCCCTACTGGGAAATTGGACTGGGGTGTTCAAGGAGAAGAACTGAACAAACTCAGAAAGTCTGCATCCTTCGGATTCAGAACCAACAATACTTCAATGGGCTCTCCCCCAGAGACCATGGCCTCTCTGGCTCACCCTGGAGATGAGCCTGATGTGTCGTGGGTGCAATCCCTAGTGAAGGATGCACCACAACAATCCGGATCACCCAACAGGCGGTTCAGCTTGGAGGAACAGCAAATTCAGATGCAGAAACAGTATCATCTTAACAGTGGGGGTATGGATATGCTCTCACCATATATGGAGCAATTGTACATGGAGCAGGAGCAGATGGTGGCTTAACAACGCCGCCACCCACCCAACAACAACATAATAACAAGCGCGCCGCAGCCGTCTTGCTCTGCTCTGCTTGTCCAGCCTAACAATTTCCTTGCCATTTTTTAAATTTTTATTAATATTTTTTAAATTACTTTGTTGTTTCCAGAAGAAAAAGAAAAGGAAGAGAAAAACTGAGCAGGAAGAAAATTTGCTGCTCATATATAAATATTTTTTATATATATTCAATTAGGTCCCGTAATTAGAAGAAGAAGAAGAAGAAGTTGGGAGGGTCTTTTTACTAATAAGACCCCCAAGCAAAGCTATCTGTAATGAGTTGAGATGGGGGACCTGAGTGACAACTAGGTTCACCATTATAAACTGAACAGAAAGATTGTATACAAATTTCAAATTTGAAAATCTAATGACTAATAGTTATAGTATATTGTTCATAATATGCGTTCTCTTTTGTGTTCTGTTCATTCATTATGTCTTCATTTTTGGCTGCACTGTTTATGCCTCTCCATGATTACCTAAAACAAGCAGCCAAGGAAGGAAAAAAACTACCTGGGTTGCTTTTCAATGGCCTTGGCCCTTTGAAGTTCATTTTTTCTCCTTTAATTTTGATAACAGGTGGCAGTATTACTTCCAGATGACTTTCTAGCCTGATCTTAAAGGCAACACTTTTGAAAATCCACCCTCTACTCTACTTCAGTAGAATGGGACAAGTCAAACTCTTTACCTCCCAGGCTCCCATCTTGGAAGGTTAGCAGGATGCTACTGGTTCCTACCTCAAAAAGAATTTTTTTTTTTTTTTCACAGCTTGGAATTTGATTTTGGAAGATTTTTGCATAGGTGTCCTGGTCCTCCTGCATATTTAATCGAAGAATGACTTTTAGAAGTAAAAGAAAATTCAAGATGTGTGAAACGGTTCCTTTTTATTTCCAACTTCTTCTGAAAATACTTCTACAAAAATAGAAGCACTTCTGTTTCTGGTTGCTAAACAGATTATCACTGGGTCCCCCTCACCTCCAAGGCTCCAACTACTCAACTTTGGACTTGGAGATGGCTTCCCAACTTCCCATTTCCAAACCACTTTTACATTGCTGGATAGGCATATCTACCCATTTCTTTTTGTTTTTTTCTTTCCAATTTCCTCCTCCTACTCATCATTTTTTTTTTTGTTCTTTCTATTCTCTCCAAACTTATTCTTCTTTTCTTCCTGACCTGTTTTGTGCCTTTTGGATTGATAGATTATATTCCATAATGGAATTAGTATATAGGGATCCATACTCTATAAAGCTTTTCTTTTTTTTAAATGGGTAGGCAGTGGGCTTTACTTTTTTGACATTTTGTTTTTGGAATGTTATGCTTCATCTCATCATCTCCACTTAAGTGGTCCCAAAATTATTTGATTATTACTTCCATTATCACAACAATAGAATAGCATTCTACAATATCATTATTCTTTTTTTTTTGTAGGATTACATTGAGATTAACAAGAATAATGCAAATTTTATCAGTGCTTTTCGTCCTTCCATTTCTGTTGGTTTTATAAGAGAATAGTTATTATTATAAACAAGGATTAGGATTAGGAAAGTGAAAGAGAAAGAAAGTGATTTTTCGTTCATTCAAAGACAAACAACTGGAGTAATTAACAACACAAAAGATGCTATCCTACTAACCCTTGATTTGATGTATTTGTTTTACTAAATTCTAAGGCCTTCATTAGGCATCTACCTAGGTGGGCGGCTTAGAATTCTTTTTCTTTCTAATTTTTCATGATTCCAGTGCTTTTGAATTTGTTCAAAAAGGAATACTGATGTGTGTGTGTCACATTAGCTTTTAGCACAACGGTTTTGTGTATTTCACCAACTGTAACTGTTTATTAACGAATTATGTCCAGTGTTTTCCACTGGGGAGTTTTAGAACAACTATAGCCAAGAAAAGAAAGACAACCACAGCAACATCAGGTTCTTCAACAAGTTCAGCAACTATAACAACTACCGTTACAAAGGCTTCAACGCCGATTCAGGCAGTTACATTCCGATCCAAACAACAAAAGACACTTTTAGAAAACCTCTGTTACTTAAGATACTGTTACTCAAGACTTTGCTATTTAGATTTAGGTGTAAGATACTATGAGTATCATCCAAACACTGCTCTGTGCAGTCAAACAAACTAGTTTTGTTTCAAAAATAGTTAGGCCCAGTGATCCGATTTGGTCCTATGGAATTCCGAAATGGGTTTTAAATTTGTAAAATTAGGATGGATAGTCAAGAATTGGTGGAGATACTTTGGATCTGTTGATAGTATAATGATGTTGAGAAATTATCTAACAAATTAATGGTATTTTGAGGCTTTTCCTCTTTTATGGAAAAAGAAAAGAAAATGGAGTTTTAGAAATATAACCCAAAAACAATGTGGCATTTACTGTCTTGTTGATATATTTTTGTTTTTTAAATAGATAACGCAGGTATTGACACCTGAAGTTACAGGACGATAGGAAGAAATTGGAACACTGGTCGCAGGTGATTTTCAAACAGAACCAGGTGATTAATTCCATGATCGCTAATGGTTGGTACCATTTGAGTGATCCAACGACCGAGATCACTTATATTTTTTTTGTCTTATAATATGAAATGGTTCCAACTCCACTAATGCTAATACCAGCCTATAGTAATCGTGAACTAATTTTCAATAGCAAAATCTCAATTAACAGAATTACGTATACCAGAATCCATTAACAATGGTAAAAACGCCCGTTTACACATGAATTTTTTTCCACGATACATAATCCAATAAAATTAATATTCTCATCGCAATAAAACAAACTAATATATCTCCTAATTTACTCAACGGGATCAGAGTGGGCTTCTTTGGTGTTTCATGCATAGTCAAAAGCTTTGTTAAAGGATTCCACATGGTTAAGTGAAAGCATATTGTCCAGCGTATCCATAGTAACGGACTGTAAAACACTTGCGGATATAATTAACAAGACAAGCAAAGATTCTCCTTGGAGTGCGAAAAGTACTTACACGGAATTTGCTCAATTCTGGAAAAACTACTACAAGCTCAGGTTAAGTATATAAATAGAAAGCATAACTCAGTTGCGGACCACATAGCTAAATAAGCTCGAATATAAAATCTTCAGCATTTGTCATCCCAACTTCAACAAAGAGTTTTAAAATCATGTTTTATTTCTAATGTTTTCGATAAAAATGAGCTTGTAAATTTACTGTACTATATTCTATAATTATTATACTACAATAACATTTCCATAAAAAAAATGTCAAAAGAATATTGATGGTAACATAGGAGTCTCAGTGTTGGATCCTTCTCTGAACCATCTAATGTCCACCATCTGGGTTCCCAAAGGAATTATTTCAGTTATGGATAAACTTAAAAGATCTTTTCTTTGGACATGTAGAGATGGTCGTCATCGAGCACATAGAACTAGATGGGATAAAGTGTGTAATCCCATTGGGGAAGGAGGTTTAGGAATTCTGAACTTGGAGTTCCATAACTTGTCGTTCCTGGCAAAAACATCTTGGAGAGTGATAATGAATCCAAATACCATTATCAGCCAACTATTCAAAGCAGAATATGCTGCCAGTTCCACTTTATGGGAAGTTTCTTCTGTAGCTAATAGTTCTTGGTGTTGGAAGAGTATTATTAGAGGCAGGGAAATTGTTAAAGTTGGGCTGAAGTGGTATGTAGGAAATGGTCGATCCATTAATGTGTGGGAGGATTCTTGGGCCTCTTGAATCCTATTGAAAGATTTAGTGGAGCATGATTACTCTCATATTCAACACTTAATACTTGATGATCTGATTAGTCAAGATACTGGTTGGGATTTCTCCAGTTTGAAAAATATTGTTGCCCAAGAGCTACAACGCAGAATTCAGGTCATTCACGTTGGCTTTCAATGTCCGCAGTCTAACAAATTAGTTTGACTAGCTGACAAAAATGGTAATGTTTAAGTCAATCTTTTTTACAGGTTTCTTTGTGAGGAAAACAATAGTGAGGATCATAAAAGTCATTGTTGGATAAGATTATGGTATCTTCACTGTTCTTCTCATGTAAAACATTTTCTATGGTTGATGGGGCACAAAAAGATTCTTGTAAGAGTGAATTGTAGTTGTATTGAGTGTGAATCATTACCTTACAGAACAGTGAGTGTATTTATACTACACTCAAATACAGAAAAATAAGGTGAAGATCCGTACATACAGCCTGTAACAGATCACATTAACTACACCGACACAGAAATGAGTGAGTCACACAAGTGCATAGAGATGAAGCACAAAAATGATGCTTCATCATTTTTTATGCACAAAATGATGAAGCACAAAATGAAGCACAAAAATGTGCACAAAAATGAAGCACAAAAACCTGGAATTTCCTGAAAGGTGCAATCTTCAGTTTGTGTCTTAAAAATTTAAATCTTGGTCCTGCTAATCCTTTGGTGAAGATGTCTGCAAGTTGTTGCAGAGTGCACAAATAAGTAACCTGCAAGCTTTTGTTGTGAACTAAATCCATGACAAAATGATAGTAAATGGCCAAATGCTTCATTTTTCTATGAAAAATGGGATTGCAAGATAAAGAAACTGCACTTTGGTTATCACAAGAGATAACTTGTGTTGTGGAGATAAAGAAAATGAAGATCTCTTAAAAGCTGACAAAACCACACAACTTCAGCTGCAGTATTATCCAGAGACCTATACTCTGCTTCTGTTGAACTTCTAGCAACTCCATTTTACCTTTTACTAAACCAGGATATTGGATTTGAGCCAAATAAGATACAATAGCCACCAGTGGATCTACTAGTGTCAACAGAGACAGCCCAATCTGCATCACTGAAGCCATGAATAGCTAAAAGTCCTTTTTGTAAATAACAAGCCATAGTCAAGAATGCTCTTTATATATCTCAATATATTTTTAGCAACAATGAAGTGAGTATCAGTTGGTGCCTGCATATGCAAACAAACCTGATGGACTGCAAAACCATTTTCAGGTCTTGTCCATGTCAATTACTGCAAAGCACCTACTAGAGACCTATATTCACTGGGATCTGACAGAATGGTGCCATCTAACTTGGACAACTGAGGATGTGTATATATAGGAGTGATGCATGGATTTGCACCAGTCATATTGAACTTCTCAAGTAAGTGCATAGCATACTTTGTTTGACTGAGAAAAAGTTGATCAAAACCTCCTGAAGACCAAGAAAGAAATGCAGATTTCCCAGATCCTTAATCGAAAAGTATGACTGAAGCTGGATAATGAATTGACTGATATAATCCTTTGAATTTCCTATAATCAGAATGTCATCAACATAAACTAAAATTATAGTGATTCTTGATCCATACTTTTGCGCAAACAATGAGAAATCAGCCACAGATGGTTTGAAGTCATCAGAGACTAGAACATTCAGCAATTTGTCATACCAAGCCCTTGGTGCTTGTTTAAGACCATAAAATGGACTTATGTAACTTTCACACATGATATGGTTTATCTGGATCAACAAAACCAGGTGGTTGTTGCATATAAACATCTTCCTCTAAGTCCCCATGTAAAAATGCATTACTCACATCCAATTGCTTGAGTTTCCAATCAAAGTTAACATCTAAAGAAAGAATTAACTTGATGGTTGTGGGCTTTGCTACAAGACTGAAAGTTTCTGTAAAATATATGCCCTCCTGCTGGTGAAAGCCCTTAACCATAAGCATGGACTTGAATATATCTATAGTTCCATCAGCTTTATGCTTAATCCTAAAGACCCATTTACACCCAACAACATTGTAAGATGGAGCTGGATCAACAAGAGACCAAGTGCCTGCATCTTTTAAAGTTGTGTGTTCTTCAACCATTGAACTTTTCCACTAAGGTATTTTGATGGATTTAGAGTAGCATGTTGGTGTTTGAGGTGAACAATAGCAGATAAAACATGTTTGGTATTAAAAACTTTAGGTTTAAAGATACCTTTTTCACCCCTTGTGATCGTTTGATGAGAATTAGATATAACAGCTTCATAGCATGAACTAGCAGGCATAATGATAGTATCTGAAGTTTTCTGATGAGGAGGAAGTATTATTGAAGTAGTAGCATCAGACAAAGTAGTGGAACTAGCAGGTGGTATATCAACTGTAGAAGAAACAATAGTAGTGGCACTAGTAGGAGACATATCAGCTGTAAAAGAAATAATAGTTGTGGCACTAGTAGGTGTCATAGCAGCTGTAGAGGAAATTGAGTCAATTTGGCTTCAAAGGAAAACTGGTTTCATTGAAGACAACATGTCTTGAGATGTACACCTTTCCAGGTTTAGGATCTAAATACATGTAGCCCTTATGCATTGAGTTGTATCCAAGAAACACACAATGTACATTTCTTGGTTGCAATTTATGAGTAGTATAAGGCCTTATACGGGGAAAGCAGGAAGAACCAAATGATCTGAGGAATGAATATTATGGAGTTTTAACAAACAGATTCTCAAATGGTGAAATATAGCCTAAGCTTCTGACAGGAAGTCTATTAATAACATAATTAGATGTCTGAAAAGCATCCACCCAAAACTTATCAGATAATCCAGATTGAATCAAGAAAGTCTTACTAGTATCAACAAGATGCATGCGTTTTGGTTCTGCTACTTTATTCTGCTCAGGAGTATGTGGACAAGAAACCTCATGAGTAATACCATGTACACATAAAAAAATCTTTCAGCTCATTATTTAAAACTCACCACGTCCATATGTTTTTATTGTAATAATTGAAGTTTGAAGAAGATTTTAGACCACGGCCTTGTAATGTAAGAAAATGACTTTGAATTCAAATTTCTCATAAAGAGGGAATATCCAACAAAATCTAGAAAAGTCATCAACAATGTTAACATAGTATTTAAATCCACTAGAAGAAGTTACAAGACTTGGACCCCATATTTCCACGTGAAGTAATTGAAGTGGATATGTGGCTATGTGACCTGACAAGGTAAAAGGAAGTTTATGACACTTTCCCAATTGACATTCATCACAAAACATTAGTGTCTTTATTGTGTGTGACAAGTTTAGAGTTTTACAAACTTTTTGAAAAACTTGAAATGAAGGATGAGCTAATCTTTGATGCCATGTAGTTGCGGATGTAGTAAAACTAGATAAAGCTTTTGATGTTGAAGACTTCAAAAATTGCATTGGATACAATCCTACCTTATGTGCCTCTTGAAAAATGATCTTCCCATATGAGTGATCCTTAACAGAAAAACCAACAAAATCAAATGTAGTGGAACAATTATTGTCACTGGTGAACTTGTGTACTAAGAGAAGATTTTGTGAGGATTTTGGCACAAGCATAACACTATTCAAATCAAAGTGATAAGAAGAACCAGTTTTAGATATGTTACCAATATGAGTTATTGGCATACCTTCTTCATTAGCTACTTGTATCTCTTCTGTTCCTTCAAAAGGTGTTGCATGGTAAGTAATATGATTGTTTGCACCAGAATCAGCATACCAAGGATTCTCACTGATGATATTTGTAGTGTCAAGCATAGCACTCAGATTCTGTGGAGTGTATGTGTTTTGATACGCAAAGTTCAACCTGTGTCGACATTCTAAGGAAAGATGACCAACTCGATTACAGATCTGACAAATTTTGTCAGATATAGGTGGAGGATTTGAAGATGAAGGACTAGAAGGTCTTGCAGTGAAATTAGGTACAAAGTCTGGTACTGGATGCATTTGAAATTGAGAAAATCCTCTAGGATAGTATGATAGAGAAGGTCTGGTATAACCAAGAAAGGTATTGAAGATTTTGGTGTTTGAGTATAGCCTCTACCACTACCTCTGAATGATGAGGAACTAGGTCTAGCATTAGCAGCAAATGCTTTGGAGTTTTCCTCAGTTAACAAATATTTTTGTTTGGATTGTACAATAATCTCTTCACTCAGAAGAATATTGTGTAATTCTTTGGATGTAACTGGTGGATTACAGATCTGAATAGACGTAGAGAAAGAACTATAATCTAATCCTAATCCATTCAAGATAGTAACTACTAATTTATCATCATTAATCCTAGATCTAGCGGAAAAAAGTTCACCAATAACTTTCTTGATTTCCTTAAGAAAGTTAGAAACAGTAACTGATCCAAGTTTGAGAGATTGAAGCTAAAGAAGAAGTTGGATCGAGTGTGCAGAAGAACTTCTAGCAAATCTTTCTTCAATTGTATCCCATAAATCCTTTGAAGACTCAGCTCCAGCCACATAAGGAATGATAGATTCAGAAATAGACATCTGAATCCATAATATGAGAGTAGTATCATCATCATGCCAAGCTGCATAAACAGGATTTACAGCATTGTCGAGCAAATACGGAGGACGAACAAGAGATCTATCAAGAAAACCATGGACCTTGTATCTTCTGAGGAGAGGAAGAAGAAGAGATTTCCAAGTAAGGAAAATATTATCTTTGAGTTTGTAAGAAAGAATTTGTGAGATTTGATTAAGAGGTACGTTGGAGATTCTTGGTTCCTAGGTGTTCATGATTGAAATAAACGATGATGAAGAAGAATCAAATGAAACTGAAGAAGAAGAAATCAAGAAAAACTAAATCCGAAAAAAAAAAGGTAGCCATTAATGGCGGTTGCGGAAGTTATCATTTGATACTATAGTTGTATTAAACAATTATATTAAATGTGACCTTACAGAATACAAGGACAGTGAGTGTATTTATACTACACTCAAATACAGAAAGAGAAGGTGAAGAGTCGTACAGACAGCCTGTAACAACTCACACTAACTACACTGACACAGACACGAGTGAGTCACATAAGTGCAGAGAGATGAAGCACAGAGATGATACTTCTGCTATTAAATTTATGTAGGAGAAGGGTACGCTATTTCAGACTTGTGTCCCTTATGTGATTCTGCTCCAAAATCAATAGACCATTTGTTCTGTAATTTCCCGTTAGTTCTGCGGTTTGGGATCAGATTTACTCCAAGTGGAATTATCTATTTCACGATCTCGTATGGATCTCGTATGTAGGAATTCAGTCAACACAAAGGGGTTTCAATTCCCTTTTTACTTTCGAAAATCTGGCTAGCTAGAAATGAGGTGGTTTTCCAGAATCAACATTTTAACTGTGATGCAGTACTGCAGCAGGCCTCCGTGAAGACTGTTGAATATATGGCCATCTTCGGTCTTCATATCTCTTTTAAGTCTCCTTATGTGGTTCACAATGTTCATTGGACTTATCCTGCTACTGGATACTATAAACTAAATACAGATGGTGCATCTAAAGAAAATTTCGATGCTAGTACAGGTGGAGTCATTCACGATGATACTCGGAGGTTTATTGCGGCTGATGCCTTAGCTAAAAAGCCAGTTAGTGATCAACTGATCTGTACATCATAGAATTCTCGCCTTCTTTTTGTGTACTCTGGTAAATGATGATCTAAGAGGGAGGGCCTCCTTCGTCTTGTAAGGCCTGTGTAGTTTTTTAATAAATACTTCCTTTACCAAAAAAAACAAAAAAAAACAAGAGTCTCGGTTTATTCTTGATTAATCGAATACCACATCTCCCGGCTCATAGGGTCATTGGGGACTTCCTTAGTCCTCACACCAGATACTAGATATCATGAAGTTCTCCCCAATTTTTATATGTAAAAATATAGCAAAGCATATTATACCAAAATTAAGAAATAGGGAGACGAAAACAAACAGAGAAAAGAATCAAATAGAGAAGGGGACCGGATAACCTGACCCCTATGGGAGAAAGAGTCCCATTGATCTTGTGATCATCTTTCATGATTTTGTGTTTTGAATCAGAATCGTTTTGATTTGGTTGTGTTTTTCCGTAATCCTGTTAGAACAAATCTAAGATTCTAATATCTAGTTTCTATTTTATTTTATTAAAACTTATTATCAAACTCTCTGTTGTTATTAATTTGCTATTGGTTTCTTAATTCTTTTGGCAGATCTCCTTGTTTATCTTTGTGTTCCTGTCGTGGTGAAATCTCCAATTATCTACCCTTTGAGTTATCGCAGTGGTGTTTTCTTTCCAGTAGTCGTATTGTTCATGTATCACAGTGTGTCCAAAAGGTCGTTTTGGGTTCGATATTTTATCATTTTCATCATAAGTTTCAATCCTGGGATTTCCTATCTTCATCATAGTTTAATCATAAAGATTAATCTTTATTTTTTTCAAACAAAATCAATGGGGTGATAAGGTCAAAACCTTAGTCAATTACCGACATATTTTCAGTAACCACAATAGGAAACTTTTCCCTTTCTTCAATTTTTTTCTTTTCAAAATTATCACCCCGGGAAGCAAGTTGGATAGTTGTTCTCTCCATTATATTAGGGGACAAAAAAATTCTAACGTTTTTAATCCTTTTATAACCCAATAAGATATCATCTCTTTATTTCTAACCCTAACATCCACAAGTCTGCCCTATAAACTATAAGGATTAGTCTTAGAGAACATACACTTTTTGAGGAAAATAAACTATATCAAAGAGATGGAGAGATTGTCCCAGAGTATGCAATCTACAACTTTTGGTGCTAGTTTTTCAAGAGTCATAAGAAGAACAATAATTTCTGTGCAAGTTGTGAAAGGTGCAGTTGAAGAATGGTCATCCAGTTTACTGGGGAATATTATCTCAAAGGATCCTTCGAGTCATGAGAAGGTCAAGGTGGAGGTGAATCTTGGATGGAAGTGTTACTAGAGATATGATGTTAGAGCATTGCTTGGTCGAACTCGCATGCGTTGCTATCTCAAGCATGTTTGTCAATGTTAGTGATCAAAACTATAAGTCTTGATTTCTAGCCTATTTATAGATGTCTCGGACTAGGACATAGATAATGTGGTTATGGTAGATGATTACACTAGATTCACCTGGGTAGCATTTTTGGCTCACAAGAATGAAACTCTCAGTGAGTTCAAGATTATTGTTAATAGAATCCAGAATGAGCAAGGTCGCAAACTAAAGAAAATTAGAAGCGATCGTGGCACAGAATTCAAAGACACCAAGGTATTTGAATACTGTGACTCTCTGGGAATTATTCAACAATACTCACCACCAATCAATCCACAAGCAAATGGAGTTGCACAAAGGAAGAATATAACTATTCAGGAAATGGCCAGAGTAATGCTCCATAACAAAAACCTCCCATTAAGGTTTTGGGGTGAGGCTGTTTTTACGGATTGCTATTTGATCAATCGTGTTTACTTACGGTCAAAGACCTTAAACACTCCTTATGAGTTGTGGTACAGTAGGAAACCTAACTTACACTATCTCAAAGTGTTCGGCAGTAAGTGCTACATTCTAAAGGATCGAGAACAGAAAGGGAAGTTTGATTCAAAAAGAGATGAGGGAATTTTTCTTGGCTACGCATCTGACAGCCGTGGTTTCCGAGTCTTTAATCTCAGAACCCAAATCATGATGGAATCAGCTAATGTTATCATTGATGATATAAGTAACTTTCACCATGGTGACTCTCCTACTGAATTGCCTCCAACCGAGACAATTGAGAATGTCAAAGAAACGTCAGAATCATGTAAGATGTTTAAGGTAACTTTTATCATGATGACTCTCCTCACACATATCATGTAAGATGTTTAAGGTAATTTTCACATGATCAACTTGAATTAATATTTAGTTTCTAACAAATGAATTATCTCACGGCGCGGATAGTCCTTGATAAGGCCATGCTCGGTCTTAAGATCATACTCGATGTTGTCCAGAATCTTGTTAGTCTCTTCCACTAGTTGACAACGAGCCTTGTACGTAATAACAGTATTCATCATCTCAGCCTTCGACAACAACGAGGAAAGGCGACTCACTTCCTTCGAAGCGGCTTGGGCAGCCCCGTCCCTTGCTGTAGCTAAACCCTTGTGATGACTAATATGGCTTTCCTGATGCCCTAATTTAGATTGAGCCTTCGCAAGATTTTCATTTGCAGTGCGAAGCTGTCCCTGGAGCTCTGCAAAGAAAACAAAAATACAGATGGTTAGCTTCAGGAAATTACAGAATCACACTCGATAATATAAGCATATACCTTCGACTCTCGCCGAAGCTATTTCATATTCGTTAACAACAGCATCACGGGCTTCATCAAGAAAGTCATACTCATCTGACAACTTCTTATAATCCGCTTGAAGGGTTGAAAGAGCGTACTGACTCGCATCTAATTCTACCTGTTTCATTGAATCCAAATGGCGAAGATGATTCACTTCGTTGTTTAATCCCTCTAGAACCTTTTTAAGCCGATACATATTTACTTCAAGATTCCTCTCAGACTCAGATTGGCGTACCACATCGGACCTAGACGCAGCTAAAGCTTTGCTAAGAGCGCCAGCCTCAGCCCTAGCATCATCTCTCTCCCTAGCAAGACGCTGAATGTAATCTCTAACATCAGAAGACTGAGAAGAACGAGCTTGACGCAATTCTTCTTCCAAGAGATTGATTCTAGCTTCTAAAGATGAGACCTATTCTCGGGATTCACGAAGATTGTCACGCATCCACAACAACGCTCCATTAAACAAACGACAATCATTGTTATATTTGTTCTGCATATCAACCATTTGGACTCGTCTGCCCCGCCACTCCTCTGCAAGAGCATTATGTTCATCGGCACGAGCATTCCACTTATCAGCCTCGCTCTTTATCTTCTCTACCAACTCTGCGATGCGAGATTTCTGATGTTGTCGCTCATTCCGAAGCCATACTAACTCGGGAAATCCACCCACTGAAGATAGGGTGGGGGAGGGAGACTTAGACAGAACACTAATTACAGTAAAGGACAACAGCAAGGAAGAGAAAACAGATAATCGAACCTGTAACATCCGAAGAATTCTTCTTAGCCTCTTCCAACTCATTACGAGCCATAGAAAGTTCCAAGCGAAGCTTCTCCTCCTCCTTGCCTTTTTTCTCCTTAGCCTTGAGGATACTCTTCAACTCACCTATCTCCTTATCCCTATCAGAGATAACAGTCTCAGCCGCGGTAAGCTCCTCTTCCCGAAGACGAAGCTTATCTTCCAACTTGAGGGATTTGGCCTTAAAAAAACTGGTACAACATGTGGTTGCAATGCTCACTCCTCATCATCTGCGAATTAGAAATTAGAACACCCAGATTCTAAAATTTCTAAATATTGATACAAGGCGAAATGATAAGAGAACTCACTTATAACATCCGTTGTTGTGGAAATCCATACTGATACCCATTAGCCAAGGCCATCATATCAGCAACAGTCGAGGGAGCGTCGATCACTAGAGCAGCCTCCAAGGCCCGAAGATCCTTATCCCACGCTTCTGCGACCTGGTCCTCGGGAGACAATTGCATCATCTTACGGGTATAGGCATCAGATTTCTTCTCACCTTCCACCACAGAAGCTGGATTGGGTACGAACATCAAATTCTTCTTTTTGAACCAAGATAAGATGGCATCATCACCCTCAAGGATCAATGACTGAGGAAAATCATCTCCAGAAGACCCAACCGAGGCCCCACCCGTGTCCGTAAACTTAGCACCCGAAGAGTTCGAGGCTACTCCCGCATCCAAATCTAGAAGATCTCTAGCACCGCTCACCTATGGAATATCACTAGCATTCACGACTCCCTTGCCCTTTCTATCCGCCTTGCTAGAGTTACCAAGCACATCCCAATCATCGTTTGGGGAAAACAGGTTGAACTCAGAAGCCAGGCCCAGGGCAGCGTTTATATCGAAAGTATTCCCCGCAGAGTAAATCCGGCCAAAGGAAAACTCCTGGGATGCAGCGGGAATTTCACCACCAACACCCTGATCACCAAGGGCAATGTTACCATCACCAGCATCGCTGCAACCCGCGGGATTAGCTTCGGCACCAGCATCATGGCCACCTGCGAGATTAATTTCACCACCAATACCGCTGCCACCAGCGGTAGTATTCCCTTCAACAAATTCTTCATCATCATGACCTGAAGGGGATGTATCAGTACGCTCCTCCCTATCAGACATATCTTCATCCCCTCCAAGCTCAGTCACAGGACTGTTAACTTCTTCATGAACCTCCGCCTCCTCGATTGTTGCGGTGGTGGACTGCTTGGGATTTATCCTCTTCTTCTTCGTCGCCTAAAAAGACAAGGCATATAGAAATAAAAATCCCTGGATTTGAAAATAATTAAAACTGCCTCAACTAAAGAAGTGCAAGGCATATGGGAATCTTACCTTGACAACCGCAGTATTCTTCGTCTGAAGATCAACATCGGAACTCTCTTCGTCATCTCCATCAACAACATCGAGGGCGTATTGGAAATTCATGCCCTCAAAATTCAAATGCCAAGGACGAAAATTCCCATAACGAGCAGGATGAGCCTCACGTATCTGGCTATCTGCGGTAGGACGCCATCCTTTCGGACCTGGAACCCACCCCCAAGCCCAGGGACCAGCAACCAAAATAACAGTCGCGTGCCACTCATAGTCATGATCACGCTTGATCCGCTCACGAGTAGGAAACACCAATTTGTTAGTATAATTCTCTGTACCCGGGACGTACTTCACCTTAGCACCACTTACTTCACTCAGAAGACGGATTTCACCACGCGGAGCGGTAATATTACGAAGACTCACACTCCACGGTTTATGATTCCTACTGTTAACATAGTCACCAAAATACTTGTTAAAATTCTCAGGCGTATACCACTCCCTTTCTTCAGGTTTGGGAACATAAAGGGTCATCATTGTCTCTCCTTTGCTCTGAAGATAACACTCCCTCAGTGCACGAAGATGATTCCCATGAAGTTGGGAAGTAGAGCGACAGTGAGTGTTCTTCGAAGAGCCCTCTCGACCAGCCAGCACATCTTAATAAAAGGAATCCCCAGACTTGTATAAATGCAACATAAGACCCGCTTCAAAGGCCCCCACCGTGGTCAGCAGATGAAGTTCATCAAACTTATACGTCGATATCATCTCATAAGTAATATCATCATCAGCAGCGTAAAAACGAACATCGAATAGCTGAAGACCATGCTTTTCCTTAAAAACCTCCAGATCAATATGTTTGAAGGTCACTTTCTTCTCCCCAACAGCGACGCTGCGTATTCCCTGAGAAATATTTTCCTCCTCCGCGGGATCAGGCGCAGAATCCTTCGAAGGATTTCTATCGGAAGCTTTTCTCTTAGGAGGAACCTTAGATGCCTCAGTCTTCGAAACCACTTCTTTCGAAGACCTCCCCTTGGGTTGAGACACTGGAGGGGGAGGTAAAGGATGTTTCTGAGACGCGGAAGGAGGCGCCACTAACCGAAGAGGCGGGACATCCCGCGTTTTCTTGGGATCATCACGCGGATTAACAAAGGGACGAGAAATAGCATACCGGGAACCAGGAGCCTCTTTTGTCCGGTCCCCTTTCTGCGTATTCCCTCTCTGCGACTCACCCTTCTTAGAAGATGAGTACCTCTGACCAGAAGAAAACGAAACCCTATGAACCCGGGTATCACCTTGGGAAGACTTAGATGAACCTCCACTAGGCGGAGAAACATCAGGATCTCTACGCGGACTCGGCGGTGGAGTTTGATAAGAAACCCGCAGACGATCATCCATGTCTGCGTAATATACAAACAAGTTTCAGATTTCCGCGGAGACAAAACGAAAATCAAAAAACCCAATTTCATCCAGTTCTTCATAATCATGAACCAGATGGAAAATAAGAACAAACCCTAAATAAAAAGGGGAAATAACAAATAGGGGCAAGCATACACGAAGGCAGAAATCATTACTGTTTGTAATAACGAACAGGGGCAATCATACACACATCTATACATATGTTCTTCATCACAAACACGTATAGCAACAACAGAAAACGAATATATTTTTCATCAAAAGATAATCAAACACAGTAAAACCACTTACCTACAAATGAAAAATCAGGAAGAAAGCCTCGACGAACAACAGCAGCAGCAGAAAGCTTCGAGGAACAACAACAGCAACAACAGAAAGCTTTGAGGAACAACAACAACAGCAACAGAAAGCTTTGAGGAACAACAACAACAACAATTAATAACAAGGATACAGAAGCAGAGAACAAAAAATAAAAGTTCTGAGGAAAGAGAAGGAATGAAATTTATGACTAGAGAATTTTCACATTCCTTCTCATATATATATATATATATATATGCAAAGAGAGATAAAAACGCCCCACTACCCAAGAAGAAGTTATTGCAAATAGTGGGGAACGTGCCATAAAATCTAGGAAAATAATAAAGAGAAGATGAAGAGAGTAACACGTTTTTCCCCACTACCCAAGAAGAAGTAGTTATTGCAAATAGTGGGGAATGTGCCATAAAATCTAGGAAAATAATAAAGAGAATATGAATAGAGTAACACTTTTTTTCTTCCCACTTCGACTAACCGCCCAGTAGGAGGAAAAGGGGCAAATTGTAGGTACACATTTCATCTTCCGCCACGTGTCCACAAAGACACACGTGGAGGACATGCGGCTGAGAGCATCAAGATATGATATCACACGTGGACAGTCAAGAGACGCGCCTTGTCAAGATAGCGTCGCCACCCACCAGATCCAACGGTAGAGGATCGAGGAGACAGAAACACTAGAACACTGCGAAGCACTGGAGGATAACCCAAGAGTCACTTTATCCTATCCCCAGAAAGATCTAAGATCTACGGCTGGGGATAGTCTAACTGACGCAGACAAGACAGGGGCAGAGGACAGCTGTCTACCGCGGACAGACATCTCAACTACCCGCATTAAATACCCTTAAACAGCATACGTGTCAGTCAGTCTGTGGAGGAAGCGCAGATAGCACTGCATATTCAAACGGAACACGCAGAGAGAACCGAGAACATGAAGACTTCTGCGTAAGCGGCACAAGACACAAGAGGATAAGGTTATAACGGGCTTCAGAAGTGGACCCCACGTAACCACCCTATAAATACCCCTCTCTCCCAAGTGAAGAGGAGGATCCGAGAATATTGAGAGGAGAATAGGAGAGCGACAGAGAGAGACAGAGAGAGATAGAGAAAGTGTAAGTGAAACTCCTCCCGCTACGCAGGCCTATGTTGATCTCAAAGTCATTCGACTATTTCTGTAACCATCATACATATAACGAAAAACCCAAATCCGAAGACAGAGATCTGAGTGCTGAATCATATAAGTTAATCGTTTCATCTATATTCATGCATTTATAATTTTCATATTCGATCCGATATTTATGATACATCATGTTCGTACGTTTTATACTTCATCCATTATTTATCTTATTATGCGAGTTAATAAAAATGATTGTAGTTGATGAGACGAGGAAGAGTTTTAGGACTCTCAGTCAAGGATTCAACATAACCGATTCATCCCCCTCAGGCGCAGCCTATTTACCATATTGCCATGAGTCTGCGCGCATTATTTGTGAACACTCCGATGACAATGATCTTTGTGTTCACAAGAATCGTTTTGATTTGGTTGTGTTTTTCCCTAATCCTGTTAGAACAAATCTAAGATTCTAATATCTAGTTTCTATTTTATGTTATTAAAACTTATTATCAAACTCTCTGTTGTTATTAATTTGCTATTGGTTTCTTAATTCTTTTGGCAGATCTCCTTGTTTATCTTTGTGTTCCAGTCGTGGTGAAATCTCCAATTATCTACCCTTTGAGTTATCGCAGTGGTGTTTTCTTTCCAGTAGTCGTATTGTTCATGTATCATAGTGTGTCCAAAAGGTCGTTTTGGGTTCGATATTTTATCATTTTCATCATAAGTTTCAATCCTGGGATTTCCTATCTTCATCATAGTTTAATCATAAAGATTAATCTTCATTTTTTTCAAACAAAATCAATGGGTTGATAAGGTCAAAACCTTAGTCAATTACCGACATATTTTCAGTAACCAGAATAGGAAACTTGTCCCTTTCTTCAAATTTTTTTTTTCAAAATTATCACCCCGGGAAGCAAGTTGGATAGTTGTTCTCTCCATTATATTAGGGAACAAAAAATTTCTAACGTTTTTAATCCTTTTATAACCCAATAAGATATCATCTCTTTATTTCTAACCCTAACAACCACAAGTCTTATAAACTACAAGGATTAGCCTTAGAGAACATACACTTTTTGAGGAAAATATACTATATCAAAGAGATGGAGAGATTGTCCCAGAGTATGCAATATACAACTTTTGGTGCTAGTTCTTCAAGAGTCATAAGAAGAACAATAATTTCTGTGCAAGTTGTGAAATATGCAGTTGAAGAATGATCATCCAGTTTACTGGGGAATATTATCTCAAAGGATTCTTCGAGTCATGAGAAGGTCAAGGTGGAGGTGAATCTTGGATGGAAGTGTTACTAGAGATATGATGTTAGAGCATTGCTTGGTCGAACTCGCATGCGTTGCTATCTCAAGCATGTTTGTCAATGTTAGTGATCAAAACTATAAGTCTTGATTTCTAGCCTATTTATAGATGTCTCGGACTAGGACATAGATAATGTGGTTATGGTAGATGATTACACTAGATTCACCTGGGTAGCATTTTTGACTCATAAGAATGAAACTCTTAGTGAGTTCAAGATTATTGTTAATAGAATCCAGAATGAGCAAGGTCGCAAACTAAAGAAAATTAGAAGCGATCATGGCACAGAATTCAAAGACACCAAGGTATTTGAATACTGTGACTCTATGGGAATTATTCAACAATACTCACCACCAATCAATCCACAAGAAAATGGAGTTGCACAAAGGAAGAATATAACTATTCAGGAAATGGCCAGGGTAATGCTCCATAACAAAAACCTCCCATTAAGGTTTTGGGGTGAGGCTGTTTTTACGGATTTCTATTTGATCAATCGTGTTTACTTACTGTCAAAGACCTTAAACACTCCCTATGAGTTGTGTTACGGTAGGAAACCTAACTCTCAAAGTGTTCCGCAGTAAGTGCTACATTCTAAAGGATCGAGAACAGAAAGGGAAGTTTGATTCAAAAAGAGATGAGGGCATTTTTCTTGGTTATGCATCTGACAGTCGTGGTTTCCGAGTTTTTAATCTCAGAACCCAAATCATGATGGAATCAACTAATGTTATCATTGATGATATAAGTAACTTTCACCATGGTGACTCTCCTACTGAATTTCCTACAACCGAGACAATTGAGAATGTCAAAGAAACGTCAGAATCATGTAAGATGTTTAAGGTAACTTTTATCATGATGACTCTCCTCACACAGATCATGTAAGATTTTTAAGGTACTTTTCACATGATCAAACTGAATTAATATTTATTTTCTAACAAATGAATTATTCATAACCAAAGTTTTCAAGTAGATGATGAAGCATTCTAATATTTAAACTTATATTTCGAGAATGATATTAACGAGATAAACTCGACTCAAAATTTCAATGTGTATAACATAAAGTTTATATAGCTATACGTCTGAGTCTCATTAGTAGATAAAATTGAATAGAATTCTGAATGATAGATAAGTTTTAGTCTTCACATACCTTTTATCTTCGAAGTTCCTCCAAAGTCTTCAGTAGATCTTCTTCTTCAAATGGTGAACATCGTGAAGTCTAATGTTCAACTACACACTTCTACCCTTATCCGAGACATAGCTATAAATAGACTAGAAATCAAGATATAGTTTTTGAAAAAGCGGGGGTTTAACAACCACACCCAATATTTCGTTTGGCAATCTGAATAGAAAAACTCCAATACACTTTCAAGAGAATCAACTAGACAGTTAGACTCAATCTATAAAAAGTATATCAAAGAGTTTTATATCTCTATCTCTTGATTCAATCTGCAATCAGAAAATAGGGATTTGCAAGCCCAATTGAATATAAGAGGATTAAATTGAACAGTACCAAAGAGCAATGTTCAAGTGTCAATCAATTCACTCAACAACCCAAAGTCCGGATACAAGGACTGATTGATCTTAACGCACAACCTGTGATATTTTTATTATATAAATAAAATATAATACGGAAAAGAAATAACACAGACACCAAAATTTTGTTAACGAGGAAACCGCAAATGCAGAAAAACCCCGGGACCTAGTCCAGAATAAACACACACTGATTATAAGTTGTTACACCAATTTCCTACTACCTATTTGGACTAGATGTAATACCTTCTTCAGCACTTGTAGACTTCCTAGCAAAATACCGATTCTCTTTAGAAATTCTTCACGAAAATCTTCTAGCAGAACCCAAGGTTCTCTTTAGAAGATACACCACCACGATTGATACGATTCGATATTTTGTTTGCACAAAACACCGGTTTGATTTCCCTTTAGATGTAAATCAAGGTTTTGGAAATCTTGTGTTTATTTTGATAAAAACAATTACTAGGTAAAAGTAATATCAAAACAAACTCGTAGATTAGGGTTTTATCTTACAATCAGTATACGTACACACAAGGAGTCCGTGAACCTGATTTTCGTAAGTGAACTTGGGTGATTCCAAATATCAATTTCCAAGTTAAGAAAACCCTAATAAATCTACAACGATAATAACTAGAATAAATCTAGAGATATCTTGTTTAAAACTTCTCAAGGATTTTTACGAGATGCCTCAATACAAGTTTTTCTTTCTAGTCTCCGATTTCGACTAACAAGTGTTGGTATACGATCGGAAACTGAAATCTATCAAAACCTAGGGTTTATGATCAACAACTCTTGAATGGTTTTATATCAGAAGAGAAAACCTTAGAATAGACAAGAGGTGCAAAACCTAGATAACAAGTTGTATGATCAATCACGAAGATTAAATTCAACTTGGCTTTGTGATCCCTAATACAAATACTTTTATCTTACACTCGTTCACGAAGAACGGAAGACGTGGAAAACAACCTGCAGAGCTTATGACAATTATCCAAAGGGATGAAAAACCTGTAAACTCACGAACTCCTTATTTATATTGAACAATAGCTTGGAAGCTAAGCAAAGCTATTTTCCTTTTTCAAGACTCTCCTAAATAAGGGAGTCTTTCCTAAGTTACAACTCTTTCCAAAATAATTAAATAAATAATTAATTTAGCAAATTGTATTTTTGTGAATAAATCACAAATTAAATTAGGAAGGAATCGCAAACACTTTAATATGGCAATCAAAAATGTTTGGACCAATAGCCATCTTGCTTAGATAAGGAAACATCACCAATTTGACCAAAAATGTCTTTTAGTCACGTAATTGGGCCCAAGTCCGTGAACTGTTACAAACAACCCATGGATTGTTCCCTACTAACGAACTGTAACAATCACAACAACACTTATAATTGTTACTTTAATAAATCACTCATAACTTCATTGTTATAACTCGAAATTGAGTGATTCTTGGCTCGTTGGATTCATAAACTCATTCACTATAACATGAGATTCTTTATAAGGATAAAGGTTATTGTCTCCAAGGTCATGAATCAAATAACCTCAACTATATATACATAAATGTACATTTACCGTCATTGGAATTGTTTCATAGAGTGAGCATTTATCTTGATAGATTAGAAAGGTAGAATTGAACAAGAATCCAAATGAAATCAATCACATACCTTTGTTGATGAAATACTTGTTGATGTCTTCTTGTAGTCTTTAATCTTCAATCTTCACCCTTTAAGGATAGCTTCGATTCAACTTCTTAGACCTAATCTAGTCCGAAACTATCTTTAGTATGCTAAATCAAGAATGCATTTTGGCAACTAAAATTGACAACTAACTTGACATACCAACGCTAGTGGGTTCAACCGAGCAGTTTCTAACAGTTTTGATCAACTAAATTTGACAACAAGCTTGAGATAGCAACGCTGGCGAATACGACCGAGCAATGCTCTAACAAACTCTTATTCTAAAACCAATCCTCAATAAATTCTCAATACCCATATCAACCCAATTTTCAGAGTGGTAATACGATTATTAAGGAATCCGGAGTTGATGAAAATAGATATGTTATGGATCTCAAAATAGAATATCAACACAATGATATGGGGTTAAGAGAACTCAAGATGGAGGTTTGATTACACAAAATCAACATGAGAGAGTTGTCAATTATCAGGTTCATTTCTTAACCCTAAAATTTCGCCCTAATTTAATTTTCCATACTTTTGTTTTATTTTAATTTTAGTATTATTTCTCTTTGGAATTTTAAAAATGAGGATTTTATCTTGGAATGTCCAAGGTTTAGCTCAAAAATTCACAAAAAATCAGCTATTTATCTTAGTCAGAAAACAATATCTTGATTTCTTGTTTCTTTCTGAAACAAAAGTTGAGAGTGAGAAAATGTTAGTTTTGGTTAATTTTTTAAATTACTGTAATCATGTTTATATTGATAGAGTAGGATTGAATGGAGGTTTGATACTCATGTGGAAGGATGGAGTACATTGTGAAATTCAAGACGTCTTTAAAAACATGATACATGTTGTCACTAGAATTGGCCAGAGTAAACCTAAGGTTTTAGTCACCTTCATGTATGGATCTACTCACACTGATAAGAAACATGAACAATGGGAGCTCACGGTGAGAATTAGTGAGAATAGTATGCAACTCTGGTTGGTAATAGGTGTTCTTAATTTTCACTTGCATGATTTTTTTGATTCTTCCAATATGATTAATGATGATAAGTATATTCGAGACAAGGCTAATGTGTGTGGCCTTATGGACCTAGGCTATGCTGGTATGAACTTTACTTGGTCAAGTAATAATATGGGCACTAGTAGTAGAAAATCCAGAATTGATATGTCTTTAGGAAATCATAACTGGTGCATTAATTTCCCATATGCTAGGCTACAACATTTAGTACAAGCTGGCTCTGATCACCGCCCCATTGTAAAAAGTAATTTTGTCAGTAGTATTTGGAGACCTTTTAAATTTTTTTCCATGTGGATGAAACATGTTGCCTTTAAATACCAACTTTCTATTTCCAGGAATGTAGATACTAGTAGTTCTGGTGGTTTTAAGCTATCTGCTAAGAAACAAAGTACTAGAAGAAGACTATCAAACTGGAAAAAAAATTGAATTTGGAGATATTGATAGAAATATCGATAATCTGCAAAATCAATTGGAAACTGTTCAAAGAAAGAATCCCTCTGATTCTCAACATGATAGGATAGTCAATATTACTAAAAACCTAGATCATTGGTTTAGTATTAAGGTTGAATTCCATAAGCAGAAGTCTGGCGAGAAATTCATAACATATATGGATCATAATACTAAATATTTTCATAGCCTAGATAATAGGAGAATGTTTAGGAAAAGCATTGACACTCTGTGTGATTCTAATGGTATCTGGTATAATAATAGAGATGATATTTCTAATGCTCTTGTTTCTCATTTCAATTTTATGAGTAATACAACTAATCCTTGTATTTCTGAAGATACTTTTGATATTATACCTACCATTTTCTCTGATCAGGATACCACTAGATTTACTAATATTGTTAAAAGCATGACTGCCTGGAGTTCTCCAGGACCAAATGGTTTTCAAGCTGGTTTTTATTAGTATAATTGGGATATAGTTGGTAATGATGTAGTTAAAGCAGTGCAGTTTTTTTTGACACTATCAATATGCCTACTGAATTTAATAGAACTTATTTATCCTTGATACCAAGACTGATAATATTATAAGTCATGTACATTTTAGACCTATTGGTTTGTGTAACTGAAAAAGCGGGGGTCTAACAACCACACCCAATATTTTGATTAGCAATCTATATGGACAAACTCCAATATACTTTCAAGAGAATCAACTAGACAGTCAGACTCAATCTTAATAAAAGCATATCAAAGAGTTATATCTCTCGTTCTCGATTCAATACTTACTCAAGCAAATAGAAATCTGCGAGTCTAATTGAATACAAGAGAAATCACTTGAACGGTACCAAAGACCAATGTTCAAGGATCAATCAATTTTCAATCAACAACCAAATGTTGAATTTCACAATTGATTGATACAACGCACAACCTGTGATATTTCATTAATATAACAAAATATAATGCGGAAAAGAAATAACATAGACACCAGAAGTTTTGTTAACGAGGAAACCGCAAATGCAGAAAAACCCCGGGACCTAGTCCAGATTGAACACACACTGCATTAAGCCACTATAGACACTAGCCTACCACAAACTAACTTCGATATGGACTATAGTTGAACCCCAATCAATCTCATACTGATCCAAGGTACAGTTGCGCTCCTTAAGTCTCTGATCCCAGCAGGATACTACACACTTTATTCCCTTAGCTGATCTCACCCACAACTAATAGTTGCTACGACCCAAAGTCGAAGACTTTAATAAACAAATCTGTATCACACAGAAAAGTTTACGGTAATAGATTAATCTGTGTCCCACAAAAACACCTACGAGTTTTTGTTCCGTCTTTTGATAAATCAAGGTGAACAGGAACCAATTGATAAACCAGACGTATATTCCTGAAGAACAACTCAGTATTATCAATCACCTCACAATAATCTTAACCGACTAGCGAAATAAGATATATCGGAATCACAAACGATGAGACGAAAGTGTTTGTGACTACTTTTATATCTTTCCTATCGGAGATATCAATCTCAAGCCAATCTTACGATTGTACTCAAATACGATAGAAACAACAAGATCAGATCACACAACTACAAGAAAGTAGTATCGGTCTAGATTCACAATCCCAATGAAGTCTTCAAGTCGTTAACCTACATGGTCTCGGTAAGAAACCTAAGGTTAAAGGAGAATCGACTCTATCTAATACAACTAGTATCACACAGGAGGTGTGGAGATTAGGTTTCCCAGTTTCTAGAGTTCTCCCTTATATAGTCTTTCAAATCAGGGTTTGGAATCAATGTTAGCTTAGTAACAAAGCATTCAATATTCACCGTTAGATGAAAACCTGATTAGATTCAAGCTAATATCTTTCAACCGTTAGTTCGAAACTTAGCTTATTACACATAAATGAAATGCACGTTTATTTAGGTTCGTGTAACCGTACCCAAACATGTACATCTAGTTGGTTCAACGGTAGTTAACCAAATGGTTAGCCATATGAGCACTTTCATATAAACCATATTCTTCTTTACCATAACTAGTTCAAATGACTCAAATGAACTATTTAGAGAGTTGTTCAATTGCTTAGATCTTATAAAAGTATACACGACACAATCGAAGCAAAAACGATTTGATTCACTCGAATCAATTCATGAACTTTATAGCCATGGTTTACAAATATGCATTCCTTAGTTAATATAAGTTTAAGTTCACGAATAATCGTTTTTAGAAAATAACCAACTTAAGTACGCGGACTGGTACGCGGACTTAAGTTCCCGGAATAAGTTTGCTTTTCAATTCACAAACTCCACCAGAAATTCTCGGGATGAGAGCCTCCGCCAGTTCGCAGACTTGGTACGCGGACTTGGTTCGCGGACTTGGTACGCGGACTCTAGTTTCGGTTTTCCTGAGCAGCAAAGTACGCATACTTTGGTTCAAGGAATAAGGACTTATACATGTATGAGTTGCCTCACAATGTTTATATCCAACCGTGGTTATATAATCTAAACTCTCATTTAAATCCTTGAAACATTCTTAGAGGACGTTATATGATTGTTATTTCACAAACCATTTTTCGTCAAAGCCATTTTCAAGTAATTGAAACGTAACATGACTTTCATCACTAGTAAAGATGAACTTGGCCAAAGCGAAAGATTACCAAAACCTATTTCTAGAAAAAGATAAGCGAGATAAACTCGTCTCGAAATAGCAAATGTGTATAATCAAAGTCTATATAGCAAAACGACTTTTGTCTCAAGATAGGAGATAGAGTAGATAGACTTTTGAGTGATAGATAAGTGCAAGTCTCTGCATACCTTTTAGTCGATGAAGTTCCACCAGTTCCTTGAGTAGTTCTTCGTCTTTGTATGATGATCGTCGTGGAGTCTTGAGCTCAACCACACTTTCTATCCTAGTCCGAGACTTGGGACTTATAGTTTTGATCACTAACATTGACAAACATGCTTGAGATAGCAACGCATATGAGTTCGACCGAGCAGTTCTCTAACAGTAACACCATATATGAGGTTATATCTAAAATCATTACTGATAGAATAAAACCTCACTTGAAATATATTATATCTCCTTACCAGGATGCTTTTGTACCAGGAAGAGCTATACATGACAACATTATTGTTGCTCATGAGATGATACATACAATGAAGTATAAATAGGGTTATATATTGCAACAATGACTCTAAAATTAGATCTTTCTAAGGCTTTTGATAGGATTGAATGGCCTTTTATTAGGAATACTTAAGAAGTTTGGCTTTGATGAGAAGTTCTGTAGGTATGTATCTCAACAACTCAAATCTCAGTACTTTTGAATGTTACTCCTACAAATAGTGTTAGAGCATAGATCGGTTGAACCCACCAAGCGTTGGTATGTCAAGTTTGGTTGTCATATTTTAGTGAATCAAAACTCATTTAAAGAGTCGCTTGATTATGTACTACAGTCAACTTCGTATATGTTAGCTTGAAAGTATTAGGATATGAGATATTACAAGTATTGCGAAAACTTGAAGAAGTGAAGAAGTAAGAAGCTACAACGACAACATCATCCTTCCATTAGTGATATTTGACTTGAACGGTTTCATTCCCTAACTTATCTTTCAAGTCGTGCATATTGAAAACAAAACTGCGAAGCATGAACACTCTAGATAGACATAGTATTAAGGAATACAATACGAGGTTTATTGCTTAACCATTAAACTTTGTAGATAAGACATTGACATAATCGTTTAAATGTTGTTGTGATTATGTATAGGTATGAGGTGAGGATTTCATCCTAGGAAACAATGTTTTACATGTGTTTTAAGGAAGTAAATTCATGAACTTGTTTTGTGAATCGAAAAGGAAATCGCCAGGCGTTATTGGTATTGTTATTCATTGCATATCTTGTGAACAACCAATATATGTGATTAGTATAATTGCTCATGACTTGTTTGTTTTCTTGGTAAAACTATTCACAAAGGCATGACTTATGTATTGGTATGACTTTTATTAGTGAAACCGATCTTAAGTAATCACCTGAGATGGTATGATTGAGTTTGTGATTTTGTGTAAGACCGACTCTGGGTAAATGGGAACCGATCCTAGTAAGAGGTGCAACACATCACAAAGGGGAATCGATCCTTGTATGAGTTGCAACATGTTTTAGAAGAAAGGGACATGTACAACACGTTTTTAGGCAAAGGGGAACCGATCCTATGGACATGTGCAACACATATAAGTTAGATACCATATATATGTGGGGAACTGATCCTAGTACCTAGTCAACAGAATTTTGGACATGTGCACAACCTGTGATATTTCAATTATATACCAAAATATAATGCGGAAAAGAAATAACAAATACACCGGAATATTGTTAATGAGGAAACCGCAAATGCAGAAAAACCCCGGGACCTAGTCCAGATTGAACACACACTGTATTAAGCCGCTACAGACACTAGCCTGCTACAAACTAACTTCGGTCTGGACTGTAGTTGAACCCAATCAATCTCACACTGATCCAAGGTACAGTTGCGCTCCTTACGTCTCGGATCCCAGCAGGATACTACGCACTTGATTCCCTTAGCTGATCTCACCCACAACTAAGAGTTGCTACGACCCAAAGTCGAAGACTTTAATAAACAAATATGTATCACATAGAAAAGTCTACAGTAATAGATAAATCTGTCTCCCACAGAAATACCTACGAGTTTTGTTTCGTCTTTTGATAAATCAAGGTGAACAATAACCAATTGATAACCCGGACTTATATTCCCGAAGAACAACCTAGTATTATCAATCACCTCACAATAATCTTAACCGACGCGACGAAAGAAGATATTGTGGAATCACAAACGATGAGACGAAGATGTTTGTGACTACATTTATATCTTGCCTATCGGAGAAATTAATCTCAAGACAATCGTTACGATTGTACTCAACACGATAGAATCAACAAGATCAGATCACACAACTACAAGAAAGTAGTATCGGTCTGGCTTCACAATCCCAATGAAGTCTTCAAGTCGTTAACCTACAGGGTCTCGAGAGGAAACCTAAGGTTAAAGGAGAATCACCTCTAGCTAATACAAATAGTATCACACAGGAGGTGTGGGGATTAGGTTTCCCAGTTGCTAGAGTTCTCCCTTATATAGTCTTTCAAACCAGGGTTTGCAATCAATGTTAGCTTAGTAACAAAGCATTCAATATTCACCGTTAGATGAAAACCTGATTAGATTCAAGCTAATATCTTTCAATCGTTGGATCGAAAGTTAGCTTGTTACACACAAATGAAATGCACGATTTTAGATTTGTGTAAAAGTACCCAAACATGTACATTTGTTGGTTCAACAATAGTTAACCAAATGGTTAGCCATATGAGCACTTTCATATCAACCATATTCTTCTTCATAGTAACTAGTTCAAATGACTCAAATGAACTAGTCAGAGAGTTGTTCAATTGCTTAAATCTTATAGAAGTATACAAGACACAATTGAAGCAAAAACGATTTGATTCACTCGAATAGATTCATGAACTTTATAGCCACGGTTTGCAAATTGCACTCCATAGTTAATATAAACATAAGTTCACAAATAATCGTCTTTAGATATAACCAACTCTAGTATGCGGACTTAGTTCACGGACTTAAGTTCCCGGAAGGAGTTCACAAGCTCCAGCATATATTCTCGGGATGAGAATCTCCGCCAGAACGCGGACTGAGTTCACAGCTCTTGTTCCAGTTTCCCTGATCAACAAAGTACGGATACTTTGGTTCAAGGAATAAGGACATAAACATATATGTGTTTCCATACAATGCTTATATCCAACATTGGTTATATAATCCAAACTCTCATTTCAATCATTGAAACATTCTTAGAGGACGTTATATAGTTGTTATTCACAAACCATTTTTTGTCAAAGCCATTTTCAAAGTGATTGAAACATATCATGACTTTCGTCACTAGGTAAAGATGAACTTGGCCAAAGCGAAAGCTTACCAACACGTATTTTGAGAAATAGATAAGGGAGATAAACTCGGCTCGAAATAACAAACGTGTATAATCAAAGTCTATATAGCAAAACGACTTTTGTTTCAAGATAGGAGATATAGTAGATAGACTTTTGAGTGACAGATAAATTCAAGTCTCCACATACCTTTTAGTCGATGAAGTTCCACCAGTTCCTTGAGTAGTTCTTCGTCTTGTATGATGATTGCCATGGTGTTCTTGAGTTCAACTACACTTTCTATCCTAGTCCGAGACTTAGCTATAGTAGACTAGAAATCAAGACTTATAGTTTTGATCACTAACATTGATAAACATGCTTGAGATAACAACGCATGCGAGTTCGACCGAGCAATGCTCTAACACTCTCCCCCTTTGTCAATTTTAGTGACAAAACTATCAATACATATGGAATACAAAAATAAATGAATAAACTTTTGTAGCTCCTATTCCACATGCCTAATCTTCAACATTACTCGAAATCTTCGTCACTTCCAAGTATTCCAATGATCCCAAAGGTTGTAAGTTCAGCATCATCGTTGTTGAAAATCCGTAGCTATAACAATGAGAAAACAAGAATTCTCAATCATTGTTATACAGTGTCATAGTATCATTATACATCATCAAAGTTCAATTGTATCACAACTTCGACAACAATACTATGGTGATATGTATCACTCCCCCTTAGTTAATACTCCATCTCACATGGAAACCACTCCCCCTTACATAATGATCCGAAAACCATATGTATCTGTAGTGTGAACTACATATTAATTCTCCCCCTTTTTGTCAATAAAATTGGCAAAGGTACGAAAAAGGGATCTTAATCAAATTTCCAAAAGAGACATTTCATGTCCAAAAGAAAGCACATATCAACTTATTTAGATGCAATCATATATCCGAAGCTAAATGCTTTCATCAAGGAGTTTATAAATATACAAGATAACCCCTATAATATTCCACAACCACACTCCCCATAAAGATTTGGAAATTAAGCACAAATTCAATGAAGAACTTTCCCACATAATATGTCATTCTAGAAAGAGCAACAAAAGCGACCTTAATTTCAAAAGAAAAGAAAGATTTCTTTGGAGATAACAAATCACATACGAATATGAATTTGAATCCAAAAATACTCAATTAAATTAACCACAAGAGAACCTATGATTAATTTAATCGGAAATATACAATCAAATTAACCACAAAAAGTGATGAATTTAATTGGTCATGCTCTATATAAGAGAACTTACGAAGCCTCACAGTATATACATAAAAATATGGATCAGGGAAGATCAATATTGCGGAATACACAAGGATTCATTTTATTTTACGTCACTATTCGCACAATGACATACAATAGACATAATCCTTGTAAACAAAAGATTTTAACCTATCTTCCATTAATAAATGACATAATAGGCTTAACTTTTGTATTGTCAAAAGTTCATTCATTATTTTATCAATACATGCATATCGACATACGAAAGACTTAATTTTTGACAAGGTATGGGACAATCATAGTTCACGGACACAAACACACATATCTCGTAACACATTGCAATATATAAAACCATAAAGATTAATACTGCAAAAATCATCTTCCAGACAATTTTTAGAATTTGAACAAATAAACCTAAAAACATGAAGTTGAAAACGTTGGACATAGCTATGTGTAATCACAATAATGACTATTCCAAACTCTAGTTATTCTTCTAAAAAAAACAAGAAAATAGAAGATTTACTAGATATCATAGAGCTTTCTCAAGGCATCTACTGAGAATTCTTTCTTATTATTAAAGAACCCATTGATTATGGGATCATTCAATTCCTCTAAATCTTCGGAAATATCAGTTAACTCATTGAGTTCTCTTTTCAGATCACGCAAGGTGTTCTTGGTTAGAGACAACATATGTTCATAGGAGTTATCTTTTCCAAAGAGGAAACAATTTGAGATTTTAAATCATTTCTCTTGTTGATGAAATCTTTCACCATGCCTCTAAAATTATTATCAAAATGACAAACAAATAAGAGACAGTTAGAGGAAGAACCTTCTCCAATTTTTGTCGACTTCTCTTTCATCACCCTTGAGGAATTGATTAATTTTCAAAGATACACATTAACTGCTTCAACTGCATCTCTTTCTGTAGTACCTCTAGTCACATGAGCCATGAGATATTATCTTTTTGGATAAAAAAAGAAGAGACAAAAGATTAAAAGGATTTATGAATACCAAACCCTAGGAAGACTTTGAAAGAGTCTTTCAAGATTTATTATTCACCATCCATCTTCTTAGGAGGATATTTTCTTAACAATTATAAGAAAAAGATTTACAAAACCAAGACTTGAGCCATTTTTAGTGTAAACCTCATTTTTCCCAAGCTAAAAATGAGGATGCAGACGTCACCAGTATTAGTTGGTGACCAAGTGAGCCATATGCTCACACCTATTATTTTTTTCGTGGCTTATCACTGTTTGTTGTGTAAACAAATTTCTTACCTCGTCTAGATCTGGATTTTTTTAAAAGAGTTTGGTTATCCGGACCCAGATTCATTTTCTGCATGTTCTCTTGAAGTTTGGTAATTCTCTTATTGCTCCTTCTGAATCTCCAACAAATGTTCTGATCATGCTTCGAATGTCCACAAAAGGAACAAATCAATGAGTATTTTTCGTCTTTATATGACTCTTCCTGTTTAACACAACAATCAACAATCATTGTTCGTTGATTAGTTGGAACAGACAACTTTGAGGTTGGAGTTTTGCTTTTGAACCCTAAACCATTAGTGTTTCCAAAGGATCTCTGACAAAATAACATTGCTGCAATTTTGTCAGAGCTTCCAGATAAACTTTGCAGGTCATACTTGAGAGTGTTAATCTCTTCTTCCTTTAGAGACATGGTTCTGACAAATTATCATTAAGAAGCTTTATCTCAATATTTTTCGCCTGGAGTGATGATTCAGCTTTCTTGAAGGAGGCCTTTAGGTGAAGGTTCTCTTGAAGAATATCTTTATTCAAGAGATCAACAAACTCTGTGGCATACTCAAGTTCTGAATAAGAAGTTGAAGAGGAGAGAGAATCTGTAGTAAGAGCAGTAAGTCCCTTGGACTTGTTAGACTCATCTGAGACATCCAGAGTAGTTTTGTCTTCCATTGAATAATCAGAATCATTAAATGAAGATGGATATTTATCACATCTACTCTTCCTCTTTATCAAATTCTTGACCTTTCTGATCATCAGTGATCCATCAAGATCAACATGATTGGAGCAACATTCATCAGCCCAAGACAAGTGAGAGGATACACCTGTTTTGGTCACAACATTGAACGCGAACGTTCTGCCTGTGTCAAGATCAAGAATTTTTAACTTTCCTATCAGAGTGTTTCTGGAAAGTGTATCAAGGTTATTTCCCTTAACGATGTCATGCTTCTTAGAATCGTATCTAGATGACAACGATCTGAGAATTTTCATCATAATATCCTTTTCAGGAATGGTCTTACCCAATACAAAAGATGCATTAACAATTTCAGAAACTTTGTGATTAAACTCATCAAACGTTTCTTCATCTGCCATACGAAGTTTTTCCCAATCGGAATTAAGGTTTTGAAGCCTAGCTTCCTTTTCAATGTATTACCTTCGAATACGGTTTTTAAGATATCCCAAGCATCTTTATACCTAGTGCACGTAGTCACATGGTGCTGAAGATCTGGGGTAATGGCATGTATGATGACATTTAAACCGTCGGAATTTTGCTTTGCAGCAAGTATCTCGGCACGACTGTATTCACCAATGTTCTTGGGAACGTTTACATTTCCTACTGCCACAACGGGAGCATCACAGCCATTAACTACATATACCCATGATTGAAAATTAGGTGCTTGAAGAAAAGCTCGCATAGCAATTTTCCACCATAAGTAATTAGAGCCATCGAAGACTGGTGGTACGTTAATAGAGATAGCACCTCTGTCCATAGAGTCAGATCGCTAAAAACACATACTTATAAGGTCTTTAAACGTGTTTGCCTGGTCTGATACCAATTGAAAAAGCGGTGGTACAACAACCACACCCAATATTTCGATTAACAATCTGTATGGACTAACTCCAATATACTTTCAAGAGAATCAACAAGACTCAATCTTAATAAAGTATATCAAAGAGTTCTAATATCTCTATTTCACAATGTAATCAGCAAATCGAACAGATAGAAATCCGCGAGCCTGATTATTATGTGAAATAACTGGAACGGTACCAAAGACCAATGTTCAAGTATCAATCAATGTAAATCAACAATCAAAGGTTGGATATTCTAATTGATTGATCTTAACGCGCAACCTGTGATATTTCAATTATATAACAAAATATAATGCGGAAAAGTGAAAAAGCGGGGGTCTAACAACACCACCCAATATTTCGCTTAGCAATGTGTATGGACTAACTCCGAAATACTTTGCTAGAGAATCAACTAAACAGACATACTCAATCTAGATAAAAGTATCTCAAGGAGTTAATATCTCTCTCTTGATTTGATTTTTACTCAAGCTAAAAACAATAGCGAGTCTTTATCAAATACAAGGAATAACTCGGACGGTACCAAAGACCAATGTCCAAGTGTTAATCAATGAAATCAACAACCACAAGGTCGGATCTCTAACCGATTGAACTTTAACGCACAACCTGTATTATTTCAATTATAAAGATAAAAAATATAATGCGGAAAATGAAATAACACAGACACCAGAAATTTTGTTAACGAGGAAACCGCAAATGCAGAAAAACCCCGGGACCTAGTCCATATAGAATACACATTGTATTAAGCCGCTACAGACACTAGCCTACTCCAAGCTAACTTCGGACTGGACTATAGTTGAACCCCAATCACTCTCCAACTAATTCAAGGTACAGTTGTACTCCTATGCCTCTGATCCCAGCAGGATATTGCGCACTTGATTCCCTTAGCTGATCTCACCCACAACCAAGAGTTGCTGCAACCCAAAATCGCAGACTTGATAATAAACAAATATGTCTCACACAGAAAACTCTATCAAAGGATAAATTTGTCTCCCACAGAAATACCCTAGGTTTTTCTTCCATCTTAAGATATGAAATCAAGGTGAACAGGAACCAATTGATAATCCGGTCTTATATTCCCGAAGAACAGCCTAGATTAATCAATCACCTTTCAACAGTCTTACTTGAATACACAAGAGGACGTCGAGGAATCACAAACAGTGAGACGAGGATGTTTGTGACTTCTTTATCTTGCCTATCGGAGAACTCTCACGATCTCAAGCCAATCAAAGATTGTACTTGTACGATAGAAGATGCAAGATCAGATCACACAACTACGATAAAAGTAGTATCAGTCTGGCTTCACAATCCCAATGAAGTCTTTAAGTCGTTAACATGGTTTTAGAGAAGAAAACCAAAGGTTAGAGGAGAATCGACTCTAGCGAGAGCACTAGTATCACATAGACGTGTGGGATTAGTTTTGCCCAACGCTAGATGTCTCCTATATATAGTCTTCAAATCAGGGTTTTGCCTTAGTTACAAAGCAATCAATATTCACAGTTAGATGAAAACCTAATTAAGATTCAAGCTAATATTTCTCAACAGTTAGATCGAAAACTTAGCTTGTCACACACACTTGAGATATACGTTTACTGAGTTTGTGAAAACCGTGCCCAAACGTGTACGTGTATGTTGGTTCAACATAGTAACCCAAAAGGTCAACCATATGAGCATTTCATATTAACCTTGTTCTTCTTCACCATAACTAGTTCAATTGACTCAAATGAACTAGTTAGAGAGTTGTTCAATTGCAATGAGATCTTATGTAACTACACAAGACACAATTGAAACAAAGATGATTCGATTCGATTGAATCGAATCATGAACTTTATAGCCACGGTTTGCATATTGCATTCCTTAGTAATCTAAGTTTCATGTTCAGAGCACATCTTTAGATCATAACCCACTCAAGTACGCAAACAAGTTCGCGGACTTAAGACAACCGACAAAGGTTTTCAAACTCAGCAGAAAATCTCGGCAAGGAGACTTCCGCCAGTTCGCGGACTAAACACACAAACGAGTTTTTGGAAAATCCCAGCAGAAATTCTCAGTAAGAGAACTTCCGTCAGTTCGCGGACTTGGCAAAGCCAATTCCTCCAGTTTCTCTCAATCAACAAAGTTCGCAAACTTCGGATTAAGGAATAAAACTTATGCACATATGTGTTTCCACATAATGCTTATATCCATCATTGGTTATATAGTCCTAAACTCTCATTCCAACCATTGAAACATTCTTAGAGGACGTTATGTAGTTGTTACACTATTTCTCGTCAAAGCGATTTTCAAAGTGATTGAAACAATATGACTTTCATCATTAGGTGAAGCTAAACCCGATCAAAGCGAAACGCTTTACCAACACATGATTCGAGATATACTCGGCTCAAAATATCAAATATGTATGATCCAGTCTATATAGCATACGACTTTTGTCTCAAAAGAAGTAGGAGATATAAGAGATAGACTTTTGAGTGATAGATAATTTCAAGTCTCCACATACCTTTTTGTTGATGAAGTTCCACGGTTCCTTGAGTAGATCTTCGTCGTTGTATGATGAATCGCCATGAAGTCCTTGAGCTCAACTACACTTTTCTATCCTAGTCCGAGACTTAACTATGTAGAATAGAAATCAAGACTCATAGTTTTGATCACTAACATTGACAAACATGCTTGAGATAGCAACGCATGCCAGGTCGACCGAGCTATGCTCTAACAAAAAGAAATAACACAGACACCACAATTTTGTAAACGAGGAAACCGCAAATGCAGAAAAACCCCGGGACCTAGTCTAGATTGAACACAAACTGCATTAAGCCGCGACAGACACTAGCCTACTACAAACTAACTTCGGTCTGAACTGTAGTTGAACCCCAATCAATCTCACACTGATCCAAGGTACAATTGCACTCCTTACGTCTCTGATCCCAGCAGGATACTACACACTTGATTCCCTTAGATGATCTCACCCACAACTAAGAGTTGCTACGACCCAAAGTCGAAGACTTTAATAAAAAAATATGTATCACACAGAAAAGTCTACAGTAATAGATAAATCTGCCTCCCATAGAAATACCTACAATTTTTGTTCCGTGTTTTGATAAACAAGGTGAACATGAACCAATTGATAACCCAGACTTATATTCTCGAAGAACAGCCTAATATTATCAATCACCTCACATTAATCTTAATCGACGCGGCGAAAGAAGATATTGTGGAATCACAAACGATGAGACGAAGATGTTTGTGACTACTTTTATATCCTGTCTATCGGAGACATTAATCTCAAACCAATCGTTAAGATTGTACTTAACACGATAGAATCAGCAAGATCAGATCATACAACTACAAGAAAGTAGTAACTGTCTGGCTTCACAATCCCAATTAAGTCTTCAAGTCGTTAACCTACAGGGTCTTGAGAAGAAACCTAAGGTTAAAGGAGAATCGACTCTAGCTAATACAACTAGTATCACACATGAGGTGTGGGGATTAGGTTTCCCAGTTTCTAAAGTTATCCCTTATATAATCTTTCAAATCAGGGTTTGCAATCAATGTTAGATTAGTAACAAAGCATTCAATATTCACCGTTAGATGAAAACCTGATTAGATTCAAGCTAATATCTTTCAACCGTTGGATCGAAAATTTAGCTTGTTAGACACAAATGAAATGCACGATTTTAGGCTTATGTAACTGTACCCAAACATGTACATTTTTTGGTTCAACAATAGTTAACCAAATGGTTAGCATATGAGCACTTTCATATCAACCATATTCTTCTTCATAGTAACTAGTTCAAATGACTCAAATGAACTAGTTAGAGAGTTGTTCAATTGCTTAAATCTTATAGAAGTATACAAGACACAATTGAAGCAAAAACGATTTGATTCACTCGAATCGATTCATGAATTTTATAGGCACGGGTTGCAAATTGCATTCCTTAGTTAATATAAATATAAGTTCACAAATAATCATCTTTAGATATAACCAACTCAAGTACGCGGACTTAAGTTTCTGGAAGGAGTTCACAAACTCCAGCAGATATTCTCGGGATGAGAACCTCCGCCAGTAAGCGGACAGGGTTCGCAGACTGAGTACACAGCTCTTGTTCCGGTTTTTCTGATCAACAAAGTACGCATACTTTGGTTCAAGGAATAAGGACTTATACATATATGAGTTTCCATACAATGCTTATATCCAACATTGGTTATATAATCTAAACTCTCATTTCAATCATTGAAACATTCTTAGAGGACGTTATATAGTTGTTATTCACAAACCATTTTTCGTCAAAGCCATTTTCAAAGTGATTAAAACATATCATGACTTTTGTCACTAGGTAAAGATGAACTTGTCCAAAGCGAAAGCTTACCAACACGTATTTCGAGAATTAGATAAGCGAGATAAACTCGACTCGAAATAGCAAATGTGTATAATCAAAGTCTATATAGAAAAACAACTTTTGTCTCAAGATATGAGATAGAGTAGATAGACTTTTGAGTGATATATAAGTTCAAGTCTCCACATACCTTTTAGTCGATGAAGATCCACCAGTTCCTTGAGTAGCTCTTCGTCTTGTATGATGATTTCCATGGAGTTCTTGAGCTCAACTACACTTTATATCCTAGTCCGAGACTTAGCTATAGTAGACTAGGAATCAAGACTTTAAGTTTTGATCACTAACATTGACAAACATGCTTCAGATAGCAACGCATGCGAGTTCGACCGAGCAGTGCTCTAACAATAATGGATATTCCAAACTCTAGTTATTCTTCCTAAAAACATAAGAAATAAAATTCTCATAAGAAGATTTACTAGATGTTAAGACCTTTGAAGAATTCTTTATCGTCCCCGAACTCCTTGTCGTCAACAGCCATTGGAACATAAGGTTCATGAAGATAGGAGTTAATATCAATAAACCTTCTTGATTGATGTCGAACCAGGGCTTTCTGAATCTTATGAGTCTTAAGCACAAAAGTCTTTATTTGTTGAATCTCCTTTCGTGTCTCCTTTAACACTTCAAGAACATCAGAAAACTTCTGAGAATTTGAAGGAACAACTCTTGGCTTCCTCACATTCCTTCTTTTTTTTTTCATAGTTGGAGGCAAAAGAGTTTTCTTTTTTTCTTTCATGATTGATGGCTTGACAGTCATATTAACATCTTTTCCATCAGAAGACATGATGCTTGGAGTATCCATAAGCGTATGGGTTTGTGAGAGGAAATCACAGTTCAACTCAACAAGTAGTCTTAAGATAAAAGAAGTTTTAGGGAAGGAAAAAGGAATATAGGATTACGCAACCTTTAACAGGTTCGTGCATGCACAATTCTGAACCCTAGATAGAGTAGAATTGTCGAGAATAACCCTCCTTTACTGATAGACAAGAGAAAAAACTAAGAAAAGGTGAAAATAAACTTTTCCTAAAGCCTGAGAGGTGCACAACCTTGTCTTTTTTTGATCAGGAACATGAGACAAGACCTACAAATCAACACAATCAAGTTGTGCTGCGGTTAACAACAATCTGTCCACCATGTTCCTCTTGAGAAGAATCCATTGACTTCTGTCTATCAAAATGATTGGATCATACCTTCTTATTTAATGGTCTTGTTTTGTCCTTGAAAACTAACTTCTTGGACGAAGATAAAATCTTACATACCTCAACTGTCTTTTGAGCAAGTTTAAGTTTGCTTGCTAATCGATTTGCTCTTCGTTGAAGTTTGTTGACATGTCTCAATTTTTGTTTGTACTTGTAACACTTTGATAGTTCATGACCTTTGAGTGAACGATATGAGCACGTCAACCTTGAATATAACTCAGGCATCTGAGATGTGCAAGCTGCTAGACACATAGTTGAACCTGAAACATTATTCACGGAGTTTCCAATAGAAAGGTCAGTTTCATCTTCCAGATTGGTTGAGTTTTTTCTGAAAGAATATCAAGATTGATGTATGTATTGCTACAATTATCAAAATCAATATTTTCACAAAGAAGTACAACGCTTGATTTTTCGTCTTCATTAGAATCATAGTTGTCAGACATTTCATCAAGAGTTGCAGCAAGACCTTTTTTCCCAGTGTATTTCTTTCAATTTGGACATTCATTTGAAAAATGACCAAAACCTTTACACTTAAAGCACCGAGGCATATCCTCGTCATCAGTTTCGTCATTATCCCTATTTTTAGGAGGAACACGATTTTGGGATTTATATGATGACTTGGATTTATCTCTGGAGAACTGTTTATTTCTCTTCAAAAGAAGATCCCTAAAATGTCTTGTGATTAACGAGACTGACTTGTCAAGATCTTCATCTGATGAATCAGCCTCAGAAAGATCATCTTCAGAGATGTAAACACTTTTACTTTTATCAAGTAATTTAGTGTTTTTTAGTGTTTTGAAAGCAACATCCTTACTGGACTTGGACGTATTCTCATGATCAAAGATCTTTAGCTTCCGAACCAGAGTATTCCTGGATAGCGTTGCGAGATTATTTCCTTCAATGATGGCATGCTTCTTAGAATCGTATCTAGATGGCAACAATCTGAGAATTTTCATCACAATGTCCTTTTTAGGAATGGTCTTGCCCAATGCAAAAGATGTATTAACAGTTTCAGACACTTTGTGATTAAACTCATCAAATGTTTCTTCATCTGCCATACGAAGGTTTTCCCAATCAGAATATAGGTTTTGAATCCTAGCTTCTTTCTTACTGGTATTTCCTTCAAATACGGTTTCTAAGATATCCCAGGATTCTTTAGACTTAGTGCACGTAGTCACATGGTGCTGAAGATTTGGGGTAATAGCATGTATGATAGCATTTAAGCCGTCATAATTTTGCTTAGAAGCAAGGATTTCTTCTGGACTACATCTACCAATATCCTTAGGTAAAGATACTTCTCCTTCTGTATTAACCGGAGGATCATAGCCATTAACAACACGTACCCATGTTTGAAAATCACGAGCTTGAAGAAAAGCACGCATAACAATTTTCCACCATAAGTAGTTTGAGCTATCGAAGACTGGTGGTACATTTATGGAGATAGAATTCATGTCCATAGAGTCAGATCGCTATAAATACAGACTGATAAGGTATTTAAACGTGTTTGCCTGCTCTGATACCAATTGAAAAAGCGGGGGTCTAACAACCACACCCAATATTTCGATTAGCAATCTGTATGGAAAAACTCCAATATACTTTTAAGAGAATCAACTAGACAGTCAGATTCAATCTTAATAAAAGTATATCAAAGAGTTATATCTCTCTTTCTCGATTCAATACTTACTCAAGCAAATAGAAACCTGCGAGTCTAATTGAATACAAGAGAAATCACTGAACGGTACCAAAGACCAATGTTCAAGGATCAATCAATTTTCAATCAACAACCAAACGATGGATTTAATAATTGATCGATACAACGCACAACCTATGATATTTCAATTATATAACAAAATATAATATGGAAAAGAAATAACACAGACACCAGAAGTTTTGTTAACGAGGAAACCGCAAATGCAGAAAAACCCCGGGACCTAGTCCAGATTGAACACACGCTGTATTAAGCAGCTACATATGCTAGCCTACTACAAACTAACTTCGGTCTGGACTATAGTTGAACCGCAATCAATCTCATACTGATCCAAGGTACAGTTTCGCTCCTTACGTCTCTGATCCCAGCAGGATACTACGCACTTGATTCCCTTAGCTGATCTCACCCACAACTAAGAGTTGCTACGACCCAAAGTCGAAGACTTTAACAAACAAATTTGTATCACACAGAAAAGTCTACGGTAATAGATAAATCTATCTTCCACAGAAATACCTACGAGTTTTTTTCCCGTCTTTTGATAAATCAAGGTGAACAAGAACCTATTGATAAGCCAGACTTATATTCCCGAAGAACAGCTCAGTATTATCAATCACCTCAAAATAATCTTAATCGACTAGCGAAAGAAGATATTGCGGAATCACAAACGATGAGACGAAGGTGTTTGTAACTACTTTTATATCTTTCCTATTGGAGATATCAATCTCAAGCCAATCTTACGATTGTGCTCAAATACGATAGAAACAACAAGATCATATCACACAACTACAAGAAAGTAGTATAGGTCTAGCTTCACAATTCCAATGAAGTCTTCAAGTCGTTAACCTACAGGGTCTCGGTAAGAAACCTAAGGTTAAAGGAGAATCGACTCTAGATAATACAACTAGTATCACACAGGAAGTGTGGGGATTAGGTTTCTCAGTTGCTAGAGTTGTCCCTGATATAGTCTTTCAAATCAGGGTTTGCAATCAATGTTAGCTTAGTAACAAAGCATTCAATATTCACCGTTAGATGAAAACCTGATTAGATTCAAGCTAATATCTTTCAACCGTTAGACCGAAAATTAGCTTGTTACACACAAATGAAATGCACGTTTATTTAAGTTTGTGTAACCTTACCCAAACATGTACATCTAGTTGGTTCAACAGTAGTTAACCAAATGGTTAGCCATATGAGCACTTTCATATCAACCATATTCTAATTTACCATAACTAGTTCAAATGACTCAAATGAACTAGTTAGAGAGTTGTTCAATTGCTTAGATCTTATGAAGTATACACGACACAATCGAAGCAAAAACGATTTGATTCACTTGAATCATTCATGAACTTTATAGCCACGGTTTGCAAATATGCATTCCTTAGTTAATATAAGTTTAAGTTCACGAATAATCGTTTTTAGAAAATAATCAACTTAAGTACGCGGACTTAAGTTCCCGGAATAAGTTTGTTTTTAAATTCACAAACTCCACTAGAAATTCTCGGGATGAGAACCTCCGACAGTTCGCGGACTTGGTACGCGGACTTGGTATGCAGACTCTAGTTTCGGTTTTCCTGAGCAGCAAAGTACGCATACTTTGGTTCAAGGAATAAGGACTTATACATATATGAGTTGCCTCACAATGTTTATATACAACCGTGGTTGTATAATCTAAACTCTCATTTCAATCATTGAAACATTCTTAGAGGACGTTATATGATTGTTATTTCACAAACCATTTTTCGTCAAAGCCATTTTCAAGTAATTGAACATAACATGACTTTCGTCACTAGTAAAGATGAACTTGGCCAAAGCGAAAGCTTACCAACACCTATTTCGAGAAAAAGATAAGCGAGATAAACTCGGATCGAAATAGAAAATGTGTATAATCAAAGTATAAATAGCAAAACGACTTTTGTCTCAAGATAGGAGATAGAGTAGATGGACTTTTGAGTGATAGATAAGTTCAGGTTTCCACATACCTTTTAATGGATGAAGTTCCACCAGTTCCTTGGATAGTTCTTCGTCTTTGTATGATGATCGCCATGGAGTATTGAGCTCAACCACACTTTCTATCCTAGTCCGACACTTAGGACTTATAGTTTTGATCACTAACATTGACAAACATGCTTGAGATAGCAACGCATGCGAGTTCGACCGAGTAGTGCTCTAACAGTAACACCATATATGAGGTTATATCTAAAATCATTGCTGATAGAATAAAACCTCACTTGAAATATCTTATATCTCCTTACCAGGATGCTTTTGTACCAGGAAGAGCTATACATGACAACATTATTATTGCTCATGAGATGATACATACAATGAAGCATAAATAGGGTTATATATTGCAACAATGACTCTAAAACTATATCTTTATAAAGCTTTTGATAGGATTGAATGGCCTTTTATTAGGAATACTTAAGAAGTTTGGCTTTGATGAGAAGTTCTGTAGGTATATAGACCAGTGTATCTCAACTACTCAAATCTCAGTACTTTTGAATATTACTCCTACAAATATTGTTAGAGCATAGATCGGTTGAACCCACCAAGCATTGATATGTCAAGTTTGGTTGTCATATTTTAGTGAATCAAAACTCATTTAAAGAGTCGCTTGATGATGTACTAGAGTCAACTTCGTATATGTTAGATTGAAAGTATTAGGATATGAGACATTATAAGTATTGCGAAGACTTGAAGAAGTGAAGAAGTAAGAAGATACAACGACAACATCATCCTTCCATTAGTGATATTTTACTTGAACTGTTTCATTCCCTGACGTATCTTTCAAGTCGTGCATATTGAAAACAAAACTGTGAAGCATGAACACTCTAGATAGACATAGTATTAAGGAATACAATACGAGGTTTATTGCTTAACCATTAAACTTTGTAGATAAGACATCGAAATAATCGTTTAAATGCTATTGTGATTATGTATGGGTATGAGGTGAGGATTTCATCCTAGGAAACAATGTTTTACATGTGTTTAAGGAAGTAAATTCATGAACTTGTTTTATGAATCGAAAAGGAAATCGCCAGGCGTTATTGGTATTGTTATTCATTGCATATATTGTGAACAACCAATATGTGTGATTAGTATAACCGCTCATGACTTGTTTGTGTTCTTGTTAAAACTATTCACAAAGGCCTGACTTATGTATTGGTATGATTTTTATTAGTGAAACCGATCTTAAGTAATCACCTGAGATGGTATGATCGAGTTTGTGATTTTGTGTAAGACCGAATCTGGGTAAAGGGGAACCGATCCTAGTAAGAGGTGCAACACATCACAAAGGGGAATCGATCCTTGTATGAGGTGCAACATGTTTTAGCAGAAAGGGGAACCGATCCTATGGACATGTGCAACACTTTTTTAGGAAAAGGGGAACCGATCCTATGGTCATGTGCAACACATATAAGTTAGATACCATATATATGTGGGGAACCGATCCTAGTACCTAGTCAACAGAATTTTGGAAAGCTAGTGTGACTATGCACAATACTCACATGAAGGTAGAACCGAAACTTGTTTTGGTAGAACCGTTAAACCCATGATTGGTAATTGAGTGTTCTTGATCAATCACATAGTTCTTGAAAGTCAGATCAACCAATTCTAAACTTGTTTGGAAGTGTGGAAAATCGGTTTCAAGATTGTAAGTATGAAAGAGGACTTACAGAGTAAGGATGTCGACATACTTTGAACATGTGCATTAACGCTTATCTTTAATTATTCAAAGTTATTCCTTCATAGCTAAAGGAAGAAAGTCCCAGGATCGAAACATAAATAAGTTAAGAATATTTTAATTAAGGTTTTTAATTTTATTTTAGGAAAATGAGAATTAGTAATGTGCATTTACTAATTGAAGATTTTCCAAAGAGATTTTCGGTCATTATTTTGGACAGAGCATTTTCAGGAATTATGGAAACCGAATTTGGAATATAATGCATATCTTGAGAATATTTTTGGTTTCGGAAATTCCTTGGTGTCCAAACTTCCTTGTGTATAAATACTTGAAGTTTGCATTTCTAGCAAACTAATCCTTCGTGACAACAAACTTCCTCGGTTGTGTTGTTACTGGTGAAGCCGCCTATTTGGAGAGGAGAGTAACCTAATTAGGCGAAATCTCTTACGACCGTTAAATTTAAAGTCTTCTTTGGGATTGAGAAGCTCTGTCAGTACCGTTGGTGGGAAACTATAAATATGAAAGTTTGCATTTCGAGCAAACTAATCCTCGTACAACAAGAACTATGTCAGTTATGCTGCTACTGGTGAAACCGCCTATTCAGAGAGGAGAGCAACCTAATTAGGAGAAATCTCTTACGGCCACCCAGTTTAAAGACTTCTTTGGGATTGAGAAGCTCTATTAGTACCGTTGGTGGGAAACTAGATAATTGTGGTTTATCTTTTGTTTTCGATTGACTAACGGTGGTTGAACTTTGATTGCACCTAGTTTGTTTATGCTTGAGAATCTTCTCTTCTGATATAAGATTCACTCAAATTAGATCGAAGTTTCAAAAGGGATCTTTAGACTGTTTGTAGATCTAAAGACGTCTTGTTATAATCCATTGTTAACAGACTCCTTTCTGTGCGTGATTGATCACAAGCGATTCAAGTTGTTGTGTGCAGGCGTTTATTGAAGATCTAAGAAGATTTGAAGACAAAGAAGATATTGAAGATTTCTGATTTGGGGTTCATAATCATGGGTGTGCAAAATACTTGTTTCGGTATAGAGGATCCAACTATAATCGGTTTATCCTTGTGGTAGATTAGATTGATTAGTTGTGTAGATCGACATCAATGCGATCTTTGTGATTAAAAGTATTGATTGCAAAATCTTAACAATTACTTCGGTAGTTAAGTATAAGATAGATCTAAGAACCTGACGAATGAGTTTATTGAGATAAAAAGAAGAGTCTTTGTCGAACTCACATCACTTGGTTGAAGAGAGTTGCTACTAAACAGATTTGTTGTTCCCTTACTGTTTGGAATACGAACCAAAGGAATTGTTCCAAGTACGTGACTTATTACATGTCTGAGGCATGGGAATACAGACGGAACTAGGTGAACTATAGGTTTAGTTACTTGGTCTCAACTATACGAAGTTGGTTTGATTTTGTATAACGACTTAATCCTGAAAGTATTCAATTCTGGACAAGATCCCGGGGTTTTTCTGCATTTGCGTTTTCCTCGTTAACAAAATCTTGCTGTGTCATTTACTTTTATTTTCCGCAATTATAGTTGTTGTTATTATGATTTAAAGTAAATTACACAAACGTTAATTCCTATTTACTTGATAGCAATCCTATTGTGTTGGTTAAGTCCGAACCTTTTATCAAGTAAACATACTTCGTTGTTGTATTGCCTCGATCTCGTATCTATAGACGATCAAACAAAGTGTGAACCGATTAGTTGTATTGTATCGACTCAGTCCATAGACAATCACTTTCAGAGAAATGACTTATAGGTAGGAATAGTTTTAGCTTGAGGTATATTTGGGTACCCTCGCCTTTTCAAATATTTTCACTCCCACTGGGGGTATTAGGCAAGGGGATCCCCTTTCCCCTTACCTATTTATAATTTGTATGTAATATCTATGTGGACCCCTTTTATATGTTGAAACTAATCATTTGATCTCAGGTGTTAAGGATGCTAGGAATGCTCCAGCTATTACTCATCTCATGTTTGTTGATGACATTCTTAATTTTGTAAAAGCTGATATGCATCATATTGCTGGTGTCATGAATTTGGTAAATCAATTTAAGAAGGTTTCTTGTCAAATGCTTAATGTAGGAAAATCCAGTATTTACTTCAGTCATATTATCATTCCAGGTGCTAAACACATACCTGTTACAAAACTTAAAATGACTGAAACAACTCTGGCACATCACACAGTGTCCAGCTTTTTATTTGGAAATTCTTGAAAGATATTGTTCCTACTATAGCTAAAATAGCAAGCTATAAAACTGAGATTGAGTTGCATCGCTGTTTCTGCAATCATAGCTTGGAATCTGTTAATCATATTTTTTGTAAATGTGGTTATGCTAGATAAATTTGGCTTGCATTGGGTGTTAATGTTGCTAACATTTTACAATCTTTTAATTCTTTTCAAGATTGTACTGTAAGTTGGTTCCATAATGATAATTTAATTCAGAATAATAATGTTTCTGTTCCAGGAAGTTATATTTGCAGGTTAATGTGCACAGTTTGGTACATTTGGAAAGACAAGTGCAATATGGTATTCCAAAATATCAAACCAAATGCAAAAGATACCATTATAAGAATTCAGAATTATTTAACCATTGTAATATTTCTGTTACATCTCTCATAACTAACAATAATCCTAATATGCAGATATAAGAATAGATTCCTCCTGACAAAAATTATCTTAAGATTAATATGAATGCATCTTATATCTGCTACAGGGAAAAGATCAATTGGACTAATTATTTGTGATTTTGCAGGTAAATATCTAGGAGTAAAAGGTATGACAACGGAGGGCGCTATGGATGCTGAATTTGGAGATGAACATTTTTAATGTAAAGCTTTGTTGATCGCAGTGGAATGGATGGAGTGTCCGAGATTTAAACAAGTTATTTTTGAAAAGGATTGTGAAACCGTAAGAGATCACTTAACAATGAAGAATTACAAGTACACAGGTTCAATCATAATTTAATTTAGTTCTTTTAATTAAAAACCAAATTTTTAAACAATAAGCTTTAGCTCTGTAAGTTAGTTCATAGGTCTGGAAACAATATTGCTCATAGTCTAACATAAAAAGCTAGAGTTAAAACAATATCTTATTGTCATTATGACCATTATCCTCCGGCCATTGTCAAATGGACGAAGGAATAAATTTTATCAGTAACAAACACTAGATATCATGACTGGTCAGAGTGTTTATTGACCGGTCAACATTTTTTTCCGAGTGATTCTCCTCCCAAGAGCAACTTGTTCGAGTAATAATAATAATAAGAAATCTGGGCCGTTCATTTCTTTTTTATACCCTCAAATCATTCTACCACCGCCCTCCCTTCTCGTTTGTTCATTTTTCTGTCTTTCAATAACAAAACACCTTCATTAGAACCCTAATCAACAAGGAGAAGAAGAAGCCATGCCAAGCAGTGGGATCCCAGAAGAGTTATACCATGAAATCTTGATCAGATTACCAGTAAAATCCATGCTCAAATGTAAGTGTGTTTGCAAATCTTGGTTTCACCTAATTTCTAACCCTGGTTTTGTCAAATCCCACCTCCAACTAAATAAAAACAACTCTTGCAGCAGTAGTCTGTTGCTTGGACTGTTGCATGATGTAATGGCCTGGTTTTTTTTAGGCTTTATGATACCTGGGATGGTTGTTATTGTGGTGGTAAGGTGGCGGACTTCTTGTGTGTTTGGAACCCAGCCACCAGGGAATACAAGAAGATACCTCACAGTCCTAACTCACCAAATGCATTTCTTCAAGGGGATGTCTGCATACATGGTCTATCGTATTATGGTAAGAATGAAGATTACAAGTTTGTAATTGGGGCATGTTCTGATAAAAGTGGGTTGACTACTTTAGTGGAAGTCTTTTCGGTAAGATCAAATTCATGGAAAACTATCGAAACACCTTATAGGTTTACTTATGATGAGCAGAAATCTGGGGTACTTATTAATGGGGATCTTCATTGGTTAGCCAAAACGGAACATGGAGTTTGCATAGTCTATTTGGATAGCAGCAGTGATTTTCCATCATTCAAAGAGATTCAACTACCTAGAATACCCAATTTGGAGTTTGTTAGTGTTGGAGTGTTGGAAGAGGGACGCCTCTGCGTAGTTGTTGATAATGGTGGTCATGTTGGTCTTGGTCGTGTTGAAGTATGGGAATTGAAGGTTTACGGAGTTCCAGAGTCTTGGACTAAACGTCATGTTATCTCCAATGAGACAATAACTCAGGCAGTTGTGAATAAAACATTCGCGTTCAAAAGCTCTGTCATGAAGATCATTTGGTCTTTTAAGAATGGGAACATCGTATTCTTGTGTTCGGATGATGTGGTATTATATGATCCAAAGCATGGAACTGCTATTGAAAGAAATTTGGAAAGGTTTGCGGCTTTTGATTCAGAAGTCAACTATGTAGAAAGCTTAGTTTCAATCCATACTCTTAAGTGGGGGACAGAACTATTAGAGGAATCAACTGAAGACGAATCAACTGAAGATGAATTAACTGAAGACGAATCAACCTAAGTCGAATCAACTGAAGACGAAGCATAATAAGAATAAAAAAAAGAACATAAGACTGTGTTACTAGTCCTTGTAATGTAATTGAATTCATGTCCATGGTCTTTACTTTGGGAACTAAGTCATGGAGAACGATAGTTACTAGCACTGCTAAATGTCACCACCACCAGGTAGTTCTTCATTTCCTAGTCGAATGGTAACAAAGGTTTTGAGAAGTTCTCATAGACAAGTCTTAGAGCGGGTCATCTGTTTCAGAGGATAACTAATACATTGAAATGTTGCTCTCGATTAACATCCACAACGAGAAGATTCAGTCCATTCGATTCCCAGCTGATTGTACGCTATCCCTGGTGAATGAGCATCAATTTATTGAAGTTCATCAGCACCTTCTGGAGTTTAAAGGATACCCGTGTGTCGCACATTCTGAAAAGATAATGGTAAGCAACAGGTATTGTCACCTTTGCCCGTCATAAATGCAATGATCAGAGGACATTTTGCCTTTGTTGTTTTAAGGATCATCTATGTATATTGAAGGACAAGGTCAAACAAGTATGGGAAAAGAGGGAGACTTTCGAGGAGGGTTTACTCTGGCACTACTATTGCCACTAGTTCTACTACTACCACCGCTCCTACACGTATGCTGAGTTTCTCCCATCAGATGTTATTGTATTGGTTTGATGGAGACGTTCTTATTTTACAATTTACAGATGAAACATCTTAAGGTAGTAAAGTGCTCCAGCTCTTGCAATAAGCGAAATCGTGGCGTTTTCAAACTTAGGATGAAGAGAATCTCCGCAGGGCGCAATATTGATCAGGAGGATAATTCCTATTGTCAGGACATGGATTATCAGCTGCATGCTCAAGTGGAAAACATCCTTTCTCTGAAAACCTTCATTCCAGAAGAAGAAACTAAACTAGTAAGTTCAAAGGTTTGGTTGATTTGTAGCAGTCCATTAAAAATAAGCTACATGCAGGAGTTGTGTTTACGGGAAGAACTAGAGGAACAGATAAATATATTGCCTCCTTTAGTTAGTTTGTCCCGTTATTTGATTTCAGTAATGGTGACCAATATTTACTATTCATGTTTTCATTTGTTTCTTGGTGATTATTACTTAGAATGAATAGACAATGTGTTTACTACTATGCTCAGAAAGGTTTTGAATTCTCCACCTTACTGGACGCTACTTTTTCTGGCATCTCACATAAAATTCCTGCCTTCAAATTTAAAGCCGAAAAAAATATATAGGAAATGTGTTTATTCACAAACTTATTAGTTGTCTTAGGAACTGATAGTATCCCAGTCAAATTTTAAATGGAGGAATCACATTTCAGTTAGGTTATTCCGTACCTCTAATGTCCGTTGTGTTTCTATCTAAACAAGTTGGTGTTGTCGTGGCAGGATGCCTAAATTTAGGCTGCTCAGTTACTTTTTGCAGTTCTATGTTATTCAGTAAAACCAGTAGTTTGTTATTGTAGCCATTTGATGGATATGAGTCCTAAATTATGATTGTATGACCATTTCGCTTGTATATATTCTTAATGACTCAAAAATGAGTCATATATGCGGTTAAGATGTATTACCATCCAAGTTCATTGAGAAACTAGATTTCACAAGTGCTATAAATGACAATGATCTGTCAGTAGTTAGGAATATGATGCTGATTAGTTTCAAATTCGGATCGCTGGTATCAATTTCCTGGAGGGTGTCAAAGACCCCTTCACAAGCTGATGTTTTTAAGTTTTGTATGGGAACTGAAGAAGGCATATCTCTGGAAGTCGAATGGCTTTACTCTGAGTCAGAGGCAAAGCACACGTCTGCTAATTTCATTAATGCAATCAGTTTATGTGCTTTTTGGCTGATGCGTTGTCTTGAGAGTTCTGTTCTGCTCTCAAATTGCCGACTTTAAAGGTATTGAATTAGATATTCATTGCGTATTCAATGATTGGAAATATGGGTTTTAGATTGCACAATAGAAGTTCCAGGTTAGGTTAAAGGAAGCTCCAATGTACTGAGAGAATCAACTACAATTTACATGAACGTTCTTTCCTGAAACTGAGAGAACCATACGGCATTTGTGCTGTTTGATATGTACTCTGTGAAATCATAGACCCAATAGTCCAACTTTTGAATGAGAATCTTCAATGAAGCAGCTTTTGAGAACTACCTCTGCTGTCTTTTGAGATTTTTTGAAGACATTGAAGATGCTGTCTGTTGCCGCGATGGATACAACTTTGAGTGTTAGTTGGGCTTAATTTTGAGTATTTATTAAACTGCTCATGAATGTCATTTCTTGATTTTTCTTTTGTTATGTTTAATCGTGTTCATTTTTGTGTAGGTGGAGCTTTTAAGTGAACAAGCATCGTCTGTGGATAGGCATTGTAACGGCGGTGGTATGCTGGTCGTGGAGGTGTATCTAGGAACACAGATTACCATTAGTTAGTTTCCGAATTACTCTTCTGCTTCATGGCAAGATTTGAAGGTCAGTTGATATATCATATCTTCTACTTTTCTTTCATTCTCACCCCCTTCTGTTGTTTTGCGTGTTTATCTTTTCCAATCTGGTTTTTAAACACGTCTAGATCCCGTTTCTTCTGTGCACTTGTTATTCTAAATCTAAAGGTTGTTCATTGTGGTTAACTTTCGATTAACAACTTAAGATAGAATGCTCTTTATCCAGGAAAATAAATAGAACTCCTCTCTCCCTTTCCCAAACTAAAAGTACCCTAACAGAACCAGAAAAAAATAATGGAAGCTGTGCTTTTCACGAATTGAGGATAGTCATGCAGAACAGTAATGTTCAATTCACACAAGAAAATAAGATCTTTTTGATTTCTTGATGGAAGTTTTGTTGGTATTCAAAATTCATCAGCAGATTCTTTTTCTGTTAGTCGGCATTTTTCTTTGGATTTTTCTCGGAGGATTTTTCTTTGGTTATTCTGTTTATATAATTTTGAGCTAGCTTTTGTTGTTTGCTGAATGTTGGTCGGCATTTTACATAGGAGGCCCTGATTTCTTGGATCTTCTTTTTGTTGAGAAGGTAAACAATGTATTTGGCGCGGGTATCACCTCTAAAGATTTGCAAGGACCTTCTACAACAAAAGGGAAATTTAGCAAGTATTAGAGATATTAAGATTTAAGTGTTTTCTTTTGGCGGAATTAAACGCAAAGATGGTAACATGGTAATATCGTTATGGGAATCTTTCTCGCCCTCTTTGCTAAGGCATGAAGTACTGGTGTTTGATGTTTTCCGGTTGTATTTTATTGGGTTGAGCCTTTGAAGTGCCTCATTTTATAATAAATATCGTTCAATTACTTACTTTTTCTTGCCACTAAGCACAACCAAATACTTCAATGCAAATGCAGGAAAAAATAATCACAGAATTCGGCAATGTTCCGTACATTTGTGCTATTATGCAGTGATTAGTCACTGATCAGCACAACTGGTTTTCTCATTGCTTGTTGTTTGCCACTGTTTGTAGCTAGAGCTACTTATCATGTCTTTAATGGTCCCGAATCTAGCTTTTTGGTGAACGTTGGACTCATTTCAAATTTTAAATCACTGTATGATGAGAATTTAATCAGCCTAATTAACCACCTATGTCAATATTCGTTGGTCGATATCAGACAATGTACGTACTCAGAGTCGATTCCGGCTGCACTTGTAATGAATACTGTGCTTAATTCCACCATTTCTCTTAGTCACTGAGTGTGAATTCGACACCTTGATGCCGAGCACAGTTAACAAAGATGAGTAAGAAACTACTAAAAAATATTAATGTTAAGGTTTATTCACAATTTTCATTTTGGTTACTTATTACATTTCCATATGATAACTAAGACACTGCAAAATCTGTAAATTCGCCAATTTCTGCTACAATCTCTTGCAGAAGACGGTCGAAGATTTCTTGCCCAAACTCGGCTGCAATCTCTACCCATTCTTCCATTCTCTGCACTTGTTTTTTTAGCAACCAACTTGTTGTTTTCATGTCATCTTCTGTCAACTTGCATACTTGTTGCCACATTTCTTTGCAGTTACCGCTGGCATAGAATTCTGCCTTTGTTAATTCAACACTACTATTTGTTCTCGACTCCAAAACGTCGGTCACCGGAAAATGCCGAGACGTGTAGTCTGAACTTGCAGTATCCGTCGACAGTTTCCGTCTCGAATTTGAATTCCTCTCCTTCAATTCTTCTTCTGTTAGAACGTAACACCAGAATGCTTAAAAAGATTGAATTTTTAAAATTTAAGATTTGAATTCTGTAAAAAAGCAAAAGAAAAGTTACCTGAGACGGAAGAAGAATCATTGTCAAGTTGGAATTCATCAAGATTAAGAACAGAATTGGGACTCCAATTTTCCAACTCCGGTACTACTTCATCAACATTCTTCTGTAAACCACTCTTTCGGTTTCTCGCTTTCGTTGAATTCGATCCGTTGTTATCAGATATGATTTCCTTGAGTGGATGAACTAAACCCAAATCGTTTCTAATCTTATTCCTTCTCTGGAATCTTTCATTCTTGTTGACATCACATTTCACCCTCTCCTTATGTTCTTCCTCATCATTTTCGAATGTAAGAAGCAAGAATTCATCATTTTCAAGCTCAAAACATTCCGGCATTTCAAGAAACGACAACGACGACTTAACCCGCCGGTGTTTCCGATGATGATTCTGGTCTATTTTAGCCGAGAAATTGACTGAGTTTGCCGACCGGCTTCGTGCAATTGACTCTGGGTTCTTTTTCTTCTCAGTCATCGCCAATTCCAACTCTGTCATTGTTTCTAAACCCATTAGCCTAGCAACCAACCCTGGTGTTGATGGAGTCTTCTTCTGATCAAGCAATGTGAATTCATCATCATCATGTTGGACTTGATTCGGTTCTTTAATGCAGTCGAACGGGTGCGTTCGGAAACCGCCGACGCCGAGAAAACGTCGTATAATACTAGAGAAACACTTGGTTGTGACATTCTGAGAGTTGCTCAAGTTTGTATCTGAAGAATTTGAAGTTGAAGAAGTAGAAGGGGAAGATGACAGGGAAAAAGATATCTTCATTTGGAGACTAAAGTGAAGAAGAGAGTGGAATCGGGTTTTTTGGGGTTTAAGCTGTTGTGAATACCAAGGAAGACAAGGGATGATAAAAAGGTAAGCAACAGAGATTTGAATTAAAGAGACACTGAGGAAAAGCATGCCATCACTGTTTTGTCATGGAAAATGAGTGTCTAGGACAGTTGAGCGGGCTTTTACTATCCCAATACAATTTGAATGTCATTAACTAGTACTAGTAGTAGAAGGCAGACCACTCTCTAGGTATTGCTTGGAATGCGTGGACTGATTAACAACCTCCTTGGATACCGGAAGCATTTCTGATTTTCTAGAAGCAGAAATCAATCCAAAAGTCAGAAACAACAACAAAGTGCTAATAAAAGCGACAAATACACTCGAATTCATAACGATCCAATGAGCATTCACTTCTAAGCAGAATATAAGATTTTACATCTGTTTATGTGTATTTTTATAGTAATAAACCCGACGACGGGAAAGTGCATGCGAGTAGAAGACATAGACTACTCTAGGTAGGGCTGTCAACGGGTACCCATTACCTGGAACCGGAATCGGATCCGGTAGATTTGGGTCCGGTTCCGGATCCTAAAGTTGGACCCATTAGCAACTTAGGACCCGACGGGTATCGGGTACCCGTTTATTCATATTTTTATTCATGTTTTTGCTAGTTTTAGCTTTGATATTTTACTCGTTTTAAATTTTTCTCTTACATTTAATCTTTATTTAGTACATTAATAAGAAATAATAATAAATTTTATAAAAGTTATTTAAATCCAAGCCAAAAAAGAAACAAATATTAAGTTTTTGAGATTTTTTTAATAGTTTTTTTAAGATCCAGTGGGTACCCGGGTATTTAAACGAGTCCGGTTCTGGATCCACAAGTGTAGGAACCGGAACCAGAAACGCTAGGACCCGGATCCGATTTTTATAAATAGAGTCCGGCTCCGGATCTAGTGATATCCGGGAGGATCCGGACCTGTTGACACCCCTAATTTTAGGTGTTGATTAGAATGTGTAAACTGATCAATAACTTGTTTGGATATTAGAAGTAGAATCACTTTTGTTTTTTCCAAAAGCAAGAAGTCAAAAGCAATACCAAGTGTTGATAAAAGCGAGTAAATACGCTCGAATCCATAACGATCCAATGATAGTACTGCAATCAAAAATAAAACTACCAAAAAGAAGCAACAGAAGATAATAGGAAGCTTCAACGGGAAAGAAACCCGACATGCAAGAGGGGGTCGAGTTAAGGGCCGGCCATTTTTTTCCTTCAATGTGGTGGCCTCCATCCAATCTTATTGGTTTTGTTTGAATTTTCCACATATTACCACCATCAAGGAACTTTACCTTTGTGGGGGTAAAATTTAATAAGTGAGGCGACCAACTTTTGTAGGTGTCAGGGAGTAGGGGTAGGACCGTGTTTTGTTTGATTGAAATAGAGATAGAGAAAGCGGGTAATCAATGCCGGATTTGCTGACTTTCCTAAGGCTTTGTGTTGGTTATTCAAAGTATTAATGTTGAATTCTCTTCTTCTTCTCTGACTAGAAAAACTGTTGAGAGTCAGGTCCTGTTCTGAAATTCTAAAACACACAATAATTATTGAATAGGCATGCATGCGTCACTGTGGTTTACTGTTTTAGGGAGAGAAATGCTGAGCCACAGTTATAGACCACCGACCATCATCCACTGTATGTTTAGTCCGTTTCGTTAAGAGCAGTTACCAAATTTTGTTGTTGGGGGTCAACAGTAACTTCAAAACTAATGTGGCTTGACTCGCCATTTCTTAGAGCAACGGCTATGGAACTGATGTGTTTTACGCTCCTTCACTACCAAATCCAGTGAAAGACAGAATGAAATAGTATTTTTTGCATTATGGAAGGAGAAAAAAATAACCAAAGGTGATCATCGACCGCTTAAGAAAAAAAATCACTTAGACGGCGTTTCTTTAGCCTGGCTAAATAGGAGCATATACCACTTAATTGGGGTCTATAGCTAGATGACTAAAAAGGTCATCCGAAATCACCTATACACCACCCATTATCAAAATAATTACCTAACTATCTATTTTACCCCTGATTAATTAGCACTAATTAATCGTATTAGGGGTTAATTTTATTTCGGATGTGAGGTTAATTAATGTTAGAGAGTTCATCAAAACATCAAATATTTTGATTTTTTTCCCGTAAATAATACCCAGAATAGGTTTACGTTCATTCACTTGTAAACCGATTCTGGATTGGTGTTTACGAATTAACAGAGGACATCCATAATCGGTTAACTTTGACATGTTTATAACCCGATTTTGGGAATCAGATTTTACTTATGACACATATAAACCGATTGTTTCCTTTCATTACCAATTTTCATTCATTGCATTATTATTGTAGGATGCATTTAGCACATGCATCAAGCCTTTAAACCCCATAGGCGACCCTAGTGGACGAGTTATAGTCTCGTGAGGGTTTACATAGAGGTCTACCCACATAACTTATGCAAAAACTTCTAAAGCCATCAATCTTCCTCCGACGAAGACGATACAACATCCAAGTAGTCCGGGTTATCTTCCAGATTCTTTCTGCCAAGAAATGATAGCTTGCATCGAATGCGAATGCTTCCCCCTTTTCCTCCAAGTAGCGCGCTTTTCATGACTTCGTGCTACAAAAACACAAAAACAAACTTACATTTGTTAGTGGTGTTTTATTGAAAGATTAAACAACATGGGTTACGTAAAATAAACCACAAAATTACTTACAAATTCTGCAATGGACAAGGTGAAGGGGCGAATGTTAAAAGTCCGAGGTTGGAGAGCTAAAAAAGCAAGTATAGCATTTTCGATTACTAGGTGCCTAGCGTGCACTTGTTGAACACTTCTTGCGTTAGGATTCCCAAACTCTTGGCTAAATTTGTTGTGTACCCTAGCCCAAAAGGTTGTGGAATCCACCCTTTCGGAGGATTAACGTCTAAGTCGATTTTACGCATACCATGCTTTGGTGATTGTCAAATCTTCGATTGAATCAAATGAAGCCATTTCTTGTATGTGAAAGTATGAATGAGTAGTTGTGGAGTATATGGAGCGAGGGGGAATAAAATGATCAATTTTGGGGCAAATGGGGTCCAAGGGTGAGGTCTCTATTTATAGAGAAAGTCCAAACGACTATTTTTTTTTAAAACGTGAAATAATTTGAATTAATCAGTCTTTTAGAAGGACTGTAAACCCCGATTGTGTTTGTATGCCACAAGGAATCGGACTTTCTTACGACCAACGTAAACCGATTTAAAAAAACATCAGGAATCGGTTTATATATATTCATATGTAAACCGATTCTAGCTTGGCTTGAAAACATCCAGGAAGAATGGCTTGCACAATCGGTTTATGTTGACATATCGAGTAAACCGATTGTTGCCATGTCAGGCTAGAATCAATTTAAACATTAAGTGCATTAAGTTCAACACAAGATCATCCAAAATAAAAACATCACCCACACACATATCATCCGAAATACAAACATCAACCATCCCAAAAGACTTAAAACAACCACAAGTCTTGTAAACTTAAAGTTTTAGTATTTAAAAGTTAAACTTAAAAACTTAAGGAGCCCCAGGAGCATTTGCAGCAACAACCGCATCATGAGCAACATCACCACCACCAGCATCAGGAGCAGCAGCACCACCACAAGCAACATCATCATCAAGAGCAGCAGCTTCTGCATCATCCATGGCTATATGTTCATCCATTTCTTCAAACAAACCTTCCGATTCTTGGTGGCGATCCCTCTCAGCTGATATAATGTTTCTCCTCATCCTAGCGAACCTCATGACCTCAACAAGCTCTTCCAATGCAAGCATATCAATCAGTGCGAGGGCTTGTTCAAGACGGGTCTCAGCTCCGAAAACAGACTTATATAGGCTTCTCTCTGGCACTCTTTGTGGTTTCCTCAGAATATCCTCCAAGGTTACCTCTCGATTGTAAAATGCTAGGTGTGTGAAGTCCATTCTACAAAAAAAAAAAAAAGACAAGTAAGACATCGGTACATATATAAACATAAGTAATACGATTCTGAAGAGACTCAAAGAATCGGGTTATGTGGTACATGTATAAAACCCGATTATGGAAAGGAAGATGAAGAGACTATAGTAATCGGATTATACATATTACATATATAAACCGATTCTAATGATGTATTTTAAATATTTCATTTCTACCACAGAATCGGGCTACGTTAATCATCATGTAAACCGATTAATGTGCATACTCTTCATGGAAGAAAACAAAACCCAGAATCGGTTTATTCGATAGGTCAATAAAAACCGATTCTGGGTGCAATCAGAATTTTGATTTGTCAAAAACGAAGATTTAAACATGTAAATCAACAAGATATGAAGAATCATAGATTGGGTTGATGGAGATTTACCTTTTTCTTGTGTGGATCGTAGATTAGTTGGAGAAGAAGATGAAAATTAGGGTTTTGAGAATTTGGAAAGATTAGGATGGAAATAGAATTTTTTTTTAGGTTTGGTTTTTTTTGTTTTTGGATTTACTGAAAATAGAAATATTGGAATTTATGTGAGAGAGTTTTAGTAATTAATGTGGGGGTAAATTAGTATTTTTTAGAACTTTGGGTGCCTATAGTAATTTGGTGGTGTGGGAAGGAAAATTTGATAGGCCCCAATTAAGTGATATAGGCCTCAATTTATCCAGGTTTCTTTAGCCGCTTTAGATATGTTAGTGTTTTTTATTAATAAAATTAATGTGGGATCCGTCTTTTAGAGTTTTAAATAAATAACAAAGCTAAAAAAAATGCTTGCAGATCTTCAGCTTGTTCAAGGTGTTTTATTTTTCCTTCAATTGGCAGCCGCTTAGTGCCCACTGTCGCCCATTCCTTCGATCCAATTAGTGTATGAATGATTACTGAGGAATGAGTGAGTGTTCTCACTCCATAGTAGCACCTAATTTGATCAAACCCAGTGACACTCGTTTATATTGAATGAGAGCGCTCACTCCATAGCCTTGCTCTTACGGGTTCAACTTTGTGCACACTCTTGGAGTGTGCAAGTAACAAACCAACTCTATTGGATGAGTTTAAAACCAATCACTTTTCTTTGAAGACAACTGGAATTTCATAATTACTTGGTACCTTTTTAGCTTTTAAAATTGAGGATTCGTCTTTGCCAAAAACAGTACCGGCAAAATAATGTATAAGTTACAAAATCATTCTTGCATTTTTGAATGTCGCCATGTTCATCTTTTTCTACTTTTTGTAATGGTGAATGGCATGATAAATTGTTAAAATACTCGCTTTCAATATGTCGAAAGAAATATAGAACATATTATAAAGATAAAAAAATATAATGCGGAAAAAGGAAAAACGACATATGATAGAACCAAGGAATCAAGCATAATGGATTTCGACCTGAAATGTTTATTTATTTTGAATTCATATGTATTGAATAGTTTTGTCTCTAAAATTGACAAAGTGGGAGATTTTTAGAGCAATGCTCGGTTGAACCCACAAGTTTTGTTATCTTAAGCTTGTTGTCAATTTTAGCTTTTTGTAATGGTGAATGCCTCGAAATACTCACTTTCAATAAACGACTTGAATTCTCGTACTTCAAGTTCTTCTATGGTTCTACATGTGTTTTTTCAGCACCTTTGTTGTTGAAGATCCATAAAATTAATAACTTATGAGAATACTCATAAAGAGCTCTGTTAGAATGAAAAATCACTCTACTCATTGGATGTTATATAAAAACATAATATTTATACCTTGCTCAAAGTTCAATTGCACCGCAACTTTGAAGCAATACCATGGTGATATGTTCTCCCCCTTAGTCAATATTTACTTCTTTTGCAAAACAGGTTTAAGCTATAGACAATAATACACTTTCCCTTACATAATGCTCCGAGAAGCCATATGTTGTAGTAAGATACATAATAATTCTCCCCCTTTTTGTCAACAAAATTGGCAAAGACGAAAAATATGAATCATAATGAATTAAATAAAAGAGTATTCAAGACTAGAGAACACATACCAGTTTTTAGTTGAGACGATTTCACCAAGAAACTCGGTTTGTGTCAAAAAGATGTATAGGTACAAATATCTCCAACAATTCCATCTTCCGGAAAATAATATTTCATCTTTCGTATTTTTTTAATTACACAGAATAAGCATGTGTTTCTTAATATTCATCTTGTTCTTTCATGTATTTACAGAAAAGAGTTACAGAAGAAACCATACCATATTAGAAAAAAAACATAGGAAGTAGAAGAAGAAAAAAAAATGGTGGTGGCCGTGAAGAAGGTGGTGACAGTGTTAGTCGTGGTGTTGCTGTGGTGATGATGATGAAGAAGAGAAGAACAATACGAGTTTTATGTGTTCAAAACTTTTGAGTTTAGCAAGAGATGGAAAGACTAGAGAGTAGAGTTAAAATCAATACCTAGAATAGATGGCTAAGATTAAATTATACCAACGATAAGGATTAATCGTGTTTCTGGGTGCCGGTACTGCCGGTAATAGATTAAGAACCGTTCCTTGTACCCCATACAACCGGTTCTTAGTTCTAGTCTCGTTTCCAGTACCCCTTTTCGGTTCCGTTACAGATTTTTCGGTTCAGATCCGATTTGGTTCATGTGCAGCTCTAGTCGTACCAGCCTGCCAATACTGATGTCGGCATGCTGATATCAGTTTCCCTTTAGCATCGTGAGGAAATATTATATTTGAGGATTTACCTCTAGTTATGAAAATAAAAATGAAAAGATAATGCTTAAAGGAAAGTACCCCTTCCCTATATTTGGGGGAAACCATTACAGTGATAATTCATAAATTATAGATTACAAGGTAATTATATAGTCCCTGAGAGCAACTGCAGTGGTGCGAGTATAATCAAAGACCAAAGAGGAAAAAAAAGATCAAATTTTGGGTTTAATCTGGTGTGTGACCCTACGGTGTAAAAACTAAATTTGGTCAGACGGACATTATACCAACGCCTGGTGTGGGGCGTAGAATATATCAACGCCTGGTGTGGGGCGTTGAGTATACGTTCGCCCGATGTAGAAAAAAAAAAAAAAAAAAGTGGGCGGAGGATTTATGCCCGCCCCATGAATTTGAAGTTTGTAAAGAGTGGGGCGGAGGTATTAAGCCCGCCCCACACAAAAGATTAAAAAAAAAAAAGACGGGCGGACATTATACCAACGCCTGGTGTGGGGCGTAGAATATATCAACGCCTGGTGTGGGGCGTAGAGTATACGTCCGCCTGGTTATGGGGCGTGGACTATATAAACGCCCGACTATATTTGGGTTTGGTCTTGGTCGCAGACCAAATTTGATCTGGATTTTAGTCTTTGATCAAATTTTGATCGATGGTCTGTCCCACTACGCCTATCAACTGGACACTATATTTGGGTTTAGTCGTCCATTGTGGACGCTCTGAGGAGACTTTAAATTTTAACCTCAAAAGTGAAAATTGTACCAAACACTGCTCGGATAACAAGGGTTTAGACTCTTGGGTAGTTTCGGCAGGTAGGCTCTACCTAAGGTAATCTCCCTCTCTTTCGCCTTGTAACCGTATAATCATTCTCGTAAATTGAGGTCGTAGTAAACGAACTCGATCATAGAACTATTCAAGTTGCTTCGTGAAATGTGACACAGTCCGATTCTGTAATGGAGTTCTTATATCTTGTTATTTCCTATCTACGCATTTATATTAACGTTATTATAATGTTATGTTCTAACTACAATCAACATATGAATCTGAAAAGATAAATTTCATACCTCACGATCTGAGCCTTCTAATTAAGATAACTAGTCAAATTTGGAACAAATACTCGCTGGTTTTCTATTCATTAATTAATCATGGCTGCAAAACACATGTTTCTTACATATTTAAGACAAGTGAAACCCTATCTCAATGAAGCCCTCTCCCTGCTCGACATTCCTACTGATCAAAAGGAAAATACTTACTACCACTCATTAACTACTTATGGCTACCAAGTAGCTTAGAACTAAGGGCACCTAATACTAACATCACTCAGTTATATGACAGTACCACCTTCTCTACAAAACTCTTGTCCTCAAGGATTGAAATCTGGAAAGTGTGCAGAGATATTATTAGCATCCTCCCAAGTAGCTGATCGAAATTTTGATAGTGGTAAAAGGTTGTCGTTCACTCGGACTTGATGAGACTGTTTTTAAGAATTAATAAACTAAAATAAAAGAAAAATATATATACAAAATATTGTCACAAGATGAAGATATGACCGGGACTCAGAATTCCACCGGACTTCAATTTCATGCAGGTTAAATACCAATTCTAAACAATAATAGCTCATGATATAAAGTTTCATTGACTCTAATTCATTACCTAAAATAGATTTCAAAAGTAATGGATGTAATCTAAAGCATGGGATATCAAAACATTTAAGAAAGCATAACCCATCAATTGAAATGACAACCATTCAATGATAATCATGATTCAATTAAATATTGTGCAATTAGTCATAAAAAGAATTACTATAATTACCGCATTAGTGAAATTTGGCTTCCTTCATTATCCCGGTGATGGGGTCTAGCTCCACATGTTGGAAACACGCTCAAAATTCATTTTTATTGCTCAATGGGTGTTTACAAAGATGAAATGGAGAAAATGATGAAAATCGGGTGTTTGCAACGTTTATAATTGTTGCAAACACTGTTACAGAGAACGATAAAGATGAAGTGTTGTTGTTACTGTTGCTCTGCGACCCTCGCTTGAATGTCGTTGTCTCTGTAGCAGGAATGACTGCCTCTGGTGGTCTTTTGTTCTTCGTGTTTTTCACAGCAGCAGCAGAAATGGTGGTTTTCTGCAACTTGATTTTTCAGCTCTGTGATGTTATGTCTCTCTCCCAAACTCTCCGTACCCCCTCTCTGGTGCCCGAGAACCTATTTTATACTCAACAGGGTCATCCAATCTCTGCATTAACTCCGGAAATCTCTTCATAACTCGCCAGTGAAAAAAATATTCTCGGGAATATTTTCTTCCCTATTTTACCTCCTCACGCGTTGATTCTCTGCCAGCACACTCTGAACAGGTCAATACACATTCCAGAATGTTGATCGAGTCATCAGAACATGTTCAAACTCTTCAAAACCCGTGAAAAATTCTTCCCGAGAAAGTGTTGCTCTGTTTACTTCTACGCGAGAATACAGCCAATTTTAATCGATCAAATCGCTCATGATAGTTTTGTTGGAACATATCACAACTACCCAACAAATTTCATCCCTTTAGTCTACCTAGAACTCCTTCAAACTTCGATCGAAAATCACACAGTTCTGTTCTTCATTTTCCCGCCAAAATGAAATTCAAAAGAAGAAGATGGGTGCTAAGGATGAATTTGGGCTACACATAACCTTGGGTGCCCCTTAGCCAAATCTGGGGTCCGTATAACAAATGTCCTCTGGGGTGCCTTTAGCAGTTTTTCGAGCCGAATTTTCCAAAAATGTTTATTTCCCAAAAATACCTACAAACACACAAAACACCATAATAAGTACAAAATCGAGTACCAACATAGAGAAAATTGAGGACAACTTAGACACAAAAATGTGGCTATCAAATACCCCCAAACTTATTATTTGCTAGTCCTCGGGCAAAACTAATCTAGAAAAACTTAACTCACTAGGTGGCCCTAGTGACCGAGATATAGTCTCGGGAGGGTTTACCAGAGGTGTAACCACAAAACCTTTACTCCAGACCCTAGCTATCTACGTAGAACCTTGGAAGGCACTAAAGAATCTCCTTGGTTTGCATACAATCATTGACTATAGGAGGAAGTACCCTTATGCGAAATTCCGATTGTTGTACACGAGTTTGCACTCAAGCATACTAAAATTCATATAAAGTGACAGATCTCTACTCAGATAGTTTCTTTACATCATAACCGGAGTCAACCAATCACATGGAAAGATTAAGAAGATGGATAAAGAGAAAAGATAGATGGTTTAAAGTGAACGGTGTTTCCCATATCTGTCTGAAGGCCTCTTCCAAGATGGACCTATCCTAATGGACTGAGATACTAGTCTGACTAATATCAACACAACTGGCATATACAAGGACACCAGTGGTCGACTTTATTGAATTTATTCCGGTTAGTCTGATGGTATGGTCTTAATTCTCTTTTTTTTTTGGTATCTCAATCACCATATTTCACCCTAGCAAAGGTAACAACTTGAATCGTGTGCCCCACCAAATCACTTAAAAAAAATAAAAACAGAAGGATTAGGATTCAACGAGATATGGCGAAACTACCATGTTTTTTTTAATTCTAACACCTGAGCTCTGCGCTTTTATGAATAGACTCTTTAGATGTTTCCATCTAATCAGATTGGTTCCTCAACTCCTACAACCAAGATGTTTCCATCCACTTAGATAGGTTAGTGCTATCCTTAATAGGCATAAATTTCTAGGCTCTGGAGTTTATTTATACTGCAACTAAAAAGTTTCTCCCATACCCCCAAACTTAAATCTATTGTCCTCAATGTTCTAAAGATAAAATTAAAAGCATCAACAAGGAGAAGCTTTTACCACATGAAGCAAAAGAGTTAAGGAAAGATATTATCGTGTTGCATGAGCATGGGTTACCTACCAAGAAGTGCTAAGTTTAAAGTCTTCAGCCAGACATCAGAAGGAATTAGTCACCTCATAGAATCATAAAGTAATAGCCGGAATAACTGTGGATCACCAAAACCAAATAGGGCTATCACAAGTAAAAGGAATCTGCAACATCCCAAGAAAATTAGCAAATAAAGCACACCCTTGTCTAGTTTCCTGTTTAAGACAACTACATCTAGCTGTGGTTCAGGTTCAGGTTCTATAACAGGGTCTAGATAAAATATTTTCATGGGTTGCAATTCCTCATAAGTTAGATCCGAATGTTCAGGTTCTAGAGTCTGGAAATACTCAACTAAGAATTTAGAAGCACACAAAATTAACCTGAATAACGGGGGTTCCTCTAAGTCAATCAAATTTGACTTACGCAGCTGACCACAATGAGAGTGGTGGTGTTCCTTAAACAAATGTGTCGACCCTAATCTCCTAAAGTAATTAGGTTTAGTCTCAAAACTCAATAACTGACACATTTCAAATTCAAACGTTCCCACAATTGGAATAAAAGTTTTTGGTGGGAAAACAAAATCAATCTGGGTATCATAGCCTGGGTAAACCACATCAACAAGAGGATGGGTTTCTAACAACTGAACTTCTTCCTGGACATTATTAGATTCGGAAGAGCTAGTATGACGGTAATCTGGCACAATGGTTGAGGCACATATATCAAGTCCTAAGTGAGGGACCTTTCTAAGAGTTAAAGCACACGGAGAATGATAATCACCCCCAAACTTAGAGTTTTCAGTGTCTCTAGAAATACTAGTCACAACTTCCCTAATTTCTAGGTCATCAGATTCCTGGAAATGGTCAATTGATTCTTCTAAGTCAGGTTCATCCTCACTCATCTCTACGAGTTTATGGTCTTATAAGACTAGTGTTTCTAAATCGGTAGACTCTAAAACAATATTATCAGGGTAAACTCTTTCCTCTAAACCATCATCACAATCATATAAAGGATTATCAGCGAAAGTTTCTACTAAAGGCTCATTAGCTAAGGTGTTAATCATAATTACTTCCTCTGATTCACTGATAGGCACATCAAATAATGGATTATCCAACACACTGCAGGCTAAAGAATCATGAACTACATCGTCTAAAACGGTGGTATCTCTAGTCAATCCTCATCCTTTTAAATAGGTGAATAATTATTAAAATTATTTGGATTTGTACTAGAAAAAACACTATCATTATAAAGCTCAACCGGAGTAACAAATTCCTGATCACTATGCCTACATATTTATGTTCTTCATCAATACTATCCTCATAATAATTATCATTATAATAACATGAAAATGATCGAACCCCATCTAAATAAGTAGTATTACCAATTCTAACCTCGTCATCTTGATTATGTGAATAAAAACTATCCTTATTTTCAAGGGTGGTATTGAGAACACTATATTGGTATTTAAGACTATCTTGAGCAATTTTTTCTACAATCTTATTTGTACTCTCAGTAAATTGCTTGAGGGACTCTTCTAGAGATATCTTATTTGACTGTTCTACGAACTCTTTTGGGAGCGGAATATTATAAGTCTCTTTCATAAATAATTGAAATTTATGTGTTGACTCATTGAAACTCTTGAGAGACTCTTCTAGAGAAATAGAAGGATTGTTTTGCTCGTATGACCTGTGGGTATGTGGATAGTGATTGGGCTCACAATGGTATGGACCATAACCTTCAAAAGTTTCGCGTTCCCAATCACTATTCATACTATGGTCATAAAAAGGATAATGTCCAAGCTGCTCAGTCGGATACTCATTGTATTGGTTACTATAATACCAGTTTGACATCCTAACTGCAAGGGAATTCTAAACAAGCACAAAGAAGGATGACTCGACCACAACAAGCCTATTTTATCTAGCAAACAAAAAGCATGATGGCTCCACTTAGATTGTTTCTAGACCAGCTTCTATTCTTTCGAAAAGGAATTCGTTACAATCTGAGCAAACCCCTCTGGAATCAATCCGAGTTAAAGTAAGTTGAATAGAGACGAGGGAAGCTGCGTGGAGCTTTGATACCCAAGGCCTCACCGGCATTACAAGGCGGCGTATTCAACTCACAGAAACCATCATGAACTTCAAAGTATGCTCAAAAGAGTAACCGATATTTTTCGAACGACTTTCCAATTTAGCTCGTTACCCTATCGGTCTCGTTCTAGTCCAAATTTTAAGGCTTAGGATCGCGTAGGTTACGTGTTCCTAAGGCGGGCAAGAAGGAAACGATGATGAAATCCGAGTCCTTATCTTGATTTGGCCAGGCCTTGCCCTTTACTAGAAAATTAAATCCGATTTCAGGTCCTCAACATATATGCATACAAAATCATCCAGTAAACCCGCTGACAGGGGATTCCCGGGTGTTCAGAATTCTTACCTCCCGTTCCAGACGGGGGATGAACCGTTGAGGTCGACTCGGGCCACCGACTCCAATGTCAGTATACGAATCTGAGGGGCCGAGACAGTATCGTAATTGTCGTCCTTCCCTGTGCAGTTTATATTTAAACCAACCCTTCCTTAGGGTTTTAAAAATAAAGTCCAATGTTCAATGTCCGAAAGAAAAGAAAAAAAATGTCCAAAAATAAAATATTACAAAAATAAAAACCTTAATTACAGTTTCTAATAAAAAATAAAAAAAAATAATATACAAAATCTTCTTCTTCACTCCTTTTGGATTTCTCTTTTCTTTCATATTTGGGTTTTTCCTTTCTTTTCATCACTTTCTCTTTTCTTCTTTAGCTTAGCTCCAAATCTGAAAGCAAACAAAAATACCAAAACGCGTAAAAAAGAACAAATAAAATAAACCTAAAAACAAATCCGCGTCGGCGGCGCCAAAAATTGATCGAAATTTTGATAGTGGTAAAAGGTTGTCGTTCACTCGGACTTGATGAGATTGTTTTTAAGAATTAATAAACTAAAATAAAAGAAAAATATATTGTAGATGGTGGATTTTCGACAAAGGCTAAAATCGTAAACTCATAATTATACAAAGCTCTGATTCAGCAATCAGACGTGAGTATCGAGACATGGCTCTCTCATCGAATTCTCAACGGAGAGTACTTTCTCTCAGAGTACATGTAGATATGTAGTCTCACGACTGGACAACGTCATATCTCATGAATACTGAACACTTTTAGTGATTATTTCTATATAGTATCACGAGATGGCCGGCTCCTAGACAGCTTGCTCTGCTAGTATAGAACGATAACGTCTTCAGGAACAAACAACAAGTTTACCCTGACTATATAAAGGATATGACTTACCGACAAGCTTATATCGGGATAATTAATGCTCCTAGACAACTTGCGCTGCTAGTATAGAGCCACAAGGTTAATTATTCCTAATTGCTCCTATTCCATGGTCGAATCCACGACTGGTCCCATGGAATGTCAATAACGATTGTTCTGATTCTATGATCGAATCCACGACTTTATCTCATAGAATAACAATAACGATATTATCTCATTAATCTGATTTCATGATCGAATCCACAGCTGATCTCATAAATGGTAATAGATAAATCCTAATTACTCCGATTCTATGGTCGAATCTACGATCCCATGGAATGGTAATGCTCACTTTATTATTCTGAATTCGTAGTCGAATCCTCGGCTGATCCTATGAATTAATAATAAACATCTTATTGCTCAGTTTTGTGAATTATTCTCCACCGAATTCCACAATTAATAATAAATAATCAGCAACCGGGCGTCTGAGCTACCTCTAAGTAAGTCCCGATTCAAATGGTGAAGGTGTATTCAACGATGATACACTAACAGTCACCGTACGAACGATTATTTCAAAAATATAACGAAACGATGAACCTATGCAAAATAGAGAAGAAAATAATAAATAATTAAAAATATTGACCAGGGTGCTAGGAGCACGGACACACGACCGACCGACCGTGTCGTGGTCAATCCCACGCCAATTTTATATTTTTAATGCATTTTTATTATTTTCCATGATTTGATGAAAATTCTCTCATTTTATCAAATCTCCTTCGTCTTAAGGAAACTCCTCGGTTTCATGGTACTTCCATAAATCCATACAAAATAATATAAAATTAAGGAAAGGAGTGTGGGACGTGACCATTGGCCAACCGGCCGTGCCGTTGTTCCAACCGGCCCCACACCCACGGTTTCTTATTATATTATTATTATTATTATTTCTCTAATTTCATGAAAAAACTCCTTAATTTCATGGTATTTTTCCACAAATCATCAAATAATAATAAAATAAATTATGAAAACTTGTGGGACCGGGCCTTGGCCGGCCGGCCATGCCCTAGCCGGTCCCACACACCCCTTTTTTTTATTATTTTATTATTAGCCACACACCCCTTTTTTTTATTATTTTATTATTAGTTTTCCTTGAATTCATCAAATTCCTTGATTTCATGGTATTTCTCTCAAATTAGGAAAAATTCCCTCAAATCATCAAAATACCTAAAAATATTAAAAAATTAGGAAAACTCGTGGGACCAGGCCCTAGCCGTCCGGCCATGCCTTCCACGGTCCCACACGCCCTTGTTTTTTATTACTTTAATATTTTTTGCTTCCTTGAACTCATGAAAACTCCTTCAATTCATGGAAACTCCCTAAATTCATCAAATTTCTCAAAATTCATGAATTTTTCATAAAATCATTATAAAATTAGGGAAACTCGTGGGACCGGGCCCTAGCCGGCCGGCCATGCCTTCCACGGTCCCACACGCCCTTGTTTTATTATTTTAATATTTTTTGCTTCCTTGAACTCATGAAAACTCCTTCAATTCATGGAAACTCCCAAAATTCATCAAATTTCTCAAAATTCATGAATTTTTCATAAAATCATCAAAATATTATAAAATTAAGGAAAAGGCACCACGGGATCGTGGTCACGACCGGCCGACCATGCCTTGACCACGGCGGTCCCATGCCTCCTCATTCCTTATTTTATAATTATTTTTCATCATCTCATGGTGTTTTCCTCAGTTTCGTCGAAACCCTAATTTTGGCATATTTTCTCGAATGGATGCTCAATTGCACTCCATAAAATATCAAAATTCTCAGGACTGAGACGCGGACGCCTTGGGGACACGAGCACGCTATCTTGACCGACCAAGATTGGTGCTCGTATTAGGTCTACAACTCTCCCAAACACTTTGGATTTTCATGAAGTGATCGTCAGGCGGTCACGTGACAACCCAGGGCCGATTTCAATACACCATGGTCGGTCCCTCGCCTCGTCATAATTAATTAGGTTTTCTCACCTAAGGCTCAGAAGAGCATTTTCGAATAAATGATTAAACCAGCATTTAATCATTCTTTCACCAACAAATCGTTAACTCTTCAAGAGTTCTTCGTATTTGCTCACTTGAGCATATGGAAACTACATGGTTGATCCACGGTCCCATGTAATCGCTCCCTCCTTCGTCCCATGGTTAAAATTCTGACGAACCATGAATTGATCATCAATTGATCAAATTAGGGTTTCTGAATCCAAGGATCATCATTCCAGATTCCAACCTTAATAATTTTATGACGACCTCATGGTCATTAATTTTATTAATTATGCTCGGTTCAACGACCAGTATTCTAATTAATATTTTTGGTACGCTGCCAATAATCCATCAGATGAGCAACACATGCTCAGACGATCAAATATTCAACAATTCATCACATGAGCAACACTTGCTCAGATGATAAATATTTGCTCAAACCAAGGAATATTGGTTCAACAATCAATATTCAACGATCCATCGAATGAGCAATACTTGCTCACTTCATCGTAAGAACTATACCTCTGTCTCATGACATGTTCAATTCATGAGTTTCAGAACATCATGTTCAACTCAACGATACATGGACTCATCGTCCCATCAAACCACGAAGTCATCAATTGACTAACAACCACGAGACGTCAATCGTGTCACTTGGGGGATATCACTTAGGGTTTTGGTCTGGCGGTCTACGGCACGTGTGTTCAAACACACGATGGAATGTGAGCAAGTCGTGCAATCAGTTGAAGGAATTCACGAGGTAGTGGGTGGAAAATCGACCAAGTCTCCACACGTTGAGCAACTGGTTTCAAACACGATCTCCACTTCCCCACTCCTTGATTCCATCAACTGTCACACTTCATGGAATCATGGTGTCTAAATTCCAGCAATATAAATAAGTCTCTGAATCATGATTGAATCATCACAGTATCATCAATCTCACGATCGACAACACGAGATCATCAACTCATCAATTGAGCAACTACTCTCAATTGAGCAATTTCAATCACTCAGAGCTTATCATATTCAGAATTCACACACCCACAATCTTTGATTACCATTGATTCCAACATTTCTCAGCTTCCCTCCTACAGATCAACCCATCCTCTCTTGTGACCGAATTTACTCTGGAACGGTCATTGTCTTGATTTAGGCCGGAGTACTACAGATTGATCTCTCGAATCTAAAGCACCCCCTTTGCAGCGGTGCATCTGTGTGAGGTTTAACATTTCGCTCGGTTCGAGGAGTCTCCTCCGTACGGTCGTCTCCTCAACTTAAAAACCAGCAAATCGTTTTTCCCCATCTACAGATTGGCGACCACAGTGGGAGTCATCTCTCGGTTGCAATCTAACAATCTCACAAGATGGTTGGTCTTAGGACTAATTCAACTAATTCAGATCAGAATATTTCAAACGGCAACATTCCTCATGTTACACCTGGCGGCATGGAAGGCAGAGGGATCCCGACTTTGGCAGAGTTGGCTCAAATCCTAGAGGTCCATACCAGGAACATGGACCTGATGAAGGAGACGATAAACCACATCCTCGACTTTCTCATCAGATTAACATCCGAGTTAGGCGGTATCTCCGCTCCAGAAGCCTCAACACCGGGGACTGAAGCGTCATCTGACCCTCAAATCAACAGCTTCACCACATACGAGAAGCCGGTGGAACAAGAGGTCACACATTTGATTGAAAATCTATGTGAACTCCTGCACTTCTCCAGGGATCAGCGCACAGACACATTTTCAGCACTCAACCAGATATCATCCAGCGTGCAAATAACGCCACCAACACCATCAGTTGAAGAAGTCTCCCTAGTGCCTGGCATTCGATCGACAACATCTCTTTTGGAGAAGAAGATCGCATGACGGATGAAGGACACAACCGAGCATTGTATGTCACTGGTTTCATCAAAGGCACCGAATTTAGAAGAGCTCTTGTTGACACCGGTGCTTCCACCAACATTGTCACTATGAAGACTCTCAGGATGGCCAGATTCCCACAAGGTAAAATCGTTCGCTATCCCATCCTAATGACAGGATTTGAAGGAAGTCAAAGCCATACATATGGATATGCATACATAGATTTGAGGGTGGGGCCGATTCGATCGAAAGCAAAGTTTCATGTGATCGAGCAAGAACCTGACTACCACATAATACTGGGACGCCCATGGCTCCATGATAACAAGGTGGTTCCTTCAACATACCATCAATGCATGAAGGCCCTGCTCGACAACAAGATCGTTCGCATTCCGGCTTCATCATATCCTTATGCTCCCGTCTATGATACTGAGTTCCTTGAATCTCAAAAAGGCGTCCCGGAACCTCCAAGCAGGATTCGCAGTACTCCACTTCCAAGCTGGAAGACTATCGAGAAGGCTGATAACGATCCGTCATCCTCAGCTGCTAAAATGATCAAGTCACCTACTGCACCTACTAAACGCCATAATGATCAAGTCTCAACTCCAGGGACAAGCTTCACGACCGATCGAGACGTAGAAGGGAGAGTCATTTATCGCCGACGGAAAGATTAGCAATTAATCGGGGAGAACGATGAAAAGTCTCCCCACCATGAAGAATCGTGTCAGAGTGAGCTATCACTTGAAGAAGAAGTCCAAGATTCCCCACGACAACTACATGACGGCACTGACTCTACCACTGACGATCTTGAAACAATCAACATTGGGACTGAAGACGATCCAAGGCCAATCCTGATCAGTTCAGCGCTATCACCAGAGGAGCGGACCGAGCTGGTAAAATTATTGAAAGAATATCAAGATGTCTTCGCCTGGACGTACGAAATCGGGTCTGGATGACAAACTCGTCACCCATCACCTGCACATCGTCCCTGGTTCCAAAGCTGTCAAACAACCGCCCAGACAATTTAGACACGAAGTCGAGGAGCAAATCAAGGTCGAAATCCAGAAACTGTTGGCAGCAGGGTTCATCAAGCCTATTCTTCATCCAACGTGGCTAGCAAATGTGGTACCTGTTAAGAAGAAAAATGGTCAAATCAGATGTTGTGTACTTCAGGAACTTGAATAAATGTTGTCCAAAGGATGATTTTCCTCTACCCAACATTGACATGCTCGTCGATGCAACCAGTGGTCACGGTATGTTCTCATTCATGGACGGCTATAGTGGGTACAACCAGATCAAGATGTATGAACATGACGCCAACAAGACTGCGTTCCGTACTCCCATTGGGAATTTTCACTACACTGTGATGCCCTTTGGATTAAAGAATGCTGGTGCCACCTATCAACGAGCCATGACTGCCATATTCCACGACATGATGCACAAGCAAGTAGAAGACTATGTTGATGATGTGGTGGTAAAATCGAAGACTCGAGCATCTCATCTCGAAGTTCTAAGGCAGGTGTTTGAAAGTGCAGAGAATACAAATTAAAAATGAATCCTTTAAAGTGCGCATTCGGAGTTTCTTCCGGAAAATTCTTAGGATTCCTGGTCACGGCTGAAGGGATCAAAGTCGACCCAGACAAGGCAAAAGCTATTACCACCATGCCTCCTCCACGTACCGTGAAGGAACTACAGAGCTTTATGGGCAAGGTAAATTATATTCGACGCTTCATTCCTGGATTAGCTCAACTCATTGCTTCGTTCACACCTCTGCTGAAGAAAGGAGCAAGCTTCACCTGGACAGCTGTTCAACAAGAAGCTTTCCATAAAATACAACAGATATTATTGTCACCGGCCGTCATGAGGTCTCCAGTGCAGGGACGACCTCTGATTCTTTACACAGCCTCCAGTGACGTCGCCATCGGCGCACTCCTCGCTCAGGAAGACGACGAAGGCGTCGAACGACCGATTTACTACTTCAGCCGCACAATGAGAGATGCTCAACTCCGATATCCAAAGGCCGAAAGGGCATGCCTGGCATTGGTACATGCAATCCAGAAGTTCAGACATTACTTACTATCTAACAGGGTCGTACTCATCTCCAAAGCTGATCCCATAAAGTTCTTGCTATCAAAGCCAGCCTTGATAGGAGACCAGCGAAGTGGCTACTCCAGATGTCAGAATTTGACATAGCTTGCACGCCACCTAAAGCCATCAAAGGTCAAGCGGTCGCAGACTTGCTCGCCGCTTTTCCAGGGGAAGACACAACAACACTACATGAAGAAGTGCCCGGCGAATTCCCAGACATCTTGGTCATCAAGGAAGAAACATGGCTTCTATACTTTGATGGATCTGCCACCCCTAGTAGTGACACCGGAGGAGCGGGCATAGTGCTGGTGTCTCCATCTGGTGAAGTTTTCTCACATTCGTTCAAGTTGGATTTCCACTGCACCAACAACTCAGCGGAATATGAAGCCTTCCTATTAGGATTATCCTTGGCCAAGCAAGCAGGAGCACACACCTCGAGATAAGGGGAGATTCAAAATTATTGGTCAACCAGATGAATGGAACGTATTCTCTCAAAGAAATCACACTTGCTCCATTCAGAACCGAAGCTCAGCGACTGTTGACCTATTTTGCTGAAACGATCGTCCATACTGGACGGACTAACAATAGGCATGCTGATTGCCTAGCAACTCTCGCCTCCAAGCTGCAATTCGAAGGAGCACAGAAAACGATCACTGTACAGGGCGTACAGTATCTTCAACTTGGCTCACTCAGATCGAAGACATTCCAGCGAACGATTGGCGAGCACCCATCATTCATGAATTGAGCAGCTCTATTCAGAAGGCCAAGTCAGCCTCAAGGAATTGAAGAACTACTTCTTGCTTCATGGAGGGCTATACTATCGAAACCCTGATGGATCTCTATCACGATGTCTTGGGAGCGACGAAGCGGAAGAACACTCAAGCGCATACATGAGAAGTCTTGGGCAAACGTTAGTGGTAACACTTTACAGAAAGCTTCAAAGAATGGGGTACTACTGGCCATCCATGGAGACTCAGTCAAGAGCTTTACAAGGATCTTGTCCTGATTGCCAAACACCTCCTCATCACTTGGAGGTTTTGACGGTCCACCACACTGGGGACTGGAGGGAGCCTTACATCAAATACCTCCGGGACAACGAACTACCACTGGAAAAGAAGCAAGCAGTCAAACTCATTCAGAAAGCTAAGAGATTCGTCTATCTCGATGGGATCTTATACCGCAAAAGCTTTGGTGGAAATTTACTGAGGTGCTTAGCCGAACATGAAATCCCTACAATCCTGAAGGAAGTACATGATGGAGAACATCAAGGAAAGAGGAAACTATTTCTTCAAATTCATGAGAAATATTATTGGCCAACCATGGAAGATGATGCAGCCGCACACGTTCAGAGGTGTCACCAATGCCAAACCCATGGTAATCTCATCCACACTCCTTGTCTCCCGTTGAATTCTGTGAATAGTGTGGCATTTCTACATCTGGGGACTAGATATCATTGGGAAGATCAATCCAGCATCTTCAAAACAACATGAATACATCATCACTGCGACAGAGTACTTCACCAAGTGGGTCGAAGCTATTCCCCTTCGAAGCACCACTGGAGTTACAATTGCCGCCTTCATCAAAGAGCACATGATATGCAGATTCGGAGTTCCTAAGCATATCATCACAGATAACGGAAATCATTTTTCCAATCAAGATGTTGAGAAGCTACTCAATAAATATGGGATCAAACAAATATTCTCCACGCCTTACTATCCACAAGGAAATGGTCAAGCAGAAAGTACCAACAAGACTTTGGTCAAGATTATCAGTCGGACGATTCATGACAATCCTCGATCATGGCATGAGCAATTACCCATGTCTCTATGGGCTTACAGAACTGCACCAAGGAGCTCGATCGGTACTTCGCCATATTCTCTTGTCTATGGAGCCGACGCCATACTTCCAGCAGAAATCAAAGTTCCCTCAGCCAGGATTGCAGCATCCAGTGGTGTACAATGGGATGAGGCCGAAATCTCCAGATCAAGAATCGCTGAGCTAGATATGCTGGAATCAAGGAGAACCAAAGTGGAAAAATATGTGGAAGCTTACAAACAGAGGATCTTCAGAGCCTACAACAAAATGGTAAGACCTCGAACATTTCAAGTAGGAGATTTGGTATTAAAGACGGCAAAGCACATTCAACAAGACATGTCCGCTCCTAAGTTCTCTCCTAAATGGTAAGGGCCATATGTTGTTATCAAAGCAGTGTCTAGCGGGTACTACAAAATTTTAGCAATCAATGGAGGAAAAGAAGGAGACATCATCAATGGCAAATGGCTCAAAGCTTATTATGCCTGATCCATGAAACAAACTACCTCTTCATCATTTCAAGCATTTTCAAAAATGTAATTTCATTCCTCCAAAGAGCATACGAATGCTCCTTTGTTCATTAAACATTTCATAAATGAGCAAAATTCGTTCATACCATGATCAACTGTTTCACCTAACTAGAAACTCAGATTTACTCAAAAAACAACAACCACAAATGCTCACTCAGAGCAAACCATCCAGCAACGGATAATCCCTGTAAGAAGCCTCATCAAGCTTCTTCTGAAAAATCTTGGTCTTTGCCTTCAAGTCTTCGACTGCTTTCTCAACCCTTGCTGACTCAAGAGCCAGTATCCTCTCCTCATCCAGTAAAGCTGCATTCATGGAAATTGCATCAGCAGCCTCTGTCGCCTTATGAACCTTAATTATCTCAATACGACGACGGAGCCAGCTTACATTGAATCGCAATATCTCACAATTTGAGATCATTTCATCCCATTGGTGCAGTTCATGGTTTTTGACATCTCGCAAGTGCATCTGATTCATTTCCTCGATGATCGTCAATAGCCCGGTACCGTGGTTAAAAGGGTTAGAAGAAAACCTTTCCACACTTCTGTGGTAGCAATGTGACCATACTTCTTCCAGATCTTGGTATACAAAGACGCATGAAATTTGGGAACCACAAATCCGCCGACCATTTCATTATCTGGGAAGGTATTAATCAATGGGGCTTCGAATAAAAGTCCAGCAGTTGGGTATTCACGAGCATGGAAACCGTCGCTGGTCTCCACGGATCCTACAGAATCTTCACATGCCTGGTTACTGCTTTCCTCAACCTCAACCACGGTCACGGACTTTCCACTCTTTCGTCGTCTAGCATCGACGACGACACAGACATACGCCTACAATGAAACTAAGGAGTGTTAATCCCGGGATTCAGTACAATCTCAAGAGTCATAGGATTCCTTAAAGACGATCCATCTTCAGCACGAGCCGATCCATACCGGGCAGGAGCTCTAACAGTCCGCTTAGGCCTTGCATTATGAGGAGTATCATTCTTCTTACAGTCCTACGACAAATCATTCTCTTGTGATCAACAATCTCGATTGAACAAAGACAAGAAAGGGGAAGAAGAAGAAGTGTACAACTTACTAAGATAGACGTTGCTATTTCACGTTTCGACCGAAGATCATCTTGAAAAGAAATGCTATTGCTCGACATGACGGAAAGAGGTTAGGATCAAAACCTCTCTGCACGATGAAACTGACTCAGGAATGAAAGAAATATTTGCGTGGATCATAGATTTGGAGTCTTGAAGATATATATATATATATATATATATCAGGCGATAGTCATATAGTCAACTCAGTTACGAGTTTCACTGGAACCCTAGGATTCAAAGATCGATACCGAAGACGCGGAGGAAAATAACACACTGGGGACTGAACATCACGGGTCAAAGGATAGGCCACGCGGCCTTGTACACGTCATGAATTCTCGGTCGTGTGTTACTTCTCATGAAAATCGACAAGTCATGATGAATTTGGATATATGGACATTGGTCCATGTCATGGATTTGAAGAAATCGATGTTAACAAAATGTTCATCATTCAGAAGAAAAGTCTAATTGAAGTAAAGTCGTTTAAACAGTCAAAAGAAAGATATCCACTATGAAGACTAAAAGGGAATGCTCTAACATCTAAAGAAGATGGAAGTAAAACTACTCGTTCGACTCATCCGAATTGTAAGCTTCAACATCACTGTCCTTCTCGGAATCATATTCTTCAGAGTCACTGTTAGAATCATTGGTGAAGTCCGGTGGACGGAAGATAACATCATCATCTGAATCCGAGCTATCTTCTGCTGCAGCTTCAGCTTCAATTTTCTTCATCGTCCTCTGATGCTCTCTTTCATATCGATCGGGCTTAATGTAACGCTCGGATGGTTCCCCTGTGATCTCTCCTTCAGAAGCATCAGCATCAGAATCAGAAGGCACCCCATCCAAGAATTGACGCTTCTCCTCAACCCTCTGTCTCTTACGCCGGGTGCGATCTTTTTCACGTTGACGGACATCCTCCTTTTTGTCTTCAGCTCTTTTCTTTTCGAGTTCAACAAAAGAGACTCTTCGCTCGCCCAAAGGAACATTAGGCTTCGCCCCTTCCTGGGTAACCCTAGCCTTTGATTTCGCTACAGGAGCGTCAGAATCCTCATCAGAAGAGCCAGAGGAATAAGAGGAATACCAGTAATCGTAATTGCTGTTATTGTTGGTCGACATTTTCTGGAACCGGAAGATCAAAGATTACTACCATGTAAACAAACCAACATCAGCAAAAAATGGTATCTCTTAACTCTTACCTTTTATACTTCCACGAACAATAGTGATAGTAATGCTAGAGTTAACACCTCAAAATCGTTCGTCTTTTCGAAAACTGCAAAAAACGAACGAATCTTTATTAATTTCGAAACTGATTTTTCATATAATCACGAACACAATTTTTATAATGCGAACATTCACACAACTGACCTATGAAGTTCATAACAATAAAGTATTTCATCATAAATATATTGTTTATCTTCGAAGGTTCCTCAAAACCCACGTTTCTGATTTTTCGAAAAAACAACAATTAATGCAACATTGCTTACATAAATTCTCAAGAATTTTATCTAATGAAAACAAATTCATGCAAATAAAATATACCATCATACATATAATAAAGTTTATTTCAAAAAATATTGTGAAAGCTCACATCTCATACATATAATAAAGTTTTGTATTTACATGAAAGCTCATAAGCAAAATTTTATCACTGGACACAAGTTCATCATACATATTTTCCTTCGTGTCATCCTTATTTGTCTTTAAAACGACGGATTATTCCGCTTTCATGAAAATTCACTTCTTTTATGATAAAACCTTGGTACACATGAAAGCTCATAAACTAAGTTTTATCACTGAACCTAGGTTCATATACTAAAAAAAAAATCTCTCCTAAATCAGGGATTATAGTTAGTTTACAAAACTAACGATCGAACGAACATACGTTTACAAAAAACTAGGGTTTTTCATAAAACTCACACCAATTGTATAGACATGTATATGATCTCAACATGATCACTTCATGAAATTCATGTAAACAACAGCAAAAAAAAAAAAAAACAAAAAAAAAACGCTCACCTGGTCGGCGCCGGTCGGCGGCGATCGGAGCTTCGGCAAAAACTTCCTGCTGCTGGCGTGATGAAGATGAAGAGTTGATCAAGGTGCTGGTCGTGTGAGGGAGGAATAAAAAAAAAGAGGGATTAATCCCTTTTATATCAATTTTTATTTCCAAAACCTAATTTTCTAAGGATTTCCTTCTTGGGCCCGACCCGCGAATCTTAACCGACCACGGACTCGTCGTCCAAACCAACGGTTCAACACCAATTTATGCTCATCAAACGACGCTCCAATCATGACAGTGAAGCCTTCATCAAGTCGTAGTTTTCTCATGCTCTCTAAATCCGGTAACGTCTCAACTTATGACTAAGTTCAATTACTGGTATTATTGTTTATGGCTGAAAAATCGCCATTTAATGCTGACTGAGGAACACAACTTTCCTCAGTAAGTAGGGGACTTAATGTAGATGGTGGATTTTCGACAAAGGCTAAAATCATAAACTCATAATTATACGAAGCTCTGATTCAGCAATCAGACGTGAGTATCGAGACACGACTCTCTCATCGAATTCTCAACGGAGAGTACTTTCTCTCAGAGTACATGTAGATATGTAGTCTCACAACTGGACAACGACATATCTCATGAATACTGAACACTTTCAGTGATTATTTCTATATAGTATCACGAGATGGACGGCTCTTAGACAGCTTGCTCTGCTAGTATAGAGCGATAACGTCTTCAGGAACAGACAACAAGTTTACCCTGACTATATAAAGGATATGACTTACCGACAAGCTCATATCGGGATAATTAATGCTCCTACACAGCTTGCACTGCTAGCATAGATCCACAAGGTTAATTATTCCTAATTGCTCCTATTCCATGGTCGAATCCACGACTGGTCCCATGGAATGGCAATAACGATTGTTCTGATTCTATGATCGAATCCACAGCTTGATCTCATAGAATAGCAATAACTATATTATCTCATTACTCCGATTTCATGATCGAATCCACAGTTGGTCTCATAAATGGTAATAGATAAATCTTAATTACTCTGATTCTATGGTCGAATCTACGATCCCATGGAATGGTAATGCTCACTTTATTATTCTGAATTCGTAGTCGAATCCTCAGCTGATCCTATGAATTAATAATAAACATCTTATTGCTCAGTTTTGTGAATTATTCTCCACCGAATTCCACAATTATTAATAAATAATCAGCAACCGGGCGTCTGAGCTACCTCTAAGTAAGCCCCGATTCAAATGGTGAAGGTGTATTCAACGATGATACACTAACAGTAACCCAACAAACGAGTATTTCAAAAATACAACGAAACGATGAACCTATGAAAAATAGAGAAGAAAATAATAAATAATTAAAAATATTGACCAAAGTGCTGGGAGCACGGACACACGACCGACCGACCGACCGTGTCATGGTCAATCCCACGCCAGTTTTATATTTTTAATGCATTTTTATTATTTTCCATGATTTGATGAAAATTCTCTCATTTTATCAAATCTCCTTCGTCTTAAGGAAACTCGTCGGTTTCATGGTACTTCCATAAATCCATAAAAAATAATATAAAATTAAGGAAAGGAGTGTGGGGCGTGACCATTAGCCAACCGTCCATGCCTTGGTCCCAACCGGCCCCACACCCACGGTTCCTTATTATTTTATTATTATTATTATTTCTCTAATTTCATGAAAAAACTCCTTGATTTCATGGTATTTTTGCACAAATCATCAAATAATAATTAAAATAAAATAAATTATGAAAACTTGTGGGACTGGCCCTTGGCCGGCCGACCATGCCCTAGCCGGTCCCACAAGCCCCTTTGTTTTATTACTTTATTATTAGTTTTCCTTGAATTCATCAAATTCCTTGATTTCATGGTATTTCTCTCAAATTAGGAAAAATTCCCTCAAATCATCAAAATACCTAAAAATATTAAAAAATTAGGAAAACTCGTGGGACCAGGCCCTAGCCGGCCGGCCATGCCTTCCACGATCCCACACACCCTTGTTTTTTTATTATTTTAATATTCTTTGCTTCCTTGAACTCATGAAAACTCCTTCAACTCATGGAAACTCCCTAAATTCATCAAATTTCTCAAAATTCATGAATTTTTCATAAAATCATTATAAAATTAGGGAAACTCGTGGGACCGGGACCTAGCCGGTCGGCCATGCCTTCCACGGTCCCACACACCCTTGTTTTATTAATTTAATATTTTTTCCTTCCTTGAACTCATGAAAACTCCTTCAATTCATGGAAACTCCCAAAATCCATCAAATTTCTCAAAATTCATGAATTTTTCATAAAATCATCAAAATATTATAAAATTAAGGAAAAGGCACCACGGGACCATGGTCACGACCGGCGGACCATGCCTTGAACACGGCGGTCCCACGCCTCCTCGTTCCTTATTTTATAATTATTTTTCATCATCTCATGGGGTTTTCCTCAGTTTCGTCAAAACCCTAATTTTGGCATATTTTCTCGAATGGATGCTCAATTGCACGCCAGAAAATATCAAAATTCTCAGGATTGAGACAAGGACGCCTTGGGGACATGAGCATGCTATCTTGACCGACCAAGATTGGCTCTTTGGCTCACGGAAGCCGGTCCCATCAATTTTCACAGTTTTGACCTAATTTGCACAACTGCTCGTATTAGGTCCAAAACTCTCCCAAACACTTTGGATTTTCATGAAGTGATCGTCAGGCGGTCACGGGACAACCCAGGGCCGATTTCATGACTCCATGGTCGGTCCCTCGCCTCGTCATAATTAATTAGGTTTTCTCACCTAAGGCTCAGACGAGCATTTTCGAATAAATGATTAAACCAGCATTTAATCATTCTTTCACCAACAAATCATCAACTCTTCAGGAGTTCTTCGTATTTGATCACGTGAGCATATGGACACTACATGGTTGATCCACGATCCCATGTAATCGCTCCCTCCTTCGTCCCATGGTTGAAATTCTGACGAACCATGAATTGATCATCAATTGATCAAATTAGGGTTTCTGAATCCAAGGATCATCATTCCAGATTCTAACCTTAATAATTTTATGACGACCTCATGGTCATTAATTTTATTAATTATGCTCGGTTCAACGACCAGTATTCTAATTAATATTTTTGGTACACTGCCAACAATCCATCAGACGAGCAACACATGCTCAGACGACCAAATATTCAACAATTCATCACATGAGCAACACTTTCTCAGATGATAAATATTTGTTCAAACCAAGGAATATTGGTTCAACAATCAATATTCAATGATCCATCGAATGAGCAATACTTTCGCACTTCATCATAAGAACTATACCTCTGTCTCATGACATGTTCAATTCACGAGTTTCAGAACATCATGTTCAACTCAACGACTACATGGACTCATCTTCCCATCAAACCACGAAGTCATCAATTGACTAACAAACCACGAGACGTCAATCGTGTCACTTGGGGGATATCACTTAGGGTTTTGGCCTGGCGGTCTACGGCACGTGTGTTTAAACACACGATGGAATGTGAGAAAGTCGTGCAATCAGTTGAAGGAATTCACGAGGTAGTGGGTGGAAAATCGACCAAGTCTCCACACGTTGAGCAACTGGTTTCAAACACGATCTCCACTTCCCCACTCCTTGATTCCGTCAACTGTCACACTTCATGGAATCATGGTGTCTACAATTCCAGCAATATAAATAAGTCTCTGAATCATGATTGAAGCATCAACAGTATCATCAATCTCAAGTATTATCGACAACACGAGATCATCAACTCATCAATTGAGCAACTACTCTCAATTGAGAAATTTCAATCATTCAGAGCTTATCATATCTAGAATTTACACACCCACAATCTTTGATTACCATTGATTCCATACATTTCCCAGCTTCCCTCCTACAGATCAACCCATCCTCTCTTGTGACTGAATTTACTCTGGAACGGTCATTGTCTTGATTTAGGCCGGAGTACTACAGATTGATCTCTCGAATCTAAATCACCCCCTTTGCAGCGGTGCATATGTGTGAGGTTTAACATTTCGCTCGGTTCGAGGAGTCTCCTCCGTGCGGTCGTCTCTTCAATTCCTTAAAAACCAGCAAATCGTCCTATCTACATATATATACAAAATTTTGTCACAAGATGAAGATATGACCGGGACTCAGAATTCCACCAGACTTCAATTTCATGCAGTTTAAATACCAAATATGGGTCCGTATAGCAAATGTCCTCCGGGGTGCCTTTAGCAGTTTTTCGAGCTGAATTTTCCAAAAATGTTTATTTCCCAAAAATACCTACAAGCACACAAAACACCATAATAAGTACAAAATCGAGTACCAACATAGAGAAAATTGAGGACAACTTAGACACAAAAATGTGTCTATCAGTAGCATCCTCAGTTGTGGAGTTAATCCACTTGATAAGTAGTTGGTATACTGTTCTGCCATGTCTGGTGATGCTCCTTGTGTTAAGTATAGCAGTTGGGTAAATAACAATCTGACCAGCATCATCCACTACTGGAAGTTGAGAAGAACGGACATGATTCTAGCCAATGCACTTCCTGAACTGTGAGACATGAAAAACAGGGTGTATTCTGGAGCTGAGAGGCAGTTGAAGCTTGTAAGCCACTGATTCTATCTTTTAGATGACCTGAAAAGGGTATAATACCTTGCACAGAGTTTTAAATTTCTCCTAATAACAATGGATTATTATTTATAGGGTTGAAGCTTCACGTACAATGCATCACCTACCTCAAAAGTTCTGTTTATTCTCCTCTTATCAGCATAATGTGTCATCCTTTCTTGAGCCTTGTGGAGGGTTTCCTTTAAAATATCTAAGTTAGTATCCCTTCGTTGTAAGTAGTCTTCAACAGCTAAAACATAGGTAATGGTTGTGGAGGGAAAAGCAAGATGAGGTGGTTCATAGCCATATAGCCTTGAATGGGCTCATCTTGAGGCTAGTGTGAAAGTTAGTGTTATACCACCATTCTGCCAGTGGAAACCACTTGAACCAATTCTTAGGCCTACGACCAGTCATACATCTGAGATAATTCTCTAAGCATGCATTAACTCTCTCTATTTGTCTATCTGATTGAGGATGATACGCGGTGCTGAGATTTAAGCTGGTGCTCAGAGATCTTGCCAAAAAAAAACTGGTGAAGACTTTGTCTCTATCAGATACAATGGAAAAAGAAAGGCCATGTAATTTGAATACCTGATTAATGAACTCCTTAGATACAATGATGGCAGCATAGGGATGTATAAGGGCAATGAACTGTGCATACTTAGTTAGCCTGTCATCAACCACCATGATTACAGTTTTTCTGTCACTTGCAGGAAGTCCCTCAATGAAGTCCATGGATATATGTTGTGATGCTTGCTCAGGGATGGGGAGAGGTTGTAGTAAACCAGCAGGATGTGTATGCTCTCCCTTATTCCTTTGGCAGACATCACAAAAATATATTTTTTCATGTTGGGCCAGAAGAAATAATCTTTTGCCCTAACATATATAGATACCTTAAATGCCAGAGTGTCCACCAATTGCAGAAGAATGGACAAAAGCCACAATGGTTTGTCTTGTATTGGCACCACTACGAACATATAACCTATTCTTGTTTCTCAAAATGCCTTCAGAGTATGTGAAGTTTGGACAGATGATTGGTTGATCAGTAGTTGAGGAAGAAGCATTTGCACATTTAGATCAGATTCATAGCTGGAGATAATGTTTGAAGCCCATATCGGTGTGGAGGTAACTAAGAAATTGCATTCACCCTGCAGATGTGGTCTTCTAGACAAGGCATCAACCACTTTATTTTCTTCCCCTTTTTTATATCTGATTTCATAATCAAAACCTAGCAACTTTATCAACCATTTTGCTGAAGAACTGTAGAAATTTTTTGTTCTAGAATGTACTTATACTTTGATAGTCTGTTGAAATGATAAAGTGATATCCTTGTAAGTAATGCCTCCATCTTGTTACTGCTTGTGCAATGGAAATCATTTCCTTATCATATGTGGATAAGGCACTAGCTTTTGGTCCCAGAGGCTGGATAAAGAAAGCAATTGGTTTTCCTTCTTGAATTAATATAGAACCAATACCATTATCACAAGCATCAGCTTCAAGAATTAATGAATTCTTTAGAGAAATCAGGTAGATCTAGAATCGGTGTAGTGGACATGGCTGTTTTAGTTGTTGAAAAGCAGTGGTAGCAGCTGGTGTCCACTAAAATGCATTTTTTTTCTTCTTCTGAGTAGGTCTTTCAGTGGCCTACTTATAATGCCATAGTTCTTGACAAATTTCCTGTAATACCTAGTCAATCCAAGAAAACCTCTTAACTCTTTTATAGTTGTAGGAGTAGGCTAAGTAGTCATACCTAAAACCTTACCTGAGTCAGCTTTGACACCTTCAAAAGAGATAATGTGACCCAAATATTCTAGCTCTTGTGGACCAAAGCAGCACTTTGATAAATTTGCAAACAATTGGTGTTGTCTTAAGATACTCAAGGTGATCTCCAAATGTTTGATATGTTCCTCCAAGCTTGGACTATACAAAAGAATGTCATCAAATAATACAAGGATGAAATGTCTTAAGTGGTCTTGAAAAATCTCATTCATAAGAGCTTAGTGTTAGAGCATAGCTCGGTTGAACCCACCAAGCGTTGGTATGTCAAGTTTGGTTGTCATATTTTAGTGAGCCAAAACTCATTTAAGAGTCGCTTGATTATGTACTAGAGTCAACTTCGTATATGTTAGCTTGAAAGTATTAGGATATGAGACATTATAAGTATTGCGAAGACTTGAAGAAGTGAAGAAGTAAGGCGCTACAATGACAACATCATCCTTCCACTTGAGGTTAGTGATATTTGACTTGAACTGTTTCATTCCCTAACATATCTTTCAAGTCGTGCATATTGAAAACAAAACTGCGAAGCATGAATGACTATACTCGAGTTAGACATAGTATTAAGGAATACAATACGAGGTTTATTGCTTAACCATAAAACTTTGTAGATAAGACATCGACATAATCGTTTGAATGCTATTTTGATTATGTATGGGTATAAGGTGAAGATTTCATCCTAGGAAACAATGTTTTACATTTGTTTTAAGGAAGTAAATTCATGAACTTGTTTTGTGAATCGAAAGAGAAATCGCCAGGCATTATTGGTATTGTTATTCATTGCATATATTTTGAACTACCAATATGTGTGATTAGTATAACCGCTCATGACTTGTTTATGTTCTTGGTAAAACTATTTACAAAGGCCTGACTTTTGTATTGGTATGACTTTTATTAGTGAAAACGATCTTAAGTAATCACTTGAGATGGTATGATCGATTTAGTGTTACTGGTATGACCGACTCTGGGTAAAGGGGAACCGATCCGAGTAAGAGGTGCAACCTATCACAAAGGGGAATCAATCCTTGTATGAGGTGCAACAAGTTTTTAGCAGAAAGGGGAACCGATCCTATGGACATGTGCAACACGTTTTTAGGCAAAGGGGAACCGATTCAATGGACATGTGCAGCAAGTACAAGTTAGATACCATATATATGTGGGGGAAACGATCCTAGTACCTAGTCAACCGAATTTTGGAAAGCTAGCATGACTATGCACAGTACTCACATTGAGGTAGAATCGAAACTTGTTTTGGTAGAACCGTGAAACCGATGATTTGTGATTGAGTGTTCTTGATCAATCACATAGTTCTTGAAAGTCATATGGACCAATTCTAAACTTATTTGGAAGTGTGGCAAATCGGTTTCAAGATTGTAAGTACGAAAGAGGATTTACCAAGTAAGGATGTCGACATACTTTGAACATGTGCAGTAACGCTTATCTTTAATTGTTCAAAGTTATTCCTTAATAGCTAAAGGAAGAAAATCCCGGATCGAATAAAATAAATTGAGAATCTTTTATTTAAGGTTTTTAATTTTATTTTAGGAAAGTGAAATTAGTAATGTGCATTTACTAGTTGGAGATTTTCCAAGAGATTTTTGGTCAATATTTGGACAAAGCATTTCCAGGAATTATGCGAACCGAATCTGGAATATATTGCATATCTTGAGAATATTTTCGGTTTTGAAAATTCCTTGGTGTCCAAACTTCCTTGGTCTATAAATATGAAGTTTACATTTCGAGCAAACTAATCCTCGTACAACAAGAACTATCTCAGTTGTGCTGCTACTGGTGAAACCTCCTATTCAGAGAGGAGAGAAACCTAATTAGGCGAAATCTCTTACGACCACCCAGTTTAAAGACTTCTTTGGGATTGAGAAGCTCTATTAGTACCGTTGGTGGGAAACTAGATAATTGTGGTTTATCTTTTGTTTTTGGTTGACTAACGGTGGTTGAATTTTGATTGTACCTAGTTTTTTTATGCTTGAGAATCTTCTATTCTGATATAAGATTCACTCAAACTAGATCGAAGTTTCGATGGAGATCTTTAGACTGTTTGTGGATCTAAAGATGTCTTGTGATAATCCATTGTTGACAGACTCCGTTCTGTGCATGATTAATCACAAGAGATTCAAGTTGATTGTGTGTAGGTGTTTATTGAAGATCTAAGAAGATTTGAAGACAAAGAAGACTTTGAAGATTTCTGATTTGGGATTCATAATCTTTGGTGTGCACAATACTTGTTTCGGTAAAAGAGGATCCAACTATAATCGGTTTATCCTTGTGGTAGATTAGATTGATTAGTTGTGTAGATCGGCATCAATAAAATTCTTTGTGATTAAAAGTATTGATTGCAAAGTCTTAACAATTACTTCGGTAGTTGATAAATAAGATAGATCTAAGAACCTGGCGAAGGAGTTTATTGAGATAGACAGAAGATCTTTTTTCGAACTAATATCACTTGGTTGAAAAAAGTTGACACCAAACAGATTTGTTGTTTCTTTAATGTTTGGAATACGAACCAAAGGAATTGTTCCAAGTACGTGACTTATTACAGGTCGGAGGCGTGGGAATACAGACGGAACTAGGTGAACTATAGGTTTAGTTGCTTGGTCTCAACTATACGAAGTTGGTTTGATTTTGTACAACGACTTAATCCTGAGAGTATTCAATTCTGGACAAGGTCCCGGGGTTTTTCTGCACTTGCGGTTTCCTCGTTAACAAATTCTTGCTGTGTCATTTATTTTTATTTTCCGCAATTATAATTGTTGTTATTATAATTTAAATTAAATTACACAAACGTTAATTCCTATTTACTTGATAAGTAATCCTATTGTGTTTGGTTAAGTCCGAACCTTTTATCAAGTAAACATACTTCGTTGTTGTATTGTCTCGATCTCGTATCCGTAAACGATCACACGAAGTGTGAACCGATTTGTTGTATTGTCTTGACTCAGTCCATAGACAATAACTTTCGGAGAAAAGACTTATAGATGGAAAAGTTTTAGATTGAAGTATATTTGGGTACCCTCGTCTTTTCACTTAGAATGTGGCTGGTGCATTTTTGAGACCAAAAGGCATTCTTGAATTCATAATGGCCATGGTGTATTCTGAATGCTGTCTTGTAGATGTCTTCTAAGTAGACCCTGATTTGATGGTAACTAGACCTTATCTATGACAGGAATTGGAAATTAATCCTTTATTTTAATGTTGTTGAGTCTCCTATAGTCTACACAAAATCTCCAAGTGTTGTCCTTCTTTTTGACCAGAGGATTGGAGCAGCAAAAGGACTGTGTCTAGGTTGTATAATACCAGAATTTAATAAGTATTTGATCAAGTTTTCCACCACAGATTTTTGAACATAAGGACATTTATAAGGCCTAAGATTTGGTGGTTCAAAGTTTGGTTTGATTGGTATAGTGTGGTCCAAACTCCTTTGAGGTGGAAGTGAGTGGGTTTTGAGAAAACATCCTGAAATTGTTGTAAGAGAGAGGATATATGTGGTGGTATTGGAGTAGAAAAATTAGTGGTGGAAATAGAAAATAGGTGTCCAAAGAGACCATGAGTGTGTTTACTGAAGAAGGACTTAACTGCATTGCCACTCATCATTGATAGAGAAGACTTCCCATGACATCCAGTAAAGGTGATTTTATTTCCTCTATGCTTAAAAGAAATTGTTAAATTCGAAAATTGAAAATAACATCACCTAGTCGTCTAGCTAATCTACTCCCAACACCATGTCACAACCACCAAGTGGTAGAAGTCATAGTGGAGTACAAAAGTGGTATCCCTACATACTCCATTCAAGCGTAGAACAAACTACAGAGCTGACAGTTTTCTCTCCATTATCCAAGGTGACCAAAATTTGAGATGTGGGTTCTACTGCACAATGTAATTGCTTGGCTTAGTCACTCTCTATGAAACTGTGATTGCTTCATGTGTCAATGAGTACTGAAACGTTTTGCTTCTTGAGAGACCCTAGAATTCTTATAGTTTCTCTATAGAATTGTCCAATGAGAGCATGTAAAGATATTTCTATATTTAATTCCACTGGTGAATTAATATCCTCAGTTGGATGATCTTCTATAATATCCTCAGGTTCCTCTTGTGGTGCAGTATATCAACCATAAATAGTTGTTGTTTTGCACAAATGTGACCTGGTCTGTATACTGCATCACAATTATAAAAAAGACCATGTTGTGTTCTCTTATGGCTTGATCAGGAGTAAATATTTTAATAGGAGGAATGTAAGAGTTGCTGGGTTTAGGTGGTGGTATTGGTGGTGGTTTAAAATGAGATAGTTGAGTGGGGTTGGGGTTGGGTTTGGGAGGAAGTTGTATAGGAGTGACTGTCCTGGATGATGAAAATGTATTGGAGAAGGATTTAGAATGCGGTTTGTAATATATTAGTTGAGCCAGGACAGTTTGTTCTTGCATTCTAGCCAAGGAAAAAGCTCTAAGTGGAGTAGTTGGGTGAAACATGATAACAGAATGTTGACTATCCTCTTCAAGAGCACCAATAAAACTCTTTACAAAATAACTCTCAGGCAAATCAGGGTGTATCCCAAGTAAAAGTGCTTTTGCATATTCGAAAAATTCATCTATAATTGTTTTATGTACCAACAATATTCTTCATTGCTGGGTTTTCAAATCTGAAATAAGCCTGTTCAGTTAATTCAAACCAAGAGATAATATAATGGAAATATTGAAGGTTTTGAATCCATTTTCAGCCTTACAATAGAAATGTATATAAGCCATCTTTACCTTCTGAGTCTCGTCTCTGATGTTGTAAAGCTGAAAATAGTGGTTGCATTTCAGGATCCAACCTCTTGGATTGTCTCCATCAAAAACGTGGGAAATAAATTTTTGGAAGACGATGTTGAGATGAACTTCTAGACCCCATGTGTGTAAGCCAAAGATAGAGCCATCTTCGTCATTACCGAATCTGTTATTAGAAGACTCAGTTCTTTCTGGATCACCAATTTGATGGGTTTTGTGGGAATTTTTTTTCCTACAAAGGACTCCATTTGGGTTTTAATATCCTCATTGGTCATTATTGTCTCCTTTAATGAACGTATCTCAAATTGAATCGATAGATTTGTTGTTGTTGTGCATCATATTTATCCTGTAATTCCTTACAAGTTGGATTTCCACTCCCTCCCGTGATGAAACAGAAAAAGAACGACTCTAGATACCAATTGTTATGTTCTAACTACAATCGACATATGAATCTGAAAATATACATATCAAACCTCACGATCTGAGCCTTCTAGTAAAGATGATAACTAGCCAAATTTTAGAACCAATACTTCCTGGTTTTATATACATTAATCATGGCTGCAAAACACAAGTTTCTCACATATTTAAGACAGTTTAAACCATATCTTAATGAAACCCCCTCCCTGCTCGACACATGTCAAAATCCTACTGATCATAAGGAAAATACTTACTACCACTCGTTAACTACTCACAGCTACCAAGTAGCTTAGGGTCCGTTGGCACACATTTTTTCCTATTACAAGGTAATTGAACTGTAGGTAGTCCAATTACACTGCATTGGATTACACGTAATTAAATTGATGGTGTTTGGCATGTTACATAAGTAATCCTACAATTATTCTCATTCTAAATAGTATTTTAGAAAATTCTAAATTTAAGTATTTTGGGCTCTATTTTGGCATGAGCGATGAGAGATTATTTTTTTCCGGTAAAGGCAAGTAATTTTAGTTTGTTTTTTTTTTGCTAGGAAAAATAATTTCATTAAACCAGAAATGAATTACATTTGTTCAGAGAAAAAATTTGGCTTAATCCAAAACATTCCCCACTGATCCTGGAAATTTTACAGTGTTTGGCTGCAACATCCGCCAAGTGTGTAAACCTTCTATTTAAGAATTCATATCTAATAGAACTAAAGAATTCTAAAAGTGACTTACAGTCATCTAAAATTGAGCCGTTAAACCAACTTAATTGATTATTATTTAAATTCAAGCAATCTAAAACTACTTTCGCATCACTTATAAGACAAATATCGATCTTTCCTTGCGCCTTTGCCCAGAGTACGGCTTCTAAAACAGCAAGGCTTTCAGCTTCTTCTGCGTTCCTTGTTAGACCTGAGATGGTCTTGCACCCGAGGAAGTTTTCTGCAACATCCTCCATGATCAATTCAATACCAGAAATATTAGTATCTTAATCAAAGGAAGCATCACAATATACTATAGTGCAGTCATCAGATATATTATCAACGACATCATCATAGTCCATGCCAATACGTTGAACAGGTGTAGAATCAATCAGAGTAACAACACTATTGAGATATTGTGCAGTGTCGTTCACTAATTTTAGCCATGTTCTAGCAGTAGTATGATGATTAAGAGAAATATTCTGAAAAACAAAAGAACACCTATCTCTCCAAATGCACCATGCAATAGTAAAGACATCCATGGATTTATCTTTCAGAGATGAATTAGACAACCACTTAGAAACCCAATCAGTCATAGATACATTCAAATTAGCATCATAAGCAATTTGGTCTTTATATGGAGTAAGAGACCACACTTCCCTAGCAAATGGACAGTGTAAGATAATGTGTTCAGCAGTTTCAAGGGTGTCAGAGTTACACATACTACAGTTCTTGTCTTGACCATTACTGAACTTAAGTAATTTTAGTTGATCCAGCGAAACATTAAACGAAATTCATTTATTTTTGGAAACAAGATCGAAATTAATCAAAGAAAATATTAGACCATGTAAAAACAGATTTGATCTATGATTAAAAAGAGAAAAAACAGGTATCTACCCTAAACAAAAATAGATCTGAATTCCAAACAAAGATACAAAATAAGATCAAATGGAATCTTAATGGTGAATGTTTATTGATTTATTGTGTTTGTTATGTTAAATGTTCCCAATAATCTGCATCTTCATTCTTAATACTTTGATTTTGTTTTTGCTAATCAATGATTATATCTTTTTATGTAGATTGTGAAATAATTTTTCATCATATCTGATTAGAGCTATTGAAGAATATATGATGGTAAATGAAAGGAAGAACACCCATCTGATCTACTGAAGAATATATGAAATATGGTACGAAAGGATAAACACCCAATTTCAGAGAAGAAAAGAACGAGAGCAAGAAGAAGAATATGAAAATGAATGATTTTTAATGGTCAAATATTGTCAAAGGGGTAGTGAGATGGTGTAATAGAGGGCATCTTTGAATACATACCTTAAAAAGTCGGTATTCAACTACGCCCATTGGAGGTAGTTTGGATTCAGTGCGGCTATGATGTGGTCGGGTTACATACTTTAAGTATGTGACCCCTCTTTAAATGCTGACATGTCGTATAGAATAAGAATTTTTTTTAAAAACAGCTTCATTACCCAACTGTTTATCTTTTATCTTTTTTTTTAACTTCCTACTTTTTCTCAAAAAGTAGAAAAGTCAAGGGAATTTTGGAGGGTAGTTTTTGTTGTTGAATATGTGTCAAAAAATAAGGAGGGGTCACATACAAAATGTATGTGGCCCGACCACATCGTAGCCGAGACGGTTTGGATTACCTGCAGTTACTATGTCATGCATTCGAACCCATGCCAAACATGTTTACATTGAATTCAGCCCTTGACCACAGAGTTGACTGCACTCCCTGCTTCTATTACACCCATGCCAAACGGACCCTGGTGAATTAAGGGCACCTGATACTAACAGCACTCAGGTACGTGACATATACTTGCCCAATTCAGTTTGAAACTCGCTCATGAACTCAAAATTAGGCCCATATCACCTTCTTCCTCCTCTATTTCCTCTCTGTAAGAAGGAAAACCAGAGCAAACTTCTCAGTGTATCAAAAGGAGAAGAATTGCCCTAAAATTGTAGCAAAGATGATGCTTAAAGGCAAGTACCCCATCTCTATTCATCCTATTTCTATACTTAAAATATTTCGCTGATAATTTGAGTTCTTCAAATACATTATCCTCATAGTGGGAAATGGGGTTGAGAAAATAGTTGAACGTTAACTGTTTGATAAATTGCTACTTAGAAAGCTTTAACGGCGCATACTACTTCTACAATTCGATGATGTGAAGCTAATATATCTGTTTGATATTGCTTCACATATCATGGTTGTTTTCTGGAGAATTGTGTGACTAATCGATTCTTTTGAAAACTCTTAATAATTTGGTACTGTGAGCTTGATTATGTGGTAAGCTTACTCTTGTTTGGATTGCTTTTCAGGATCGATATCAGCAAATCATGTTCAACCCAACATTCTTAACTTCCACAAAACACAAAATAATGGTATTGTTGATTTCCTTGATTCATTATCATCTATGCAAATGTGCTAAAGAGTCAAACAGTTCATTGATGCTTGTTATAATTCGTTGTGTATATAGTAGTATAGAAGAAGAACTCCTTATCCCTACACCAATGCATTAAACTCGCCAAATTACTCATGGAATGCGGCAATTTTGCAGGTTATCATGTGAGACAGTTGGGCTTCTCAACAAACAAGTTGAGATTAGGTATAATAAGATCAGGAATATCCGAGTCTTCTAGTATTTCACCTGTTCAAGAAAACTGCAGATGCGATCTACCATTAGTGAAGATGTGTGGAATCACATCTGCTAGAGATGCTGCTATGGCTGCAGAAGCTGGTGCAAATCTTATCGGAATGATCATTTGGCCCAAGTCAAAACGTTCAGTGTCACTATCTGTTGCTAAAGAGATTTCAAAAGTTGCAAAGACATATGGGGCAGAGGCTGTTGGTGTATTTGTAGATGACGACGCAAACACGATTTTAAGGGCATCTGATGCAGCAGAACTTGACCTTGTGCAGGTAAAAAACCGTCAAAGTTAAAAGAAGGTGTTGCATATATGAATAAATTAAGATTATGACTATGTGAAAGATGTGCAGCTTCATGGAAATTGTTCTAGAGAGGATTTTCCAATTCTGCAGCAAGAAAGACGAATTGTCTATGTGCTTCATGCTAATGAAGATGGAGATCTTCTAAACCAGATTGCTGATGAAGATTGTACTTTAGCAGATTGGATCCTGGTTGATTCCGCCAAAGGTGGCAGGTGAGAAATAATTCTCCTGCTTGTATTTTTTCCCCCTTTCATTCATCAACCAATTTGTGCATAGGATAGAATGCTATTTAGGAAAAAACATTTTCTTTGGCGGTTTCCTGTGAATACTATGTATCACCAAGTTCAATACAGATTCAATAGGTGGATAGTACCATTAGTTTTCTTGGTTTGGTGATATGTGTTCAGGTATCCAAACGGGTAGTCTAAATTGTGATTATGACGATTTTGTGGGCTATTTCACTTCATTATTTAGATCCTATAGTATGTGGATAATCTGGTTGTTCTACCTAGAAGCAATCCTATGGTATGTGTTCAGGATAATACTTTTGAATTTCTTTTTGGTTTTCCAACTGAGTGTTGATTGTTGTGTTTACAGTGGCAAAGGATTCAACTGGACAAAGTTTAAGCTACCACATATTACAAGTAAACATGGATGGCTCTTAGCTGGAGGGATTCATCCAGAAAATGTCTGTGAAGCCCTTGTTACTCTTAAACCGCATGGAATTGATGTGAGCAGTGGCATTTGCGGCTCTGATGGCATCCAAAAGGATCCATCTCGGATATCATCGTTCATGTCTGCAGTGAATTCTGTGAGATATTGATCTCAGCGAGAGAACAAGTAATAATAAATCTAGCATTCATTGCAAACTAAGAGGGTATCAACAGCCTGAGGTTTAAGATAATCCACTGATGATGAGCTTCTAAAGCAATTCGGGCACAAATATGGCAATATGGCCATGTTATTGTTACATTGTAGTAACTATCTAATGAGCTCATAAAATGCTTAAATCCTAGACTCCCCAACCTAATCGTGTCAATGGACCAACAATTGCAAATTTCAATTACTTGTCCCTTTGTTCTTGCCTTTTTCTTCACAATTTAGCCTACATTTATTGATAGGCCCAAAATGAAATGATACATCTCCACCAGTGCCTAGAGGAAGCAGCACTAAATCCTGGGTAGCATAAGTCTGCCCCAAGAACCTATCAATCTTGGAAATCATCAGCGGTGTCCGTAGTTAATTCCATGAGATACTGATCTCAGGGAGAGAAGCAACATGCTGAATTTGTATACGTACGCATATTACAAACGAATAAGAAGACAGAAACCCAATTGTTGATATGGTCCATTGCTGGAGTGCTTCACATTTCAGATGGGGCACAAAGATGTGACCATGTGTTGTCCTTTTCCTTTTGATTTTTCTTTTGGGGAGTTTGTTGTCGTTGTGGTTGTGGAGGCTCAAGAATGAAAGTCAATCTCCTCCACAGCATCCTCATACTGAGATAGAGACATTCTCTGAATATTGTAATTGATGTCTTTATCTAAAGAAGAAATACAAACATTTCCGATACAGATTTGCTGTAAATATAAAAACACCCATTTTGTTAAAATACCACTTAGCATATGCTCTAATAGATAGTATTACAAGATTTGCTCTAATCTGAACACAAGTATATGTATTACAAAGAATGGCAGATTGATCAACCCTAATCACATTTATACGAAACAATTACTTTCTCCTTTCCATGTTTTGGAAGGAAAATGACTTATTTCGGACAACCCGGTGTAGAAGAACAGGAGCTTCCTCATCGAAGAATTACATCCATAACTGTTGAAAAGGATTTTGATAAATAATGTACGAATAGGAGCTTCCTCATTGAAAAATCAAGCTCATCTTTGCAGCTTTAAGCAGACTTCTCTTGTGAAGTACCAGCAATTTGAGGGTCAGTCTGGTAGAATAGGATATCCCCTGTGTCACTAACATAGTGATCTTTTTTCAAACTTTCTACTAGAGTATCGACTAAATGAAATGGTATAGGTCCAGATTTCTTCGGTTCTCGGTAGTACTTCCCGAGCACTGGCTTAGCTGCCTCCGTCTACAGTGTCAAGAATAAAGAAACATCTTAGTATTATAAAACTCAAATTTTCGTTCAGCATTCATTTTGTGTTTTAGAAATGATACTCACTGCTTCTATAAGGTTATAATGTGGTATTTGTGGGAAGAGGTGATGTATCACATGAGTTCCAATGTCATGGTGGATGTTGTTGATCCAACCATAATCACGATCAATTGTTGTAAGGCCTCCTCTTAAGTAACTCCATGCCTGTTCAGAGCAAATTCAAGTATTACTGACAATTTTGAAACAGAATTCCACTAACCCTGCAAGCATGCATTTATCCACTGCCTAAAATTGTAAATTCTTCCACAATTTATGTACTAAATTCTTGGTGTTTCAATTCCATAAGTTGGTAGTTCCCAGCTTCGGGTATTTAAGAGAAAGTCCAGAAAAAATGAATACCTTTCCACGATACCATGGAAGCTTTTCCTCATGGCCATGGTGATGTAAGTAAGTTACGAAATCCAACCACATGACAAAGATCTGCATTTGAAATAAAATCAAAGTGAGATCATTTAATAACCATGCATAAACACTAGCAGAAGTAAGAAGGAAGCCTCTAAACTTCAAATATACAACAAGGAGCCGAGAAGGCGAGCATACCCAGTAGGGAACCCCGTAGAGCTTAAGCACTTGCATAGGACCAATTGTACAAGATAAACCCACAAGCAAACCAACCATAGCTGTCCAACAAGATGTGGAGGTGATAATATCTTTCCTCTCATTTGGAACAAATAAATCGCTGTTAGGGTCATAGTGAGAACCCGTCTTTCCAGGACTTCTACTCCACTGCAAACCAACCACGCAACAAACGACAAGAATAATCAAACTTTATCCGTTTAAATTTCATCAACATACGTAATCCACATTCATCTACGCAACGACAAACTCACCAAGTAAAATGGATATGCAAGGAGGGGAAAAGGCACTGTAAAGCGCAAACTCTTTGTAGCTGCGTCTAGGTTCTCATAAATTTTCTCAGGCAACTGAAACAGAACACGAAAAAAAGTTAAACAAGGCATTTTCATTAAGCAGAATTCATTTTCATAAGAGTAATAATAGATAACGAAGTACACTAACCGGGTGCCATGATTCATCATTCTCGACGTGACCATGGTTTTGATGGTGAGTCCTATGACTAATTCTCCTGTATGTAGACAAACACACATTTGGTTAACACCATACTTTTTAAATCCCCAATCCCCTATCCTAGACACTAAAGCATGCGATAACAACAAATTACATGAATACGACTAGAATTGGACATACCATCCATTGTATGGTACAAGAATTGACGAGTGAAGAATATGCCCCACCACGCTATTTAACTTGTGGTTGTTAGAAAAGCTTCCATGACCACTGCAAAAATAGATTTCAAACCAATCCTTTTCAATCAAAACCAAGAAATGAGAATTCAAAATTCAACACCTAAAAAAACAAGAATTCATCCTAAATTAAGGTTATGAGTAATCAAAATTCAACATCAAGAAACGAAAGATAAGTCTTGAGAATTCAATCTTACCAGTCATGACCAAGAACAAATAATGCCCAAAACATAGTTCCCTGAGCCGCCCAATATAGAGGCCAAACAATCCAATTATTAAGAGCAGCAGCAGTAGCAGCCAAACCAAAGACAATAACAACATCTCTGAGTACATAACTCATAGACTTCCATGTATTCTTAACCCAACAATGTTTAGGAATAGCCGCCCTTATATCAGCTAACCCAAATGGTGGTGGTGCACTTGGGTCAAATTCTGAATCCTTCATAAACCCATTCACCTTCTCCTCCTCTTCTTCGCCATCCAAAGATGCAACCTGTAATGGCACACTAACTTTCAATCCCCAATCTTTACTTCTGGTTCCATTATTATTAGATACTGCTGCCCCATTGAACCAAATCTGATTAAGATCTCTTGAACCAACTGATTCAATCTTTTTATTAACAACACCCAAAGGCAGCTTAATACTACTTCTGTTGCTGTTTGATAACAATCCTGTTCTGGGTTTTGGTATTAGACGAGGCAAAGGTCTTAAACCACATTCTGATAAGACCCAAGTTGCCATTTTTATCTTATTTTTTCAGAGAGAACAGAAAACAAGTTTTGTTTTGGGTTCTCCCCTTCACACCAAACCCCCAGAAACAGGAAAAAAAGGAGAAGAGGGTAAATGAAGAAACCAAAGAATCTATCTTTATACTAATAACTAATGAATATGAATTCAAGAAGAGAAGAAGAAGATAATGTTAGAGAGATTCTCTTAAATTCTCCTCCTCTTCTTCTTCTTTTCTGTGACCCCAAACTAAAACCCCTTCTCTCTCTATCTTTTCTTTCTGCGATATAAATATAGTTGGATTTACCAGCAGCCGTCTGATTATGGAAACTCCTCGTGTAAAACTATTGACTAGACAGTTTGTAAGACTATGGTGGTGGGACCTACGGGTGAAAAGGGCCTACGTGGTCAAATGTGGAACGTCTATAACTTTGTGGAGCTTTTTTGGGGAGTCTTTTTTATGTATAGTAAGTTTTGTGCTAAAAAAAAATCTCTCTTTGGTATGTGTAATGTGGAGAGGGATTGAGGATGGTGTTCTTCTTATATAGAGTTCAATAGACCGACCATTGATGAGGAGCTGGGTAGGTTGAGTCAACCTAGGTCAAGTTTTATTCAGATGTTTTATGGACGGTGTCTCGTGATACGAGCACCTCATTTGAGTTTCATTTGGGGTGTGTTTGTTGGAGTTTGGCAGGCTGCAATTTAGTCATTAGGCCGTCCATCTGTACTTGATGATTTTTAAGGTCTTTATTAGAAGAAGCTTTCCTTATTCATCTCATCATTTTGCCATATTATAATCATGGGAAATGAAAATTTGGTATAATCACGTTTTTCCTAGCTAAAAGTGGGATTCGTTTGATAACTTATGTTGTGATCCAAGTGGGGACATGGGGAATCCACATTTGAGGGTACCCTATAATGGGTGGTTTTTTTTTTTTCTTTGCTAATGATTTCTGTTAAAGGGAGAATAAAAATAGATCCGAGGAAATCAAAAATCGTAATCGACTCGCTAACTCGGACTTAGTTAACATATTTTTTTTTGGTCAAGCTAAACTGCCCTTACTAAATACACCCGCCACACAAAATTCACACCCATTTTATAGATAATCTCATCACCCGTCCGCCACCATCTACTACACCGGCGAGAAATCTTATAAATCTTATAAATAATCTCATCACTTGTCCGCCACCATCTACTACACCAACAAGAAATCCCTTTAGAAAATGCACGAGTTTCTTCACGAAGGATCTATGTATTTCAATATAAAGAAAATTCAATCAAAATCTATAAACCCTAACCGAAAATAGGATGAAATTTTAAGCTACAAAGAACTTTAGCACCATGTTTATCACGATATTGAACCTTGATGAAATGAATCTTAAACACTATTTGATGATACGATTTGCATGATTTGCTGCATATAGCATCTTAGCTTTTACAGTTGAGGTCTTTTTTTTTTTCTTTCTCGTTTGCTGTTTTTGATTAGGTTTAATTAGGTTCGCATTTTATGGGGTTGTTGTGCATTTCATTGTTTGGTATATACAACGATGAACGTTTCATGTTGTCTGTTTTGTTTTTCAGGTACAAAAAGCTTTGTTATTATTTCTAAGTTTGTTTATAAGGATATAATTACATTTATTTTCATCATTTAAGAACAAAAGAAATCATTACATAAGTTTTTTATTTTTATTTTGGTTGGAGATGGAGGAGACGGTGACGGTGGTGGAGTTACTTTAAAAATGGTTAGAATTTCGCCTAGTTAACAGGAGCATTTTGCACGGACAGTTTGGTCTAACTAAAAATAATATATCGACTAGGTCCGAGTTAGCGGGTCGACTATAATTTTTGCTCTTCTTAGATCCAATTTTGCCCCTCCCCCGGAAACGAGGACTAATGCCTCGTACAACATATTGATTATAATGATTGTTCACATGGAACTGAGTTACTTATCTATTACACTTTTTTTTAATAAGAAAACATGGGAAAATCCTGAAGTGACAGACACAACACCAGTAAATACAACGCTATGCGATTTCCAAATAACAAAATCTCGTAACCAGAATCCCAAAACCAGAATCTAATAATAATGACTGGGCCATCGAACGATAACAGTGACAGTAACAGTGACACCCGCAACTCTATACGGGAGAGCTGATTGTTGGTGCATGATCAGACTCGGATGATTTTTTTTTTCCATAGAACTGACAAACCCTCCTCCACAAGAAGAGATGCTAAAAAGCCAAAACTGATCCATTCTTCGCACAACGTGCAGATTCCACTCTTCAAAGCTCCTCCACTGGACAGAAAAATGCAAATCAGTGATGGGGTAATACATCTTCAGTAGAAGACCATCACCAAACTTGTAGCAAACAATCATCAGCTCACAAACAGCCCAAACAATCAAAATCACAGACACAATCACAGGATCTAACAAATTATTAACCCTAGTTGGTAAACAAAGTACCCCCTGGAGATAACAATCACCGATTACAACACAACAAACTTCCCTAATTGATAAACCAAGATCCCATGCGGAGAAGCTTGTTATGAAGAAGAAAACCACTGCAAATCACATTTATTATAGAACTAAAACAAACTAACACACATGGACATAAAATATACAACATATAGATTAACATAAGTAAATCTAATGACACAAACATGGAAACAAATCCGATAGCAGATGGAGATGCCGATATGCGCGGAGTTGCCGGAGATGGAGATGATGCCGCGACTTTAATGGAAACCAAGACTAAAAAGGATTGAGAGTCTTGTTCTCACCTGAATAGAGAACAGAGAGCTAGACAAACGCTAATCTGCCGAAGAAATCACCAGGAGAATCAAAAATTGCAACCAAAATCCAACCGAAATCCAAAATCAAAAACTAAAAACGCACTAAGCTAGCAGCAAAGAACAACAACTGCTATAGAAAGGATGTAGCCAGCTTGGGATGGTGATTATCTGCTCAGATCGGCTCCTTTGGAGCAGATCTGAGCAGAACGACGCTCACACAATTAGGGTTTCTGTCACTGTAGGTGAAGGAGAAAGATAAAGAGCTTCAATTAGGGTTGTAGAAGCCCTAGTTAACAACACAAAATCACCAAAACCACCACAGTGCTTTCTCAAAGGCTTCAACATTGTACTTATCTATTACAATGTTGATTCTGTTTTCAGAAATCTGCATCTCATTTGCAGTTATAAGGTTAATACAGTTTCTTATATAAAAGTTGTTTAGTATGGCTTCCAGGGCTTCGCCTTTCCAAATATGTTTTACAGCATTTCGATTACAAAAAGTGGCTATACCCGCAACCTTCTTGACAACGTATCTTGAAAGTTAAAATAAAAGCATTTACTTTAAAGTTAATAGCTGAGTTTGTTTGAATTCTAAAATCAGTACTAATTTTATATCTATACTCCCTAACTTCAGCATATCTTCCCATCAACAGCTTCAGAGTTGGTGAGGAATCACTTTGGAAAATGACTTGATATCCACCCCATTGAGTTTCCCATTGGAAGGCAGCTTCAGCTCCTTTTTCCTCTAGTTGTTCTCTGGTAGTGCAGTCTACATATGATCCCCTAGCTTCAACTGTGGTACCTGTGTAGTTAAGAAGAGTTAGTCCAATACCCGAAGCAGTAATAGGATTTTGCATTAACAGAGCTATATTTATTCTCAAATTCATGAAAGTGAATTCTTTTTCCCGTTCTCTGTTTGTGATTTCTAATGTTTCATCCTGCATAGGGTTATAGAAAAGAGTTTGCATGATGTTATAGTTTGGTCTGTTAACAGTTATAAAGCTGTTGATAAAATGGACAATCTGACCAGCTGTTATTAAGCTATTCTTTTTTCTGGAATACGACATTACACCTTGCTTTCCATAATTCCATGTGATTAAACTACAGAATTCTGGCCAACTCAATATACATTTATCTATGTTTTCTCATTGAACCCACAATGCTGCCACCTGTGAGAAGCCATGATCACCGCATAACGTTACAACCTGGGAGTGCTCCAATCAATGTACGACCTTACAGGTACGCACATTACCAGAAAGGTGTGATCGAAAAGATTGTTAAAGAGTTGGTAGACTCAGGATTAGTTAGGTCAAGCACGAGTCCTTTCTCTTCTCCTGTTTTGTTAGTTAAGAAAAAAGATGGCACTTGGCGTATGTATGTTGATTATAGAGCTTTAAACCAGGCTACTGTCAAGGATAAGTTTCCTATTCCAGTCATTGATGAGTTATTAGATGAACTACATGGAGCTTTATTCTTTTCGAAGCTAGATTTAAGATCGGGTTATCATCAAATTAGGATGTATGAACAAGATATCTACAAAACAGCTTTTCGAACCCATGACGGACACTATGAATTCCTAGTGATGTCGTTTGGATTAACTAATGCTCCATCTACATTTCAACATCTTATGAATGATGTGTTCAGAAATCAATTAAGAAAATCTGTCTTGGTTTTCTTTGATGATATTCTGATCTATAGTCCTACCTGGGAAGCACATTTATTGCACCTTCGTGAAGTATTCCTGATATTAGAAAGCCATCAACTTAAGGTCAAATTAAGTAAATGTTCTTTTGGTACTGAGAGGGTTGAGTATTTGGGTCATATCATCTCAAGAGGAGGAGTGGAAGCTGATCCTAGCAAGATACGGGATATGTTGGACTGGCCTTTACCAAGAACTGTCAAGGCATTACGAGGAATCCTAGGTTTGACAAGATATTATAGGAAATTTGTACAGGGTTATGCTAATATTGCAGCACCACTTACAAAATTACTAAAAAAAGACGGTTTTTTGTGGACAGAGAAGCAACAAACGCATTTGTTAAATTGAAAAGTGTAATGACATCCACACCCGTGCTAGCATTACCTGACTTTACAAAGACCTTCATTATTGAAATTGATGCTTGTGGAGTAGGAATAGGTGCGGGTTTGATGCAAGAAGGTAGGCCAATTGCTTTCACAAGTAAGCCACTTGGACCTCGTCATATGGGTTTGTCAACTTATGAGAAAGAGTTGTTAGCAGTAGTTCATCCGGTTATTAAATGGCGACCTTATCTAATTGGGAGAAGATTTCTTATTCGGGCTGACCAACAAAGTTTGAAGTATTTTTTGGATGCTAGAGCTGTAACACTGACACAACAAAAATGGTTAACAAAATTATTAGGTTATGACTACGCGATTGAGTACAAGAAGGGATCGTCTAACAAGGTTGCTGATGCACTTTCTCGAAAATTTGAAAACGGTGAAATTTGTTCTGTAACTTATGTTAGTTGTGTTTGGATGGAAGACCTATTGGCTGAACTAAAAACAGATCCGTGGATCACAGATTTCATCTTTAAAGTGAGTCAGCCTTCTTTCGTCAAGAATAACTTTACCGTACGAGATGGTTTAGTTTACTATAAACAACATCAACTAGTGATAAGTCCTACTTCAAGGTGGAAGGCACTACTACTAGCTGAGTTTCATGACTCTCCAATTGCTGGTCATGCCGGATATTTGAAGACAGTAAAACGTTTATCTAAGTTGTTCTACTGGTCTAGAATGCATAAAGAGGTGAGAGACTACATTGCTTGCTGTGATGTTTGCCAAAGGAATAAATATAGTACTCTTTCTCCAGCAGGATATCTTCAACCATTGCCGATTCCTACTACAGTATGGACAGATATATCCATGGATTTTTTTGAAGGGTTTCCAAAGTCTAAAGGGAAAACTGTGATTCTTGTAGTGGTGGATCGACTAACTAAATATGCCCATTTTCTTGCATTAAAACATCCATATACGACCACATCGGTAGCCCAGAAGTTTTTAGAAACAGTCATCAAACTTCATGGATTTCCTCAATCTATAGTTTCTGATAGGGATGCTGTATTTACAAGTAATTTTTGGCAAGAGTTGTTTCGCCTACATGGAACTCAATTAAGAATGAGTTCCTCCTATCATCCGAAACCGACGGTCAAACTGAAGTGGTTAACATATGTTTGGAAGGTTACTTACGGTGTTTCACTGGAAATAAACCAAAAAGATGGTCATCTTGGTTACCATGGGAAGAGTATTGGTATAATACATCCTATCATACTTCAACTAATACTACACCGTTTGAGGCTTTGTATGGCATTCCTCCTCCGGTATTAGCAACTTATTTACCAGGAGAAGCGAAAACCACAACTTTGGATGAGGCAATAACCAAGAGGAATGAAGTTTTATCAATGATTAGGGATCAACTTCAAGTGGTGCAGAATAAAATGAAGCTAAGGGCAGATGAAGGACGTCGGGACGTTGTATATCAAGTTGGGGATTATGTGTATCTGAAGTTGCAGCCATATCGGCAAAATTATAATGTGCAAATGAATAACCAAAAATTATCTTCACGATATTTTGGACCTTATAAGATTTTGGAGCGTATAGGACCTGTGGCTTATCGATTGGACTTGCCTAAGGAGTCAAAGATACATTCGGTATTTCATGTATCGTTTCTGAAGAAGGCTTTGTTTCTTAACACAGCTGTTGGGGATAATCTACCAGAAGAAGAAGATGAGGTTGATCCAGTAATCTCCATGGTTGAACTGATCCTTGAGGTCAAGGAAAATCTTAAGGGGGAGAGAATGATAAGAAATCCCCAATTACTTAGAATTCTTAATTAAAACTAGGGTTAGGGTTAGAAATCCCTAAATTCCCTTGTTTTAGGCATTAGTTTATTTTTGGAGATTGTTCTGTTTTAAGAATTTTATTTTAGATTCCTAGTTATAGAAGTAGTTTCCTTTCTAGGTTACCTTTCCTTAATTTTATAGTTCAATGGCCTATATAAGAAGGTCTAGTGTTATTAGTTTGATTATCTATGAGAACTATAAGTTTGTTCTAAGTTTCTGTGTTCTTTTAAAGTCTACTCTGCTGGCCGTGGGTAAGAACTATTAAGTTTTTATCAGATGCCTTCGCATCAAATGCCCTCTTCGCAAGGCTACTCAACTATAAATGAGCCTTAGGCATCATCTATACTCTTCCAGCTAAGCTTACTTGGTACATAGTCTGCATATGCACCTTCAACCAAGTACCCCTCCCTATATATGTCTTAATGGAATTTCTACAAGTATGAAAAGGGGACCAAAATGACATGCCTGCTTCATTGTTCATCGCAATGATTGCGTGCAATGATTGTGCAACATTCGTTCGGCTATCCCTCTCTGGCCTGATGCACAATGATTACACACCACTCGTTCTGTCGTATTGCACAATGATTATTCAATATTCTCTAGGCCAGTCCGCTCTAGCCTGATACACAATGATTGTGCGATATTGTCTCTAGGCCAATAGTCTTCATAATGCGCAATGATTACGCTACAAGTTCAAGGCCACCTAGCGAACTGGCCTAATGCATCATGATGATGCAACATTGTCCCTTGGCCAAATGCCAAACATAATGCGCTATTTTGGCGCGACATTGGACTTAAGACAATATACCGCGTACCACGCAACAGAAGATTTAAATGAAGCTTCATCTCAGGCCATGGCACATCTTTTAGCATGCGCCATGCTAAAAACACAGGGTGTTACACCCCATGCTGCTTGACCAACCCCCCTCTTTCATTTCGACCTACCAGATCGCTCTAAAGCCGCCACGCGCACTAGAGATGTGGCCACGCCCCCATGCTGCTTGCCAGACCTCCTCTTTCCCATCGACCAATCAGGTTGCTCTAAATCTGCCACATGCACATGGAATGTGGCCAGGCCAATAATTGACGGCCCTCTTTCCTATCGTCCAATCAGGTCGCTTTAAATGTGTCACGCGCTAGAGATGTGGTCACACCCTATGTTTGGTCGGCCCCTTTTCTATCGACCAATCAGGTCGCTTTAAACCCGCCACATGCATTAAAAGGCCGAACTATGCTGAACGGCCACCATGTCAATTGGTTAAACAAATCGCCAAACCGAGCCAACATTCCATGTTGTGGCAGCAACATGCCAACACGCCACTCCGCCGCAGAAACATGCCAACGTGCCAAAAATAGCAGTTACGTGCTAACCCACTTTTTGTTCTTGGCCAACACCATAACAGATTCCAGTTAGGGTATTCCGATCAGAACACGATTCTTTCTTTAGTGGCATTAGTCGAAACCCTAATTTTTGGTCATGGCCCAAATTACGCCACTTTGGCCCCACAACATGCCACGAGCCATGCGAGACCCATAAAACCCAAAAAAAGGCGCTATGCCATGGCCACCCATGGCTATCCTTGCGATTGTGGTCGTTCCACATTATGGCCCTGCCATAATTCCTTTGACGCGGCCATGGCACCATTTGCAAAAAAACGTCATCGTGCCGCGGCCACATGCCACACGCGCTAATTAGGGCTGCGGCATGCCAAACCCTAATTTAGGCAGGGCCGCTATGCCACATGGTACACGCGCTAATTAGGGTTGAGGCATGCCAAACCCTAATTTAGGCAGGGCCGCTACGACACATGCCACACGCACTAATTAGGGTTGCGGCATGCCAAACCCTAATTTAGGCAGGCGCCACTGCACCACTATGCCACTGACAAGCGCCATTACGCCATTATGCCACTACTGGCGCCAACAAGATGTGGTCATAATCAACGGCCACCTTCTCTCATAAATTGCAATCTCAGCCGTCCAACTTCGCCACGGAGTTAACCGGCCTATAACAAGTCTCGGGTGACCAACCAAGACTAAGCTAATAACGTCACACGCCATTTTCCTACGACAAGTCTCATGACTTAACTTGCCACACATGATTATCCGCCATTTAGATGGCGTACGATTAATCAGAATAGCCAGGTCTTGCACACAAGACCCACTTAGCAATCTGCTGCACATTTTCCACGAAAATACTCGAGACATCAAACATGTCACGAACTTGGGGATGCTCATCAGGGTATTGGTCTGGCGGTTTACAGCGTGCGGCGTGCAACACGCCCATTATAATAAAGTGTCAGGAAAGCGGGCAGTTAGTGGCGGGAAGAAGTAGTGGGTGTAAACTAACCCGTTTTCTTCATAGTGGGGACGTGGTTTCTAGCATTTACACATTACCCCACTTCTCCATCACTCAATCACTCCCACTTCCTACGAGATCAGGGTGCGTTCAATTATGACTTGGATAAATAGGTTTCTACCTATTTCGATCAGAAGGACAACTTTTGGTTAACAACAACACGAGTATCCAGAAAAACATCAAAAAACTGATAGCTTATATACCGCAAGCCAGTTCCATATTTTTTTACAAGTCATAAAACAACCACACCTTCAGAATTAACCATTCTGGTCTCAAAACCTTCTTCGCTTCCCTCCCTAAGACCAACCCTTCTCCTTCACTTTGTGACCGAAGCAAGACTGGAACGACCATTTATTGGTTTAGGCCAGAATTGTACAGATTGATCTCTCAAATCTAAAACACTCCCGTGCAGTGCATTTGTTTAGGTCTAAATTCATTTCTCAATAACACACCCAAATTTACCAAAACCGGCAGAAACAGTTTTTACCCCAAAACAACTGGCGACCACAGTGGGAGATTAGTCTCTCGGTTGCAAAATCAGTTTCTCAGGATTTATTCCATTTTTCTCAATTTCAAAAGGGTGGATCTTAGATCCAATTCAATCATTAAACTCAATTTAGGTTCAACAACCAATTTCAATTATGGTGTTCCGTTCGTTAAGAAGCTTCACAAAAATACTATTTCAAGCAATGCTACTGGAAATCCCTTGGATAGCTGAGGACCAGTAAATCTCCCAGATGAAAGGACCATAAAGTCGCGTGAAGACACATGAAGATGTGATTACTACTTAGGAAGGCACAATGGCTTCTCTCGAGGTCCGAATGGAGAAGCCACATCTGCAACACCATAAGTGTTATATGGAGCAAGCCAAAAACGCCTCAAAGTTATTACCGATATTAATGTCTTCAGGGTCCACACTCAGGGAGTTCCAGTATGGAGATAGTCGACAACAAATCTCAACACCAGTGGAGTCCTAGAAAGGCACCTGCAGAGATCACAAAAGCGAGGGTCTATCTCCATTCCACCACTACTACCATTTTATGGTCAGGAGTATCTGCTATCACTTCATCAGCAAAATGTATAGATCCAGACCATGGCGCAATTACGGGAATTCATGTATCTACAATAATAAAGGAGGCTTGACACATTTTCAAATCATTCATAGGGGTTCGCCTATTATGCCGACCCAAGCAAGAGCAATCCCGGGACATCTTCAGATCTATTGGAGCCGACACGTCAAGAGAGCATCCTCAAGAAGATAACGGTGACCACACCATCATGTCAGGGAAAAATCCGCAGCCGCGATAACTTCACGCAGGGGAAGATTCGAGAAGTTGCTGCACCAAAAGGATCCGTGTTTCCCATATTTCCTATTCCCAAGGAAGCGGGTAATGCTGAATAGTTCTTCAAATTGCCTACCAGAAGAACCTGCACCAGGATGTTCCAGCAAAATAACAGGCATCTCAATGACTACATCAAGAGATCCAAAATTGAAGCCCTCAATTTCCAAGTATACTGCTGGTACTAACACATCAACAGATAACCCACAAAGAGACACACCTCATAAGAAGCGTCACCCACGGACATGGCATGTGGTTTAGAAAGGTTACGGGTCGTTTTGCAAGAACTCCGTCAGAAATGTTTTTACACTGCCCAACGGAAGAATTGAAACTGATGCTAATTGGTGAAGAATCTTGGAGTGATACATATACCAAACGATTCGTATGGAATTCTTCTACAACATACTAAAAGGGCACATCAATCCTATGAATGAGCTATAAATAGAATCCGAAACTCTCGACTACGTGACAACTGAAAAACCTACATAATTCTTTCTGGAAAGTTCTGAATTCTCGGTGTCAGGTAATTTTCACCCACCAAACGGACTCCGAATGAATAAATTCTTTTTGCAAAAGTTAGATTTTCCTCTTTTCAAAAGAATGAGAGGTCAATCACCTCATTCCGATATCGGACGAAGATTTTGCAGTCGTTTTGGCAAGAAGACACGAATCTGAAATTTTCATCAAATCAATACACCAAGGTCGCAAGCAAGCAACAATAGGCAAGCTGCCGCACGCAGAGAATCATGGAAGATCTACTTCGGCGAAATAAGAAAAGAGAAGGATAAGAATAAATAACCTCACGAACACGAGTTATATTAAAAGGAGGAATCCTTCTTTTGGGCCATAATGTCCGAGAAAATCCTTGCGTGTTACCAGAGTCCACGGCCGCTACGCCACTCCTTCTTGCCAAGGATCATATCGTGCCATAGCCGCCACTCCTTCCTGCCAAGGATCATATCGTGCCATAGCCGCCACTCCTTCCTGCCAAAGATCGTGTCGTAGTCGCCACTCCTTCCTGCCAAAGATCATGTCGTAGCCGCCACTCCTTCCTGCCAAAGATCGTGTCTTAGCCGCCACTCCTTCCTTCCAAGGATCGTGCCGTAGTCGCCACTCCTTCCTGTCAAGGATCGTGATCGCAGCCAGCCAAGGTTCGTAGTTGTGGCCACCTTTTGTCCCATCCCGCCAAAGCTCGTGGTCGTGGACAGTTTTACTCGCTTACACGTCCATCCAATCCCTTTGCTTCCATGGACGCCCATGAAATTCCAGCCGACCTATTTTGTTCCCACGACAATGTAGTCTATCCTGATCACAACTGCTGCCAAGAACCATTTCTTGCTCGTTTGTTGATACCATCCAGAGCTTCTCCATAGCAACAAGCACTACAAAGGTAATCCGTACTTCTCCATATTTTAGTTTCACATGGAAGAAGTAATAGAGTCACCAGTATGGATGCAAGATGGTGATATCTTAATCACGGTCAACCCACCGACCATGCAAGATATAAACATGTAAACCACACTTGGGGACTGAGGTTCTACACGGAATCCCTTCACTGTCAAAGCTCAGAAGATACTGTCAACTAATAAGTCATAGCCACGACAAGGTCATCTACTCTTCAAAGGTGTAGCGTAAGGATATCATCACCTCTCTGTCTATAAGGTGCCTGCAACACTTTACGAGGCCGCGACGGATCCCAAGCCTACTCAGAGAAAACAACTTCAGTAACTAAAGAGAAGTGCGACTAGGGGATGCTCATCCCAGTCCATCCCCGACAACAATCAAAGATTCATGAGATAACTCCATAGACGCGGCTGAAACGTTTTTCTTGAAGAAACAGGGGGAGCCGCGATTAACAACACAACTCTCCCACTTCTACCTCTTCGTTATGAAAAATATTTCGTCCATGTGATGTTCCAGGCATCCCAGTATGCGCATCCAGGAGAGTATAATTAATTTGTATCAAATCCCATAGGAATGGATTCAAGGTGATATAATCAAAGTAGGCTACACTTTGGGACTGAAGCCTCCTTCAGGTTTAGAATGCAGTAAAAGCACATATTCCACGAGAAAATGGGCTCGGGATAATTACATATGGGGACTACCAGTATGGGATGCCTTTACTTCCCTCAACCAGGTTATTTATGATGTCAACATCGTCACTGTCGAAGCTTTACGAGCAGCAGGAATTTCTCAACATGAAGCCATACACGTGCATCAAAGACTCCAGAAGCACGCTGCAGAGATATTCACATATCCGGCCACGCCATCGGATCTATGAACAGAAAGAAGTGTAACTGGGGACTGCTCATCGCATCCCATTCGATACAATAGTCCAAGATTCAGAAAGTGGTTCAAAGGATGTCGCCTGGAATGAAGTTATTGAAGACTTGATAGAAGCACGCCGACAACGGAACGCCTCTCAGCTCATCTACATCACCCAACGGCTCCGGAAGATTTCAACCATACAAGCATCCACAACATATCATCATCACAATCAGAAAGGAAAGAATAAGCCTTCCAGACACCGGCTTAGCAGTCCAGACACCAAATAACTTAAAGTCAAGGACGGATCAACAACGCATCTACACTCTCCAAGATTATCCCTGACATGATCACTGTCGAGCATATATTTCATCCATCAATCCATCTCAGGAGTGCAGTGGAGTTTGGTAAATTTTGAAATCCATTGGAGAGGTTAGATGCTCATTTTTTTGGAGTCAGAACCTTAGTACACATTCTGGAGAAGATAGATGGTACTGTTGGGTGGCTACATGCGCAAAATAGAAAAGAACACCTACCTTGAGTTCTCTTGGCTCGCCTTGCTGTTGATTATAACTATTGGAGATTGTTTTGTTTCCGTTGACGCCACTAACAAAGAAATTCATTCACACCGAGATAAATGTCCAAGTTTGATCAACTACTCATGGATATTACACTCACAACTAAAATACGAAGACAAGATGAACTTACCTTGCCACCGACGATTGGCGCGCCTATGATCGAGCTGTTGCAAACAAACACAAGAAGCATACGAGCGAATAATAAAAGGAGAGGAAGTTACCATGCCATTTTAAATGCATAACACTTTTGGAATTCGAGTAGAGGAGGTTTTTCCTTTTGGACCATGCACGGAAGAAGGCAGCTGGGCCCGCGGCACCAACGCTCCGTGGCACCAACCTCCATGACCGAACCAGCAACGTGTCAGCACGAGGAACACCAGCCGCTCAACCTGCAACGCTCCGTAGACAAACCAGCCACTCAACCTGCAACACTCCGTGGCCAAGCTAGCAGCGCCAGTACAAAGATCACCAGCCGCTCGTACTTGCTTCCAAAGGTCGGTCGAACTTTTCCTGGTAACCTTACATGTCTTGCCTTTTCGATTCTTAGCTTTGGCTGTCACCATCTAATGCTTACCCCGCAACAATGTCACTGTTACTTACTAAGAAGGGGACTTAATGTTGATGGTAGTTTTTAGTTCAGGGCTAAAAATTTAAAACCCTATATTTAATGCGCCGTCTGCAAAAGGACTGAGCCATATTGAAGTAATGAGTCCCCGGGACTATCTACTCACACATGTACTGAGCAATTCAGTATATTTATTCAGAATGGTACATGTAGCAACAATCCCAAACATTCTGTAAACTCTCGCCTACATTATTCATTAGTGTATGGTTTATTAAGTATTTTCCTATGCTATGTTCCCCAGCTGAACCCTTAGTATTGGTATGACATCAAAATTAGTGTTCACTCGCAGCTGAGTAACACGAATTTCCCGAAGTATCAAAATTAAGGTCTGCATGAAAATGCTTAATCAGAAGATGCGTTAACTGCTCTCTGAGAATAAAAGGATTTTGTGTCAACACACAGAATTTGTTAAATTTGTTCAATTTTGTGATAACTCACAAAATTCAAGTTTCGACCTAATTAATTTGCAAAAATTAGGCCTTTTTGCGCCTGTGCAAATATCTCGAACCCCATTGGTCGAGGACAAACCTAGGCAAGCTAGGAAACTAATTCGCCATTGAGCTAGTAGGAGCAAAGTCCTACCAGAAAATAAGAAGTAAAAGAGGATCCGCAAAAAATAGGAGCAACAACAAAAGAAGGCGTGGCCATGTCACATGGACGGCCAGTTTAGGCGCCACCCGCAGACGGCCACGCCCCATGCTGCTTGACCGACCCCCCTCTTTCATATCGACCAATCAGGTCGCTCTAAAGCCACCACGCACACTAGAGATGTGTCCACTCCCCCATGCTTCTTGCCGGCCCTCCTATTTCCCATCGACCAATCAGGTCGCTTTAAATCCGCCACATGCACATGGAATGTGGCCAGGCCCATACTTGCCGGCCCTCTTTCCTAAAGGCCAATCGGGTCGATCTAAATGCGCCACACGCTAGAGATGTGGTCACACCCTATGTTTGGCCGACCCTTTTTCTATCGACCAATCAGGTCGCTCTAAACCCGCCACACGCATTAAATGACTGAACTATGCCAAACGGCCACCATGTCAATTGGTTAAACAATCGCCAAACCGCACCAACATGTTAATCGGCATGCCAACATGCCATGCTGTGGCAGCAACATGCCAACACGCCACTCCGCCGCAGCAACATGCTAACGTGCCACAAAGAGCGCAGCTACGTGCTAACCCAGTTTTTGTTCTTGGCCAATGCCATAACAGATTCTAGTTAGGGTATTCTGATCAGAACACGATTCTTGTTTTAGTGGCATTAGTCGAAACCCTAATTTTTGGTCGTGGCCCAAATTATGCCACTTTGGCCCCACAACATGCCACGAGCCACGCGGGACCCATAAAACCCTAAAAAAGGCGCCATGCCGTGGCCACCCATGGCTATCCTTGCGCCTGTATCCGTTCCCACATTATGGCCCTGCCATAATTCCTTTGACGCGACGATGACACTATATGCACAAAAAACGTCACCGTGTCGCGGCCACATGCCACACGCGATAATTAGGGTTGTGGCATACCAAATCCTAATTTAGGCAGGGCCGCTACGCCACATGCCACACGCGCTAATTAGGGTTGCGGCATGCCAAGCCCTAATTTAGGCAGGCCGCTACGACACATGCCACACGCACTAATTAGGGTTGAGGCATGCCAAACCCTAATTTAGGAAGGTGCCACTACAACACTATGCCACTGACAGACGTCATTCCGCCATTATGCCACTACTGGCGCCAACAAGATGTGGCCATAATCAACGGCCACCTTCTCTCATAAATTTCAATCTCAGCCGTCCAACTTCGCCACAGAGTTAACCGTCCTATAACAAGTCTCAGGTGACCAACCAAGACTAACCTAATAGCGTCACACTCCATTTTCCTACGACAAGTCTCATGACTTAACTTGCCACCCATGATTATCCTCCATTTAGCTGGCATACGATTAATAAGAATAGCCAGGTCTTGCACACAAGCGAAAATACTCGAGACATCAAACATGTTACAAACTAGGGGATGCTCATCAGGGTATTGGTCTGGCGGTTTATAACGTGTGCCGTGCAACACGCCCATTATAAAAAAGTGTCAGGAAAGCGGGCAGTTAGTGGCGGTAAGAAGTAGTGGGTGTAAACTAACCCGTTTCCTTCATAGTGGGGACATGGTTTTTAGCATTTACACATTACCCCACTTCTCCATCACTCAATCACTCCGACTTCCTACGAGATCAGTGTGCGTTCAATTATGACTTGTATAAATAGATTTCTACCTATTTCGACCACAAGGACAGCTTTGGTTAACAACAACACGAGTATCCAGAAAAAAACCAAATGATAGCTTACATTCCGCCAGACAGTTCCATATTCTGATACAAGTCATAAAATAGCCATACCTTCAGAATTAACCATTCAGGTCTCAGCACCTTCTTCGCTTCCCTCCCTAAGACCAACCCTTCTCCTTCACTTTGTGACCGAAGCAAGAGTGGAACGGACATTTCTTGGTTTAGGCCAGGATTGTACAGATTGATCTCTCGAATCTAAAGCACTCCCTTCCAGTGCATTTTTTAGGTCTAAATTCGTTTATCAATAACACACTCAAATCTGTCTCCCACAGATATACCTACGAGTTTTTGTTCCGTCTTTTGATAAATCAAGGTGAAAAGGAACCAATTCATAACCTGGACTTATATTCTCGAAGAACAGCCTAGAATTATCAATCACCTCACAATAATCTTAATCGATTAACGAAACAAGATATTGTGGAATCACAAACGATGAGACGAAGGTGTTTGTGACTACTTTTCTATCTTTCCTATCGGAGATATAAATCTCAAGCCAATCTTACGTTTGTACTCAATCACGATAGAAACAGCAAGATCAAATCACGCAACTGCAGAGAAAATAGTTGGGTCTGGCTTCACAATCACAATGAAGTCTTTAAGTCGTTAACTTACAGATTTTCGTGAAAAACCTAAGGTTAAAGGAGAATCGACTCTAGCTATTACAACTAGTATCACACATGAGGTGTGGGGATTAGGTTTCCCAGTTGCTAGAGTTCTCCTTTATATAGATTTTAAATCAGGGTTTGCAATCTAAGTTACCTTGGTAACAAAACATTCAATATTCACCATTAGATAAAAACTTGATTAGATTCAAGATAATATCTTTCAACTGTTAGATCAAACTTAGCTTGTTATACACAAATGAAATGTAACTTCATTTAGGTTTGAGTAACCATACCTAAACGTGTACACTTAGTTGGTTCAACAATAGTTAACCAATGATTAGCCATATGAGCACTTTCATATCAACCTTATTCATCTTCACCATAACTAGTTCAAATGACACAAATGAACTAGTTAGTGAGTTGTTCAATTGCTTAGATCTTATAAAAATATACAAGACACAATCAAAGCAAAATCAGTTTTGATTCACTCGAATAGATTCATGAACATTATAGTCACGGTTTGCAAAGATTTCATTCTTTATTATATAAATGTTTTAGTTCATGAAAAACCGATTTTAGAAAGTAACCTACCTAAGTATGCAAACGGGTACGCATACTTAAGTAACTGGATTGAGTTTGTTTTTCACTTTCAAACTCCAACAGAAATTCACGGACGTGAACTTTCCGCCAGCATGCGTACGGGTACGCATACTCACCCGGATTTCCAACAACCACCAGTACGCGTACGGGTACGTATACTTTGGGTTCCCAATTTTGGACTTTTACATAAATGTGAAAACACACTATGTTTATATCCAAGGATGGTTACATGTTCTAAACTCTCATTTCAATCATTGAAACTTTCTTAGAGGATGTTAAAATAGTTGTTATTCACGAACTATTTTCATCAAAGCGATTTTCAAGTTATTGAAATAATCAACATGACTTTCGTCACGAGTAAAGATGAACTTGGATAAAGCGAAAGCTTACCAACACATATTTCGAGAAATAGATAAGCGAGATAAACTCGTCTCGAAATAGCAAATGTGTATAATTGAAGTCTATATAGCAATACGAATTTTGTCTCAAAATAGGAGATAGAATAGATAGACTTTTGAGTGATAGATAAGTTTAAGTCTCCACATACCTTTTGTTGACGAAGTTCCACAAGTTCCCTTGAGTAGTTCTTCGTCTTCAATCGATGAACATCGTGGAGTCTAAGTCTCAACTACACTTACTATCCTAATCCGAGACTTAGCTATAAGTAAACTAGAAATCAAGACTTATAGTTTTGGCAACTAAACTTAACAAACAATCTTGATATAGCAACACTTGCGAGTTCGACCGAGAAGTGCTCTAACAAATATCACCGCTTCCCAGATCTTATCGATTGCTGTGTTCAGACGCGGAATTTTGATTTCTTCCATATCGCCTTGGTGTTCCCTCCATGACCTTGGTTGTTATATCTTCTTTGTCCTCCATATCCTCCTCCTTGGTTGTCGAATCTCCCAATCTGGTTGTTACCTGCCTGATTGTGATGTTGCTTCTCTTTCAAACATTTCTTGATCTATGCTGCTCATGGCCACTTGTTTTTGGTTGTCCTCGGTAATTGTTTTCTCCTGACTTCCTTGGGAGGTGCTTGCTACCGCATTTGCAATTAGTGGTAAAAGTCTCGCCTTTCGTTCATTTGCATTTGTAATGGCAACCGGGTATGATTCCATCTCCTTTTGTTTTTCCTTAAGGGAGATATACTCCTCCTGATACTCACGCAACTCTTTCATCTCCATTATATCTTATTCCTCTCTCCTTCAAATAAGATCAATGCCAGAAGAGACAAAATGTGGATACAAAATATCGCTCAACCAATAGGAACGCGAGAAAGTCATTTGTTAACAGATAGTTGAAGGCGAAGATAATGAAAACCATCAGTCACAGGCGAAAATAAAAAGTATACTACGTCACTTCTAACGCGTGTGATGACGTCACAAGTATCACACAAAACACGTGAGGGCCAACGTGATAATAACGCGATAACCACAAGATAGGGCGATAGTATCGCCCTCCCAGATCCGAAATAAGGGGATTTATTAGATGTCCTCCACTATGTATAACCCATATAAAAGGCACCAGAAGTCATTGTATGAGAGAGACCTTTATTTAGAGTTCGTGCAAGAAATTTAGGAGAGAGAAAGTTATTTATTTTCCAAGTTAGGTTTTCTCATATTGTATTTTGTATATGTTCATGTTCTTAATTGAATAACTTACAGAATTTCTTATCATGTCTTAGATTATTACTTGAGTGTAGGTCGTAGAATTTCCTACAACTACAAATTTTCTCTCTCTTCCTACTTCTCAAGATTAGAGATTATTACACTGATAAAAGAATACTTGCGATTTGCACTTCTGGTCTCCAAAACAAAACATAACTAAAGGACATTTATGATATTGCAACGCTAATATCTTGTCTTGCTAAATGTAACAAAATGGACCGTTACCAAATAAAGGCAACAGTTTTATCTGTCTCACGTGCGCACGCATCACCAAAAAGAGGGGCCATGTGTCAATGTAACTTTTAGTTTTTACAACATCCCGAATCTTAGTTTTTATTCATTAAAAGTCTCCCAGTTTTCTGTATATTACATCTTACATTTGTATTCCTATCCGGATTTTTTAGTAAGATGATTGGACGGCCCAGACGTCAAAGGGTTAGATGATACACAGTTTGAAAAACATTTTCTTTTTCATTCTTTTTTATTGGTAAAGAATTTAGTAATTTGGTATGCGCGAAACTTTCGAATTCAGGTCACCAAGTAGCTTCTTTTTTTCGTTAAAGCAATGAGCAAACTGTTGTGGCGACTGGCGACAATTTTATTCCTTAACAAATTAACCTGAGTTTTGCCTAACCCGCAACAAAGCAAGTATATATCTGACTCACAGAATTTGAATTCGAGAAACCGTCCAAGATAAGATATGATCAATGAATTTAACCTGATCTGACTCACCTCGTCCATGGCCGGCCCATATTGTGATCGTCATCTCTATATCTCCATCTTACGTCATTTTACACTCACCACATAACCAATTTATGACGAGTAAGCAAAGTAAAGGAGGCCAGTGTTCTACTAGTTATTCTAACACGTGAAAAATGAAATTTTCGTGTTGCCCGTCCCCGAGAGAAAGTCATTGAAGAAAATAAAGAGGAAAGTTCAAGGTTTTGTACGCGTGTTTCAGGTCTAGAGAATTGATCACATCAAAAATTTCTTTGATCGAAATCAGATCAAGCCACAGTAGAAACTATCAATAATTTCATGTGACGTGACGAGTTTAATAATTTGCCAAACATTACTGTTAGAACTTAAAAGCCACTATAACGGTAAAACGTACAAGGTATGCAGCTCAACGAACTTGACCTGATCTGACTCGTCCCATATATGGTCGTCGGATATAATCTGAAAAAAGTACGTGACCATCACCCTCCAATTCAATACGCATCTTACGTCATTTTACACTCGTTACAAGACCAGCCAATGACGAGGACACAGTGGTCTACTGGTTATTCATGTTTATCATTTCCAGGAGAAAGGCTGAATTTAATAAGTGTCATCGAAATAAAGTGAAAAGATTTGACTTGTCATATGCGTGTATTAGATGTAGAAAATTGACCATCACATGAGATATCTCTGTTGATCGATATCACAACAAGTCACAGTAAAATGTCGATATTTTCAGATGTCACAAGTTGAGAACTTGGCAAAATTTGCTTTTAGAGACCGACCAGGAAAATTACCAATTCTGATACAGAAGAAAAAAGAATTACCGATGAAAACATACACATGCAATTTATACTTGGAGAACCGGCATATTAATTCACCGTCCAAACAATATTATATCCATAAAATTGGTTAAAAAGACCAAAATCAACAATTCCTGGATGAAAAGGACATTTAGATTTTGATACTGTTTAAATGGATCAAAATGTAAAAACAGCAAGAATGTAAACAGTTTCATCCTACCCATTTTTAAATATTTTTTTTATTTTTAATTTACATCAGGATGCATCCAATTTCATCCTTGCTATTTTTTAAGTTCAAGTCAGGATAAATCTAGTTTCATCCTTACTACTTTTTTGGTGTCCATTTCACCTATACTAATTTTTACTCGTCCATTTGAACCATGTTTTAAAAATATTTGGACAAATTACCCATTTTCCGTATTATATTCACCTTATCTAAGGTTGGAATAGGAAATGGTAAATTTAAGAAGTCGAAAGTCGAAAATATTTGGTTCACAGAAATAACAGATCATTAGGTAATATACAAAAAGAAAATAAAAAAAATAAAAAAAATAAGGAAAAAAGAATTTGCTCGAGAAGTCAATATAGCACCACGAGCCATGATTTTTTTTGTGAAGCATGTTATCAGAATTTAGAAGTGAGCTAAACGAAGCAATATTAAAACAAAAAATGGCTATTTGGCCAAAAAGGTACTTTCCCGGTTGAAGTGCACGGGTAACATATTGATTTGGGTGAAATTGACGGATGCCACATCGTTTCAATTTAGATATTTGTACCCCTACTAGTTCTTTAAACATGTAAAACGTGACTTCTAGAGCTATCTCTTTGCTAGCTTTCTTCTTCTACCACAAACAACATTTTTCCTCTCCGTCTTCATCAGCAGAAAACCAACACCACCTGGATGAATATTATCTCCACAACCATCAGCATCTCGTTCTCCACCATCACAAACACCAACAACAACATCATCAACACCACCACCGTAAAAACCAACAACATATCATCTCCACCACCAGAAACAACAAACTCACCATCAAAAGACACCACCACCACCATCAACAACATCACCATTTTCCTTCATTATCCCGACCACTACAAACTCCAGCAACACCATCATCGAAAACGCCACCAATATAAAAAAAAAAACTATTTTTTTTTGAAATACCCTAATTAAATTGAGGTTAATTTCTTAGACTGATTGAAGCTAATTAAAGAAATTGGGTTTTGTTTTCTGTCAATTTCATAAGATGAGTAAGTTTCCTAAACCCAATTTTGATAAAGCCCTAATTTTTTGTCGATGCATTTGAATGAATGTTTCATATGTCTTGTGTTATTACTGGATGAAACTGGTTTCGTCTTGTGTTTCCACAGGATGAGCATGGTTTCATCATCATTTGTTGCTACTAGTTGATTTTGTTGTACATCTTATGTTTTACTAGATGAAACTGGTTTCATCTTGAGTTTCCACGGGATGAGCCTGGTTTCATCATTTGTTGATACTAGATGAATGTTTTGTACATCTTCCTGTTTTAGATTGGACTGATTTTAATTTCATCCAATTTTTATACCAATTTCATCCTGTTTTATATTGAGTTGAATTTGGTTTCACCTATTTTTAACTAAGATGAAACTGGTCTCATCTTGTTTTAGATTGAGTTGAATTTGATTTCGCCATGTTAAAGTAGGATGAAACTAGTTTCATTATGCCATAATTTAAGATTTATGTAGTGGGGTTTCTTAAAATTGCTTAAAAACAGTTTTTGTTTGCGTTTTGTGTGAGTTTCTTATGATTTTTGTAGTGACAAGTCTTGTTTGAATTTGTCATGGATATGGTGTTTCTCATGTGGTTGCTCCCTATGTATTACACCAAAGAACTGTACATTATGTCCACAAAAAAGTAAAAAGAGTTGTTTCTCAGGCTGTTGCAAATCATGTAGTGGATCTGCTTGTTGCTGGCCCAGGTGCTATTGCGGTGGCTACGACTGTGGCTGCTTCAGTAAAAACTCCTGTAGCAAGTGTTGTCGTGCTCTTCCAACATGCGAATCAAGCACCAGTTGATGTTCTTGCTTCAAATGTGCCTCTTGTTCTTGCTTTCAATGTCCTACCCTGAAGTCTTGTAGTTGTTTTAGGTTTAAAAAAATATGTTGTAATCCATGTTCATGCCTACGTTATTGAGAATTTCTATGTATAGATACATACACGGTTATTTTACTTAAACTAGTGTATATTATTATTTGGATATCCTATTCAGGATTGTTCAGGATGAACTTGGTTTCATCCTGAGAAAGCATATGTTTATTCATATATTGTACAGGAAAAGTATTTTTGTCAATTTAGGGATATGCGAACTTGATTAGGGGTATTTTTGTCAATTACAATTATACTTTTCTAATATTTCTGGGAAGATTACCCAAATTTGTTAATAGAAAAGTATATTTTTAATTCTTGTCCCTTTAAACAGTATCAAAATGTACAAGTCTTTTTCACCCAGGAATTGTTGATTTTGGTCTTTTTAACCAATTTTGTGATATTAAAACTTATCAATGATAAAAATATTTATGCGGTCGGACCATTGCTTACGTCCACAGAAGTTGGTCATGTATTTTCATTATGATTTGGATGAAGTCCCAAGTATTGGACGATATTTTCGTACAAGAAGAGTAAAGCAGCTGAGATTAATGGCTCGCTCTATCTTTACCTAAAAGATAGCCCAACCCGCGGAAATTATTTACATCTCGCGGGTTGTACCGAGTGAGAGAGTGGGGTGGGACCCACACTAAACCCACCCCCTGCTATACCATCGGGTTGGAAGGGGTCCTACCTCACTCTCTCACTCGGTACAACCTGCAGGATGTGTAGCACTTCCGGCCCAACCCATGATTCAATATTAAGCTTTTTAACTATAGGCCGGTACCTCGTGATTCAACTTATGAATAACTTGATGGTCTATGAAGATGATGGAGAAGAAAAAGTATAACACTTTGAAAATGTTCTATGGTCGATGATAGAAGGCTACAGTCTCATCCTCAATGACTCGGAAAAATTTAGTTTACACCGCATTGATAGTAATGAAGTAAACTTTTTCAACAATAAAATCTATAAGGTGAACCTCATTGATTTGGGATTTATTAGTGTTAGTGCAAAGTTAATTACCCCGACAATCTTCGAGATGTGTGTATGATGATCGAATTGCCGTAGTTGATTATCTTCTCCAATGAATTGATGATAAATATTGGGGGTACCTGCAAAGACACTCTGATGCTAAAATCAACAAGAGTTCTAAGCAAGTAGTTGTGGAGAAAAGGAATAGAAATTGTGTACCTTTTGAGTTGGATTTTAGTCTCTATTTATAGGCCTAAAACCCTAATTTAGTTCCATAATAACCCTAGATTTGTAGTTATCCAGAATAACCACCAAGATTTGTACTTATCCTTGAAGATTCTTGTCTATCTTGAAAGATCCTTATATATCTTGTCAAGATTTGAGTTTATCTTGAAAGATCCTTGTCTATCTTCACAAGATTTGAGTATATCCTAGAAGATCCTTGTCTATCTTCATAGGATTTGAGTACATCTTGGAAGATCCTTATTATCTTCTCAAGATTTGTGTATATCCCCACAACATTTGAATCCATATTGAAAGATCCATATTTATCTCTTCAAGATTTGTAACTATCTTGGAAGATCCTTGTCTATTTTCCAAGATTTGTGTCTATCTGAAAATGACTTCTAAAATAAGTCCTTTGGGATTCTATAATAAGCTAGGTTGGTCTTCTATATCAAAGCCTTGGTTTCTACAATAAACCGAACTGGACTTCTATAATATATAAGCCATGTGGGTTTCCTCAATAAACCCACGGGTTTCCATAATAAACCAACTAGGATTCTATAATAAGCCATGTGGGTTTCCTCAATAAACCCATGGGTTTCCACAATAAAGCGAACTAGGCTTCTATAATAAGCCATGTGGGTTTCCTCAATAAACCCACGAGTTTCCATAATAAACCAACTGGGCTTCTTTAATAAGCCATGTGGGTTTCCTCAATAAACTCACGGGTTTCCCCAATAAACCGAACCGGGCATCTATAATAATTCACGTGGCTTTCCTCAATAAACCCACGGGTTTCTTTAACAAACCGATGGGTATCCATTATAAACCCAATGGGTTTCTTTGAAAAACCGCATTTTACCGATATCAAATAGCTTGTGTGGTACACACGTACACTATTTTAATAGGGTACAAACATCCCCCTCTTAATTCTCAACTTGTTAATGGATTAAGAAAATCAAAAGAACTGACCTTCGCGACTCGTTCAAATTATCCCTATGCCGTTTATCGAATAACCTTTCGTGGCCTTGGCCATCTTGTTGTGTCTATTTTCCCGACGGTCGGCTTAATAATTCAAAGCACAAAAAATGTACTTAACCATCTCACAAGCCACTGTTCTTCAATCACCAAACACGTTCAACGTACCAATAATGTACTTAAAACTCCATATGATAATTACCCAAACGCCAAACAGATCGTTATGTTATGTCCTCTTGCTCTTCCTTTAGCTAACAAATGACCTACGTGTTGGTGTGACATCGACGATACGCTTCGCACCCTGTCAAATAGTCACCCCCCATGATCGATAGGAATTTGACTCTCACTCGAATGCAGGCTACTCCCATATCTTGCTAGGCACATTGATTGCCCATATGCTCCCGTAATGGCCTTGAATTTTCCGACTCAACGCTCTTGTGTCTGCGAATAATGAATGTACGACAATCTCTGGTGTACAGGTTGACTGTCATTAGCTTTTTGTCATACATTTTCTTTCTTGATAAGCAAAACATTTCGTTTTTGTCTTTCTCTATATTAGAAAAACATTCCAAGTATTTCCTCCATATGTGTTCTTTAATATTTTTCCTTCGCTCCTTTCGCTCCATTTTAGCTTCAACTTAATTATATTGTAACACCTTGTTTTCGCCTTTCTCTTTATTAGAAAGACATCGCAACAATTTCCTTAATAACCAAAATACTTCGCCTTTGTCTTCCTCTTTTATAGAAAAACATTGTACATGTCTCTTTAATGCAAAAAGTGGTCTCATATGTGATTATAAATTCGATTTATAATGTAACAAACTAGTGAGGATTTACCTCCCAAGGCGTTCGTTCGTCCAACCCTAGCCGCCCCCATTACTTGAATTGATACTGAAAAAGATGTCTTATATTTTTCGACTTCTTTAAACAAGTTGCCTTTGATTGCATGCTTGGGTACACTTTATCCCCCCCCCCCCATTATCAATAGAGATATTTAATAGAAAAGACGCACCCAGATGAAGCAGGAAATATATATATTATATCCTTCCCTCACTTGCTAGATGGCTCTGGGCTTATATTCAGGTATCTTTTCTGTTTCTATCTCTATTTCTGGGTCATCATGTACCCAAGAAACTTCCCATACATGGGTCCGAAAGAACATTTATCGGGATTTAGCTTCATTCCATATTGTCGAAGTAGATCGAAGGTTCTTTTCAAGTCCATAAGGTGAGATTCCTTCTTTTTGGATTTGACCACCATATCTTCGATGTAAACTTCCATGGTTTTCTGAATCATATCTTTGAACATTTCATCCATAAGACGCTGATAAGTCTCCCCTGCGTTTTTTAAGCCAAAAGGCATAACGAGGTAACAATATATCCCTTTGTATGTTATGAAAGCTGTGTGTTCTTGATCATCCTTGAATAACGAAATTTGATTATACCTAGAAAAACCGTCCATAAATGACAGTCTTCCGAAACCCGAGGTAGCATCTACTAAATCAACAATCCTGGGCATTGGTTAAGGATCGCTTGGGCATGCCTTATTCAAGTTTGTAAAATCGATACATACCATGATTTTCCCGTTTTTCTTTGGAACTGATATCATATTTACTAACCACTTCGAATATCTAACAAGTTTTATGATCATGGCCTCTAGCATCATGTAAATCTCCTCAGTTACCTTTGCGTTCCGTTCTGGAGCCATCTTTCGAGGCTATTGCCTTACTGGTTTAAATCCTTCACTGATATTCAACCGATAGCACGCGATGCCAGGATCAGTACCTGGCATGTCTCTGAGGATTCAAGCGAAGACATCTCTATTATTCTTCAATAGGGTAATCAAGCTTTCACTTTCGCCTAACAGTAATTCTGCTCCGATAAACGTTGTTTGCTCCTTTTGATTCCCAATTTGTACTTCTACGAACTCCTCAATAGTTGGCGGTCCTTCCTTTCCTCTTTCTTGATAAGAGGTCGGGAAGCACTGTGGTTGCTAAATTTTCTTTTCAACTTGGAGTATTTACGATCCCTTCAGTTCGGACTTTATATACTCCTCCATTGCGCTTTTGTGACATTTATGAGATGCCGCCTGATCGCTTCTAACTTTGATCACTCCTACTGGAGTAATGAATTTCAAACACTGGTAGATAGTGGAAGTTACCGCCCCCATTGCATGAATTTAATCACGTCCTAAGATAACATTATAGGGTGCACGACAATCTAGCAACGAGAAATACTGCATAACCGTCCTTCCTCCCACCATCGTAGGTAGATTAATTCTTCCCATTGCTGTCATCGTTTCACCACTAAATCCGATGATAGACTTATCATCTGCTTCAACTTGGATCTCATTCAGACTCATTGAAGAGTATGCTCCAGAGAATATGACGCTAATTGAACTTCCAGTATCGACTAGAACTCGACGTACCCTGTACATTCAAATGAGAGATAAAATCACGATCGCCTCATTATGTGGTTGATATACTCCAGCAAGGTCACCATCCGAAAATCATATCTCAGTCTTTCCCTCTTCTAAAGTCTCCGTACCAATCATATTGGCATAGTCGACCTTGTTCGATATTTTCCAATCATTAATATGACACAACTTCAATCGTGCAACACTTTCCTGAGCCTTTATCGAAGTTGAATTGACTCTCGTGTGGCTTACTCTGATCTCTCTTAGATCTAATGTGTTGACCAGTACGTTGACCTGTGCTGGAATCTTCTTCACGTATTGCTGCAGCTTTCCTACTTCAATCATCCTTTGGATTCTGCTGCGAGCGTATGACAAGCATATGTATTGTGCCCGTGGTCTTTGTGATGAGCACAATATTTATTCTTATATCTATTATCCCTTGTTTCCATCGGTAATGGTTTCAGAATGGGTAGCGAGTCTTTAATCTTCTTAAAAATTTCACCAAGTCCAGTTTGGGAAACTTCACCTTTTGCTTTTCTGGAGTCTTATGAGAATCTTCTTCGTTTCTCAGTTTCCTCACATGACCTTCATGGCTTTTTCCCTTGGTACTGCCATCGAATTGCTGCTTCGATTTTGCGTGTCCTTCAGCTACGGAACTTTTCGTTGTCCGTGACAACTTTGCTTTCCTTTCCTTCTCAGCTTTCGCGTACCTATCTGCCCTGTCATATAGCTCTTTGAGGTTTCCGACTGGTTGAACTGTTAATGAGTTGTAAATTCCAAACTCATCGTAATCCAATACATTTTTGTATGCTTCTATTACAAACCCATCGTCAACCTTTCCAACTTCATTAACTTCATGACGAAACCTCCTATTAAAATCAAAAAGACTCTCGCCAGGCTCTCTGTGCAAGAGGAATAAATGACTGCTTTCTTTTTTGATTCCGAGATTAATCTTGTATTGCTCAAAAAACGCATCTGACAGCATGTCGAAACTCCTAATTGAATTTGACTCTAATTGTGAGAACCAAGTTAGAGCTTTACCCGTCAAGGTCATTGTAAAGGTTTTGCAAAGTAGCTCGTCGATGTAGCTTCACAAACTCATTGAGGCTTGAAATCTTTGGACATGCTCCACTGGATTTCCATTGTTTCCGTCAAAAAATTCCTTGAATTGAGGCTGGTTGAAATTCGAGGGTGGGCGGAAGCGCCTTATCTTTTCAACAAATGAGAAGTCCATTGACTTTTTCATCGATAAGATTTGTTGCTCTTCATATTTGGATTGATTTTGGGCTAACAACTCACCAATCATTTCACTAAGCCTTCTTTTGCTGAGTTCTTCGTCTCCCACCGAGTTTCCTGCAGTTTCTTTGTGAATCCGCTCATTCCTGAAAAGATCAGTTCTCCTTTTAGAACGGTCTTTATCACGTCTAGACCTCTTTGAGTGATCTTCATTGATATGATCATCTCTTTGTCTATGTCTCCTGTGATTTGGTCTTGTTCGCCTATCTTGACCGACCGTGTAGTAATGATCATCATCGGGGGTATAACGAATAATAGCCGTCATTATGGTGATCACGACTTTGATAATCATTCCTGACATCCTCGCTTATTCTTTTGTCACTTCGATTGAGCCGATGATCATCAAAAACTTCGTCCCTTCTGTGTGGGATGTTTTTCTCTCGATGAGTACGAAGGTTTGTCCTATCACTTATGGAATGCGGAATAGTTGCTTCTTCAAGCTCCTTTCTTTTCTCAAATGTGATTTTGAGTCATTTGTTCTCCCTTTCCAACTCTTGGAAACACTCACGTAACCTCAAGTCGATAAGAGTCACTTGCGGATTGTTAGCTTGCGCAGCTTGTGGGTTGTTAACTGGCAGTGCTTGTGGGCTGTTAACTTACGCATTATGCAGGGTGTTCCGCACACCTCTATTAGCAATGTCCTCTTGACGAAGCTCCTGGATGCTTGGGTGTTGACCTTGAATCCCTCGTTGAAGATTGAGGCTTTCGCTGGTCCGAGGAGGTGATCTTCGCATCAAAATATTGTTTCCCCTAAGACTTGGAGAGGATCTCGCTGAACGAGCAGCCGATGTTGTTGATGAGACAAATGTTTCTCTTCCGTCCCTTTCGTCTTGGTTAGTTTGGACAACATCGCTCCTTAGAGTTCGATTGTTGGCTCGTTGACCTGAAGGATTTCTGGTAGGTACATCAACGTCCATTCGATTTGCTCCTGAAGAATCCATATGTTAGCTATCCTTTGTTAACTTTGCTTTTAATAACTTTTACGGAACTTTCAACAACTTTTTCGGATCTTCTGCAACTTTGATCAAAACGTTTCTGAAAACGTTCAGAAACTTTCTGCAACTTTCTGGATGTTCTGAAACTTTGATCAAAACGTTTCTGAAAACGTTCAGAAACCTTCTGCAACTTTCTGGATCTTCTACAACTTTGAACAAAATGTTTCCAAAAACGTTTAGAAACCTTCTGGAACTTTCTGGATCTACTGCAACTTTGATCAAAACGTTCAAAAACTTTCTGCAACTTTATGGATCTTCTGCAACTTTGATCAAAACGTTTTTGAAAACGTTCAGAAGCCTTCTGCAACTTTTTCTGACGTTCCACAACTTTGATTAAAACTTCCAGATTTTTCTGCAACTTTTCCTCATGTTCACAACTTTGATCAAAACATCAAGAACTTTCTGCAACTTTTTGATCACAGTGATTTTGAACCCTAGTTTCCAAAACCGTTTGGGAACAACTTATTGCACTCAGAGAACACGATCTTTGCTCGTATTCCCCTCAGTCGGCGCCAAAATATGTTAGTGCAAAATTAATTACCACAACAATCTTCGAGATGTGTGAATGATAATCGAATCTCCGTCGTTGTTTATCTTCTCCAATGAATTGATGACAAATATTGGGGAGGGGGGGGGGTACCTGCAAAGACACCCTGATGCTAAAATCAACAAGAGTTCTAAGCAAGTAGTTGTGGAGAAAAGAAATAGAAATTGTGTACCTTTTGAGTTGGATTTTAGCCTCTATTTATAGGCCTAAAACCCTAATCTGGTTCCATAATAACCCTAGATTTGTAGTTATCCAGAATAACCACCAAGATTTGTACTTATCCTTGAAGATTCTTGTTTATCTTGAAAGATCCTTATATATGTTGTCAAGATTTGAGTTTATCTTGGAAGATCTTTGTCTATCTTCACAAGATTTGAGTATATCTTAGAAGGTCCTTGTCTATCTTCATAGGATTTGAGTACATCTTGGAAGATCCTTATTATCTTCTCAAGATTTGTTTATATCCCCACAACATTTGAATCCATCTTGAAAGATCCATATTTATTTCTTCAAGATTTGTAATTATCTTGGAAGATCCTTGTCTATCTTCCAAGATTTGTGTCTATCTCAAAATGACTTCTAAAATAAGTCCTTTGGGCTTCTATAATAAGCTAGACTGGGCTTCTATATTAAGCCCTTGGTTTCTACAATAAATCGAACTGGGCTTCTATAATATATAAGCCATGTGGGTTTCCTCAATAAACCCACGGGTTTCCATAATAAACCAACTGGGCTTCTATAATAAGTCATGTGGGTTTCCTCAATAAACCCACGGGTTTCCACAATAAACCGAACCGAGCTTCTATAATAAGCCATCTGGGTTTCCTCAATAAACCCACGGGTTTCCATAATAAACTAACTGGGCTTCTATAATAATCCATGTGGGTTTCCTCAATAAACCCATGGATTTCCACAATAAACCGAACTGGGCTTCTATAATAAGCCATGTGGGTTTCCTCCATAAACCCACGAGTTTCCATAATAAACCAACTGGGCTTCTATAATAAGCCATGTGGGTTTCCTCAATAAACTCACGGGTTTCCCCAATAAACCAAACCGGGCTTCTATAATAAGTCACGTGGCTTTCCTCAATAAACCCACGGGTTTCTTTAACAAACCGATGGGTTCCCATAATAAACTCAAAGGGTTTCTTTGACAAACCGTATTTTACCGAAATCAAATAGCTTGTGCGGTACGCACGTACACTATTTTAATAGGGTACAAACAATTAGTTTTCCCATTACTTGGTTTAATAGAAGATCTGGTTCTGTGTTCAGTGAGAAATGGTTACTCCCATATCCAAGAACCATCATCATCAACATGCTTTCTATTGGATCTGATCATTAACTAATTCTTATGAATTCCATTCCAAACTCGAAAAATGGTAATATACCTCTCAAATTTTTTGGCACCGGATGGATCATGGAAACTGCACGAAGATCGTAGCTAAATGCAGGAATAAATTTTTTTCTAGGTAATCTTCTTACATGATAGTTTAAATTTATAGTTAAAATCTACAATAAGGAGGTATATGACATCATCAAAACTAATTTGGAGGCACGCAAGAATCATTTAGACTATCCCCACAAAAATCATTTCAACTATGACAAAGGAACGACCATAAAAATGGCAAGGAACATGGTCAAAGACTGTATGATGTTAGAGCATTGCTCGGTTGAACCCACCAAGCTTTGGTATGTCAAGTTTGGTTGTCATAATTTAGTTCTAAAACTTGAAGTTGCTTGATTTGATTACTAGAGTCAACTTGGCTATGTTACATTAGGATCATAGTAATGTTGATGAAAAAGAGAAGTTACCAAGTAAACCACCAAAATTTTCGTTCGACAACAAGTATGGACAAAACCTAATATGAGTGCAAATAAATCTAAATTCAAGATCCTTGAACAATATATATATATATATATTTTTCTCTTATCTCTTCCACTATCAATATGTCTAGACAACAAACTCCATGGACCTGATTGCGTAGAAGAGTTCTTGGACGATCTCACAAATCAATATCCAACATCAAATTAATCGTATCCAAATTATGAGGATTTGAATTCATCTAAGTATGAAACTTATTATCTATTTTTCAAGATATGAATTCAACAAGAACAAGTCTCGTTATTGATCACAATTAATAAGAACTTAAACTACCTAGATTGAATACGTATTACTTGTGTTATTCCTACTATAAAGATAAAAAAAATATAATGCGGAAAATGAAAAACATAAGACACCATAAGTTTTTTTAACGAGGAAAATTGGACCTGCAGAAAAACCACGAGACCTCGTCCAGCTTTGAAAACCAAAATGTATTAAGCCGCTACAGACAATAGCCTACTATCAGATTTCAGACCAGAATATAATTGAGACCGAATTAACCTTCCAAGCAATTCAGATGCATTCATGCTCCTTACGTCTCTTGAAACTCGCAAAGCTCTACGCAGTTTATTCCTTTAGATGGCGTTCTTTACAGCCTAAGAGTTTTTTTAACCTAAGTGAACTCTTTTGATACTAATCTTCCTCTAAAAGATAAGTTTATTTCGTTTCCCTTTAGATTTTTAGATCAAGGCGTGGAAATTTGTTTGCAGTAGGAAAAGCTAGCAAACTCGCGAATTTGGAAAACTAGCACTCAGTTAGCTGAGAACACTAGATTACTAGCTACCTATCAAGAACAATCCAAACCGATCAACAAAAAAAAGTTTTAGATATCTATCTTAAGGAATCACAAAGTCTAAGACGAAAAGAACTTTGTGATTTGTATCTATATCGTTCCTGATCGTAGATTGACAAAACCTCAATGATCAATAAGAACAAGATCAGGATACACGAATTATCAGGTAAAATATAGTCAGACCTGGATTCACGAATCGCTAAGTGAAGTCATCGAGTCCTAAACCTAATTATATTTCACATAGGAAACCTATGTTAATATAGGACGACTCTAGCAAGCAACTAGGACACATAAGTATCAGGAATTGAAGTTCCCAGTAGTTTGAGTCTCTTTATGTATATATTTTCAAGGCCCTAGGTATCTTTGAAATAACTTGGGATTCGAGCAAGAATAATAGATGAAATTCTTGTTAGGTCTTCATGTAAGCATGTGAGAAGTTCGCCTTGAAATTACACAGAAGAATACACACTATGATTCAGGGTTCTGGAACCGTGTACCATAGTTCTTGGAAAATATTGTTAGAGCACTGCTCGGTCAAACTCGCATACGTTGCTATCTCAAGCATGTTTGTCAATGTTAGTGATCAAAACTATAAGTCTTGATTTCTAGTCTCTTATAGCTAAGCCTCGGACTAGGATAGTAAGTGTAGTTGAGCTCAAGGACTTCATGGCGATTCATCATACAAGTAGAAGATCTACTCAAGGAACCGATGGAACTTCTCGACAAAAATGTATGTGGATACTTGAACTTATCTGTCACTCAAAATTCTATCTATTCTATCTCATACTCTTTGAGACAAAAGTCGTATGCTATATATATAGACTAGATCATACACATTTGGTATTTCGAGCCGAGTATACCTCGCCTATCTATATCTCGAAATATGTGTTGGTAAGCTTTTCGCTTCGACCAAGTTTATCTTTACCTAGTGACAAAAGTCATGAATGTTTCAATCACTTTGAAAATTGCTTTGACGAGAAATAGTGTAACAACTATATAACGTCCTCTAAGAATGTTCAAATGATTGGAATGAGAGTTTAGATTACATAACCAATGTATTCCTTGAACCGAAGTTTTCGAACTTTGTTGATCAAGTGAACCGGAAGTATGGCAAGTGCCAAGTCCGCGAACTCAGTCCGAGAACTTCCGAAATTCTCAAACCCGAGAATTTCTGCTGGAGTTGACAAACTACTTGCGTGAGCCAATTCCGCGATCCCAGTCCGCGAACTAGCGTAGTTCTCGAACCCGAGAATTTCTTCTGGAGTTTGTAAACTCTATCTGGTGTCTTAAGTCCGCGAACCTAGTCTGCGAACTTGAGAAGGTTATATATCTAAAGATGATTTCTGAACTTAATCTCAAAATACTAAGGAATGCATTTGCAAACCGTGGCTATTAAAGTTCATGAAACGATTCGAGTGAATCAAATCATCTTTGCTTCAATTGTGTCTTGTGTAGTTACATAAGATTTCCTTGCAATTGAAAAATTCTCTTAACTAGTTCATTTGAGTCACTTGAACTAGTTATGGTGAAGAAGAACATGGTTGGTATGAAACGCTCATAGGGTTAACCTCTTTGGGTAGACTATTGTTGAACCAACAATGTACATGTTTGGGTGCGATTAACTAACCTAGAAGCGTACAATCATTTGTGTATTACAAGCTAAGTTTTCGATCTAACAGTTGAGAAATATTAGCTTGAATCTAAATCAGGCTTTCATCTAACGGTGAATATTGATTTCTTTGTAACTAAGGCAAAACCCTGATTTGAAAGGTTATATAAAGGAGACATCTAGTATTGGGAAAAACTAATCCCCACACCTTACGTGTGATACTAGTTTGCGTGCTAGAGTCGTTTCTCCTTTAAACTTTGGTTTTCTTCTTCTAAAACCAGGTTAACAACTTAAAGACTTCATTGGGATTGTGAAGCCAGACCGATACTACTTTTATCGTAGTTGTGTGATCTGATCTTGCATCTTCTATCGTAACAGTAAAATCATATTGATTGGCTTGAGATCGTGAGAGTTCTCCGATATGCAAGATATAAAAAGTAATCACAAATACCTTCGTCTCATTGTTTGTGATTCCACGACATCTTGTTTCGCTACGATACAATTAAGATTGTTGTGAGGTGATTGATTAATCTAGGCTGTTCTTCGGGAATATAAGGCCGGATTATCAATTGGTTCTTGTTCACCTTGATTATTATCAAAAGACGGAACAAAAACTTTTAGGGTTTTCTGTGGGAGACAGATTGATCCTTTGATAGACTTGTCTGTGTGAGACAGATTTGTTTATTGTTAAAGCCTGTGATTTTGGGTCGTAGCAACTCTTACTTGTGGGTGAGATCAGCTAAGGGAATCAAGTGCGCAGTATCCTGTTGGGATCAGAGGCGTAGGGAGTACAACTGTACCTTGGATCAGTGGGAGACTGATTGGGGTTCAACTATAGTCCAGTCCGAAGTTAGATTGGAGTAGGCTAGTGTCTGTAGCGTCTTAATACAATGTGTATTCAATCTGGACTAGGTCCCGGGGGTTTTCTGCATTTGCGGTTTCCTCGTTAACCAAATTCTGGTGTCTGTCTTATTTCTATTTCCGCATTATATTTTTTTATATAATTATAATAATACAGATTATGCGTTTGAATCAATCAATTGGAAATCCTACCTTAGGTTGTTGATTGATATTGATTGATCCTTGGACATTGGTCTTTGGTACCATCCAAGGTATTCCTTGTGTTTGATTATAGAATCGCTGATTTCTATTAGCTTGAGTGAATCAAAACAAGAGAGAGATATTAACTCCTTGAGATACTTTTACCTAGATTGAGTCTGACTGTCTAGTTGATTCTCTAGTAAGTGTTTCGGAGTTAGTCCATATAGCTTGTTAATCGAAATATTGGGTGGTGTTGTTAGACCCCCGCTTTTTTAATTGGTATGAGAGCGGGCAAACACGTTTAAGACCTTACAAGTCTATGTTTGTAGCGATATGAATCTATAGACATAGGTGCTATCTCTATTAACGTACCACCAGTCTTCGATGACTCTAATTACTTATGGTGGAAAATTGCTATGCGAGCTTTTCTTCAAGCATGTGATTTTCAATCATGGGTATATGTCGTTAATAGCTATGATGCTCCCGTTGTGGAAGTTGGAGATGTAAATGTTCCCAAACCTATTGGTGAATACACCCCTGCTGAGATAAATGTTGCAAAGAAAAATCCCGACGGTTTGAATGCTATCATACATGCCATTATCCCAAATCTTCAGCACCATGTGTCTAATTGCACTAGGTCTAAAGATGCTTGGGATATCTTAGAAACCGTATTTGAATGTAACTCCAGTGAAAAGGAAGACAAGCTTCAAAACCTTAATTCCGATTGGGAGAACCTTCGTATGGAAGATGAAGATACATTTGATGAGTTTAATCACAAAGTGTTTGAAATTGTTAATGCATCTTTTTGCATTGGGTAAGACTATTCCTGAAAAGCACATTGTGATGAAAATTCTCAGATCGCTGCCATCTAGATACGAGTCTAAGAAGCATGCCATCGTTGAAGGAAATAACCTTGATAATCTTTCCAGAAATACATTGGTTGGAAAGCTAACTATCATTGATCATGAGCGTACATCCAAAATCGGAAAGGATGTTTCCATTAAAGCACAGAAGAACACTAAATTACTTGATAAGAGTAAAAGTGTTTATGTCTCTGAGGATGATCAGTCTGAGGGTGATTTTTCAGATGAAGATCTTGACAAATCAGTCTCCTTAATCACAAGACAGTTTAGGGATCTTCTATTGAAGAGAAGTAAACGGTTTTCAAGAGACAAACCTAGGTCATCGGATAAACCTCACAATCGTGTTCCTCCTAAAAACAGGGATGCTGACGAGGCTGATGACGAGGATATGCCACAGTGCTTTAAGTGTAAAGGTTTTGGTCATTTTGCAAACGAGTGCCAAAATCGTAGAAAATACACTGGGAGCAAAGGTCTTGCTATAACACTTGATGAGATGTCTGAGATCTATGATTCTGATGAAGATAGGAAATCAAGTGTCGGTCTTCTATGTGAAAACATTGATTTTGATAACTGTAGCAATACATATATCAATCTTGATGGTTTCGGTGAAGATAAGAAGCCAATCATGCTGGAAGAATCAATTGACCCAACCTTTGGAAACCCTGTCTATAATGTTTCAGGATCTACCGTGTGTTTAGCTGCTTTTGCACCACAAATGCCTGATTATTATCCAAGATTGACGTGCTCATTTTTTCTCAGAAGGGTCATGAACTATCAATATGTTACAAGTACAAACATTAATTGAGGCACGCCAACAAACTTCAACGAAGAGCAAATCAGTTAGCAAGGAAGCTTAAACTTGCTCAGAAGACCGCTGAGGTATGTAGGATTTTATCTTCGTCTAAGAAGTTAGTTTCCAAAGACAAAACAAGACCATTTGAGAAGAAAGTATGGTCAAATCGCTTTGATAGACAGAAGTCAGAGGATTCCTCTCATGAGGAAAATGGTGGACAAATCATTGTTCACCACAGCACAAATTAATTGTGTTGTTTGGTAAATCTTGTATCATGTGCCTGTTCAAAAGAGACAAGGTTGTGAACGCACAAGCTTTAGGAAAAGGTTTCTTAGGTTTATTCTTTTCTGTCTATCAAATAAAAGGAAGGGTTACTTTCGACAATTCCACTCTTTATAGGGTTTAGAGTTGGACGTCCACAACCTGTTTAAAGGTTTTGAACCCTACATTCCTTTTTCCTCTTTGATATTCTTTATATTCCAAGACTTCTTGTAGAGATTGTGAATTCCAATCACAAAAATCAGTTGGTTATAGCTGTTCTCATAAGTATCATGTCTTTGGACGGAAAGGATGTCAACATGATTGTTAATCCATCAATCAAGGAAAAAGAAAAATCTCCAGTAATTTCGCCCTTAAAAAGAAAAATGAGGAATACAAGAAAGACAAGGGTTGTCCCTTCTAACTCTCAGAAATTTTCCGATGTTCTTGATGAGTTGAAGGAGGTAAGAAAGGAGATTCGTGATATAAAATCTTGCGTTTTAAGATCTTTGGAAATTCAGAAAGCCCTGGTTCAACATCATTAGCCAAGACGGTTTGTTGATATTAACTCCTATCTTCACGAACCTTATGTACCAATGGTTGTTGATGACAAGGAGTTCGAGAATGATAAAGAATTTCTCAAAGACATTGTTTCCTAGTATGTCTTGTTTTTGGCTTAGTTGGAAAAATAACTAGTGCTTTGAATTGCGATGATTGTGACTACACATATCTATTATTTTCATCTTCTTGTTTCTAGGTTTTTTGGTTTAAAATTCTAAAACTATTTGGAGGATATGGTTTGCAATATTTTTGATTTTGTTATATTGCAACTTGTTATGGGATATTTGTGTTTACGTCCGTAAACTTTGTTGTCCCATATTTTTGTCAAAAGTAAAGTCGTTCACAATCGGTATTCATGTATTGGTTTAAGAATGATTAGACTTTTGACATATACAAAAGTTAAGCCTATATTGTCAACCCTTGACGGAAGATAGGTTAAAATCTTTTGTATCTAAGGATTATTGCTATTGTATATGCTTGTGAAGATAGAACGAATCCTTGTGTATTCCGCAGTATTGATCATTCCTGATCCATATTCGTATGTATTACTGTGAGGCTCCGTAATTGTCTTATGTTGAGCACGATACAATTAAGTTGATTATTTTTGATTAGCTTGGTTGGTTATTCCGTGAGGTACGTTATGTTGAGCATTTAGAACTAAATTAATCATCTTCTTGGTTATTTAGTTATTACTCCACAAGTTCTCTTGTGTTGAGTACATGAACGATTAAGCCAATCACTCTCTTGTATGATTAACTTAGTCGTTGCTCCGTAAGTTTACTTATGTTGAGCACAATGAATAAAATTGATCACTTTTGTGGTTAATTTGATTATGTATTCCGATTGAATTATTCATGGGTTTACTTATGAATAATTTGATTGAGTGTTGGATATAAAATCATTCTCATGGTTTTGGTGTCCAATAAAATCCTTCGTTTCTCTTGAAATTAAGGTCGCTCGATGTTGTTACCTTGGTAATGACATCTAATGGGGGAGAGTTCTTTTGAACTTGTGCTTAATCGTCATATCTTGAGGGGTGTGCGGCTGTGGAATTTTAGAGGGGTTATCTTGTATCTTTAAACTCCTTGATGAATGTTGTTAGCTTCGGCTATATGATTGCATCTAAATAAGATGATGTGTGTTTCTTTCTCTCAGTCATGAAATGTCTCTTATGGAAATCTCATTATGATCCCATTCTTGTACCTTTGCCAATTTTATTGATAAAAAGGGGGAGAATTATTATGTAATTCAACTACAAATGCATATGGTTTTCGGATCATTGTGTAAGGGGGAGTGGTTTTCATGTGAGATGGAGTATTGACTAAGGGGGAGTGATACATATCACCATAGTATTATTGTTGAAGTTGTGATATAATTGGACTTTGACACTGTGTAATAATACAATGACACTGTATAACAATGATCGAGACCGATGCTTTCTCATTGTTATAGCTACGGATCTTCAACAACGGTGATGTTAAACTTACAACCTTTGGAATCATTGGAGTACTTGGAAGTGACGAAGATTTCTAGGAATATTGAAGATTAGACATGTGGTATAGGAGCTACTAAAGTTTCATTATTTTTTTTGTATTTCATCGGTATTGATAGTTTTGTCACTAAAATTGACAAAGGGGGAGATTGTTAGAGCACTGCTCGGTCAAATTCGCATGCGTTTCTATCTCAAGCATGTTTGTCAATGTTAGTGATCAAAACTATAAGTCTTGATTTCTAGTCTCTTATAGCTAAGTCTTAGACTAGGATAGTAAGTGTAGTTGAGCTCAAGGACTTCATGGCGATTCATCATACAAGTAGAAGATCTACTCAAGGAACCGGTGGAACTTCTCGACAAAAATGTATGTGGAGACTTGAACTTATCTGTCACTCAAAAGTCTATCTGTTATATCTCCTACTCTTTGAGACAAAAGTCGTATGCTATACATATAGACTAGATCATACACATTTGGTATTTCTATCCGAGTATACCCCGCCTATCTATATCTCGAAATATGTTTTGGTAAGCTTTTCGCTTCGACCAAGTTTATCTTTACCTAGTGACGAAAGTAATGAATGTTTCAATCAATTTGAAAATTGCTTTGACGAGAAATAGTGTATCAACTATATAACGTCCTCTAAGAATGTTTCAATGATTGGAATGAGAGTTTAGATTACATAACCAATGGATTCCTTAAACCGAAGTTTTCGAACTTTGTTGATTAAGAGAACCGGAAGTATGGCAAGTGCCAAGTCCGCGAACTGCCGAAGTTCTCAAACCCGAGAATTTCTGCTGGATTTGACAAACTACTTGCGTGAGCCAAGTCCGCGAACCAGTCCGCGAACCGGCGTAGTTCTCGAACCCGAGAATTTCTGCTGGAGTTTGTAAACTCTATCTGGTGTCTTAAGTCCGCGAACCTAGTTTGCTAACTTGAGAAGATTATATATCTAAAGATGATTTCTGAACTTAATCTTAAAAAACTAAGGAATGCATTTGCAAACCGTGGCTATCAAAGTTCGTGAACCGATTCGAGTGAATCAATTCATCTTTGCTTCAATTGTGTCTTGTGTAATTACATAAGATTTCCTTGCAATTGAACAACTCTCTTAACTAGTTCATTTGAGTCAGTTGAACTAGTTATGGTGAAGAAGAACATGGTTGGTATGAAACGCTCATATGGTTAACCTCTTTGGGTAGAATATTGTTGAACCAACAATGTACACGTTTGGGTGCGGTTAACAAACCTAGAAACGTACAGTAATTTGTGTATGACAAGCTAAGTTTTCAATCTAACGGTTGAGAAATATTAGCTTGAATCTAAATCATATTTTCATCTAACGGTGAATATTGATTGCTTTGTAATTGAGGCAAAACCCTTATTTGAAAGGCTATATAAAGGAGACATCTAATATTGTGCAAAACTAATCCCCACACCTTACGTGTGATACTAGTTTGCGTGCTAGAGTCGTTTCTCCTTTAACCTTTGGTTTTCTTCTTCTAAAACCAGGTTAACGACTTAAAGACTTCATTGGGATTATGAAGCCAGACCGATACTACTTTTATCGTAGTTGTGTGATCTGATCTTGCATCTTCTATCGTAACAGTAAAATCATATTGATTGGCTTGAGATCGTGAGAGTTCTCCGATATGCAAGATATAAAAATTAATCACAAATACCTTCGTCTCATCGTTTGTGATTCCACGACATCTTGTTTCGCTACGATACAATTAATATTGTTGTGAGGTGATTGATTAATCTAGGCTGTTCTCCGGGAATATAAGGCCGGATTATCAATTGGTTCTTGTTCACCTTGATTATTATCAAAAGACGGAACAAAAACTTTTAGGGTTTTCTGTGGGAGACAGATTGATCCTTTGATAGACTTGTCTGTATGAGACAGATTTGTTTATTGTTAAAGCCTGTGATTTTGGGTCGTATCAACTCTTACTTGTGGGTGAGATCAGCTAAGGGAATCAAGTGCGCAGTATCCTGCTGGGATCAGAGGCGTAGGGAGTACAACTGTACCTTGGATCAGTGAGAGACTGATTGGGGTTCAACTATAGTCCAGTCCGAAGTTAGCTTGGAGTAGGCTAGTGTCTGTAGCGGCTTAATACAGTGTGTATTCAATCTGGACTAGGTCCCAGGGTTTTTCTGCATTTGCGGTTTCCTCGTTAACAAAATTCTGGTGTATGTGTTATTTCTATTTTCTCATTATATTTGTTTATATAATTGAAATAATACAACCGACCTTTGGTTGTTGATTGATATTGATTGATCCTTGGACATTGGTCTTGGTACAGTCCAAGTTATTCCTTGTGTTTGATTATAGACTCGCTGATTTCTATTAGCTTGAATGAATCAAAACAAGAGAGATATATTAACTCCTTGAGATACTTTTATCTAGATTGAGTCTGACTATCTAGTTGATTCTCTAGTAAGTGTTTCGTAGTTAGTCCATACAGATTGCTAATCGAAATATTGGGTGGTATTGTTAGACCCCTGCTTTTTCAATTGGTATCAGAGCAGGCAAATACGTTAAAGACCTTATAAGTCTATGTTTGTAGTGATCTAATTATGGACCAGTCTATCTCTAATAACGTACCAATTTAGAAATTACCAGATGATTCTAAAAGTTTGGATTCACCTGAGAGAACTATCACATCTAAGTCAATATCTAAGCATTCTCTTGATGTAAAAACTGTTGATTGGGAAACTCTCCTAGAAGAATAGTTGGATGAACTTTCTGATGAAGGTGATTCATATATTGATAGAGATGTTGATAAGGAAGTCTCAGAGTATGTTAAGTTTTTGGATTCGTGGAAGATGAAGAAGATTACAACTTCTCATGTCTCACCTCTTCTGACTCCTCTCTGTCGAGAAAACAAGAAATTGAGAGTTACGCAGGTGTTTATTTTTCGAATCGCTCTAACGAATCGATCCTCAAGGATTCTGAGGAAAACCTACGTATGAAGTCACTTGAATGTGATAATCTTAATCAAAAGTACTTTTTGTTGGAAGAGAAACTTGCAGAATCTGAAGCAAGGTTTAACTCTCAACAAATTAGTTTTGATGACAGAGAAAGTGCTTGTCTCGCTCGAGAAAAACGCCTTGAGGCTGATTTAGCTGCTTCTCTTGATAAAATCAAGATGTTGGAAGATGACTTGAAAAAGTTCAATACTAATTCAGGAAAATTATCCACTATGCTAGGAGAAAGTAAAAATCATTATGATACACGAGGATTGGGCTATAAGGGAATAAATGCTCCAAGTATTAGCAAAGAGTTAAATTTTGTCAAGGCTAGTAATTCTTCACAACAAAAGGCTTCCACTGATGTCAAAAGTTAAATACATTCACCGGTAATTAAAGTTCGAAAGAGCAAAGAATATCAACCTCCAAAGTCAGCATATACGAATCGAGGTAAGAACATTCCTTATGTTTGCCACTATTGCGGAAATAAAGGTCACCTGGAAAGGAGATGTCGTTTTCGTATAAGGAATAAGAAACTTCATGATGTTCTTGTTTGGGCATCACAAGAAGTTGTGAAACCAAGATCATATGCTAACGCTAATCCCCTTAACATTACAGGTTGTAACTTTCCAACCTTTAGGCAAAGGAATCGTTGTTGTGATAAACCTAGATTTGCCTATAAACGTTATACGAAGCCTTTTCACAATCGTAATTGTTATCAAAAGGATAACTTCGTAAAGACGAAGGCAATATCTGATGCTCCCAATTGGAGAAATACTAACTTGCAAAAGAATAGTCAATCCAATTCTCTTCCGAGAAATCTTGAAGAGAGTAATGGGAAGAAGGTTCCGGTTATTCCTAAACGCACTCAGAAGTGGGTACCAAAGAAATCTAATGATGATTTGAGTGTGAAAAGGAATGATCTTCCAAAAAATTCCATGACTATGGAGAAGGCAGTATCCATGACGTTGGAACTTAACAAGTTTTTTGGAAAAATGAAATTGGATGTGAAAGGCTCTAAAAATAATCCCTTTCATGATAATCCAAAGGTCAATTGTGGTGAACAAGACGTTGTTCACCCAAACACAACTTGATTGTGTTGTAAGTGCATCCTCACCAAGAAATGCCTTGCTATGTATACGGTGAGGGAAGCACGAAAATTGGGGCGCACAGGTTATGTTCGGTAAGGCTGTAGAATTCAATTGGATTCATCTAAAAAGGTATGTCTATAAACTTGAGAAAGACTTGTGCTTTTATTTTTTTTAGAGAACTTATAATGATTCACGTATCTTTCTTATCGTTCTTTTCTACCTAACTTGATCTGTGTTTAAGGTTCTTAAACGTTTAGGTTTGAAAATAGTAGTTCGGGATGTTTGGATTTCATGGTACACATACCAAGTATGCATACCATCATTTAAAATCAAAATTCAGGGGTTTAAGTTCGCATACCCAGTTTTCAAACTGCTCCAAGTCATGAAAATTCGTTTGCAAACCCGTATGCATACTTTCCTGTAGACGTTGATATTCGGTGAACTTGTTTTGGCCGTAATGTCTTCGTCCGAACTCGAAATGACCTCATTATTTTTGCATTATCTTCCTCTTTGATTTCTCTTCAAAATGGAGATGAGAATTTATAAATTTGGATGAGTTAAGATTGGTATTTGTCCTGTCTCTTGTTTTTGAGTGTTTTTCTCCGTTTCGTTGCACTTGTTCCACTTCTCTTGGACTTGGGCACTTGTATTCTTGGAGTACTACTCTTCTAAGCTTATTGTAACTTTTACAAGAATGTTGTTGGTGAATCAAAAATAAGGAAGTTCAAGAATGGGTAACAACACGCATTACTATGGGATTCTTGAATGTTCACATTCGTTTTTTGTGAACTATGGTGCATGGTCGTTAATGACTTTGTATGTTCTTCTTTGTTAAGAAAATCTTTTTATACGCCTTTGGTAGCTATTCTTGGTGTAAATCCGGGCGGAAAATATTGATTCTACCCTCTAAGAACAAATCATCTTATATGTGCATTACGAGTTTGTCTTGATGCCTAGGAAACTTCTTATGAGAATTTATTCTTGTTTTTGAGAAGGATTACTAGAGTTTGGAATATCCATTATTGTGATTACACATAGCTTTGTCCAACGCTTTCATCTTCATATTTTATATTTATTGGTTTAAATTCTAAATTTGTTTGGAAGATGATTTTTGCAGTATTAATCTTTATGGTTTTATATATTGCAATATTGTTATGGGATTTGTATGTTTACGTCTGTGAACTTGACCGTCCCATATATTGTCAAAAGTAAAGTCTTTCATATGTCGATATGCATGTATTGATAAAAGAATAAATGGACTTTTGACAAACAAAAAAGTTAAGCCTATATTGTCAATTATTGATGGAAGATCGGTTAAAATCTTTTGTTTACAAGGATTATGTCTATTGTATGTCATTGTGCAAATAGTGATGGAAAATAAAATAAATCCTTGTGTATTCCACAGTATTTATCTTTACTGATCCATATTTTATGTAATACTGTGAGGCTTCGTAATGTGTCTTATGTTGAGCAATAAACAACCAAGTTGATTATTTTTGATTGGCTTTGTTGTTGCTCCGTAAGGTACTATATGTCGAGCATTATGAACTAAATTAATCATCTTGTTTGGTTATTTAGTTATTACTCCATAAGTTTTTCTTGTGTTGAGTATATGAACGGTTAAGCTAATCATTCCTTATGGTTAAACTTAGTCGTAGCTCCATAAGTTTACTTATGATTGAGCATAATCAATTAAATTAATCACTCTTTGTGTTTAATTTGGTTGTGTATTCCGATTAAATTAATCATGCGTTTACTTGTGATTAATTTGATTGAGTTTTTTGGATATAAAAACCATTCTTATGGTTTTGGTGTCCAATAGAAATCCTTCTTTTCTTTTGAAATTAAGGTCGCTCGTTGTTGTTCTCTCGGGAATGACATCAAATGGGGGAGAGTTCTTTTGAACTTGTGCGTAATTGTCATATCTTGAGGGTTGTGCGGCTGTGGAATTTTAGAGGGGTTATCTTGTATCTTTAAACTCCTTGATGAATGTTGTTAGCTTCGGCTATATGATTGCATCTAAATAAGATGATGTGTGTTTCTTTCTCTCAGTCATGAAATGTCTCTTATGGAAATCTCATTATGATCCCATTCTTGTACCTTTGCCAATTTTATTGATAAAAAGGGGGAGAATTATTATGTAGTTCACACTACAAATGCATATGGTTTTCGGATCATTGTGTAAGGGGGAGTGGTTTTCATGTGAGATGGAGTATTGACTAAGGGGAGTGATACATATCACCATAGTATTATTGTTGAAGTTGTGATATAATTGGACTTTGACACTGTGTAATAATACAATGACACTGTATAACAATGATCGAGACCGATGCTTTCTCATTGTTATAGCTACGGATCTTCAACAACGGTGATGCTAAACTTACAACCTTTGGAATCATTGGAGTACTTGGAAGTGACGAAGATTTCGAGGAATATTGAAGATTAGACATGTGGTATAGGAGCTACTAAAGTTTCATTATTTTTTTTGTATTTCATATGTATTGATAGTTTTGTCACTAAAATTGACAAAGGGGGAGATTGTTAGAGTACTGCTCGGTCAAACTCGCATGCGTTGCGATCTCAAGCATGTTTGTCAATGTTAGTGATCAAAACTATAATTCTTGATTTCTAGTCTCTTATAGCTAAGTCTCGGACTAGGATAGTAAGTGTAGTTGAGCTCAAGGACTTCATGGCGATTCATCATACAAGTAGAAGATCTACTCAAGGAACCGGTGGAACTTCTCGACAAAAAGGTATGTGGATACTTGAACTTATCTGTCACTCAAAAGTCTATATATTCTATCTCCTACTCTTTGAGACAAAAGTCGTATGCTATATATATAGACTAGATCATACACATTTGGTATTTCTAGACGAGTATACCTCGCCTATCTATATGTCGAAATATGTGTTGGTAATCTTTTCGCTTCGACCAAGTTTATCTTTACCTAGTGACGAAAGTCATGAATATTTCAATCACTTTGAAAATTGCTTTGAAGAGAAATAGTGTAACAACTATATAACGTCCTCTAAGAATGTTTGAGAGTTTAAATTACATAACCAATGGATTCCTTGAACTGAAGTTTTCGAACTTTGTTGATCAAGAGAACCGGAAGTATGGAAAGTGCCAAGTCCGCGAACTCAGTCCGCGAACTGCCGAAGTTCTCAAACCCGAGAATTTCTGCTGGATTTGACAAACTACTTGCGTGAGCCAAGTCCGCGAACCCAGTACGCGAACTTGCGTAGTTCTCGAACCCGAGAATTTCTGCTGGAGTTTGTAAACTCTATCCGGTGTCTTAAATCCGCGAACCTAGTCTGCGAACTTGAGAAGGTTATATATCTAAAGATGATTTCCGAACTTAATCTTAAAAGACTAAGGAATGCATTTTCAAATTGTGGCTATTAAAGTTCATGAACCGATTCGAGTGAATCAAATCATCTTTGCTTCAATTGTGTCTTGTGTAATTACATAAGATTTTCTTGCAATTGAAAAACTCTCTTAACTAGTTCATTTGAGTCAGTTGAACTAGTTATGGTGAAGAAGAACATGGTTGGTATGAAACACTCATATGGTTAATCACTTTGGGTAGACTATTGTTGAACCAACAATGTACACGTATGGGTGCGGTTAACAAACTTAGAAGCGTACAATCATTTGTGTATGACAAGATAAGTTTTCGATCTCACAGTTGAGAAATATTAGCTTGAATCTAAATCAGGTTTTCATCTAACTGTGAATATCGATTGCTTTGTAACTAAGGCAAAACCCTGATTTGAAAGGCTATATAAAGGAGACATCTAGTATTGTGCAAAACTAATCCCCACACCTTACATGTGATACTAGTTTGCGTGTTAGAGTCGTTTCTCCTTTAACCTTTGGTTTTCTTCTTCTAAAACCAGGTTAACGACTTAAAGACTTCATTGGGATTGTGAAGCCAGATCGATACTACTTTTATCGTAGTTGTGTGATCTGATCTTGCATCTTCTATCGTAACAGTACAATCATATTGATTGGATTGAGATCGTGAGATTTCTCCGATATGCAAGATATAAAAAGTAATCACAAATACCTTCGTCTCATCGTTTGTGATTCCACGACATCTTGTTTCGCTACGATACAATTAAGATTGTTGTGAGGTGATTGATTAATCTAGGCTGTTCTTCGGGAATATTAAATCGGATTATCAATTGGTTCCATGTTCACCATGATTATTATCAAAATACGGAACAAAAACTTTTATGGTTTTCTGTGGGAGACAGATTGATCCTTTGATAGACTTGTCTGTGTGAGACAAATTTGTTTATTGTTAAAGCCTGCGATTTTGGGTCGTAGCAACTCTTAGTTGTGGGTGAGATCAGCTAAGGGAATCAAGTGCGCAGTGTCCTGCTGGGATCAGAGGCGTAGGGAGTACAACTGTACCTTGGATCAGTGGGAGACTGATTGGGGTTCAACTATAGTTCAGTCCGAAGTTAGCTTGGAGTAGGTTAGTGTCTGTAGCGGCTTAATACATTGTGTATTCAATATGGACTAGGTCATGGGGATTTTCTTCATTTGTGGTTTCCTCGTTAACAAAATTCTGGTGTCTGTGTTATTTCTATTTTCGCATTATATTTGTTTATATAATTGAAATAATACAGATTGTGCGTTTGAATCAATCAATTGGAAATCCGACCTCTGGTTGTTGATTGATCCTTGGACATTGGTCTTTGGTACCGTCCAAGTTATTCCTTGTGTTTGATTATAGACTCGCTGATTTCTATTAGCTTGAGTGAATCAAAACAAGAGAGAGATATTAACTCCATGAGATACTTTTACCTAGATTGAGTCTGACTGTCTAGTTGATTCTCTTGTAAGTGTTTCGGAGTTAGTCCATACAGATTGCTAATCGAAATATTGGGTGGTGTTGTTAGACCCCCGCTTTTTCAAATATGCATAATTAACTTATAAGCATAATCTTGCTAATTAACGATTAAGACTTAAACGATGATTCACATACATAATGTGATTTGTTAAACAAAGTTGTCTTAAAAGTATTTGAGAGAGTTGTAGCAACGCCAACATATATATTTTTGAAATAGTTTGTGTGTATCTGCTTAATTTGTACTGGGTAGGTATCTGTAGGATACGCATACCTGTAAACTAGTCTGTGAACTCAGGATGCTAGGGTACGCGTACTGGGTATGCTTACCTGCCGCTTTTCACGAATTTAGAACCTTGGGGTACATGTACTATGTAACACCCAGTGTTTTTAGCATGGCGCATGCTAAAAGATGCGACATGGCTTGAGATGAAGCTTCATACAAAGCTTCCGTTGCGTGGTAAGAAGCATATTGGCTTAAGACAATATTGTACCAAAATGGCGCATTGTATTTGGCATTTGTCCAAGAGCCAAATCTCGCATCAAATGATTCACTAGGACAGTTGGGTAGATGACCTTGAGCTTGCAGCGTAATCATTGTGCATTATGAAGGTAGATGGCCTTGATATTGCAGCGTAATCATTGATGCACTATGCCAGTTGGGTAGATGTCTTAGAGCCAATGTTGCACAAATATTGTGCATCAGGCCATAGAGGGATGGCCAAATGAGTGTCGTGCAATCATTGTGCGCAATCATTATACGCGATCATTGCATGCAATCATTACACGCGATCACTGCGCGCAATCATTGGGATGAACAGTGAAGCAGGCATGTCATTTTGGTCCCCTTTTCATACTTATAGAAATTCCATTAAGACATATATAGGGAGGGGTAGTTGGTTGAAGGTGCATGTGCGAACTATGTACCAAGTTAGCTTCATAACTTAGCCGGAAGAGTATAAATGATGCCTAAGGCTCATTTATAGTTGCGTAGCCTTTCGAAGAGGGAATTTTATGCTTAGGAATCACTATGCATATCACGGACCCGATGACGCATAATCATTGTGCATCTTGACGGAGTGGCCCATACGGACCAGGCCATTACCATTATTGTTAGGCCACGGCCTTGCAATCGAGTTGGTTTAAGTTTCTGTCCCTTCGAGGATGAACTACGGTATGTGCTTGATCCCTTTAGAGTAGGGAAGGGTTCGTAGGAAGCCGCAATGAGTTGCAGCATTGCCGGTCCAGCACTTTGTCGCTCATATCATCTAATTGTGAGATGATTGCGACATTATGGCATCTCATATCATCTGGCTCGGTAGCTCGACGCAAGAGATGATTGTGGCCAAACTTGATGAGGCAAGTTGCATTCCAGTCAGTGGATGCTCATACTTCCTATCAAGGCGTTCGACATAGGCAAAAATCCGAGTGTCGTAATTTAGCTCAAGAGGAGTCCATTTTGATGGGAAACGTCCCAAAGATAATTTAGCCAAATTCCATCGTTTAGGGCCTCAAGAGGCCGTTTTAGCCGTTTTAAGAAAGTCTTTATTTTCTTAATGAAACCTTTGCGGGGAACGAGGGTAAGTTGGAACGGTGTAAAAGCTAATTTAGCTGTATCATTCTCCACGAGCATGCTTGCAAGTGCAAATGGATGTGCATTTGCCTAGATTTAAGGCTCGGATCGTAGCTTCATCATGGCGCACCAGGGGAGTTACGACCTGCGGGGCAACGCGCTAAAGGCGTAATTTTCCGGTCTGTCACATACTAGGTATGTGTACCTACCCCATTCTGGTACTCAAATGTCTAGGGTACGAGTACTGGGTAGGCACACCTACCTTGTGTCCATAATCTCAGCATTTCATAAAACTCTCTTTAAACTATTTGAAACATTCTCAATCTCCATACATGATGAATATCATTGCTTGGAAAATTTTAAAATGATCAACTTGAAACAAAAATAGTTCATGAGTAATAAATTGTTCTTAACTAAGATATTCCAAAGACAATGTAAACACATAATTAAGATATTCCAAAAGCTAGTGTTCCTCCTTAAAACAATAAGAATAAGATTCCTACAAGGAGTTAACTAAAAAACCATCAAATCACTCCTAAGAGCTTGAGAAGAGAATTCTTTCTCATTATTGAAGAAATCATTGATGAGAGGATGATTCAGTTCTTCAAGGTCTTCAGAGATGTCAGTTAACTCTCTGAATTTTTCCCTAAGATTAGTCAAGGAATTTTGTTTCGTAGTCGAAAGAGAGTTCATGATCGATCCCTTTGTAGGACCGATCTCAGGTGCAGAACTATTCATTGTCCAATCATGTTTAGAGTTTGACCTGTATTAGTATTTTTGATATGTTTGGAGATCTTCGGGTTTGTACAAACATCGATATATATACGGATTGAACTTGGAATGTTCACATAATGTTGATATATATAGTGATTTGAACATGTGTAGAACTCATCTTATTTAATTTTCAAATATTTTATTCTCAAGGCGATATCTCAAAACTGAAATATTCTGATATCTTTTAGATATCCCAAAACTATATCCCGAAGGTTTGTATATCTTTAGTTATCATATCAGTAAAATATATGAATGCATGCTAGCTACTATGAGTTGTCAACTAAGGGTGATTTCGGTACATTAGTTAGATTACAGTAGGTGTTAGAGCACTACTAGGTTGAAATTGTAAGTTTTTCAATCTCAAGTTTGTAGTCAATGTGAGATTCACAAAACTATATATATCTTGATTTTTAGTCTATTATAATTAAGTCCCAGACTAAGATTAGAGTTTGGTAGTTGAGTATCAGACATCACCGAAGATTGAAGACTAGAGAACAAACAAAGACATCTGCGAGAACTTCATCAATAAAGAGGTATGTAAAGACTGAACTATCCTATTTTAACTGGTCAATCTTTAATTTTGGTAAATGGAATCTCCACAACAAAATTTCAACACCAAAAAGAACTTAGACAAGGAGATTCACTGTCTTCTTTACTATTTATTCTAGTAGCAGAGGTGCTCACCAAACTTCTTAATAAAGCAGAAACTTTTAACATGGTTTCTGGCTTCTACATTAATTCCGAAACTAGTGATTTTCATCTACAATTTACAAATGACACTCTCATATTTTTAGATGCAAAAGAAAAAGTTGTGAAGAATCTGCTGATGGTGTTGCAAGTCTATGAATCAATTACTGGATGGAGAGTGAATCTGGAAAAATCACCATAATAGTATTGGTCCAGATAGCAAAATCAAAGATTTAGCCAAAATCATGCATTGTAGAGTAAAACGTATTCCATTCAAATATCTAGGGAATGCCTCTTGGATGTTCATGGAAACAAACTCCAATATGGGAAGTAATAATTGAGAAATTTCAAAATTAGTAACATGAAAGAGGAGATTCATGTCCAAGATTCATAAATCACTCTCATCAACTCATCATTGACGAATGTGCATGTATACATATGAATTTAATGTAGGTACCTTTAGCAGCAGAAGAGAATGGCTAAGATCATGAGTTATTTTTTGTGGGTTGCAACCATTGACAAAAATAAAATATACTGGGCAGCATGGATAAACCTTAGTAATCCAAAGGAGTAGGCGATATTAGACTAAGAAATCTCAGGGCTATGAACAAAGCATTGCTAAATAAATGGGGTTTGAGATACTCGGTGGAGATGAATGCATCGTGGATAAAAAAATTATAATTGTAAACCAAATCGCATATGCATGACTTGTGGGCTAAAGTGTACTCAAAACCACATGGTTAAGGTTATTGGAAATCCATTCAAAAAGCATACATACATATTATTACAGATGAACTCTAGCATCAGAATTTGCAACGACAAGGCAGTTAAATTTTGGAAGGATAAATGGTGGGATTATGCTGCATTATATTTTTCTCATAAAAATATTTTCAAGTTGGCAGCTGACACAGAGGCAAAGCTGATCAATACATGATGGGAGATGCCGAATCTTCTACAATGTGTGGAAGAAGACACAATGGCCTACATTACCAATACAAAGTACATAACAATAGATTATTATGAATGGTTGATGAAGGCAAATGCAGAGGCCTCTACTTTGAAGTTTTTTTAGAGGAAATATGCACCCAAGAAAGCACATTTTTCGCTTAGATAGTGGTGCAAAACACTATTCTCTACATCGACAATCTATCAGAGAGAGAGGACGCAACATCAAAGAAACTCAATATTGCTTATGTTTAAATGCCCATGGGGTAATAAATCATGTAATGTTGTATCTTGTGTTTTCATAGTTGTGTCTAAAATATATGGATCCATAAGAACAACATTAGGGAGCAGTTAACACAACGGTCTCTGCATTCAGGTGAGAAAATGGAAAAAAAAGAAGGGTATTTCCCATACTCCCTTTCGCAATATGAGTTTGTGGTTAGAAAGAAACCAAAGAATGGTGGCCAAGAAAAAAACACATGGAGATCGAGACAGGAGGTCAAAAGAATGATTTATCGATGGTTTCACGACTGATTTATCGATGGTTTCACGAGTATTCATTTAAAGACTTAGTTCTCAATCAAAAAATTGTTATGTAATCTGTTTTCAAATTATATTGTGGGCTTGGGCCCTGGTATCTAGTTACTATATCCAAGAAAAAACCTTAAACTATGTAGATGTCATTTGCTTGGTGATCTAAAATATATAGTTATGACCCAAAATCATCCGTTAAAATTATCTCCCACGACTCAAAATCTACATTACGACCTTAAAATAGATTCTCTCAAAATGTGGATAGCATGGTAAACAAGAACTCTATAAGTCTCCTCAAGTAGCCCTCCAGCTCAAGTATTGGTTTTCATAATACTCAAAATTGATTTAAATGACATTATTCGTAAAAAAAATAGTGGGGAAATTTGAGGATATCCTATAAATTGGGGGATATTTTCTATTGTAATCGACATAGTTTTTCAACACCAACCATAATAATCGGCATTGAGAAACTATACTGACTACAACAACAAGTAATGCTTGACAAAATTATAAGCCCTTACCAATCTGCCTTTGTACCAGGAAGACAGATCTCGAATAACATAGTAATAGCTCACGAGATAATACATAAAATGAGAAATATGAGAAGTAAAAATGGACTGATGGGCCTAAAAATCGACATGTCAAAAGTCTTTGACAGAGTCGAATGGAGTTTTTTAAAGCAATTATGAGGAAGATGGGATTTTCTAAAAAATGGTGTAACCTAGTGTTTCAATGTATCTCGAGCACAACTCTTTTAAATGGTGCTCCAACTGAATTTTTTAAACCAACAAGAGGGTTACGGCAAGGAGATCCATTATCTCCCTACATTTTTTTCTTTTGTATGGAATATTTGTCTAGAACTATAACAAATGCTGAAAACTTAGGCTTGATTAAAGGAATCAAAATTTCCAGATATGCTCCGCCTGTTAGACATCTGCTTTTTGCAGATGGCTATCTAATTTTCTGTAAAGCGGACGCGAAAACTTCTCGAAATCTTGTTGAAATGTTTAAAATTTTGAAACTGCTTCAGGCCAACTAATAAATCTTAGTAAAATCGGGTGTGTTCTTCACTCCCAAAACTGATCCAAATATTATGAATGAAGTAAAAAAAATTTTAGAGTTAATTATATACCTCTTAATGATAAATATCTAGGCTCTCCGTTGTTCACTAACAGATCCGAAGTTCAGAGCTTTGAACCTTTAGTGAAAAAATGGGGAATAGACTACAAAATTGGAACAACCTAAATTCGGACGGAAGAACTGTAATGATAAAAAATGTAACCTCTTCTTCAGTTGTTTATCAAATGAACTGCTTTAAAATACCAAAGAAGATACGTAAAACTCTAACCAAACTTCAGAGGGATTATTGGTGGGGAAAAGATGAAAACAACAAAAATGGAAAAAAAAACAAAAAACAAAAAAAACAAACAAACTATATCTTAAGGCTTGGAAATCGCTGTGCAAATCCATAGAAGAAGGGGGTTTGGGTTTGCAAAACATTGAAAACTTTAATTTGGCTATGGTTGCAAAGATGGGATGGAGGCTAAAATAAAATCCTAACTCCCTTTGCGCCAAGATCTTGAAACCCAAGTATTATCCAAAATATGATATTTTGCACACAAAAATAAAACCAAACATATATAAGAGACAGCTGGATTTGGAAAGGAATACAAAGTGAAGTCCAACAAATAAAACCGTATCTGGAAATTAGGAAATGGAAGTCAAATCGATATTTGGGAAGACCAATGGATCCCTAATAACCCAATACCAATCATTAAGACAGCCAGTGGTACTGTAAATTTAAAGAAAGAAAGTCAACTAATAATTGTTAATAAAACTTGGGACATTGACATACTTCATGCATGCTTTGATAATTTGACAGCAGAAAAGATTTTAGAAATAAGCATACTAGTACAGGATGAAGAGGATAATGTAATCTGGAAACTAAACGCGAAAGGTAACTTTACTGTGCACTTTCTTTATGATTCAATTAACATAAGTAATAATAGTGCTGCTGAATGGTGGAAAATATCGAGTCTTAATACAACTCCAAGTATTAAGATCTTTACTTGGAAAGCTTCCCATTCAATTCGGCCAACCGGAATGAGAATGGCCGCCATTCTTCCAAATATAGATACTAAATGCAGCCTTTGTAACAATGAGGACGAAACTCTAACACATTTATTTCTAGATTGTAACTTCACAAGACAGGTTTGGATGCACTTAAACTATGGTATGAGTTATGTTAAACAAAATTGTAATGCCTTTCATGAACGGCTAAATGCATGGTTCAATTAATTCTTGTATCTCCACCAAAGTAAAGAAAGGTGGGGGTAAGGGGCGTGCAAGAACTTCACATGGGGAAGAGAAAGAAAGAGTGTGTGAAATTTTGATTACGTACCGAGAACACCTCACCAAACTCTTCAATTAATTCTTGTATCACCCCTGGTGTTTCTTGACTAATTTGTGTTTCTGAACATTGGTTGATTTTGCAAAAGAACCCAGTTGATCCCTCATTTAAGAGTTTCTGGATGCTATTGATGTTGGCTAACTTTACTTTATTTTTCTTATCTCCTTCTAGTCGAATACGTTCACCATCCCTCTTAAAATCCATGGTTAAATGTTTGAAATCCCAAGTTATGGGACCCAACGTTTCTAACCATTGGACTCACAGAACCACATCGCATCCCCCAAGTGGCAATACATAAAAAGTTCCTTTGAACCCATATTTATTTAACTTATAATCCAGATCCAAGCATCTTCCTTCACAAGTCATTCTAGCACCATTAGCTACCAACACCTCGAAAGTCTCGTCTTTAATTATCTTAATTCCCATTCTTTTAGGTATCGCAGAATCAACAAAATTATGGGTACTTCCAGAATCAATAAGAATGATAACCTTAACCTTCTTAATTTCTCCTTGTACCCGCATGGTTTGTGGAGCTAATGATTCATCTAGTGCATGCATAGAAATCTCAACGACTTCTTTTTCAGATTCTTCTTCTATAGCAACTTCATCTGTACCTTCATCTTCATCCTGATTGTCATATCTATCAATTAAGAACAATGTCTGAGTTTTACAGCGATGACCTCGGTGCCACTTTTCATCACAGTTATAACATAGTTGTTGCTTTCTTCTTTCTTCAGCTTCAGCCTGAGTTAATCTTCTAACAACTGGAGTTTCTGTCATGGGTTTTGGATATGATATAGGTGCTCTAGAATTAAAAGGTCTACTAGTATTAACAACACTAGGTGTCTTTGGTGCTATTCTATATGATTGTTTTCGCAATGTTACCTTCTCATATTGTAACCTTCCAATTGCCATTGCATTATGTAAATTAATAGGAGTGTGGGATTGAGTTTCTAGTCTTACCTCGTCTTTTAATCCACTTAGAAAACAGCTCACTAAAAATTCTTCAGGTAAATTATCCACCAAATTTGATAATCGTTCAAATTCTTCACAATATTCTACATATGAACCTGACTGCTTAACTTTAGCGAGTTTTGCTCCTGCATCTTCATATGAAGTAATACCGAAACGACTAATAATGGCTTTCTCAAATTCTCCCCAAGTAACTACAGGTTTAGTTCTCTTCAACCTCCTATACCATTGTAAAGCTTTACCATCTAAATTACATGTTGCCAACTTGATTTTCTGATTCGCAGGTGTTTCATAATACTCAAAATATTGTGCAGCCTTAAAGAGCCAACCTTCTACATCAGATCCATCAAACTTGGAAAAATATAATCGCTCACCTCCTCTTTTTGATTGGTTTTGTCCCTCATTATTCCCAACTGCTTTGCTTTCCACAAGCTGGCCGATCCTCTCAATTAACAAATCTTGATTTGATGTCATCTCAGCCATCTTCTCCGTTAGCTCACCTAATTGCTTCTCCATAATTACTTGTTTTTGTTTTCGAGTTTTGGTCATAAACAGGATATGCCTGCTCTGATACCAATTGATAAGAACTTAATAGTTCTTACCCACGGCCAGCAGAGTAGACTTTTAAAGAACACAGAAACTTAGAACAATCTTATAATTCTCATAGATAATCAAACTAATAACACTAGACCTTTTTATATAGGCCACTGAACTATAAAATTAAGGAAAGGAATCTAATTCTATACCTAGGAATCTAAAATAAAATTCTTAAAACAGAACAATTTCCAAAAATAAACTATTGCCTAAAACAAGGGAATTTAGGGATTTCTAACCCTAACCCTAGTTTTAATTAAGAATTATAAGTAATTGGGGATTTCTTATCAGCATCACTATGCCATGTCACGGACCCGATGATGCATAACCATTGTGCATCTTGACGGAATGGCCTACGGACCAGGCCATCACCATTTTTGCTAGGCTACAACCTTGCAAACGAGTTGGTTAAGCTTCCGTCCCTTCGTGGATGAACTACGGTTTGTGCTTGATCCCTTTAGATTAGGGAAGGGTACGTAGGCAACCGAAATGAGTTACATCATTGCCGGTTCAACACTTTGTCGCTCATATCATCTAATTGTGAGATGATTGCGACATTATGGCCTCTCATATCATCTGGCTCGGTAGCTCGACGAAAGAGGTGATTGCGGCCAGGCTTGATGAGGAAAGTTACATGTCATCCAGTGGATGCTCATACTTCCTATCAAGCCATTCGACTTAGGCATGTACCAATGACACATTGGGCTTGGCCTCAGTGGTAAGCTACATCGATATGCAACTTAACGGAGCTTGCATAAGCCTAAGGAAAGTACGGCATGAGGCCTGCGATGGCCTATGCGTAAGTCCAAGGCATTCCTTATGCCTGGACAAGACTCGACAGCATGACGGTTGCTCAGCTAGATAGGAAATTCAGTGATGAATATCCTACGTTGAGGCATAGCCAGTGATGCATGCAAAATGCATTAGCTTTAGCCCTATGGCCTTATGCCCTTTTGCGGACAAGGGTGAGTTTGGAACGGTGTGGAAGCTAAGTTAGTCGCATCATGCCGCAAGAGCATGCTTGCAAGGGCAGATGGACATGCATTTTCCTAGCCTTCAGGCCCGGATCATAGCTTCATCATGGCGCACCGGGGAAGTTACGACTTTCGGGGCAAGGTGCCAAAGGCGTAATTATCCGGTCCGTCACATGGGGTGTGGTCGTCTGCGGGTGGCGCCTAAACTGGCCGGCCATGTGACATGGCCACGCCTTCTTTTGTTGTTGCTCCTATATTCTGCCGCTCCTCTTTTATTTCTTGTTTTCTGGTAGGACTTTGCTCCTACTAGCTCCATGGCGGATTAGTTTCCTAGCTTTCCTAGGTTTGGCCTCGACCAATAGGGTTCGAGGTATTTGCACAGGCGCAAAAAGGCCTAATTTTTGCAAATTAATTAGGTCAAAACTTGAATTTTGTGAGCTATCACAAAATTGAACAAATTTAACAAATTCTGTGTGTTGACACAAAATCCTTTTATTCTCAGAGAGCACTTAGCGCATCTTCTGATTAAGCATTTTCATGCAGACCTTAATTTTGATACTTCGGGAAGTTCGTGCTACTCAGCTGCGAGTAAATACTAATTGTCATGTCATACCAATACTAAGGGTTCAGCTGGGGAATATAGCATAGGAAAATACTTAATAAACCATACACTAATGAATAATGTAGGCGAGAGTTTACAGAATGTTTGAGATTGTTGCTACATGCACCATTATGAATAAATATACTGAATTGCTCAGTACATGTGTGAGTAGAGAGGCCCGGGCACTCATTACTTTAATATGGCTAAGTCCTTTTGCAGACGGCGCATTAAATATAGGGTTTTATATTTTTAGCCCTGAACTAAAAACCGCCATCAACAACTAGAATCAAATTTCTTTCTTCCACCCTTCGTACCATTTCACTGCACATAGTTCTCCATCGTGATGTTAGGTTGCGTAAGCTTTCACTTTTCCTTCTCCTCAAACTAAATACCATTTCGATTCCAGGGCGTAACATGTTATTGCTGATATACACTCCTAAGAATATGCTTTGTAATTGATCAAAAGAGGAGATAGTCCCCACAGATAAACCATCAAAACCATTTTAGAGCTTCTCTTGTAAGACTTGCCGGAAAATATTTGCATAACACCGCATCATTATGTCCCCACTGCAACAGAGATAAGTTGTATGCTTTGATATGTTGGATTCCACATGTAGTTCCACCTAAGATGCTGGTGAATATAGGCAAAGTACACTTTGTTGGGATTCATGCGTACTGTATCTCGCGTACAAATGGTGATTTTCACGCCTCCTCTATTGCTTTTTCAAGCTGCCTTCTTCCATCGCTCTTTCGCGTGTTCATCACCGCATTACCTCTAACTCTCTTAGTATTGTTCGGTTGATTCTTTGGTCTTCCTCCTGCTGCATTGGTCTATTAAGACTCGCCTCTCTTGCCCTGTGTTCCTGTCTACTCCGGCATAGTGCTTCCTGAAATTCTCGCTCTTCTGCATCTTCTCTTCTTTGTCTACGTCTCTCTCTCCTTGTGTCATCACTTGTTAAATCCTCCACTTCGTTGTTTTTTTCGACTCTCTCAGTGCGGCGATGTCGATTTCGATGTGGTCTCCCTCTTCTTTCTCTTAGTCCTGCCATTCTGCCCTCATATTCGCTCCCTTGTTCATTACGGTTTTCCCTGTGATTATGTTCGATGCGGTTGTTATTGCGTTGCTCTTGTATGTTGTCTATTACGTTAGCATGCTCGATATGATTGTTGATCAGCTGAATCTCTATGCGGTTATCTCTGTGCGACCGGTTTCGCCTTGAGAAACTTCTGCTTGTTCTTGATTCGGATGCCGCGCGAGTTGTTCTTGACATTTTTCTCGATCTTTCCTCATTGAGTCTGTGGTTCTTATCTCTTAGAGTAGCATTTTGTCGTGTAACGATCGTCCTCTCTTCTTCTTACCTTCGCCTTTCCTCGACTATCCTTTGACTAAATTCCCCAATAGTCATATTTTCTTCATTTTCTAGGATTGGTCCTTGCTCAGGAGTGCTTTCTCCGTTTTCCTCCACCGTATCTGTATCCGTGGTATCCACACTTACCTCATCATAAATGTTTCTGTTAACATCATTTCCTTCCTGCACACATTGGATCTGTGGCTGGACGTGTTGAGCTTGGTGAATCCTTTCGCCCATGGTTGATGTTTCACCAATTTCTCCTCCTCTGCTTCTCGCAATCCGTCTGTTTCTTCTTGCTGCTATTACATTCTCCGCTCTGGATACTACTTTTGCCATCTCTGTACCTGAGACACTAACTTTCTCTTTGACAAATAATAAGAAATTCTTTTGAAACCTAGGAGAACAACTTCTGAAATTCTTTTAAAGAAAACTCAAACTCTTTTTTAGATTTGGAAAATCATTAAATCTCTCAAAAGGAAGGACAAACTATAAGTGTTGAAAAACAAAACAAACGATTCTAAACTATTTTGAAAACTTCACAGGTGAGGAACATCCCTCGAGTTATTTCTATGCGCCAAAATGTACTTGTAGGAAATCCTACAACCTACACCCAAGTAATAATCTAAAGTAAATCTTGTTAGAGCATAGGTCGGTTGAACCCACCAAGCGTTGGTATGCCAAGTTTGATTTTCATATTTTAGTGAACAAAAACTCATTTCAAGAGTCTCTTGATTAATTATTAGAGTCAATTTCATATAGGTTAGCTTGAAAGTATTAGGATATGAGACATTACAAATATTACGTGAAGACTTGAATAATGTGAAGAAGTAAAGAGCTACAACGACGACATCATCCTTCCACTTGAGGTTAGTAATATTTAACTTGAAGTGTTTCATTCCCTAACGTATCTTTCAAGTCGTGCATATTGAAAACATAACTGCGAAGCTGTGAATGATTATACACTGGTTAGACATAGTATTAAGGAATACAATACGAAGTATAACGCTTATCTTTTGAACTTCGTATATAAGACGTCGACATAATCGTATGAATGCTATTGTGATTATGTATGGGTATGGGTGAAGATTTCGTCCTAGGAAACAATGTTTTACATTTGTTTAAAGGAAGTACAATTCATAAACTTGTTTTATTAATCGAAAGGGAAATCGCCAGGCTTATTGGTATTGTTATTCATTGCAAATCTTTGGATTACCAATATGTGTGTTTAGTATAACCGCTCATGACTTGCTTATGTTCTTGGTAGAACTATTCACAAGGCCTGACTTATGTATTGGTATGAATTTTATTAGTGAAACCGATCTTAAGTAATCACCTGAGATGGTATGATCGATTTGTTGTAATTGGTATGACCAACTCTAGACATTGGGGGACGGATCCAAGTAAGAGGTGCAACCGATCACAAAAGGGGAATCAATCCTTGTAAGAGGTGCAACAAGCTTTTAGTTATTGGGAACCGATCCTATGAACATGTGCAACAAATACAAGTTAGATACCATATATATGTGGGAGCCGATCCTAATACCTAGTCAACCAAGTTTTGGTAACTAGTGTGACTAATTCTAGTACCAACATGGAGGTAGAACCGAAACTTGTTTTGGTAGAACCGTGAAACCCATGATTTTTGATTTGATAGGATAATCAATCACATAGTTCTTGGAAGTCAGATGAACCAATTCTAAACTTGTTTGGAAGTGTGGAAAATCGATTCCAAGATTGTAAATATGAAAAAGTATTTACAAAGTAAAGGTGTCGACATACTTTGAACATGTGCAATAATTCTTATCATTTATTGTTCAAAGATATTCCTTAATAGCTAAAGGAGAATCCCAGATAGAAATAATTTGAGAATCTTTTAATTAAGGTTTTTAGTTTTATGTGCTTTTAATTTCCAGCAATTAAAATGCATATCTTTAGAAAATAAAAATTGATAATATGCATTTAATAGTTGGAGATTTTCTACTGAGATTTCGGTCATTAATTGGACATAGCATTTCAAAGAATTATGAAAACCGATTTGGTGTTTATTGCATATCTTTGAGAATATTCAGTTTTGGAAATTCCTTGGTGTCCAAACTTCCTTGGTCTATAAATATTAAAGTTTACATTTCAAGCAAACTAATCCTCAGAGCCAGCAAAACTGCGTAGTTGTGTTGTTACTGGTGGAACCGCATATTCGGACAGGAAAGTAACCTAATTAGGCGAAATTTCTTACGGCCGGCCGCTCGGTTTAAGGACTTCTTTGGGATTGAGAAGCTCTATTAGTACCGTTGGTGGGAAACTAGATAATTGCAGTTTATTATTAGTTTTCGATTGATTTGATTGACTAACGGTTGTTGAACTTTGATTGCACCTAGTTTGTTTATGCTTGAGAATCTTCTCTTCTGATATAAGATTCACTCAAACTAGATCGAAGTTTAGATGAGGATCTTTAGAATGTTTGTAGTTCTAAAGACGTCTTGTGATAATCCATTGTTAACAGACTCCGTTCTGTGTGTGATTGATCACAAGAGATTCAAGTTGATTGTGTGCAGGTGTTTATTGAAGATCAAAGAAGATTTGAAGACAAAGAAGATATTTGGGTTCATAATATTTGGTGTGCACAAAACTTGTTTCGGCTGGAAAAGGACCCAACTATAATCGGTTTATCTTTGTGATAGATTTGATTGATTAGTTGAGTAGATCAGCATCAATGCGTTTCTTTGTGATTACAAGTATTGATAGAAAAATCTTGACAATTACTTTGGTAATTGTTATTGGATTGAACTAAGGACCTGACAAAGGAGTTTATTGGGATAAACGGAAGAGCCTTTTGTCAAACTCATATCACTTAGTTGAAAAAAGTTGTTACCGAACAGATTTGTTGTTCCTTTACTGTTTGGAATACAAACCAAAGGAATTGTTCCAAGTGCATGACTTATTGCAAGTTGGAGGCGCAGGGATACATACAGAACTAGGTGAACTATAGGTTTAGTTTCTTGGTCTCAACTATACGAAGTTGGTTTAGATTTTGTATAACGACTTAATCCTGAGAGTATTTAATTCTGGACAAGGTCCCGGGTCTTTCTGCATTTGCGGTTTCCTCGTTAACAAAATCTTGTCGTGCCATTTACTTTTAATTTCCGCATTATAACTTTTTTATTATAATTAAGTAAATTGCACTTTGTACGTTAACAAGGCACTTGATATTGATCCCATTGGTTTCGGTTGTTTCCGTACCTTTTATCAAGTGATCACTTTGTTGTTTTACTGTCTCGATTCCATATCCATAGACAATCACACAAAGTGTATTGGTTTTCTCCACTTTCCTTTGATATTTAATTCACGAGTTAGGCCAGTTCGGACTAACCCTATATCAAGTGGACAATGTGTTGAAATATTCCTTGAGTGATTGTATCTCCAAGAGGTTTATACACAGTGGGTCTTATATAGGTTGTGATGAAAATAAAAGATTATGGTGTATTTGGGTACCCTCGTCTTTTCAATTGGTATCAGAGCAGGCAAACACGAAAATATCTAAAAATCTGTGTTTGGTGCGATCCAACCTATAAGAATGAACTCGAGTTCTCATGAATCCACTTCAATTAACGTACCGCCAAGATTTGACGGAACAAACTATGTATGGTGGAAATCTGCTATGAGATCTTTTCTTCAATCACGAGACTTTAATACATGGTTATTCGTTGTCGGTTGTTACAATTACCCAAAGGTAGAAAATTCAGAAACTGAGTTTAAACGCTTAGTGAATTTTTCAAACGAAGAAAAGGCTTTTGCTAAGCAGAATTCAGATGGTTTGAATGATATTATACATGATGTAAGTCGTGATCTACAACATCATGTATCAACATGTCAAACTTCGATAGAAGCTTGGGATAATCTTCAGATCGTAATCGAAGGAAACACATCAGAAAAAGAAGCTAGACTTCAAACTCTTATGTCCGATTGGGAAAATCTTCGAATGGATGACAACGACACTTTTGAAGAGTTTCATATTAAACTCTCTGAGATAATCAATGCTTTTTTCTCTCTTGGAAAGACTATTTCTGAAAAGGATATAGTATGGAAAATTCCCAGATCGTTGCCATCTAGATACGATTCTAAAAAACATGCAATCATTGAAGCTAATGATCTTTCTTCTCTATCTAGAAGTTCCCTAGTTGGAAAACTGAAGATATTCGATCAGGAGTATCTATCTAAACAAAAAGACTATCTAGCCTACAAATCCATAAAAAAGGTTCCGACCCAATATTCGGAAAACTCCCAAAATCAGGAAGATCAAACTGCTAAAGATGAAGCTGAACTAAATCATCGTTTATCTCTTATTACTCAACTATTCAAGAAACTGTTGAGACACCGAAAAAGAGAATCACTTGTGTCAAAAAGGAAACATGTTCCTTCACATAAACAGGAAGACACTTGGGATGATGATGATATTATTCCTCAATGCTACAAGTGTAGAGGGTTTGGTCATATTTCTCCAGATTGTCCAACTAAGGATACCCAGTGGAAGATAAATGTTTATACTACCGCACTTGATTGTTGTCCTAATGAGGATGATCAAGTTAATGAGATAGATCATGTTGCAACCATTGCAGAAGTCTATGATTCTAAAGTCCTTCCAACTTTAGATACTCAAGAAGAGCTTATCCCTTCGATCTTCAAAGAAATGTTTCCATGTAAAGATAAAAGAACTCACCTTCTTGAATCTGACATCATTGGAATAAAATCATCGCTTAATCAACTCAAACGGAGTTTTCTGAATGATAAAGAAAAATTTAACAAGCGACTATAGAAAATCAAGGTCTCCCCATGTTCCGGAAAGGTATAAGTATCTAAACTCATTCTCGACATTAAATGTTGTCAAGATGAGATACGGAAGTTAAAAGCAGAAAATCAGAAACTGAGAGATAGACTCAATTGCTTTGGAAAACCATACGTGGTATGAATGAATCAAAAGACAAGAAGGCAAAGTTAAATAAATCTGTGGAATCTAAATCCAGAAACCGAAAAAATTCTGGTGTTTGTTTCAAATGCAAACAAAGAGGGCATTATCAAAGGCAATGTCCTGATACTAAACAGAGAGGGAGACTCTATAAACCAAAAAGTTCAGAATCTAAGTCTAGATCTGAAAAATCTTCTAAAAGGGAGAATAAGATTTTCGAACATCAAGATCTTACATCAAGACTAAGGGTTGAACCTAAGAGTTCAAACACAATAGCTTCTCAAATCCGTAAGGATATTGAAATCTTAAAGGGAAGAAGATTCAACAACCGAAAAATGACAACCTAATTGGTTATCATGAATCCTTACTTGTTACCCTCAAAAAGTATACAGTAAGGATATGAATGTAAATATTTGAATAAAATATTTCTAAAATAATTTTTCGGTTAAGAATTTAATTGAAATTATATTCTCAAAGATTTTGAGAGAAAGTTGTTGAACCTATAAGAGGAGAGACCTCTTACTTCATTTTGTAGAGTTTTGACAAAATGCCTACCTATAGCTGCGACTCTCGCAAAAACGAAAAAGTCTGGACCATATTGTTTCCTAAAAAGAAACTTCCTCTCGAATCTTCTGATGGGGATTCGGATTCATCTCCAGAGCTTCATCAAGATGTTCCCTAACGAGGAAATCTCTTCTCTCAATGATAATCTTCTCAAGAATCTCTCACTAAAATTAGATTTAATCTTATGTGAAGTAAGGAGCATGGAAAAGGATTTGTGAAAGCAAGTAAAGGAAGTCAATGAAAATGTTATTAGTCTTGAATCAAGAATAGTAATCATAGAAGATAATTGGAATCCTGTGAAATCTTCTGATCCGGCTTCAACCTTGAAGGAAACTCTAAAAAGAAAAAAAATTAAAGTTTCATAAATGGAAAATAGACATCAGTTTTTGATTTCTTTCAATAAATTGTAGAAGGTCTATTATGAATAAAAATATCTTATTTATGAATAAAATTATTATTTTATAATTTTTCTTGTGATAGTTTTCGATTACATAACATGTGCTTGAATGCTTTATATTATTGCTAAGTATGTTTATCGGATGTTTGATTTCGGTTTTCTTGACCTTAATATTCGATCTCATACTGTGTGAACCCTTATGGTTTGGGTGAATTTTTTATTTAGCGTGATTGAGTTCTAGCCCATGTTGGTAGGCTTTATCAAAGGATCATGAGGGGTTCTGATTGAAACAATATGTGAAAAAAGTCACAATATGTTGAATCGTTTTTGGTTTAGCATAAAAGCATATGTGTTTTGGGGTTTCAACTTTTTCTTTGCATTAGTTAAAACCGGTTTTCAACCTTTCTCTGGTAAAGGTTGCTCTTTGTTTTTGTTCTTTTGTCTTGCAAGAGGATGACAACACAATGGGGGAGAGTTCTAACGTGAACTTGTGCTTAGTGACATATCTTTCGGGGGTGAAGAGGATGCGAAGCTTGAGGTAACGAATTGTTAGTTAATCGTTTTCCTTTTTAAGAAAAGCCTGATGTTATTGCATATATTTATTGCTTTTGATTAACAAAATTTCGGTACAATTGATGTTTATTCCATTATTTGTGTATGGATGTGTGTGTGATTCAATTGTTTCCGGTTAAGAAAAACTATTGTTATCTTGCTTTATTGGTTGGTATAAATTGTTTAGGCTTATGAAATTTCGGTGCAATTGCAGTACTTTAATGTCTATGTTGTTTCAATTGCTTCCAGTTGAGGTAAATAATTATGCAAGTTGATTTATTTGTTCTGTATGAATTGTTTATGGCTTAACAAAAGAGAAGGTTTTCAGATGAATTGTTTAGTCCAGTTGATTCCGGATAAGAGAAACTAAGTTAATTATGATCTTAGTTAGACTTATCAAAGTGGAGGTTTCGGTTATTCAAGTCTAATTGAATGCCTTAACAAGAAATGCTAGTTAACTAACCTAGTACTTGTCTTGTTTAAAAGTGAAAGGTCTAAGTTATTGATGAGAATAGCTAGAGCCTGATGAGAAAAATAAAGTTAATTCTGATCTTTATATTGGTCTTATCGAACAAGCGATTGTATTTGTGCAATCAGTTTAGAAAAGGAACTAAGGTGCTTAGTCGATTTTTGGTTTGCTAAACTATTAGGAAAAATTTCTTCGGGAAATTGTTTCCTTGGTAACATATCAAAACAAAATTACTTGTAGTTTCGGTTTTGATATCGATTATCAAAAATGGTGTGTGGAACCCTCGTGCTTAACTCTTATAGGTGTTGCAAGTCTTTTGAGATTTGTAAGATCCTTTCGGTTTGTCCTTTATTTGCTTGTACCTTTGTCATTATGTGACAAAAAGGGGGAGAAATATATGGAGTAAACAAGTGATATTGATATTGATTTGGTATCACTAAGGAAAGGACAATGGTGGTTAAACGTTATATCTAACGAAAAGAGTAAAGCATAGACTAAGGGGGAGTAACATATCATATGATGATGGAAATAACAAAGACGTGTGGATTGAAAATCTACCTATCTTACCTTTAGGAGGAGTATTAGCTTTGTTATTATAATGTCAATAGCGGCATTTATGAATTGAATGTATACAGGTTATTGTGATGTTGAATTTGGGAATCAAGCGTATGTGTAATGAATTCTTGTAATTTGTTTATCCATATGATGTAAGAGTTTTGTCACTAAAATTGACAAAGGGGGAGATTGTTAGAGCAAAGCTCGGTTGAGCCCACCAAGTATTGGTATGTCAAGTTTGGTTGTCATATATTAGTGAACCAAAACTCATTTAAAGAGTCGCTGGATTATTTACTAGAGTCAACTTCGTATAGGTTAGCTTGAAAGTATTAGGATATGAGACATTACAGGTATTACGTGAAGACTTGAAGAATGTGAAGAAGCAAAGAGCTACAACGACGACATCATCCTTCCACTTGAGGTTAGTAATATTTGACTTGAACTGTTTCATTCCCTGACGTATCTTTCAAGTCGTGCATACTAAAAACATAACTGCGAAGCTGTGAATGATTATACTCTAGTTAGACATAGTATCAAAGAATACAATACGAAGTATAACGCTTATCTTTTGAACTTCGTATATAAGACATCAACATAATCGTATAAGTGTTATTGTGATTATGTATAGGTATGGGTGAAGATTTCGTCCTAGGAAACAATGTTTTACATTCGTTTATAGGAAGTACAATTCATAAACTTGTTTTATTAATCGAAAGGGAAATCGCCAGGCTTATTGGTATTGTTATTCATTGCAAATCTTTGGATTACCAATATGTGTGTTTAGTATAACCGCTCATGACTTGCTTATGTTCTTGGTAGAACTATTCACAAGGCCTGACTTATGTATTGGTATGAATTTTATTAGTGAAACCGATCTTAAGTAATCACCTGAGATGGTATGATCGATTTGTTGTAATTGGTATGACCAACTCTAGACATTGGGGGACGGATCCAAGTAAGAGGTGCAACCGATCACAAAAGGGGAATCAATCCTTGTAAGAGGTGCAACAAGCTTTTAGTTATTGGGAACCGATCCTATGAACATGTGCAACAAATACAAGTTAGATACCATATATATGTGGGAACCGATCCTAGTACCTAGTCAACCAAGTTTTGGTAACTAGCGTGACTAATTCTAGTACCCACATGGAGGTAGAATCGAAACTTGTTTTGGAAGTCAGATGAACCAATTCTAAACTTGTTTGGAAGTGTGGAAAATCGATTCCAAGATTGTAAATATAAAAAATTTTACAAAGTAATGATGTCGACATACTTTGAACATGTGCAGTAACTCTTATCATTTATTGTTCAAAGATTTTCCTTAACAGCTAAAGGAGAATACCGGATAGAAATAATTTGAGAATCTTTTAATTAAGGTTTTTAGTTTTATATGCTTTTAATTTCCAACAATTAAAATGCATATCTTTAGAAAATAAAGATTGGTAATGTGCATTTACTAGTTGGAGATTTTCTACTGAGTATCGGTCATTAATTGGACAAAGCATTTCCAGGAATTATGAAAACCGATTTGGTATTTATTGCATATCTTTGAGAATATTCGGTTTTGGAAATTCCTTGGTCTATAAATATTGAAGTTTCCATTTCAAGCAAACTAATCCTAAGAGCCAGCAAAACTACCTAGTTGTGTTGTTACTGGTGGATCCGCCTATTCGGAGAGGAAAGTAACCTAATTATGTGAAATCTATTACGGCCGCTCGGTTTAAAGACTTCTTTGGGATTGATAATATCTATTAGTACCGTTGGTGGGAAACTAGATAATTGCAGTTTATTATTAGTTTTCGATTGATTTGATTGACTAACGGTTGTTGAACTTTGATTGTACCTAGTTTGTTTATGATTGAGAATCTTCTCTTCTGATATAAGATTCACTCAAACTAGATCAAAGTTTCGACGGGGATCTTTATATTGTTTGTAGTTCTAAAGACGTCTTGTGATAATCCATTGTTAACAGACTCTGTTTTGTGTGTGATTGATTACAAGAGATTCAAGTTGATTCTGTGCAGGTGTTTACTGAAGATGAAAGAAGATTTGAAGACAAAGAAGTTGTTTGGGTTCATAATCTTTGGTGTGCATAAAACTTGTCTCGGCCGGAAAAGGATCCAACTATAATCTGTTTATATTTGTGATAGATTTGATTGATTAGTTGAGTATATCGGCATCAATACGTTTCTTTGTGATTAAAAGTATTGATTGCAAAATCTTGAAAATTACTTTGGTAATTGTTATTGGATTGATCTAAGGACCTAACAAAGGAGTTTATTGGGATAAACGGAAGAGCCTTTTGTCAAACTCATATCACTTGGTTGAAAAGAGTTGTTACCTAACAGATTTCTTGTTCCTTTACTGTTTGGAATACGAACCAAAAGAATTGTTCCAAGTGCGTGACTTATTGCAAGTTGGAGGCACAGGGATACAGACGGAACTAGGTGAACTATAGGTTTAGTTGCTTGGTCTCAACTATACGAAGTCGGTTTCGATTTTGTATAACGGCTTAATCCTGAAAGTATTCGATTCTGGACAAGGTCCCGGGGTTTTTCTGCATTTGCGGTTTCCTCGTTAACAAAATCTTGCTGTGCCATTTACTTTTAATTTCCGAATTATAATTGTTTTATTACAATTGAAGTAAATTGCACTTTGTACGTTAACATGGCACTTGATATTGATCCCATTGGTTTCGGTTATTTCCGTACCTTTTATCAATTGATCACTTTGTTGTTGTATTGTCTCGATTCCATATCCATAGATAATCACACAAAGTGTATTGGTTTTATCACTTGCCTTTGATATTTAATTCACGAGTTAGGCCAGTTCAGACTACCCCTATATCAAGTGGACACTGTGTTGAAATATTCCTTGAGTGATTGTATCTCCAAGAGGTTTATACACATTGAGTCTTGTATAGGTTGTGATCAAAATAAAAGATTGTGGTGTATTTGTACCCTCGTCTTTTCAAATCTAAGACATGATAAGAAATTCTCTAAGTTATTCTATCAAGAACATGAACATATACAAAATGCACTATGAGAAAACCCTAACTTGGAAAACAAATAACTTTGTCTCTCCTAAATTCCTTGCACGAACTCTCAAAAAATGTCTCTCTCATACAATGGCTTCTGGTGCCTTTTATAGGGGTTATACATAATGGAGGACAACTAATAAGCCCCTTATTTCAGATCTGGGAGGGCGATACTATCACCATATCTTGTGGTTATCGCGTTGTCCCTCACATGTTTTCTGTGATTCTTGTGACGTCATCGCGCGCGTCAGAAGTGACGTAGTAGACTTGTTATTTTCGCCTATGACTGATGGTTTTCATTATCTTCGCCTTCAACTATCTATTAACAAATGACTTTCTCGCGTTCCTATTGGTTAAGCGATATTTTGTATCCACAAAATCTTTTATCATTCTCCTTAAAGTTGGCAAAGTTTCGTTGTACATATGCATCGGCTTTTTTTATCCTTGAAATCAAAATGAAAGCAATTTAATAGAGAATAACTAAATAAATACTAATGTCACATGTCGTGATTTCTTTTATCGATTTGGTAAGTTTTACCAGACAAAAAATAAGTTATCAACTTGTTTTCTTAAAATCAGTAAAGATTATATCATCCCAAGTAAAAAAAAAAAAGCAAAAAACAAAATAATGTTTGTAACAATTTGAACTATATAAGTTCATCGTAACATATATTTAACACTAAAGTAATGAAGAAAAAATAAAAATAAAATATTGGCTTGGAATCGGCTTAAAGATCGCCTAAAATCCGTCCTAGAGATCTTTTTAATTGCTTAAGTCCGGATTCAACTTAGAATAAGAAATCGCCAAAGTCATTTAGCAAGTAATGATTAGTCTTGGAAATCATCTTGGAGACCTATTTAAAAAAAAAAAAACTCTAACACATATAAAAATCCTATTATTTTCGCTTTATTTTATTGAAGTCGTGGTTCTTTTGCAATAGAAATAAATATTTCATTTTTTGTGTGTTAAAAATATAATAACTGAGAGAATATTAGCCTTTTTATTTTGCACTCGTCTATGGTTGGTTTTATAGCGATTGTAAAACCCTATAAGATAAAGATCGAGGTAAAGGATGATGTTCACATGCTTTTTTTATATAGACTGACCATTAATTGACGAGGTGACTCGTATGAGGGAAAGTTCATTAACCTATCTCAAACTGTTTCCTATTATATTTCCTCTGGTCCTTCAAATAGAGTTTGTTTTTCATTTGCATGATAATATTTTTGATGTCATTCCTATAATTATTATTTCTTATGATGATAACATTAACTTAACTAGAATTCCTTCTAGTGATTAAATTCATCATATTGTTAAAGACATGACTATTTTCAGTTCACCATGTCTTGATGGATTCCAAACTGGTATCCATCAAGCTAATTGGAGTATTGTAAGTAATGATATCATGGAAGTTGTTCAGATTTATTTTGAGTCTGGATATATGCCTATAAAGTTCAACAATATTACTTTTGATATTTAAAACTAATGAGGCTAAGTCTTCTGTTGACTTTAACTAGATCTATAGATTTGTGTAATACAACCTGTAAAATCATATCCAAGGTTTTGTCCAGTGGGATGTAGTCATACCTTAAGCACCTTATTTTTCCTTTTTAAGGTGAGAGCCATTCACGACAACACAATTAATTGTTGCTCATGAAATGATTCACACTATGAAGGATAAAGAAGATTAGAGTGGTACTATGGCATTTAGGGGTGTAAATAATACCCGAAAATACTCGGCATGCATGTACCCGTCTGAGCCTGCCTGTACCCGAAGTAACCCAAAGCCTGTTACGACCCGTGACGGTCTGCCTGGCCTAGCCTGAATTAATTTATTGGAGGGCTCGGGTTTTGCAAATATTTATGGTGCCCGGCCTGAAAGCCCTCTATATTTCAAAAATCATTTAGTATCCTCTTAAAAAGACTTAAAAGTTATCATTTTATAATTGTGTATCTAGACAAATAAATTTATAATTAACATTTTGAAAACATTAATGGTAATATATTTTTTTACTTAGAAATTTTATTTTACTCTATTAATTATTTATTATAGGCTAAAATAAGAATTTTGTCATTGAGATTTAAATATAAAATAAACTATATGTAATGTTAGAAAGAAAAAGCATATTGTATTAAAAATAAATAAATTTAATACCATTCATATTTGAAAATTCAAAATTTTTAAAAAGAATTTATTTCAAAATAGTGGCCTGTCCGGCCCGATCTGGCATGCCTGTATAAAAAACGGGCTTTGGGCGGGCTTTAGGTAACAAATTATCTACTTTTATCTGGTCTGTCCGGCCTGAATTTTTTTACGGGCTCATAAATACTAAACATGACCTGCCCGACCTGTCTTAGATTTGGTCCGGACGGCCTGGCCTGACCTGATTTACACCCCTAATGACCTTTCTAAAACCTTTAATAGGCTAAAATAGCCTTTTCTGCCATAAATTCTTAGGAAATTTAGTTTTGATGGAAAATTTTGCAAGTTGATAGAACAATGTATCCCTACTCTCATATATCAATTTCTCTGACGGGGTATCCTTGTCATGAATTTATGCCTACTAGAGTATCAGCCATGGGGACCACTGTCCCCTCATTTATACATTCATATGAGCAATGAATTTTCTTTCTATACTTATGTTCACAGCTGGATTTAACCATATGATTTCTGGTGTAAAAGCATCTAGAAATGCCCCTGTAATACTCAACTTATTTCTGGAAATGTATTCTTATTTTCATTATGGCTGACATGTACAGTATCACAAGAATCTTGGATATTTTAAATCAATATAGAAAATGCCCATGTAAGATGCTAAACTTTAGCAATCCCGTGTATTATTCAGTAATAATCTAAGGTCGGTGTTTCTTAATATGACTGAAATGAAAGATTCCCTCAGGTATCCAATATTTTCTTTGCGTATTAGTAGGACTAGAAATGAACCTTTCAAACGTATGATCCAATTTTGTGATGCCATATTCAAAAACTAGAAAGGAAAATCTACGAATCGGGTAGGTAAATTCATTACGATAAACACATGTCCTTCGTGATCTTCCAACTCATCAAATGGGTAGCTATAGAATTTCTCAAAATATATAACATATGATTTCTTAGATGAACTCTATTCAAAGAAAATTCTGGCTGGGGCATAACAATAATAAAGGGATAAAATTTATAGGATGAAGCCATTTTAGCATCCCTAAGGCTCTAGGTGGTTTGTGATTATGATTTAGAAAATTTTAATTCATCTTTACTTACTAAACTTGCTTGGAAAGATTGCAGTAATGCTGTAAGGGTAATGCTTTATGGATTCAAGCGATTAAATCCAAATCCTCAGAATATTGTATTTTTCTTTATTTAGACAAACTTAAGGAGTAGCATTCTTGAATTTGGATAAGTCTGTACTCTGGTTTGGAGATTGTTAAACAAATAATACTCCAATCAGGCAGTAAGAGGCGGTACCAAATTAGCATATGACTTGGATATAGCTCTTAATAGCACACCTATTACAAATTCCTAGAACCAGATGTTAGGATCCGTCACCAAAACTAAGGATCCTAATATGAAAGATATATAAATTGATTGTTTGATTAACAACCAGGACCTTAATCCTTTAAATTAACGATTAGCCACCAAAATAAGCAAAGCTTAGTGACACTGTTTGGATTCCATATTCCAAAAAGTCAAAACCCTAAAACAAACTATGACTATATTTAGAACATAACCAATTCCTAAAATAACGAGACTCTCCTAATTGGTGTTGGTATTTGTTAGAGCACTGCTCGGTCGCACCCGCAAGCGTTGTTATCTCAAGCTTGTTTGTCAAGTTTAGTTGATCGAAACTATATACTTGATTTCTAGTCTACTTATAGCTATGTCTCGGATTAGGATAGAATGTGTAATTGAGCTTTAGACTTCACGGCGTTCACCAATGGAAGAAGAAGATCCACTGAGGAGCTTGGAGGAACTTCATCAACAAAAGGTATGTGGAGACTAAAACTTATCTATCACTCAGAAGGATCTATTTTATTCTATCTTCCACTCAGAAGTATATTCTATTCTATCTTCTAATGAGACTAAGTCGTATAGCTGTATAGACTTTTACATTAGACACATTTGATATTTCGAGCGGAGTTTATCTCGCTTATCTATTCCTCGAAATATGTGTTGGAAGCTTTTTGATTTAACTATGTTTATCGTATTCTTGATGAGTTTAGTTGGAAACAATTTATTTGTTGGAAACTAAAGATTAAGTCAAAAGATGATCACGTGAAAATTACCTTGAACATCTTATATAATTTGTGTGAGACAATCATTTGATGTTAAATTGGAAAGTTTCGTATTGATCATTCGATCATTTGAAAATTACTTGAAGCTAATGGTATGTGTGAGATTACCATTGTCATCTTCTAAGGATGTTTCAATGATTGAAATGAGAGTTTAGAAAAATTACCTATGTATGGATACAACACGGTATGCATACCTAGTATGCGAACTGTATTGGTATAATTCAGGTCTGGGAACCTTGTTTGCATACCTAGTATGCGAACGGTTTCAACAGAGTTATATAGGTCCGGAACGGCTGTTTGCAAACCGGGTTTGCGAACGGACTGACAGGCCAAGGTCCGAAGCTGCTGTTCGCTTACCTAGTTTGCGAACACAGTGGTTAAGTTCTAAAATTGGTTATGTATGATTCTTATACTCATGAACTAAAACATTTATGAATTAAGGAATGCAATCTTCGCAAACCGTGGCTTAATGTTCATGAATTGATTCTTGTATAAGTACTTTGTACGATTACAAATCAATCCGATTATGTTTTAATTTGTTTATATATATTTCTATGAGATAGTGAACAATTGAACAACTCTATTTGAAACACAATTAGATTCATTTGATTATCTTTCAAGTTTGATTGATCATCATATTTGATCTAGAAGTGTTAGATGAATATGGTTAAGACAAAAGTGTTCTTATGGATAACTTCGGTTAACTGTTATTGAGCCAACGTATACACGTTTAGGTGTGGTTACCCATATATAAATGAAGTTATATTTCATATGTGTTTAACAAGTTAAGACCATATAACGGTGGAGATTGATTACTTTATTATTAAGAAGATTTAGCTTGAATCTTAAATCAGGTTTTCATCTAACGGTGAATATTGAATGCTTTGTAACTAAGCTATCTTAGCTTTGATTGTAAGCAACCTTGATTTGAAAGGCTATATAAGTGAGAACTCTAGCAACTGGAAAACCTAATCACGACACTTTCCTGTGTCCTAGTTGCAAACTAGAGTCGATTCTCCTTTAACCTAGGTTTTTCCAAAACCATATTAGGTTAACGATATTAAGACTTTATTTGGGATTCGTGAAGCCAAATCTAACTATTTTCTCTGTATTTACGTATTCTGATCTTACTTGTTTTATCGTATTGAGTTTTATCTTCTCTAAGATTTACTCGATATTTATCTCCGATAGGTAAGATATAAAAAGTAATCACAACAGTTCTTTGTCTCAAATTCTTGTGATTCCGCAATAACTTTTTTTGTTAATCAGTTGGGTTATTTTGAGGTGATTGATATTTTTAGGCAGCTCTTTGGGAGTATATGAACGGATTATGAATTGGTCCCTGTTCACCTTGATTTATCAAAAGACGGAACAAAAACCGAATAAAGAATAAAAATACCTGTGGGAGACAGATTTTGTTTATAAGTCTTCTACTTTGGGTCGTAGGAACTCTTTGTTGTGGGTGAGATCATCTAAGGGAATCAAGTGCGCAGAAACCAGCGTGGTTCTATAGGCGTAAGGAATGCGACTGTACCTTAATATGTGTGAGACTTGGTTAGGGCTCAACTACATTCCTGTCCGAAGTTAACTTGTAGTAGGCTAGTGTCTGTAGCAGCTTAATAAAATGTGGTGTTCAAAGTTGGACTAGGTTCCAGGGTTTTTCTTCATTTTCCGTTTCCTCGTTAACAAAATTTCTGGTGTTTGTGTTATTTCTTTTCCGCATTATATTTGTATATATAATTGAAATATCACAGGTTGTGCGTAGTTCAATCATTTGATAAGTCCGACCTTGTTTGTTGGATATAACTTGATTAACACTAGGGCACTGGTCTTTAGTACCGTCCAAGTTATTTCTCATATCAATCAGGCTCATAGATTTCTATCTGTTTGATTTGCTGATTGCATTGAGAAATAGAGATAAATCTCTTTGATATCTTTCTTGATTGAGCTCGCTTTTAAGTTGGTGCTCTTGGAGTTATATTGGAGTTTAGTCCATACAGATTGTCGAACGAATTATTGGGTGTGGTTGTTATACCACCGCTTTTTCAGTATCCCAACATCCCTAACCCCTTCAGGCAAAATTTTATCCTCATATTCGATCTTAAGACTGAGTTTAAACATAAATAAAATCACAAAATATTTCAAGCCTAAAAGAGAATCAATGCTCTAACAAATTCTCCTTTGCGGCTTGTTTAAGTGGGAGGGTGCTAATTATGGTTATTTTTTGTTTGGTACTCAGGTTTTGCCACTTTAGTGCGCTTGAATTGCACTTCTGGAATCAGAAACCACTTTAATAATTCACATTCACCAATGTATAGTCGATACTATACCAACTATAATCAACTATAATCGTCAGTGTTTCTGCAATGAAGTTTGAGCCTATTCCTAAGCCAACTGCCTGACCACTAATGAAAAATATTGATCTGTGTTTGTACCATATAGTTTGGTATCCGGGCCTAAGTGCCTCAGCCCAATAATTCTACCCAAGATAAGTATCAGACCCATGGGTGAAAAATATGGAAGGGTCGTTATAGCCCAATTAACAATTATCCTTCTACACAAAATGACTAGCTTCAATTGTATCCCTAGAAATAGGTGAATTAGTTACTGTTAAGACTAGGTATATATTTAAACCTGAAAGTTACAGATCCCTAGAAAGGGGGGATCAATTATTGAGAAGACCATGTAAATATTCCAACCTAGAGGTTAAAGATCCTTAGAAAAATGGGAAATTGTTTTGGACAAGGATGAACATGGAGAGCATTTGGTCCAGATACGTAGCCAAATGTATCCAGATGAATATTGGACTGCACATAATTCCTCTATAATCTATAAATAGAAGTGGAGTTCCAAATGGAAAGGTACACGTTATAATCCTTCTTTCCCCATAAAATCCTGCGGTAACTCTTACTCATTGAGGCATCAGAGTGTCCTTGCAGGTGACCCCCAACTTTCATTTATCAAAAATTGTTGGAGATCCAAAAGTTTAAGAGAGATGATTCGTCAAACAACTGGAAATTTGCCATCCATTAGGATAACATCACGAGAAATACTACTGAATTATCCAATGGTTCATATTTCATCATCAGAAATCACAACTTCCATCAAGAACTTCTCGAGGAATTTTAGAATCATCCAACGGATAAAATCTCATTATTAAGTGCAAATCTCGAGAAGTGTTGTAGAAATATATTTGTTACAACATCTTTTGGCCCCGCCGTGGGGATGAGAAGGAATTTTCAAAAAAAAAAAAAAAATCAAGATACATGGCTACATCACAAGTAAGTCGGAGTAATGAAAATGAAATGCGAATGGAAAAATAAGTAGGACTCGGATCAACATTGATCACCCACTTCGATAAGAGGTCGAAACATCACCTACAAAAGCTTTCCTAAAAGCGCCCTTGGTCCAGCAATCAAACTCAAGACTTCCTAACGATCTAACTCGCCAGACCATCATTCCAAGTCATCGGTTGAATCAATTAAGCTCGTTGATCCAGTCAATGATCTGTTCTTTTGGATCAACCCAAGATCAAACTTGAAAAATTTTAGAACAATTAGACCTACACACCATTGGGTGTTCTAATCTCAAAATAGTCGAAAAGATGGGGGTGTATGGGAAAGGACCGTACTTGATAAATAAATTAGCAGGATGAAGTTATATTGAATGAGGAGCAGCAAAATGGAGCCCAAAACTTGGAACTCCAGCAACTTGGAAATAGTTCATAATTGACCATGGGATGCATTCTGATGTTGGATCCATTCACGCCTCATAAGGTAAGCCTAAACGAATGCTAAATTTGTTTACATTATTCGCACTTTGCACAATTCACATATAAATGCACAATTCATAAACAAGTACATGATCCACGTACTTCAGTACTAGCAAGAGTCGTTTAGCAATAACACTCGCATATCTAAGATCCCACACAACCTCCGGGAAATAACTCTCGCATAGCTTGCACCGATCCTAACTTGGCTTTTAGTAGAGGAAATATTTCAAAAAATATTCTTTGCATGGTCTTAGCCAACACTTACGCAAATTTGTGAGTAAGATAAATCGGTTTAGCGCAGGCTCAAGAATAATAAGAACCTTGAACCCCATCTCAGAAGAATGAAACCCCATCTCAGGGTAGTGCGAACCAAACCAACTTGACTTTGATTAGAGGAAATATATTTAAAAAAAACTTCTTGCAAGGTCTTAGTTAATACTTAGGCATATTTGCAAGTAAAATAAACCGAAACAGTTTTAGGGCAAGCTCAAGAACAGCAAGGACCTTGTTCCATCGGCAATGGAACCCCATTCTCAGGGCACCACACAACCAGGCTTAGGTTTTCAAATACAAAAAAAAAATAAAAAAAAATAATAAAAAAAATGAAGTATTATTATTTAAAGCCTGAAAAAGTTTAAGAAAGGACTTCCCAATAGAGATTCCTAAGGAACGAAGAAGAATAGGTAAACAAACTAATACTTCATAAGAAAAAATAAAATACATTCATCAATTATACTCCCCGACATCGGTTTGGAGGTCTTCAATCTCCATATATCTAAGAGCTATTTCAGACTGAAGGTAGGAAATTTCACTATCTCTATTAGCAAGGGAAGCTCGAATAACCCCATATCGATAGATTTTTTCATCTAATTTGCACGATCAGTTGACGCCAATGGTTGCAACGTGTTCTGGAAACAAATACCTAAGATTTCTGCTTAGTCGTTAATGTGAGAATACGCTATACAAGAGGAATCCCTCGGATTCACCTTTAACAACGTCAAGGTCAAAGATAGCTGATTCATACTCCTTGATTGGACGCCATTTTGTTTCACATGCATCATCAAAAAATTCAGACGCACATCAGATGGATCCACCCCTTCAACGATTTTTTCAGGTATTTCTTGCACGTCAAACTGGGAGTATATATGGCGACCATGCATTATCGAAGGACCAGAAGAAATATGTTAGCATATTCCAAACAGTGAAGTTATACCGCAACCACAGTACGAGTAGAATGCCTTCCATCATGTAGGCTTCTACGACATCGCTTCATAAGTGGAGACTTAAATCTTGCTCCCATCGCTAGCACAAAATCTCACTAAGCTTTGTACCAGTGCAACCAGGAACTCTTGTCTCTGAAAAGGCGAGGGTACCCAAATACACCTCAAGCTAAAACTTTTCCTACCTATAAGTCCTTTCTCCGAAAGTGATTGTCTATGGACTGAGTCGAGATAATTCAACTAATCGTTTCAAACTTTGTGTGATTGTCTATGGATACGAGATCGAGATAATACAACAACGAAGTATGTTTACTTGAAACAAAGGTTCGGACTTAACCAAACACAATAGGATTGCTTATCAAGTAAATAGGAATTAATATTTGTGTAATTTACTTTAATTATAATAAAACAGTTATAATGCGAAAATAAAAGTAAATGACACAACAAGATTTTTTTAACGAGGAAACCGCAAATGCAGAAAAACCCCGGGACCTAGTCCAGAATTGAATACTCTCAGGATTAAGCCGCTACAAAAAATTACACCTAACTTTGTATAGTTGAGACCAAGTAACTAACCCTATAGTTCACTTAGTTCCGTCTGTATTCCCACGCCTCCGACCTATGAATAAACCACGTACTTGGAACAATCCCTTTGGTTCGTATTCCAAACATTAAAGGAACAAGAAATCTTTTTGGTATCAACTCTATTCAACCAAGTAATATGAGTCGGCAAAGGCTCTTCCGTTTATCTTAACATAAACTCCTTCGTCGGGTCTAGATATATCTTATGTTAAATCACCCTAAGGTAACCGTTTAAGATTAATCCAATCAATACCTTTAATCACAAGAAAATGTATTGATGTCGATCTACTCAATTAGTCAATCTAATCTACCACAAGGATAAATCGATTATTAATTGGATCCTCTTTTACCGAAAAAAGTATTGTGCACACCAAAGATTATAAAGCCCAAGTCAGATCTTCAATATCTTTTTTGTCTTCAATTCTTCTTAAATCTTCAATAAAAACCTGCACACAATCACTTGAATCTCTTGTGATCAATCACGCACAGAACGGAGTCTGTTAACAATTGATTATCGCAAGATCGTCTTTAGAACTAACAACAGTCTAAAGATCCATGTCGAAACTCTGAACTAGTTTGAGTGAATCTTATATCAGAAGAGAAGATTCTCAAGAATAAAAAAACTAGGTGCAATAAGATTTCAACCACCGTTAGTCAATCAAATCAATCGAAAACAAAAATAAACCGCAATTATTTAGTTTCCCACCAACGGGTCGCGCTAGAGCTTCTCAATCCCAAAGAAGACTTTAAAACGAGCGGCCGTAAGAGATTTCACCTAATTAGATTACTCTCCTCTCCGATAGGAGGCTACACCAGTAACAAAGACAAAAGTGGAAGTCTGTTGTTACGAAGGATTAGTTTGCTAGAAAGGAAAACTTCGTGTATTTATAGACAAGGAAGTTTGGACACCAAGGAATTTCCAAAACCAAAAATATTTTCAAGATATTCATAAATGCACAGATTCGGTTTTCATAATTCCTGGAAATGTTGTCCAAAAATAACAATCGAAATCTCTTGGAAAATATAATTAGTAAATGCACATTACTACTTCTGTAATTTCCATACAAATGAAATTAATAACCTTAATTAAAAGATTCTTAACTTATTTTTGTTTCGATCCTGGGATTCTCTTCCCTTAGACGTTAAGGAATATCTTTGAACAATTATAGAAATAAACATTCTCAGCACGTGTTCAAAGTTTGTCGACATCTTAACTTTGTAAGTTCTCTTTCACACTTACAACCTTGAAACCGATTTGCCACACTTCCAAACAAGTTTAGAATTGGTTCATCTGACTTTCAAGAACTATGTGATTGATCAAACCAACATTCAATCACAATCATGGGTTTACGGTTCTACCAAAACAAGTTTTAGTTCTACCTTCATGTGAGTACTACGCATAGTCACACTATCTTCCCAAAAGATTCGGTTGACTAGGTACAAGGATTGGTTCCCCACATATATATGGTATCTAACTTATATGTGTTCCACATGTCCACAGGATCGGTTCCCCTTTCTGCTGTAAACCTTGCTGCACCCCGTACAAGTATCGGTTCCCCTTGATGTATTGCACCCCATACAAGGATCGGTTCTCTTTCTCTTACAAGGATCGGTTCCCTTTCCCCAAGGCAGACATAATCCGATCATACCAAGGTGATTACTTAAGATTGGTTTTACTAATAAAAGTTATAACAATACAAAAGTCAAGCCATTGTGAATAGTTCTACCAAAAACACAACAAGTGGTGAGTGGTTCTACTTTATCAAACATATTGGTTGTTCATAAGATATGCAATGAATAAAAAACCAATAACACCTGGCAATTAACTTTTCGGTTCACAAAACAAGTTTATGAACTTACTTCCTTAGAACACATGTAAACATTGTTCCCTAGGATGAAATCCTCACCTCATACCCATACATAATCACAATAGCATTCAAATGATTATGGCGATGTCTTATCTACAAAGTTTATTGGTTAAGAAATAAACCTCGTATTGTATTCCTTAATACTATGTCTATCTAGATTTTAAATATGCTTCGCAGTTATGTTTTCAATATGCACGACTTGAAAGATACGTTAGGGAATGAAAAATTTCAAGTCAAATATCACTAACCTCAAGTGAAAGGATGATTGTTGTCGTTGTAGCTCCTTGCTTCTTCACATCTTCAAGTTTTCGCAATACTTGTAATGTCTCATATCCTAATACTTTCATTCTAACCTATACGAAGTTTAACTCTAGTACATAATCAAGCGACTCTTAACATGAGTTTTGATTCACTAAAATATGACAACCAAACTTGACATACCAACGCTTGGTGGGTTCAACCGAGCCATGCTCTAACAATCTCCCCCTTTGTCAATTTTAGTGACAAAACTCTTACATCATATGGATAAATAAATTATAATAATTCATTACAATCCGCTTGATTCCCGATTCAACAACACAGTGAAATTGCTTACGTTCAATCCTTGAAAACTTCGTTGTTGACATTATAATAACAAAGAAAATACTCCCCCTAAGGAAGATAGGTAGATATTCAGTCCGCACGTCTTTGTTATACCAATCTATATGACATGTTACTCCCCCTTAGTCCGTGCTTTCACTCTTTCATTAGATAAAAAATTCAAGTACCAATGTTCTTTTCCTTAGTGATATCAATTAATATAAAATCAATGCCAATATCACTTGTTTACTCCATATATTTCTCCCCCCTTTTGTCACAAAAATGACAAAGAAACGAAAAAATAAAGGACAACACGAAAAGAATCTTACAAATCTCAGAATAGACTTGCAAACCTGTAGAGTTAGGCACGAGGGTTCCACACATCATGTTCTGATAACCAATATCAAAACCGAAACTACAAGTAGTCCTATTTTGATATGTTACCAAGGAAACAATTTCCCGAAACAATTTTTCCCATTTATTTTAGCAAACCAAAAACGACTGATCACATTAGTTCCTTTGCTAAACCGATTGTTCAAAAACAACCGCTTAATTCGATAAGACCAAAATAAAGAATAAACTCCATTTTTCTCATCAGGTTCTAATTATCCATAAACTTAGACCTTTCAATTTTAAACAAACCAAATACTAGGTTAGTTAACTAGTATTTTTTTGTTTAGACATTCGATTAGACTTGAATAACCGAAACCTCACTTTGATAAGACAAACTAAGATCAAAATTAACTTAGTTTCTTATCCGGAATCGAATTGGACTAAACAACTCATCCCGTACACATGTTATTTCGTTAAGATATAAATAATTCATACAAACCAAAATAAATCAACTTGCATAATTATTCATCTCAACCGGAAGCAATTGAAAATAGACATTATAAGTACCGCAATTGCACCGAAATTTTGTAAGCCTAAACGATTGATACCATACAAAAGCAAGATAACAATACTTTTTCTTAACCGGAACCAATTGAATCACACACACATCAATTGTACCGAAATTTTGTAAGCCTAAACGATTGATATCACACAATAAAGCAAGATAACAATAGTTTTTCTTAACAGGAACCAGTGAAACACACATCCACGCACATCATGGAATAAATATCAATTGAACCTAAATTTTGTTAAACAAAAGTAACAATATATATATAATATAAACTCCGGCTTTTCTTAAACAGGAAAACAATTAACTAACAAGATTGTTACCTCAAATTTCGCATCCACTTCTCCAATATGATTGCATCTTCGTCCAGGGAGAATTGATATCGAAATATCACCACATTGTCATCCTTATGCGTGAACAAAAGAACAACAACATACCTCAACCTTTAATAGAGAAAGGTTGAAAAACAGTTTTAAATATTGTAAGCAAAAGTTGAAAACCGTCTAAACACATATGCTTTTATGCACAACCAAAACCGATTCAACATATTGTGACTTTTTCACATATTGTTTCTATTTAGACCTCTCATAATCCTTTGATAAATCCTACCTACTAGGGCTAGAACTTAATCCTGCTAAATCAAAAAGTCACCCAAACCATGAGGGTTCACTATATATGAGATCGAATATTAAGGTATAAAACTGAAATCAAACATCCCATAAACATACATAGCAATAAGGTAAAAGCAATTAAGCACAAGCTATGTAAACCGAAAACTATCACAAGAAAAATTGCTAATCAAATAATTTTATTCATAATAGTTTTATTCATAATAGACCAATACAATCAATGAAAGAAATCAAAAATTGATGTTTATATTTCCTTGCAAACTAGTCCTTCATGTCAGAACTGAATGAAGGTGCATTACTACTTTTCATCTTTTGAATTTCTTCAAGTAGAAAGCCTTGTTGCTTGACCAGAATCTCTTGCAGATGAGAAATTTTTCGTGAAGTATTCTGCAAGGGCATGTAATTCTGTCTTCGATTGAACATAAAAGTGTGTCAGTGCCTCGATACACTGATCTTTCTTCATAGTATTCTCTCTTTCCTTCTTGCTAAGACAGTCTCCCTTTTTGATTTTACCCTTAATGTCAAGAGATAATCCGGACTTAGTTTTGAGATGATCTTTCTGATCTTGCATCTTCTCCAGAGAAACCATTTGATCCAGACCCATAGTTCAGACAAGGAATGATCAACGAAGGAAAAGAATCTTTTTATATTTTCCATACATCCGAAAATATAATATTCCTAAAAATACGAATATATCAAAATATATTCAAATACTATATATCATTTCCATAATCTACACAAAAGTGCCTTGATTTATCTTCTTCCTCACTCAAAATTTGTCACACAAGATGAGGAAAGAATTCTAATACCGATCAAGTGGTATTAGTATGAGATTTTCTCTCGTTATGGAATTTTGAACAACTAGAGTGTTCTTGATCTAGTATAGTATGAAAAGATATCTTTCTATTACTTCGAACCATCGAATTATCTTGGGATAGATTAAAATTGCATGCGCAACTTTTAGTAATTCTATTAAGACAGTTTTTGCATCTTGTCTTATTTCTCCCTTTACCATTAGGTGATTTAATAACATCGGAAGACATGTCCATTTTTAAAATGGGTAAATCACTAATGATGGAGGAAGGAATAACATTGACAACTAATGCAACATCAGCTGTTTCCTCTTCTTCAGAATTGTATGACTCAGAGGACTCATCTAGAGTTACAGCCAATGTCTTGCTTCCAGTGTATTTCTTAAGATTGGGACAGTCTTTAGAAATATGACCAAACCCTTTACACTTGAAGCACTGCGGCTGATATTCATCATCTTCATCCTGATCCTTTTTGACAGGAACTCGATCATGCGGTCGAGAAGATCGATAAGTATCCTTAACAAATCTCTTGTTTCTTTTCTTTAAGAGATCTCGAAACTGTCTAGTAATTAATGACAAAGATTGTCCAATCTCATCATCATAATTTTCTGCAATCTGTTCATTTGAATCATCCAACTGTTTATTCCTTTCCATTGGAGTTTTTGGAACTTTTGCTTTAAAAGCAATTCCTTTACTTTGAATAGACTGTGATTCATGATCAAAGATCTTTAACTTAACAACGAGTGTGCTTCGTGTGAGAGTTGAAAGATCATTTGCTTCTATGATTGCATGCTTCTTAGAATCGTATCTAGATGGCAACGATCTGAGAATCTTGCATACTATATCTTTTTCAGACATAGTCTTTCCTAACGAGAAAGAGGCATTAATTATCTCAGAGAGTTTAATGTGAAACTCCTCAAAAGTATCGTTGTCATCCATTCGAAGGTTTTCCCACTTGGAAGTGAGGGTTTGAAGTCTAGCTTCTTTCTCTGAAGAATTTCCTTCGAATACGATCTGAAGATTATCCCGAGCTTCTTTCGAAGTTTGACATGTTGACACATGATGTTGTAGGTCGCGACTTACACCATGAATAATAGCATTCAAACCATCTGAATTCTGCTTTGCCAATGTCTTTTCTTCGCTCGAAAATTCCGCTAAGCGTTTAAACTCAGTTTCTGAATTTTCTCTCTTTGGAAGAGTATAACCATCGACGACTAATAGGCAAGTATTAAAGTCTCGTGATTGAAGAAAAGATCTCATAGCAGATTTCCACCATAGATAGTTTGTTCCGTCAAATCTTGGAGGCACGTTAATTGAAGTCGATTCATGAGAACTCGAGTTCATTCTTATAGGTTGGATCGCACCAAACACAGATTCTTAGATCTTTTCGTGTTTGCCTGCTCTGATACCAATTGAAAAGGCTAGGGTACCCAAATATACCTCATGCTAAAACTTTTCCTACCTATAAGTCCTTTCTCCGAAAGTGATTGTCTATGGACTGAGTCGAGACAATTCAACTAATCGGTTCACACTTCATGTGATTGTCTATGGATACGAGATCGAGATAATACAACAACGAAGTATGTTTACTTGATACAAAGGTTCGGACTTAACCAAACACAATAGGAATGCTTATCAAGTAAATATGAATTAATGATTGTGTAATTTATTTTGATTATAATAAAACAATTATAATGCAGAAAATAAAAGTAAATGACACAGCAAGATTTTGTTAACGAGGAAACCGCAAATACAGAAAACCCCCGGGACCTAGTCCAAAATTGAATACTCTCAGGATTAAGCTGCTACACAAAATTACACCTAACTTCTTATAGTTGAGACCAAGTAACTAACCCTATATTTCACTTAATTCCTTCTGTATTCCCACGCCTCCGACCTATGAATAAGTCATGTACTTGGTATCAACACTGTTTGGTATCAACTCTATTCAACCAAGTGATATGAGTCGCACAAAGACTCTTCCGTTTATCTTAATATAAACTCCTTCGTTGGGTCTAGATCTATCTTATGTTTAATCATCCTAAGGTAATCGTTTAAGATTAAGCCAATCAATACCTTTAATCACAAGTTAACATATTGATGCTGATCTACTCAATTAATCAATTGAATCTACCACAAGGATAAACCGATTATTAATTGTATCCTCTTTTACCAAAACAAGTATTGTGCACACCAAAGATTATAAAACCCAAGTCAGATCTTCAATATCTTCTTTGTCTTCAAATATTCTTAAATCTTCAATAAAAACCTGCACACAATCACTTGAATCTCTTGTGATCAATCACGCACAGAACGAAGTCTGTTAACAATGGAATATCACAAGATCGTCTTTAGAACTAACAACAGTCTAAAGATCCCTGTCGAAACTTTGAACTAGTTTGAGTGAATCTTATATCAGAAGAGAAGATTCTCAAGAATAAACAAACTAGGTGAAATAAGATTTCAACCACCGTTAGTCAATCAAATCAATCGAAAACAAAGATAAACCGCAATTATCTAGTTTCCCACCAACGGGTCGCGCTAAAGCTTCTCAATCCCAAAGAAGACTTTAAAACGAGCGGCCGTAAGAGATTTCACCTAATTAGATTACTCTCCTCTCCGATAGGCGGCTACACCAGTAACAAAGACAAAAGTGGAAGTCTGTTGTTACGAAGGATTAGTTTTCTAGAAAGGCAAACTTCGTGTATTTATAGACAAGGAAGTTTGGACACCAAGGAATTTCCAAAACCAAAAATATTTTCAAGATATTCATAAATGCACAGATTCGGTTTTCATAATTCCTGGAAATGTTGTCCAAAAATAACAATCAAAATCTCTTGGAAAATATAATTAGTAAATGCACATTACTACTTCTGTAATTTCCATACAAATGAAATTAATAACCTTAATTAAAAGATTCTTAACTTATTTTTGTTTCGATCCTGGGATTCTCTCCCTTAGCCGTTAAGGAATATCTTTGAACAATTATAGAAATAAACATTCTCAGTACGTGTTCAAAGTTTGTCGACATCTTAACTTTGTAAGTTCTCTTTCACACTTACAACCTTGAAACCGATTTGCCACACTTCCAAACAAGTTTAGAATTGGTTCATCTGACTTTCAAGAACTATGTGATTGATCAAACCAACATTCAATCACAATCATGGGTTTACGGTTCTACCAAAACAAGTTTCTGTTCTACCTTCATGTGAGTACTACGCATAGTTACACTATCTTCCCTAAAGATTCGGTTGACTAGGTACTAGGATCGGTTCCCCACATATATATGGTATCTAACTTATATGTGTTGCACATGTTCACAAGATCGGTTCCCCTTTCTGCTGTAAACCTTGTTGCACCCCATACAAGGATCGGTTCCCCTTGATGTACTGCACCCCTTACAAGGATCAGTTCCCTTTCTCTTATAAGGATCAGTTCCCTTTCCCCAAGGCAGACATAATCCGATCATACCAAGGTGATTACTTAAGATTGGTTTTACTAATAAAAGTTATACCAATACAAAAGTCAGGCCTTTGTGAATAGTTCTATCAAAAACAAAACAAGTTGTGAGCGGTTCTAATTTATCACACATATTGGTTGTTCATAAGATATGCAATGAATAACAAAACCAATAACACCTGGAAATTTCATTTTCGGTTCACAAAACAAGTTTATGAACTTACTTTCTTAGAACACATGTAAACATTGTTTCCTAGGATGAAATCCTCACCTCATACCCATACATAATCACAATAGCATTCAAATGATTATGGCGATGTCTTATCTATAAAGTTTAATGGTTAAGCAATAAACCTCGTATTGTATTCCTTAATACTATGTCTATATAGAGTTCTAATATGCTTCGCAGTTATGTTTTTAATATGCACGACTTGAAAGATATGTTAGGGAATGAAACAGTTCAAGTCAAATATCACTAACCTCAAGTGGAAGGATGATTGTTGTCGTTGTAGATCCTTGCTTCTTCACATCTTCAAGTCTTCGCAATACTTGTAATGTCTCATATCCTAATACTTTCAAGCTAACCTATACGAAGTTTAACTCTAGTACATAATCAAGCGACTCTTAACATGAGTTTTGATTCACTAAAATATGACAACCAAACTTGACATACCAATGCTTGGTGGGTTTAACCGAGCAATGCTCTAACAGTCTCAACAACGAGACCATTAACAGTTGTTGATCCAAAAGGTACATACATTATCCAAGATACGTGCCAACATGTTATAGCAGTCGGTGAAATAACCTTGTCATGGTGCAAAAAAAGAAGAAGAATACATTATTGTAATGCAAGCAAAAAAACTTGTTATAGAAGCAAACACATTTCTTGAAACTCATGATATAATCATCAAGCCACGTTTATATTCGACTGCGGAAAACTGTCGTCCAGCAACACCACAACAACGGTGGAGCCAGGAATCAAATGTTGGAGGGTGACCAACAGAAAATAGCTTGTAAAAATGAAATTTTCGAATTTAAGCTAAATATTTTTACAATCTCTTTCTTTCAAAATACACAAGGAGTCATTGTAAAGTCGTCATTCAATTTTTTTTTTTGCAAATCCAAGTTTCGTGGACACATGAAACAAAAAATGTTACCTTGGATAGTTTTTATAAATATTTTTTTTGAATCATAGTTTTTATAAATGGTTTTGCGTTAGGGATTTAGTTTTAATGCATATATACATACGAGGCCTAAGGGGATTGACAGAGTGTTCAAACTTAAGTTGGAAGTTAGAATTTAAGTTAATTTGAAAAGTAAACGAGAAAAAATATCTCAAAAACCGATGGATCCTATATTTAAGGAAGTTAGGAAAATAATAAACGTGTAATATACGAATCTTTGTTTAGTAGTTGTTTTGCAGGTGTCAGATACACATACACCACGTTTAGAAAGTTTAAGATGGAGTATACATGTAGTTGTATAAGATTTTGAAAATCTTGGGATAGCCATGGTAACCCACAAGCAGCATGTGGCTCCTCCAGGGTAACCTTGTTCGCCAGCATACTACCATGTCACTTCAACAAGTAGGTTGAGGGCGTCTGCGGAAAATGTTGGAATACCTGAACTAAAGGACTCATCTTAACCCGTCAATAAGTTAAGGATTAAATTAACCCGTCAATAAGTTAAGGATTAAGAGGGGACGATGTTTGTATCATATAGTTTGGTGTATGGGTCCAAGTGCTTCAGCCCAATAATTCTACCTAAAATAAGTATTGAGCCATTGGGTAAAAAATATGGAAAGATGGTTATATCCCAATCCACAATTATCCTTCTACATTAAATGACTAGATTTATTGTATCACTACAAATATGTGAATGTTATAGGGCCTACAAATAACGAGTTTCAAATGTACATAAATGATCAATTCGTCTAAAGAAAGATGACGAAGTTGGGTCGGGAGATGAAATTTCCTTATCTAAGTATAATAGACGCATTATTGTACTTAGCATAATATACTCGACCAAATGTTACATCCTCAGTGAACTTGTTAGCTAGATATAGCTCAGCGCCAACGCAGCGTCATTGGAATGGTACAGTGAATGTAATCATGTACTTAAAAGTAACCATTGACATGAGTTTGTTTTATCCCGACAAAGACATAAAAAAGGAATGCTAAAGGAACTGCAATCCAAAGGTTGTTGATTATGAAGGAACAATAATCTCTTATCCAACGAAAGTAATCAGGGGGAGATATGGTAGACTATTTTCTAAGTCATTACCGATACTCAGTTTCGAAAAGTACATGACTAAAGGAACTTTCTGGAACAACTCTGAAAGTAATCATGGGGAGGATCCAAGGATATGATGTCGACATATTTTACTTCGACATTGAAGCTGTGTTGTACTATTTTTTTCCTTTGATCGAGAATAGTTTTTCCCAAAGGGTTTTGTTACTCGACAAGGTTTTTAACGAGACTACACTAAAAACATGAAATATGTTGAACGTTGAAGACATAAAGATCGCGTTGATATTATTGAAAATATCTGAATCAAAGAAATGAAACGTGATATATGTTAAGCAACGTAACTTCCAGAATCAACAACATGGTCTTATAAACATTCAAGTCACCAAAGTAAAGTGTGATAAACTCCTTTTGACTGCATTAGACTAATGAAAATTGTCTGACATCAGGGGGAGCATCTATTGGTGTGTTGAACTATTTTCCTTCACCGAGGTTGCTTTTTCCCACAGGGTTTTAATACTCGGCAATGTTTTTAATGATACAACAACAAACACCAGGAAGTAATTTGCTAATTAAGGCCATTGTCTTTCCCGCAAGGATTTTCTGCCTTATGAGTTGTGAAGCAACTAATCAACTTCAACGGACCAAAGTGATCATATGCAACAGATCACCTTTACTTACATCTGTCATGTTGTACTCTTTTCCCTTCGTCAAGGTTTCGTCGCACTGGGTTTTCCTTGTCAAGGTTTTAATGAGGAAACGTATATGGATCCAACTATGTTCTAAGTCTGGTTAATATTGTACTCTTTCTTTAGTTCGGGTTTTGTCCCTCTGAATTTTCCTAAAGAAGTTTTAACGAGGCAATTAATTTAGACATGTCGGTCTTTGAAGACCGTATTACATGTGATGAACTACATGTAAAGTACGAGACAACATGTGAAGTACTACATGTGAAGAGTTGTACCACGGTTTTGTCCCATTGGATTTTCCCTTGTTAAAGTTTTAATGAGGCAATTGATTTCGGCACAAGTCATCAAGGAGAGAACAACATTTGAAGAACTATATTTAAAGGACTATGTATAAAGCTTTGTTATTGAACCGCACAAGGGGGAGTGTTATAGGGCCGATGACCCATGGATGTACGGTTCATTAGATGAATAGGTCTTCCCTTTCATGTATATAAGAAAACATTATATGTATGTAATAGATTAATGCCTCTTTAACAATACCAAGTTCTTCTCCTTCTCTATCTCTTATTTTTTCCTATTATTTCCACTGCAAAAGTGAATTAGTTATTGGTAAGACCGGGCATATATTCAAACCTGTAAGTTACAGATCCCTAGAAAAAAAAGGGGAACCAATTACTGAGAAGGCCAGATACATATTCAAACCTAGAGGTTAGAGATCCCTAAAAAAAGAAAAATTGGTTTGGACCAGGATGAACCTAGAGAGCATTTGGTCCAGATATGCAGTCAAAATGTATCCAGATGAATATTGAATTGGACATGATTCCTTTACAATCTATAAATAGAGATGGAATTCCAACTGGAAAGGTATACATTTCTAATCCTTCTCTCCCATAAAAACCTGCGGTAACTCTTACTCATTAAGACATCAGAATGTCCTTACAAGTATCCCCACTTTCATTCATCAATAATTGTTGGAGAGCCAAAACATTGGGAGGGCTGATTCATTATGCAGCTGGAAATTCGTCATTCATTAGGAACGCACACGAGGAATACTACTGAATTATCCGACTACAACGTCCATTAAGAACGCATCTCAAGGAAATTGAAAATCATCCAGCGGCTAAATCTTATCATTAAGTGCATATTTCAAGGAGTGTTGTAGGAATATATTCGTTACAACAATCTCCTCTTAAAGACATCTCCTGCACCGGCTTCTTGAAACACCATCATTACACCAAAGCCTTAAATGACTAGCTTCAGGAGGTGACCACAAACATTCAATAGGTTTTGCTCGTTTGACTGTGAATACTAAGTTTATCAATGGAGTTGGGATTTAATCTTATTTACTAAGAATAATAGCTCTTCTAGACATACCGCGTAGAAAACAAGGTAGAAACCGTTCTCTCACACGAGGACGGGCACCGCACCACTGGGATTTAGCAGAGGGTCCCGCTTTTGAGCCCCACTGCATTGATAATGTGAGAGGAGGCGGTGTTCCGGACGTTTTTAGGGCAGTACGTCTAGAGTTTTTGGATACCAATACATTTTTCTTCTCATAATTCGCACAAGCCTAGTTTAGTACAGTTACAAAGGACCAGAATCCACGGATCATAATAATTCATTAAAAATGTAGACATAGCCATATAACACAGCTCGCATAGGTTTCGTATGACTTGCTAAATAAAATTAGCAATAGTAATATTATGGAAACACCCTTCCCCTTACCCTAACCATTAACCCGTTCATCATTTTCAAAGTTATTGCTGGTGTCGGCACAATATTCTGACCCTCTAACACTTCAACATGGTAGTTATAGATCACAGCTGAAGCTACCAATTTCATCAACACAAAAGCCATGTCTTTCCCAACACAATTTCTTGGACCTAGGCTGAATGACACCAACTTAGACAATGCTTCAGGATTTAACTTCCCATCTTCACTGATCCATCTCTCCGGCTTGAATTCTAAACAATCTTCCCCCCATACCCATTCCATCCTTCCCATGGCGTAGCAAGAGATTATAACAGTCATTCCTGGCCATATGACTGTTCCATCTGGAAATACATCATCACTTGTGGAAGTTTTTCGGAGGAGAGGAACCGCAGGGTACAGTCTTAGTGATTCACACAGGGCTGCATGAAGATACACCATCCCCGTTTGGTCATCTGCATCAAAGATTACTGGGTTCTTCTCCATTGTATTCTTCTTTGATATGATAAGTTCAAGTTCTTCTAGTATCTTTGCCTCTACAGATGGGTTTTTTAAAATCATCCAGAAGAACCAAGAGAGAGTTGACGCCGTTGTATCTCGTGCAGCGATGAGGAAAGTAATGCAAGTGTCTCTAAAGAACTTGTCAGTGAGCATCTTTGCTAGCATCAGTTCATCCTTTTCACCATCTTTAATACTCATGTATACTTCTAGCAGATCATTTTCTTCATATTTATCTGCTTTTGATCCTTTAGCCACCATTTCTTCTCTTTTAACTTTAATGTACTCTGCTATGTTACGATCTATAATCTTTCCTGCTGCCTCCAACTTCTTCTCGTTGCTACCGATCTTCAAACGTCTAGACAACTTCCACCATGAAATTGGTAGTACATGCCTAAAGAGTATAGCCTCCGATGCGTTGTCCATGGCTTCTGCAAGCTCATTTGGAGGAAAACTGGTTGAAAGATAATTAGACGTTTTACCAAAGATGATGTCAATGGAAGTATCAAACATGTACCTCATAAGCACATCTTGTAAATCCACACCCGATGATTCTTTAGAGAGATGTGATAAAAGAGGGAGGAGCGCATGTTGAGTGACCTTCGTTCCTTTATGAAAGATGATATTCCGGACTATCTTCGAGGTAAACGTCATACGTGCAGCCCTTCTTTGTGCCGTCCAGAAATTGGAGGTAGCGGTGAGGAGTCCGTCACCTAAGATATCGAATGCATCCCTGTAGTCTTGTCTGTCGTTAAAGTTGTAGTAATTGGTAGCAAGTATATACTTAGCATTACGAGGGTCGCATGTGTATACAATCTCCAGTCGCCCGAAAAAAGGTCCTCTTTCGATAACGGTGCCACCAAAGATTTTCGAGATATCGACGGTCCAATCATGGATGCGGTGTGCGTTTATGATGATCCACGGGAGCATACCAAGAACAGGCCATCGGACGATAACTTGTTTCTTGCAATGCATGTAGTACCATACAGTGAACAAAATCAAGCAAAACACTAGTACTAAGTTGTAAGATTCTGTGCATTTCTCGATAATCTTAGAGTCGTGGGAATCCATCTTCTCTTGTGTGAGTTCTAGTGCTAACGAAAAAGTAACATTTTAAAATTTTAATACATAAAATGAAAATGTAATGCAGTAGAGGATTTTTACGTAAGTTAGGTTAAAGCATTAATATTTTTCATCTCCAATTGGTAGAGGTTTATATCAAGTTAGGTTTTACTCTTTAATTCTATCTGCGTACAGTAGTAGTACATGAACCACTTTAGTTATTATTGCTTTCTTACATATGAGGGTACTTGTGCACCTTTTCCAATGTAACCCTGTGCTGGCGTCCCCATCGCTGGACACTGTATATACTTGAAGATAACTCGAGGTAAATAGAATATTGTCGGTGACAGAAAAGAATAGTGATTCATGGACACACAAGATAATGCACACCCTCCAAGCCTCTCCAGATTGTCTGAACGAGTCGGATGCGAAGAAAAAAGAAATTAGGATTTAGGTACATTACAAGTCTGAATTCAGTCTGAATTCAGAATTTACATGGAATAGGGACTCTGTTACTTCAAAGATCAGTGTCCATCTTTTATCACGGCCTTTCACTAACATCAAGGCCAGTCAGGAACCGTTCAAGAAATTCTCTTTTCCCTACATGCTAGCCTATTCAAATACTCAAGGATGCACAAAGAGAGAAAATTAGGGTTCGCCGAGTAAACCCTAATTAACGAATTCCATTCTTCCAAGACGGAAATTTTGTCCCATCAAGACTTCATTATCATGTCATTGACGTTCAACACAAAGTCCCAGGGAATTCCAAGGTCCAGAATCGATTTCAAGATCAGAGTCGTAAAGATCGAAGGCTAAACATCAATTCGGGGATTCTGCAAGTCTGAAAGGATGAACGAATTGTAATTGCGTACAAATGATTTGTTACCATCTATATACTCATCATAGAATAATCAAGGTTATACTCTGAGTAGGGGACTTAATGTAGATGGTGAAATTTGGATAAAGGACAAAAGTGTCATTTCAACCCTATAGACAGAATTCAACTCTCACGGGAGAGATTAAGCCATTGGTCCTCAAGGCATCCTTAGCCACGATTTCTAGTATACGTCCCCGCGAGACACTGCTGGTCGTGATGCCGTGATTCCTAGCGCACATCCTCAACGAGATACTGCTGGTCACGTAGGTTCTGTAGAGCGTAAAACGCCCCCGACAGACTTATGAACCAGAACAGCCACAATTCCAGCATGTTTTCGCGAGACACATCTGATTGTGATGCCATGATTCTTAGTATACGTCCTCAACGAGATGCTGCTGGTCATGTAAGCTCTGTAGATGCGTAAATACGTCCCCAACGGACTTATGACCCAGAGCGGAGATTTGCATATCTCATGTAAGCACGGCTCACCCTATGTGACATCAAAGACTGACTCCTAGTACATCATCGCGAGATACACTGGTCATGTATGCTCTAGGCTCTGACTCGACTTACTGAGGTTTCCGGATAACTTCTAGGACATCCCCGCGAGATACACTGGTTATTCTACCTCTGAGCCTTTTCGACATACTCCTAGAATATCCTTGTGAGATACACTGGTCTTGTTGGCTCATCATATGGATACACAATTGATTCTTAGCACATCTCTGCAAGATACGCTGGTCAAAGACAAGTGAGCCAAAGTCTCGCAGAGACAATAATCTGGCGTACAAAGCCTTTCTTATCTCTCTCCAGGCCGAGTCCCAGCTGACGTCAGAGAGATACGGATCCGTCCGCAAAAATCTCGGAGAGATTTTTATCTCTCTGCAAAAATCACAGAGAGATTTTTGGTCGTCCGCAAAAATCTCAGAAAGATTCAAATCTCTCTGCAAAAATCACGGGGAGATTTTTGAGTCGTCCGCAAAATCTCGGAGAGATTCAAATCTCTCCTCAAAATCTTGGATAGATTCACATGATAGGCACACGCCTTACCTAGTGCTCAAGCTTATTTATCAGCCACTCAAATACACTCACGACTAGTGAATTGAGCCTGAACTATACATGGCTATCCAAAACGTGGATAAACTCTCTTGAGCTCCGGATGCTCAACAAAGGGACCCAAAAATAATAATACGGTCTTCACATGACATATGTGATCGTCCATGGAGAGAGGGAGATCAGCCTCAGCTCCTCTCACACTCTGCACACGATTTCTAAGGAATTCCATGCCTTTTAACGTGACTCATCCTAGTCATTCTCACAAATCATAGAATATCTCTCTATCTTGGCCAACTCGGTTAAAGAGAATTTTTCTCTATCAACACATCATCACAAAGGCTGACTCAACTTCACACAAATGGGGGGATATCAATTAGGGTTTTGGTCTGGCGGTCTATGGAACGTGTGAGAAATACACGGCTTATTTCTCATCGCAGATGAGAATAAAGGCGGTGGAATAATGAGATAAACTCAACCTAGTTTATCCCTATTCATGAAAAGATGGGAGAATTGTTCCGCACTGCACGGAAAGCAACCTTATCTTCACCAACTTGAGATTAGAGAATTCAGATATAAATAGGTCATTTATTTTCCAAGCTACGATCATCTTTCTCATAACCTCTCAGAGCAATAACTTATTTTCTGAAATCTCTCTTCATCTGCTTCCCTCCCTAAGACCATCCCTAAACCTCCATCCTTGTGACTGAAGCAGCCTTTGAACGGCCACTGTGCGTGGTTTAGGCGAAAACTGTTCGTGCTCAATCGCCCGAAACTCATTTTCAAAACCCTAGAATCTTATCTCTAGCCTTTCACCGATTTTAGGTAACTACATTTTTGCGACCACAGTGGGAGGTTGTTCACTCAGTTAAAGATATTAATCATGGTCTCTTAGGAAGGAAGACGATTCCACCAATCCAAAAATAAAAACTTCCACTAATTTAGTTTTTGTAAATCCATTACAAGTTTAGCCGAGAGAGTTATCCCTACCAGAAATTTCTCTCTCTTTCGAGTTTGACCTTAGTGAATAGGTTAGTGCGTCCCAAATCACATGGATCTCTTCCTGCGCAACAAAACACCCCAGTAACCTATTTTCATAAAAATCTATTGTTAATCCTCAAAAACGTTGGATATAGACCAAGGAGAACTCCCGAAGACTCAACAGAATCTTGTAAAATCTCAGATCGGCATCCAGACTTATCTGAAAACGCCTTTAGAGTTACCAGTAGGGATAGATCCAACAAATCTAGATTGAGTACATGTTTCCTAAAGAATGAGTACTAGAACTGTTGAGGATAGCACTGACGGGATCTCGCCTGCAATCGACCTCACCGTAGAAGATAAAGCTCATTTCGAACGCGACAGAGCAAAGGAGCGATCATCCGACCGACCTTATCACTCTCAAGGACCTCAAGGACTAGTTGGCTCTCTAAACTTGGAGATTCTGACGAATATTTTCTCCAAAATTCGTTTAGGTCAAGGGCCCTCAACCCGATCACAGGGGACTCCGGAAGTTTACTTCACTTTACTATTTTACTTATAACTCTTTCATTCTGTATCAGATGACCTAGTTCTTTTTCTGTCGGATTTGTCTATTCGTCGTTTACAAGATAAGCTTAGCGAAAACTTGGAAAGGTTCCAAAAAATTCGTGACCTAGACAAAAGCTTTGCAAAGACACATAAGGTCATAAATCGCCAGCCAAGATGCATATTATCGTTTTGTGTTTCAGAGGATCATGATGAGAACGCGAAAAAGTATAATGTGAGACTAGCTTCCAAGACATTGTTCGGCCAAAGCTCATACTTATCTGAAGATTCAAAGCCGCTGATCGATATGTTATCTCAACACTCGTCCAGTCAGGAAGAAAGGAGTCCTAGCGATTGTACGACTAAGTCTCGATGATCCTCCATCTCGGATACAACAACGATTATCCAATATCATTTTCCAATTGAACCTCAGTTCACCCAAGAAGGAGAGGGAGAATATCTTTGCACCTGAACCTACCAAGGAAAAGAAATTTGAAGTGCCAACAATTCAGATAAAAGTCCGTTACTCGACATACAACTACAACCAGCTACCGTCACTGAAGTAAAACAAGAGAAGGATCCGAGACCATAGCTTCAGGATACACATTACTCATTCAGGCGCATACTAGCAGTTCCCTCGGTCAAAGTCTCTTCTGTCGAGAAAATCTAATTGACAGGTTATTCCATGAGTCAGGCTCTGACGCGATGAGCGAAGGACAAGATATGACGATCACATACAATTTCCTCATGTCAAAAAAACGACTCCTTCACGTGAAGAATTACTTAGAAGATTCCCAGAGAACTCTTCTATCAATAAAACAAACAAAAATCGACTGCGCAGTTGGACCTGAATGTATCTATTACCCTAATTGTACCAGAAGGCATATACTACTCTCACGTTTGGTTGAGCATCCTCCTAAAAGAAGAGTAAATCTCAATGGGTAATTTCACTACAGAAGTTCACATGAATTCCTGTCAAGACACCTTGTAGAGGCGGAACAACAACTTCACCTTGTCCACAAAGACACATGCGGCATTGTCTCGACATGACTCTCCAAAGACGTCTCCATCCCATAGATTATCGCTTGCCCGCCTTGAAGACTCAATCTCGTACGCTACAAGGGCCTTACTTCATTTTCCAAACGTTCCGAGTCAATGGGAACCCCTAGTCTTATAAGAAACTGGGGACTGACAAAGAACCGTGCATCATACATCTATGTGATTAACAAGAGGTGACCCTGACATCCACTTTCCAGATAAAGATTTAGAAACAATCAATGCAAGAGTCTCTAAAGATTGGGACACATCGAGACTATTCAACTCCTCAAACCCACATCACAACATGTTATTACTTGGGGACTATGAGATTAGAGTTAGACCTTAAAAATCGTGAAAGGGAATCATTTGTGACTCGATAAATATCGCATCTCTCTTCAGTATCATCGAATTCTCCTTCGCCGGCATCTTCTCTGTATCAACAATTGCAACTATGTCCCGGATCCTGACTGAAGATCTGACAGTTCAAATATGGATAGTTTCGTCCCTATAAGATGTTTTAGGGTTTTATATGCGTGCAGCATGACTATATCAAGTAAAAGAAGCATTCAAATTATTCTTCAACAATGAACGCATGCAGGAGGAAATTCACAATCGGTTTGAATAGGAGTATACAGTTTCCAGTCTACTCGGACGCGACTCATACTTTAGTCACATAACTCGACGAAATGGGAAAAATGGGTAGAGAATTCGAAAACGCGCCATTGATAAAAATATCCGTCCATGTCTCTCCTACCACGTGTTAAAAGGGAATGACGTTTCAAAATACGGTCTAAGAGATGTCGTCAAAACACTTGAAGGAATTGCTTCTAAATATTTGAATTCCCGGGTTTATTTTCACATGGGTTTATCGCCGGAAAAACAATCTCCAATTCCTAATTTTACTCTAATAAATGAAAGTCAGGTCTTTTATATTCGATAGTTGGGGTCAACCACTGAAATCGGATGTCAAACGAAGTTTCTACAACTTATGGAGTGAAGGCCGCGCAAAGGAGGGACACCTATTACGAATTTAACTTAGGGTTTTCACCTACTCGCATACCCGACGAAGAAATCTAGGGTTTGCATCAAGTTCGAACTCATGAAGGTCTCCTTCCTTTAACAGATGCATACAGGAAAGGTTCAGAGAAAGAAAATATCAACCCTGAAGAAATTCATCCAGCAAAGGCCCCTGGAGAAATCTCTTTCTTCATGTTCAGCTGCTTCACTTCGGCCTCTGCATCTTGAGCCGGCTACTTAGCATGTTCCAGCTCTTCATCTACCATACGCAACTCAGATTAAGAACCTCTCTGAAATCAATTCACCCAAACGTACCCTGACCGAATCGAGCCACTCTCACAACCACCTCATATTGAAAGCAAATATTCTCACGGGTCATCACCGAGTTTTCCAGGTTTACAAGATCATCAAAAGCAAGACCGTTCAGAGTTATCATTCTCACGATATAATCAGTCGTCCGCCTCATCCGCGCTCTACCAAGGTCGAACTCGTTCTCACCATGAAGAGTACTCTACAAACAAAGAGAAGTTCATATAAGGCTGCAAATTTCAAACTACATAAGTTAAAATCAATGGAGCAACAACACAGGACTATGGTTTGATTTACATGGAGACTGGTCTTTTCCCCTAAAGCCTTGTCCTCTCCTAATCTCTTTAAGCCTTGTCTTCTCCTAATACCTTCAAGCATACCATCATGCCTAAAGTCCTATACTTATCAATAAATCCATCTCACGTCTCAATATATACTCGTGGATTTGTTTGGGTACACACTTTAACAAAAGATCGATAGAAATACGTTTTCTTCACGACAAAGGATATAAATAGAAAATCAAATGATGGGCATGTCTCTGACATAAGGATACAAAATTCACGATCTAAATCAAGCTAAGGAAGGGTAGTGAAGTCATAATACTCCAAGGGGTTGTGCTTGAAGCAAGAGAACACTTTAAGAGTCCAACCGAAACAAGGATTCTTTCGGTAATTCAGATTGATGTACATTGCAGTGCGGAGACTTGAAAACTGATGCCAAACCGTAAGGAATTTCGGGGTACTTCCTGAAGAAAATATGTTCCTCTATGTCTTACCAGAAACATACCAAAAGATCGCCTCTGTAGATGGGAAAAAAAGATTTGTTGGCTTTTAGGGAATTGAAGAAACGGACGTGTTGCCGAGACTCCTCAACTGAGCAAATTGTTCAACCTCACACAGATGCACTGCAAATGGAGTGCTTAGATTCGAGAGATCAATATGTAGGACTCCGGCCAAAACCAAGTCAATGGTCGTTCCAGAGTCAATTCGCTCACAAAGAGGAAGGTGGGTTGATCTGTAGGATGGAAGCTGAGAATTGTGTGAGATCAATGATGATCAAGGATTGTGGATGTGTTGAAGGTTTCTGCAAGTTTTCTGTGAACTTTTGAGTTCAAAGTAAGTTCTGGTCGATTGATGGAATTTCTGAGAGTGTTGACTCGAAAAATTATCATGTTTCAATCATGGATCCAAAGACTTATTTATATTGTCAGAATAAACACATTGATCCCTATAAGTGTGACGGTTTCTTGAGTGAAAGAGTGGGAAAGTGGGAAATCATGGTGAAACCAGTTCCAGGTCGTGCGGAGACTTGGTTAATCGTCCACCCACTACTTTGCTAACTCCTTCAACCGTTTGCACGAATTACTCACATTTCTCATCGTGGATGAATCTACGAGTCGTCGATCGCCAGACCAAAACCTTAATTGATATCCCCCCATGTGACATGATTGATGTCTCATGATTTGTGAATTCTGCAAGGCAGACGTATATTAATTAATCAGTTGTTGACTGATTAGACAGTGAGTCTAAGTTTTGTTGAATTGATCATGAGTGACGAATGCTCAGTGATTCATGGATCGAACCAGTCTGTTGAGACGTATAATTCTTTGAATGATGTTGACATTGCGCGTATTAGCAAATATGGTAAATCCGACGACTGAGCATCAATTCGATGAATTACTGAATATTGATAGTTGGATCAATATTCGAGCAACAGAGCAAGTATTGCTGAATTCGACGAATTACTGATAAATTACCGAATATTGATAATTGGATCAATATTCGAGCAACTGAGCAAGTATTGCTCAATTTGACGAATTATTTATTAGTGACGTGACCCAATAGAATATTAATTAAAATATTGGTAGACTACTGAATATTATATAATTAATTCAGATGTTGATTGCTGGATCAACATAAATTTATTAGTGTTTGAACATTCTCAGAATGATGATTTGTGCACCGTTTGTTCAAAACCCTAATTTTTGGTCAATTGTTCGTCAATTGATGAATTGCTGAAAATAGGTCATGAGTGAGGGAGGGACCGACCACATGGGATAATGGAAGACCATGTGATGCCCAATTACTAGTGTGAGCGTGCACCAGGGTTCTGAGTTGACCAGTTGGTGAAAGAATGATGATTAAATGCCGGTTTCATCATTTATTGAAATAGTGCTCGATTGAGGATTAGGTGATAAAACCTAATTATGGAAAAGTGGGGGACCGACCAAGAGGGCATGAAACCGGCCTTGGTGGTCGTGGGACCAGCAGATGGTCGTTTGAGCAAATTCCAAGTTGGTTGGAAATAGTTTGGACCCAATATGAGCAATTGAGCAAATTAGGTCAAAATTATAAGAATGTGTGGGACCGGCTCCTTGCTAGCCTTAGGGCCGGCCTTGGTCGGTCAAGGAAGCATGGCTGTGTCACCATTATGTCCGTGTCTCAATCCTGAGAGTTTCAGTATTTTCTGATGTGCGTTCGAGCAATATCTTGGATTTTCAGAAGAGTTTGATCTTTGACTGAAACTTTTGATTTTACTCGAATGAGCAAAGTAGAACTTTACTCGTTTCATCAATTTTTGAGAATATTAAAAATAATAATATTTTAATATTTTTCTTTAATAGCCTCGTCGGTCATGTGACCATTTGACTTTTTGGACTTTTCATGGTTTGAGCAATATTTGAGAATATATGAAGAAACCATGATTTTTTGCTCAAACTGAGGAGTTTCATGAGATGAGGGAAATAATAATTATGAAAGAATAGGTATTGTAAGGTGTAGGACCGGCCACGGCTAGGGCATGGCCGGCCGGCCAGGTAGCCCGGTCCCGCAACACCTTTCCCTATTTTTATTATTTTTCATGAAACCGTGAAAATATGGAGAAACCATGAGTTTTGCTCAAACAAGAAAAATTTCTAGAATGAAGGAGTTTTCATGAGTTCATGAAAATAATAAAGTAATTTAAAATAAAGGAAAAAGGCGTGGGGGACCGCCACGGTGGCATGACCGGCCGGCCGGTGGGCCCGTCCCCTAGACACCACTTTTATTATTTTAATATTATTTTCTCTCTCCTATTTTGTGTAGGATTCCTCGCTTGTCCATATTTTCGAATGCTCGTTCGTGCACTCGGATGCTCGGTCGTGCATCATACCCGAGTACACTTGCACCATTTTCTTGGGGCTTACTCAATGATGGTCCAGATGCCCGGTTATTGAGTATTTTATTACTAATTTATGAAATTCAGTGGAGAATGGTTCATGAAACTGAGTAATAAAAGTGAGTAGTTATTTATTATCAATCCATAAGATCAGCCGTGGATTCGACCATGGATTTGGAATAATAAAATGAGCATTACCACCCCATAGGATCGTGGATTCGACTACAGAATCAGAGTAATAAAATTATCTATTACCATTCCATGAGATCAGCCGTGGATTCGATCATGAAATCGGAGTAATAAGATTATCTATTACCATTCCATGAGATCAGTCGTGGATTCGATCATGAAATCGGAGTACTGAGATAAAATAGATTATCTTCTAGGAATTCAGTGGTGAATGTCACAGTAGAATTAATCTAATGTAGAAGGGATATTAGCCAGTTAAAGCGTCATACTCGTTCTGAAAGGTGCATAGTCAGGAAACAACGAGTGTTTCCAATGTCCTGAAGGCGTTTTTCCCTCTCAACAATCATGTATGGAGAACCGCCTGAATCTATACACGGTCTCTCTACATAGTCAGGGAACAGTGAGTGTCACCGACGTCCTGAAGGCGTTAATGCTCTCAATCTTACGGAGAACCTCCCAATCGTTCTTCTATGTAAAGGGGGTGTCTCTATGTAGTCAGGGAAAAACGAGTGTCACCGACGTCCTGAAGGCGTTAAGCTCTCAATCATACGGAGAACCGCACAATTATGTTATTCTACATAGAGGTCATGATGAAATGAGCAGCATCGAACGCTCCGGGGAGGCCTTTCGAGTGACATATACATCATGGCTCGTAAAATATGAATCGTCACATGCGTTCATGAAGCCGTGTCAGAAACATGCAGTATCATGATTTTACGATTTTGACCTTTGTTGAAAATCCACCATCAACATTAAGTCCCCCGCTTAGTGAGGGACAGTCATGTTCCGCGGTAAGCATTAGATGGTGATTTTCAGTCGACGAGATCGGTTGTTGAACTCAGTCGTATAAAGGTATTTTCAGAATTTCCGATTTTCTCCAATGGTGTCATGTACGAGCAAATGTTCAGGTAAGGACCCTGATAGTATGATAGAGTGTCATCCCGTGAGAACAGAGAGATGAGGCACTGCTGATTTGGACGGTGAGACGTTCAGTTTTTGTCGGTTTAGCGTTTGCGGGACCAGGCCCAAAAGAATAAATCTTTGTTTATAGGCATTCGTTCGTTAGTTTAAGAAACAAACAATGATCTGTAACATAAGAGAGATTTAAAAAAAAAAATCTGTGAGATTTCACAAAATGGAATAAACTCTCGTTTCAAAGGTGGATGCTCGTACGAGAGAAAAAAGTTTTTTTTAATAGACGTGCGTCTGTTAGTAGTTCATGAGCTTTCATGAAATTTTTTATTTTCGATATGTGAGTTTTCATAAATTTTTAAAAATATACTCACTTCAAAGACGGATGCTCACGCGAGGGAACCAAATATATATATGTGTGTGTGTGTGTGTGTTTTTCTACGTGAGTTTCACATTAATATATATTTTCTGTTAAATCAATGTTTTGATTTTGAACAATTGTTGAAAGTAGACAATTATACATGGTGAAATAATGTCTGCATGTGAGTTTTCACAATTGTAGAATGGACATCTATTCAATTTTTTGAAAAACCAGTGAATGTTCACACAGTAAAATTTACATGGGTTGTTCGCGGTTTTATGAAAATCAAGTCATGATTTTGAATAATAAATTTTGCTCGTCTTTGCAGGTTTGAAGGAACGAGTAAGTTTTTCGAAATTCTGACATTATAATCACTACAGCTAGTGAAATTGTAAATAAGTAAGAGTTGGATTGTTACCATTTTTGTAGATGCTGATGTGAACATTTTTATTTCATGATTCGTTGTTTTGTTATCCTGCGCTTTGTATTAATGACTGACTCCCATGATGACACTTCCAAATATGATGTTTCCAGAGATGACATCTCTACGGATGCAACTTCAAGAAATGGTACTTATGGGACCTCTGAGTGATGGTGAGAGATCCTTCATACTCAGTTGTACTCCTGGTTATTTCATTAACTTTATCACAGGATGATTGTGCAGTGAGATCCCGGATCAATGTAGACTTCACGGAAATGGAAGAAAGTCTTCGGGGCGGAGAACCCATAAGTAAGGACTACAAGATGTTAGAAAATGACGTGCAGTCCCCAGCCGTTTCTTTGGTGAGTTGTTAGAGCTCCTTATGCCATGACTTTTCCCTGCCCGTACAATTAGGATCACGAGACCAAGGTTTATTATTTATTTTTAGAATTTTTCTCCATCAAGCCTTGAAGGTCTTCAATTCTCTGTTGGTGAACAAACGGTTTCTGAGTCGAGCGTCAAAGAAGAAGTCGATGTAAGTACCTCTTCGTATAATCGTTCATAGCACTCCTTGAATGAAATATTAATAATTGTTGCTGATGTATCCAGGAGGATATTTCTTGGATGAACAAAGTATTGACAATGTTAATTCTTCCTTGGAAAATGGTGAGACGGAGAATTCTCAAAACCCTGGACCGAATGAAGGAAATAATGCTGCTAATGGTGATCCCGGCAATATTGATCCTCCGAACGGCTTAGAGACCCCTAAAGTAAGTATTAACCTGTAATTTCTTCATATAAATATGAAATTGATGATTTGGGGATGAATAAATGATAACCCACATGAACGAATGAGAAATTTTGCCGAAATACGTCACCAGAAAAATCCAGACGTCGGTCTTTCAGTAAAAACGTTGTAGAATCTTCGTCCGGTGTCGGATTTTCGCGATTTACACATGCCCAGGAAATTTCCAAGTTTTGTAAAAGAATATTTTTGAGTTTTGAGCATGTTTAGGAGACGAAATAGGAGAAACAGTAAACTTCCAGGAGACTTCCAGAAAATTTCAGCTGGCATGTAGTCCAATGTTTTGGACACATCCCTTTGCTCGTTTCTACAATTACTGTGAATTTTGGATATGTTGTAGAGGACATCCATACGAAGAGAATGGTATATGACCCATACCTATATTCTTCACCAATTTCTCCCAGATTGCTTCTTTCTGCGGGACAATGTAAAATCATCTCAGACGAGCTTGTTGTAAAACACTCTTGTTGTGTCTTTGGACCATTCGCTTGTGTCTTGAAATATTGGAAAAGGATTTGAATGTCATTGATTCATTTGATATCAGGACCCCTTGATTGATACATGATCATGGTGCTTGCATCCATCTTGTTTCTGTCAGTCGTAGAAACATCACTTCTGAAACCCTGATCAAGGGACCATAACTGAGGTTGATCGCAAGAGGGGTGGTGTAATGACCATGGTTTCATGTCCCGGTGGTAGAATTACTTTTATGATGAATGATTAGCACATGAGATTATGGTGCCACGGGTCTTGGACTGTGAAACTGATCGTCATGATCAGTGGACCCTCAGTCCCCAGTATTTTGTTAAATCTCTCATTTTCGTTTTCTCTTCTTCTTGCAAGACTTGGATAGAGGACCCAGGTATAAAAATTGATGTAAAGACCTAGGTGGTCGAAGTTGGAGGTACCTTGATGAAGTACTTAGTGGAAATACCTGGTGGACACCGATCGACTGTGGAAGTTATGAATCCCGTCTAAGAATTGTTGCTTGCATGTTGTATGCTCTTGAAGTTGTAGGAACCTCATACGATGTCGAAATTCGATGCTTGACCCCAAATTTTGAAGCTAAGAGACTGAGTTATCACATGAGAAAATAATCACTCAATTTGGAGTTGTAGAGGTCAGCCAATGAAGCGTGCACATTTGTAATTTGTAATCCCATACAAATTTTTTCAGATTTCGTAGACCTGATGGTAAAGGCCATATCTTTCAGCTTGTATGTCCAATTTATGCACCCTTTTGGTATGTCATAGAAGAGACATAGACTAACATCTTTTGTTGAGGTAGCATTGTCCCATTTCTCACCCATTGGTACGTTTTTGTAAGCCCATGGACTGAAGTGTGTTGTATCTCATTTGTAGAGGTGATGAGAACATCTTATTAGAAGACTTTGGATTGTGCCCACCAGTCGTGCAAGCTTTAGGAATACTTTCATGTGAGCATGTTATCAGATATACACAACTTGATATGAATCATTAGTTCTTGGAGAAGTCCGCTTCATGTGTAACACTTCAGAGAATGGTTAGTTGATGAAGCCCTGTCATGAGGATGTTGCTCCTGAGACCATTGTTGATGCTGAGACCATGGACGGAGTTGCTCCAGAGAACGAAAAGGATAGAACCATGATTATCGACATAGACTTTGCTCCTCCATACAGTGAGCCTTTTACATTCACGAACTAGTTGGTGGGTTGAGCATACCTAAGATGAAGGTGTACTGGGAATTCAACACGAATTCTCCTAAACACTATGACTTTACTACGAACTGGCTCCGTCAGTGAGTCGACATTGTTGCGGTAGATAGCAGCAGCAGTTTTCATTTTGGATGTGATTGGTGAAGAGAGAAAGTTCTTCAGTCGTGCAGGGGATTGTAATGTAGAGAGGTCCCGTTGATGAAGTTTCATGAAACCACATAGGTTGCAAGAACTTGTTATGTGGATAACATTTATTGAAATTGATTTGAATCGATTTCTCCAATAAGATTAAGTCCCCAGTGTATGTTGAGGAGTTTGTACCATCCATGGATGAATGATGTTGCATCTGCTTCAAAAATCTTATCATGGGATAATGAAGACTTATCGATTGTAGTTTAGTTACACTTTGATCGCGCTGGTGTTGAATCAGTGTGTCGTCGTCGAGATATTTGTGCCGAAGCCAGATGCGCCATTATCGAAGGTGTACTTTTTGATTGGGAGTATAATTTGATGGCTTCTAAGATGCTTGAGCGTTGAAGCGTATATTCCTTAAGCATCGAATGTATTAGGTTTGATCTTCTCGGCCCTGAGTATGTTGATTCAGCATCCCTTTCGTTGCGGTAGTGGGAATCAACACTTGTGCAGACATCATAGCTTTCTGATTTTGTGGGACACATGGACACTCCTGCAAGGCTATGGAGAAACACCCAAAGTGTTTTTTGTCATGATTGGACATCATCTCAGTAATGAATGTCTCAATACTCGATTCAGAGAAATATCAGATTCAACCACTTGGTAAAATACTAATGCGGTGAAACTATCATTCATAACGTCTTGCAGAGTTCCTAGCAGAATTGAGTCCCCTTGCTAGGATAACATGTGAGGAAATAAACGACATAGACATGGAAGGAATGAGACTTTCCTGAATGTGGGACCTCTTGATGAATATGTATGCATCTTTTGCAGGTTCTTACATCAACCTCGTCAAAGTTCGAAATTCCCCAAGTGCTCTGATGATGGAATGTCCGCCAAATCTTCTGGATCAGAACTTTCTTTGTTGGAGAGATGTGCAACCAAAGGCACTTTGTCAGTACCCATATTTTTAGCGTGGATCCACGCTCGTCTAAAGAACATGTCATATCATGGATCTTCCTGATTATGTGAAACTTGGTGTCTGTCCAGGTTGAACTTATGTTCACTTTGAGAGTGATGTAGCCATAAGTATTTCTGAGTGTTCCTTCAAGGTCTCTGATTGAGATGGATCATGAGTAGCTTCTTATCGAGTGATTCCTGCGTCTCTGAGGGTTTTCAGTGGAATGATGTTGATGGCGGTGTCAGCATCGATCATAATTCTTCTGAATTCATTTCCTCTAAGATGGATTGTGGTAAGCAGTTTCCAGTCCTGCATCTTTTTGTCTGTGGATGAAGGTTCAAGGAGTATTTTCGGGAACAGACGTCTAACACAATGTAATTCGGTGCTGTGAACATGTCTTTCCTTTGTGCCTTAGACAGATAAAGAAATTTCACGCATATGCTCAATCAACAAAACTGTTTCTTTGACTGGTTGTTCAGAGAGTATAAAGGTTCTGAATGGGAGAGGATTCATGTGTACTCCTTTAGTCCCCAGTTGAAGCTATTATGGATCAACCTTCTCTTTGAAGATGTTCTTCAAAATATTGCAGTTACTTGTTGGATGATCGTCAAACCATTGAAGGCGACAATACCTGGGATTTTCCATTTCTTCTTCAGTTGGTTCTCTCCTGATGAACGACAATTTGATTGGACCATCTTGAACCCATACTTCGAGTAACTCAATCACTCCTTCATGAGAAGATAGAAGTTTGAGCCTGTCTGATCATTTCCCCGTTCGTTGATGTCGGGTCGAGGTTTATGCATTTCTGGATTGGTTATCTTTTCTTCGCTCCTTCAAAGGAGCCTAGGATGTTGGAGAAGCGCCCTGATGCTATGTCTCGGCTTTCCTTTCATTCCTTTCAGCAACAACGCTTGTTAAAGGATGAAGATTGTACTGATTGTTGACTAGGCGTCGGCTGCTTCATGGTTCCTCGACTTTGCTCTATCCAGTAAATCAGGTGCAGTAGTCGCCGATCGTTTGGCTGCTTCATGAAGCTCTGAGAAAGTATGAAACCGGAGATTTTCCAGCAAAGCTCTGTAGACCGGGATCATTTCGTTGATGTACAAGTCCCCCAGTTGTTCAGTCACATTCTGGTCATGGCAATCCAAAGCTTGGACTCTGAACCTCTTCACATAATCGTTCGGATGTTCATTGCTATTCTAAGACATTATTCCTAAGTCGGAGAGAGTAATCTTCTCTGAGACGAAGAAGTATTTCTGGTAGAAAGCATTAACCATTCTCCCCAACCAGTGATGCTCCCAGGTGCAATGTTGTTGTACCATGTGTATGCTCGACCTGTCAGAGATTTCAAGAATTCCTTCAGACGGACGACATGGTTGTGTTCATGTTCGTATAGTGCTTCCAGGAATCGAGAGACATGTTCTCGAGCGTTCCCCGTTCCGTTGTACAGTGTGAATGTTGGAGAGGTGTAACCCTTCGGGAGAGGATTTCTTTGTGTAGCAGCAGGATATGGAGGTTGATGACGGTGGACAGATGGTGTCTTGTCTTTTCCTCGATCCTCCATGAAGCGTTCCAGGTCCTCACAAGTGGTGAAGCCTGCAGGTTCCTTTGTTGGTGGGCAGCCTTGTGGACTTCATCATCATCTACTACATGGATTGGAGTGACTTCGGGATCAGCAGCCGAAGATGTTTCTTTAGATTTTCCTTTCTCTTGAGTTTTCTCTGACATCTTGTCGGTGAGAGTTTTGAGATAATTGCATAGATCTTTCTGTGTTGCAGCTTTGTCAATCTGATTTTTGGTGAGAGTCTCTTGCACCTTCATAAGATCAGCTATAGTAGGCAGATTTTCTCTGATTTCCTCGGGAGATCTGTCGACGTTTGTTTGAGGAGGAGTGCTATCAACACCACCGGTGTTGGAAGGAGGAGTAGCTTCTGGAGTACCACCGTTGTTGCTAACGCTAGCGTTGTTTGTGTTAGGATTTGTAAATGAACCAGACCTAAGATCAACCATTTTGTTAAAGTTGAGATTGCAACCGAGAGATTAATCTCCCACTGTGGTCGCCAATCTGTAGATGGGGAAAAACGATTTGCTGGTATTTATGGGTGAAAATTATTCCTGCCGAATTTGGTAATTTGGGTTGCGTGGATGAGGAATGAATCTAAACCCTAAAAAAATGCACTGCACGGGAGCGCTTTGTGATTCGAGAAATAAATCTGTACAATTCTGGCCTAAACCAAGAAATGGTCGTTCCAGACTTGCTTCAGTCACAAAGTGAAGGAGATGGGGTTGATCTTAGGGAGGGAAGTGAAGAAGGTGTTGAGATTGTGAAGGTGTTGGCTATGTATGACTTGTATCAGAAAGATGAACTGGCTTACAGAATGAAAGCTATCAGTTCTAGTGTTGGAATACGATTGTATCAATACTTGGTTTCTGTTGTCTTGTCCTGTTTAAAAATAGGGAGGAGAACCTATTTATACAAGTCATTGAGCCTAACCCACGTCTCTCATGGGAAGTTGAGAAAGTGGAGTGATGGAGTAGTGAAGTTGCGTGCGTTAGTGTTACACGGTCAGTCTTGCCCACTTCTCCCATCATCACTAACCGTCCATGACTTCCTGACACGTTCTTGTGATGGCGTGTTGTGCGCTGCACGCTATAAACCGCCAGACCAATACCCCAGTATGTATCCCCCAGTTTGTGATATGATTGATGTCTCGAGTGTGGATCGTGGGACACACAGAAAGTAGCATGTAATGCCAGATTAAATACTAAGTTATTTAGGAAGTCGATATTTATGAAATATCGTATGTATTCTATGCAGGTAATGCATCGAATGTATTTAGCATGAGTGAAGCATCGCTGTTTTAAGGCTTAATGGAGTAAGTCACGATTAAGCGTCTTAAAATAGATGCATGTCTAGCCATCTTCAAGTGATCGTTTGGGTCTGTACAGGTAAGTCCTGACTTGGACGATCACTTGGTGTGGTAGAATGACGGATGGTAATCACCACAACACCTCATTGACCAGTTAACTCCTGACCAAGGTTATATAACCAAGCAGGTGAAGTTGAAGGGGCGAGATGATCTTTGAGACACTCATCTGCGACCATTAGTGGAATTAGGGTTTATGAAGAGGTGCGCAAGCATCACTCTTCAGCTTGGTCGAATCCAAGCTTGGGACACGATTTTGGAAAGGCCGATTGGCCATGCACATGCCCATACCTCATTGTCTCGTGAAAGTGTAATCTAGATATTCAATTTGTCCGGCAAAGAGGAGCGTCTAGGATTGATTTGTGACAGAGATTTTGTGCCGCAAAGGCCGCGCGTCATGCCAACTTTGGGCTCGTGTTTCGAGGCGACCAAATCTGGTCGGTCTTGTCCGATTAGTTTGGTGTGCATACGACATACTGGTGTACACGCCTGTATTTCATTGTCCCATAGAAACGTGATCTAAGCCACTCAATTTGTCCGTCAAAGTTGAGTGGTCGAGATCAGTTTGCAATTGGGAGGTGTGACCACGCCTAGTTTGGGTGTGCGAATCGAGGCAACCAGGCATGATATGCCTTGGCGGATCGGGTGTGGAGATATATGGGCCTACGGTGGTCATGTTGATGCGCACCGGACCTGCCTAGTCTATTCCTGGACCCTTCGTTCGTGCAGGAGAAAATGGACGCTCGTGATGTTCAAACCCTAATTAGGGTTTCACCGGTCGTGCGTCATGCCTTGTTTGGGCGCACGAATTGGGACGACCAACCATAGTTGGTCCTGACCGATTGGTCATGTGTGTAGGTGGGCCCACAGTGATTGTGCTGACATGCTCTGGGCCCTTTTAATCTACATCTACACCGTCCATCTATGCCTGCGAAAATGGATGGTTGAGACTGATTTGCGACACATGTAATGTGTCGCAGACCCCAAATTAGGGTTTCACGTCCGCGCTGTTTTGGTTGGACGATTTGGAAAGCCATGCTACCATTTTGGGAGGCCGACCATGCGGGGCCCGCATTGGGTCGGTGGTGAATACTCCAATACCTGCCTGGGGGTTATGGATCCGATCTAAGCCATCCAATCATGCTGGTGAAGTTGGATGGTCGTGATCGTTTTTGAGACTGATACGGACAGTCCAGATGCTCGATCGGGATAGTATAGCACTCCGAGAGTTATAGCCTGTACGGGTATTTCGTACATGCCTCCTTATTTAATGCTTGGAGATTCGTGTTGCTCTGCTGAGAGCGATTACTCAGTCGTCATGCCGCACCAATAATGAGAATGGAGTAGTACAGGAAATACAAGGCTGGTCATGCATTAATTGGTAATGCTATAAGTTTATAGTAAAGAAGTATTCTCCACTTTATCAGTGGCTTTATCCTTTGCAGGATGTTAGCACATAGTTTTAGCTTTTAGAATTTTAGCCTTAAATGAAAATCCACCATCAACATTAAGTCCCCTGCCTAGCACATAATGGTTACACTATTGTGGGGTAGGCATGATGGTGACATACATATGTGAGAAAGACAAGATAAAGAAATTTTACCAGGAAGATCTTTGACCGACCGCTAGTAATTGTCCATGTAAGCGTCGTCGTGCAAGCATGGAATCCTTTGGTGGGACCGGTTTTCTTCCTTGGGTGTTTGAATCAAAAGAGAAACCCAATCAAAAGAGGAATCCTTTTTCTATTGGGATTCTTCCAATTTTTGTTTATAAAGGGGACGACCCTTTTCTTTTTTCTCACGATTTTTTTTTTGTTTGGAGCTCCCTTCTCTGTCCGCAGCTTCTGCCACCGATCACGCCGCCCGTCGCCGGAGCTCGTCGTCGCCGCCGCCATCCGCAGCAAGGTAAGCTTTCCAGTTTTTTTTTTTAGGAAAAAACTCTTTTGCAAGATATATCATGATTAGTTCTTTCGCCGAAATTGATAGCAAAAACTGCCAATACTTGCTAGGATTGCTTGGTCGTGAATCCATGAATATGTTGTTTTTGCTTCTTTTTCATCTTTGCATGAAAACCTAGCTTTCTAGGTTGTAGCTTGGAAAGAAACTTGGCTTGAATTTCGTAAACACGATTCCCATGAGTATAAGAAAACCGTGCTATAATACATGCACTTGAACGGGGACCCACCATGCGTGTTTGATTGAACGTAGGTCCCACCGCATATGCCTGACTGAAAGTCGACCTCATACCATCCTTGTGTCCTCGACCTACACCGGCTTTGTAATTTGAGTAATACAAGTCTTGTATGTTGTCGTGGCTTAATACCAGTCTCGTTTGAATCCAATACCAGCCTTGTGACTTGATAAATGCCGGACTTGTGACTTGATCAATACCAGACTTGTGACTTGACTTCTTTGCTGACGTGTCCCTACCTGACTTTGACGTTGACCAATACCGGACTGATGTGACCAGTCTTGTCTTCACGTGAACCCATGCCAGTGACCTTGACCGGTCTTGGCTGCTATGACTTTATACCAGCCTGCTTGCTTTCCCGCTTTGTGTACTTCAAAGTGAATGTGTGTCCTAACGAGTATGACTACATATTTCATGCGTTTTTTGCAATAAGTATTGACTTTCCTGCATTTTTATTGTAGAATGAACAAAAGGGGTCCTGTTGAAATATCTTCTGAAGATAATGTTGGTGCCAAGTCAGGAGGTCTTAACAGCTTCAAAGATATGCCGAACATAGATGATGAGTTGTTCACTGTTCCTTTTCCGAATATTAGGAAACATCCTAATCACAAGATAGTCCTGCTCTCTGGTTCAGAAAATATGGAAGTTGATCCATCCTCTTCTTCAGCACTTGTGATGAGGTTCTGTCTTCGGAGAAATGAATATCCGCCTTCACCTATTGACTTCAAGATTTGTCACACTCCGCTGGGCTCTTACGAAGGATGGATGAGACGCATGCTGAGTAATAAAAAGATTAAGGCTAATTTAGTTAAGGCGCAAATCCTTGATGCGGTCATGGCGTCCGCCACTCTTCAGATTAAGAAAGATGTTGCAGGATTGATCACTTTCATTTCTCGGTGGCGTCCTTCTACTCATACATCTATATGCATATGGGGAGAGATGACCATTTCTCTGGAAAGTGTGGCTGCGGTGATGAACCTGCCTGTTGCTGGAAGCTTCTTTTATAAACTTTCTGATGCAGAACGTCACATTTATGATGACATACTTAAAAAATCCGGAGAGTTCGATGATCTGGAGAATGAGGAGAAGAAAGATACGAGATTCTTTTACACTTGGTGGGTGTCGGAGTGGTCTCCTGCGAATCCGAAACCAGATCAAGATTTGGAGAGTGAACTCAGTGTGGTAGCGTTCCTGTCTTTGTGGCTGTCCAGGGACATATTTGATGACGGTTCTGGGAAGAAGACCATAAGAGGTGACCTTGTTATGTTTGCTATAAGGATGAAAAAAATTGAGGTCCTTCCCCTGGGCGCCTTGTTCCTTGGATCACTGTATTCTCATCTGGACGCCTTAGCAAAAGACATGCATGTTTCCAACGGGTACAAGAAGGTAGAGTCGCATATCCACATCGCTTTTCTTCAGGCGTATTTGTGGGAACATTTCAAAAGTTATGCTCTTGTTCCTGCAACTTCGCTCAACAGTTTTTATGGTGGTTAGAGAATACTCCGTTGGCAGAAGAGACGTACCAAAACCGATGTGAAGCTCGTGGATGTCTTCGACAATGTGTCCTCCATATATTTTCATCCGTGGGGGACGATCCATCCTTCCATTGTTCAGCCAAAGACTTTTGCTACTGTTCCTGATGTCGTGTTGCGTACTGATGTTGAAACCGCAAGTCTTGGAGAACTCATTTACTTTCGAAGATGCACTCCGGGATATGTCCCGTCTTTATTTGACGAAGGATTTACTGTGACTCCGTACAATATTGACAGGGTTGCTCGACAAATGGGATTTGACCAGGGTGTTCCATTCCTTCGTCCGTTGGAGGCTTCAAAAGAACTTTTCCCGGATATTGTTAATGTTGACGCCTTTACATCAGTGCAGAGCCTTCCTTTCTTTCCTATCAAAAGAAATGCGACGGTGACCAGCAAGTATAAGGAGTTTTGGAGGACACAGTTGTTGGCTTTCAAAGATTTTTCGGAGGAGATTGTAACATATTCACGCAGCGAACCATCTCCTTACACTTTGAAGGAGCATCCTCGGTTGAAACCGCTCCCAGGTAAACGAACCAGAGCCGATGATTGCGGTCCCCAAGCAGGAGTGAGGTCTAAGAAGCAGGCATGTGGTTCGGTGATCCTCAATTCCTCCAATATGCAGGTATTTAAATTTCTTTCTATTTGATCCCTTGGTTTCGTTCTTCCTGAGAAACTTTCACTAAAGATAATATTTTGTTGACGGTCAGGGAATCCCGAAAGAAAATGCTTTCGCAAGGCTGGCTCGTAGTCATAACGAGAGTTCTGGCGATGTTGATCTTCATGCTGAGAAGTCTGGTAATCCTCCCAAAGAAGGGTATGGCGACACTGATCCTCTTCAGGATAAGGATGGAGAAAACTCAACGGACGGAGTGCCTCCCCAAGTGGTAACCTTAGTGAGCTTGTAGACGAGGTCGTGATGGAAATCAGCACTCAGAGTGAAGTATACATCCGGAAGAATGCGGGAGAATAAACATCTGCTATCGTTACTGTCGAGGCGACTCCCCTTAAAGATCTTCTTGAGCCGGTCCCCATTGATAAGGAAGCCATGGTGACTTTTTCTGAAATGCCTCTTGCAGCTGACAAGGTTTCTGATGAAGCATTGGCAAGGCAACCTGTTGTTCCTGGGGCTATCTTCGATCCTCCCTTTGATGTCCCTCGTCCAGATCATGTGTTGGTTGGGGTGGTTCAGTGTGCCGGATCAGTTCGAGGAGTTGTACACGGCGATATGGAAGAAGCACGGCCACATTGCTACCAACACGAAGCTCAAAAGTCGCCTTGCATTAGTCAATCGCATCCAATAAGCTTTATTCTCCATTCAAGGGATGAGCGTCACGACTGGTCACTCCGTTTCTGAGGAGATGATCGAAGTCTGGAAGTGCCATCGAGATGTGTTTGTCCAGTATGACTTTAACGCTCCTTGGTTCTTCAAAGGGTTTTCCGAAATCCAGGAGCTTCAGGAATTGCAAGGTGTGGTTCCCTCCACAGAATGCGTTGCTCACCAGGAAGAAGAGGTTGATAGGTTGTCTTAGGAGTTGAAGCTGAAACAAGACGCGCTCCAGAAGATGAAAGTTTCTCTTGCTCAGAAGGATGGGTTTTTGCTGAAGGACTTTCCTTGAAGGATTTGTGCCGCCTACTTGTGTCCTTTATTTAGATGCTTTTTTGAGTGATTGTGAGGATTTCCTTTCACAATTTGTTTTCAGGTTTTGAACTAATAGGTGGTTGAATTGGTTTATTTTGAGATAGTTTTGTGAATGACTTTTCTGAAAGAGATTTATTCTAAATGGAATTTTCATCTTGGTTATGAATGATTGCACATGTCATATGAAATTGCAAATGTCGTGCGAAAAGGAAAGTATGAAAGGAAACAAACATGGCGTTTGATCGTTGAACCTCTTTCCCCACGTGTGAGATGCCAAGTCCCCAGTGAATTCTAAAACTATCTTTCTTGTAAAATTGTTTAATAGGACTTACTTGCTTTTGAAGCCTCACTTGTATGAAACCGAAGCAGCCTCTCCAAGGAAATCGTCTGCATTAACTTTCAGAGAAGGAAAGCTATTCTTCTGAATTGAGCTTCTTCTGAACAATGCGCTTCAAAGCGTTGCATTCACTGGTAGGGTGGTGAAGGAACTGGTGGAAATGACAATACCTCGGATCCATTACTTCTTGATCAGTGGGTGGACGCCATATAGGAGGTAGCTCCACTTCTCCGTTTCGTACCCACGTCTCCAGCATCTCCAAGATCTTTTCCATTGGGAACGGGAAATGTAGATACCTTGAGTTTAGCTTTCCCTGCGTTAGTGGAAGTTGTGACGTCTCTATATGGCTTTGGTGTGACACACGCTTCGGAGACGGAGTTGGAAGACTAGTGAGCGCCATCATATCCGCGGGTCGTTTGACTGGGTGACAGAAAGTGGAAGGTGTCGTAATATCACTGCTGAGTGAAGGAATTGAACGCTCCCATCCTCCATACTCACGTGTTTCTTGATTGATCTCTCCTTCCTCGAGCATTTCTTTACTTGGTCGAAAGGTCGATGCGGATTGGGCAGTCTTCTGAGCTTCGACAAGAGTCTTGAGATACAAATCTTCTAGCAAGGCTCCGTAGGATGCCGGATCCTTTTCTTTATCCGGTAGACGTTGTGGCATCCCAGACAAATATTTTCTTCTGTGGAGTTGTTCCGAGTCTCTGTCACTTACTGGACCATGTTGTTCGTCTCTCCTGAGTACCCTGCGGCTACGCGCTCTTTCCGCATCTTCATTGGTGAAGGTATAACTTCTAAATAAGGATTCGACATTTTTTGCATTGTCTGGGTAAATACCCATCGATCCTTCTTGTAATTGCGTTGCTATATCATTCAGAAGGCGGAATGTTTCGCTCTGCCTTCTAGCGATACCAGCTTGATTAGTCAGGACATCCTCCAGCATTCTCGCTACACTTTCCATGATATCTGAACCACTTGTGGTTTCCGAGCGTGGATACATCGTGAGATGAAGACCGAAAACCGAAATTGAATAGGTTAATGATTGAATCAGACCCAAGATCTATCCTAAAAAACGAGAAGGTTGGAATGAATATTGAGAATCCAATTTGCCATCGAGAGATTAACCTCCCACCGTGGTCGCCAATTGTTTATGGGTGAAAACTAGTCTTGCCGAATTCGGTAATTTGGGGTGTGTGTATGAGGAATGAATCTAAACCCTAAACAAATGCATCGCACGGGAGTGCTTTGTGATTCGAGAAATAAATATGTACAATTCTGGCCTAAACCAAGAAATGGCCGTTCCAGACTTGCTTCGGTCACAAAGTGAAGGAGATGGGGTTGATCTTAGGGAGGGAAGCGAAGAAGGTGTTGAGATTGTGAAGGTGTTGGCTATGAATGACTTGTATCAGAAAGCTTAACTGGCTTACAAAATGAAAGCTATCAGTTCTGGTGTTGGAATACGATTGTATCAACACTTGGTTTTTGTTGTCTTGTCCTATTTAAAAATATGGAGGAGAACCTATTTATACAAGTCATTGAGCCTAACCCACGTCTCTCATGGGAAGTGGAGAAAGTGGAGTGATGGAGTAGTGGAGTTGCGTGTGTTAGTGTTACACGATCAGTCTTGCCCACTTCTTCCATCATCACTAACCGTCCATGACTTCCTCACACGTTCTTGTGATGACGCGTTGTGAGCTGCACGCTGCAAACCGCCATACCAATACCCCAGTATGTATCCCCCTGTTTGTGACATGATTGATGTCTCGAGTGTGGATCGTGGGACCCACAGAAAGTAGCATGTAATGCCATATTAAATAACTAAGTTATTTAGGAAGTCGATATTTATGAAATATCGTATGTATTCTATGCAGGTAATGCATCGAATGTATTTAGCATGAGTGAAGCATCGCTGTTTTAAGGCTTAATGGAGTAAGTCACGATTAAGAATCTTAAAATAGATGCATGTCTAGCCATCTTCAAGTGATCGTTTGGGGATGTACAGGTAAGTCCTGACTTGGCCGATCACTTGGTGTGGCATAATAACGGATAGTAATCACCACGACACCTCATTGACCAGTTAACTTCTGACCAGGGTTGTATAACCAAGCAGGTGAAGTTGAACGAAAGAGATGATCTTTGAGACACTCATCTGCGACCGTTAGTGGAATTAGGGTTTATGAAGAGGTGCGAAAGCATCACTCTTCAGCTTGGTCGAATCCAAGCTTGGGACACGATTTTGGCAAGGCCGATTTGGCATGCGTGTAGACGATATGCCGGTGTACATGCCCATACCTCATTGTCTCGTGAAAGCGTAATCTAGATCACTCAATTTGTCCGGCAAAGAGGAGTGGCTAGGATTGATTTGTGACAGAGATTTTGTGCCGCAAAGGTCGCGCGTCATGCCAACTTTGGGCGCACGTTTCGAGGAGACCAAGTGTGGTCGGTCTTGTTCGATTAGTCTGGTGTGCAGACGACGGGCTGGTGTACAGGCATGTATTTCATTGTCCCATAGAAACGTGATCTAAGCAACTCAATTTTTCCGGCAAAGTTGAGTGGTCGAGATCAGTTTGTAATTGGGAGATGTGACCACGCCTAGTTTGGGCGTGCGAATCGAGGAAACCAGGCATGATATGCCTTGGCCGATCGGGTGTGGAAATAGATAGGCCCACGGTGGTCATGTTGATGTGCACCAGACCTGCCTAGTCTATTCCTGGACCCTTCGTTCGTGCATGAGAAAATGGACGCTCGTGATGTTCATACCCTAATTAGGGTTTCACCAGCCGTGCGTCATGTCTTGTTTGGGCGCACGAATTGGGACGACCAACCATAGTTGGTCCTGAACGATTGGTTATGTGTGTAGGTGGGCCCACGGTGATTGTTTTGACATGCTCTGGGCCCTTTTAATCTACATCTACACCGTCCATATATGGCTGCGAAGATGGATGGTTGAGACTGATTTGCAACACATGTAATGTGTCGCAGACCCCAAATTAGGGTTTCACGTCCGCGCTGCTTTGGCTGGAAGATTTGAAAAGCCATGCTACCCTTTTGGGGAGGCCGCCATGCGGGGACCGCATTGGGTCGGTGGTGAATACTCCAATACCTGCCTGGGGGTTATGGATCCAATCTATGCCATCTAATCATGCTGGTGAAGTTGGATGGTCGTGATCGTTTCTGAGACTGATACGGACAGTCCAGATGCTCGATCGGGCTAGTATAACACTCCGAGAGTTGTAGCCTGTACGGGTATTTCGTACATGCCTCCTTATTTAATGCTTGGAGATTCGTGTTGCTCTGCGGAGAGTGATCACTCAGTCGTCATGCCGCACCAATAATGAGAATGGAGTAGTACAGGAAATACAAGGCTGGTCATGCATTAATTGGTAATGCTATTAGTTTATAGTCAAGAAGTATTCTCCACTTTATCAGTGGCTTTATCCTTTCCAGGATGTTAGCGCATAGTTTTGGCTTTTACAATTTTAGCCTTAAATGAAAATCCACCATCAACAGCTGGCTTTTAGGGAATTGAAGAGACGGACGTGTTGCCGAGACTCCTCAATCGAGCAAACTGTTCAACCTCACACAGTTGCACTGCAAAGGGAGTGCTTAGATTCGAGAGATCAATCTGTAGGACTCCGGCCTAAACCAAGTCAATGGTCGTTCCAGAGTCAATTCGGTCATAAAGAGGGAGATGGGTTGATCTGTAGAAGGGAAGCTGAGAATTGTGTGGGATCAATGATGATCAAGGATTGTGGATGTGTTGAAGGTTTCTGCAAGTTTTCTGTGAACTGCTGAGTTCAAAGTAAGTTCTGGTCGATTGATGGAACTTCTGAGAGTGATGACTCGAAAAATTGTCCTGTTTCAATCATGGATCCAGAGACTTATTTATATTGTTAGAATAAACACATTGATCCCTGTAAGTGTGACGCTTTCTTGAGTGAAAGAGTGGGAAAGTGGGAAATCATGGTGAAACCAGTTCCAGGTCATGCGGAGACTTGGTTAACCGTCCACCCACTACTTTGCTAACTCCTTCAACCGTTTACACGACTTACTCACATTTCTCATCGTGGACGAATCCACGTGTCGTAGGCCGCCAGACCAAAACCCTAATTGATATCCCCCATGTGACATGATTGATGTCTCATGATTTGTGAAGTCTGCAATGCAGACGTGTATTAATTAGTCAATTGTTGACTGATTAGACAGTGAGTCTAAATTTTGTTGAATTGAGCATGAGCGACGAATGCTCAGTGATTGGATCGAACCTGTCTGTTGAGACGTATAATTCTTTGAATGATGTTGACATTGCGCGTATTAGCAAAGATGGTAAATTCGACGACTGAGCATCGATTCGATGAATTACTGAATATTTATAGTTGGATCAATATTCGAGCAACTGAGCAAGTATTGCTCAATTCGACGAATTACTGATAAGTTATTGAATATTGATAATTGGATCAACATTCGAGCAACTGAGCAAGTATTGCTCAATTCGACGAATTATTTATTGGTGACCTGACCCAATAAAATATTAATTAAAATATTGGTAGACTATCGAATATTATATAATTAATTCAGATGTTGATTGCTGGATCAACATAAATTTATTAGTGTTTGAACTTGCTCAGAATGATGATTTGTGGAGCATTTGTTCAAAACCCTAATTTTTGGTCAATTGTTCGTCAATTAATGAATTGCTGAAAATAGGTCGTGAGTGAGGGAGGAACCGACCACATGGGATAATGGACGACCATGTGATGCCCAATTTCTAGAGTGAGCGTGCACTAGGGTTCTGAGTTGACCAGTTGGTGAAAGATGATGATTAAATGTCGGTTTCATCATTTATTGATATAGTGCTCGATTGAGGATTAGGTGATAAAACCTAATTATGGAAAAGTGAGGTACCGACCAAGAGGGCATGAAACCGGACCTTGGTGGTCGTGGGACTATCAGATGGTCGTTTGAGCAAATTCTAAGTTGGTTGGAAATAGTTTGGACCCAATATGAGCAATTGAGCAAATTATGTCAAAATTATAAGAATGTGTGGGACCGGCTCCTTGCAAGCCTTGGGGCCGGCCTTGGTCGATCAAGGAAGCATTCCCATGTTACCGTTATGTCTGTGTCTCAATCCTGAGAATTTCAGTATTTTCTGATGTGCGTTCGAGCAATATCTTGGATTTTCAGAAGAGTTTGATCTTTGACTGAAATTCTTGATTTTGCTCGAATGTGCAAAGTAGAACTTTACTCGTTTCATCAATTTTTGATAATATTAAAATAATAATATTTCAATATTTTTTGTGAATAGCCTAGTCGGTCATGTGACTATTTGACTTTTTGGCTTTTTCATGGTTTGAGCAATATTTGAGAAAATATGAAGAAACCATGATTTTTTGCTCAAACTGAGGAGTTTCATGAGATGAGGGAAATAATAATTATGAAAGACTAGGGATTGTAAGGTGTGGGACCGTCCACGTATAGGGCATGGCCGGCCAGCTAGGTAGCCCGGTCCCGCAACACCTTTCCTTATTTTTATTATTTTTCATGAAACCGTGAAAATATGGAGAAACCATGAGTTTTGCTCAAACAAGGAAAATTACTAGAATTAAGGAGTTTTCATGAGTTCATGAAAATAATAAAGTAATTTAAAATAAAGGAAAAAGGTGTGGGGGACAGGCCACGGCGGCATGACCGGGCAGCTGGCGGGCCCAGTCCCCTGGGCGCCACTTTTTTTCTTTTAATATTATTTTCTCTCTCCTATTTTGTGTAGGATTTCTCGCTTGTCCATATTTTCGAATGCTCGTTCGTGCACTCGAATGCTCGGTCGTGCATCATTTTCGAGTACACTTGCACCACTTTCGTGGGGATTAATCAATGATGGTCCAGATGCACTGAGTATTTATTACTAATTTATGAAATTTAGTGGAGAATGGTTCATGAAAATGAGTAATAAAAGTGAGTAGTTATTTATTATCAATCCATAAGATCAGTTATGGATTCGACCATGGATTTCGAATAATAAAATGAGATTATCTGTTACCATTCCATGAGATCAGCCATGGATACGATCATGAAATCGGAGTAATGAGATAAAATAGATTATCTTCTAGGAATTCAGTGGTGAATGTCATGGTAGAATTAATCTATTGCAGGAGGGATATTAGCCAGTTAAAGCGTCATACCCATTCTGAAAGGTGCATAGTTAGGAAACAGCGAGTGTTGCCGATGTCCTGAAGGCGTTTTTCCCTCTCAACAATCATGTATAGAGAACCGCCTGGATCTATACACGGTCGCTCTACATAGTCAGGGAATAGTGAATGTCACCGATGTCCTGAAGGCGTTAATGCTCTCAATCTTACGGAGAACCGCCCAATCGTTCTTCAATGTAGAGGGGGGTCTCTCTATGTAGTCAGGAAACAACGAGTGTCACCGACGTCCTGAAGGCGTTAAGCTCTCAATCATACGGAGAACCGCCCAATTATGTTATTCTACATAGAGGTCATGATGTAATGAGCAGCATCGAACGCTCCGGGGAGGCCTTTCGAGTGACATATACATCATGGCTCGTAAAATATGAATCGTCACATGCGTTCCTGAAGCCGTGTAAGAAACACACAGTATCATGATTTTAAAATTTTGACCTTTGTTGAAAATCCACCATCAACATCCTCAAATGGACGTACGAGCTAGGAGATGTGGTCCCAACACCTAAGTAAGTGCAATCTGAAAACTCCTGAAATTTGATACGGGATTTATGAAGTCAAAAGTATGCACAGATATGATTGACTAAACAAACTCGGAATCAAATGATTTTTTTTCATTAGAAATATTATCCTCTTACCTTTCAATTTTTGGGTCGGGGACTCAAATTGGAGTCCGAATGAAGAGTTTACAGGCATTCTATGCAAGTCTTTCAAAATTGAAGTTTCTGACAAACACTTAAACGAAGAGAATCCTTGACAAATATGACTACTTCTATTCATTCAATGGTCGAAGAAGTATGCATCAGAGACGATTAAAGAGAGATAAATTTCAAGACTTACCGAGGATGATTCAATGGCGAATGAACGATGGGTATCTACATCAGCAAACTCAAGATCATTAACTATTATTAGCTTCTACGTCATCAATTTGAAGATTAATATCATTCTGAAAGTAAAACAACGCTATCATCTAAGCAAGAGGAATATGTTCAGCACGTGCATGCCACAATTATAATTCATTTGTCAAGAATTAAATTCGAACATCAAGTATACTAAAAAGGTTTCCCGCAATACCAGTTATACTTCGAACCGAAATAGAAATTCCGCTCAAACAAGGAATTTCAGTGTAAATAGAATTCATGGGAGGAGGTGGACCAGTTTTTATACATTACCACATATAAAAATACTTATCTTTTCAATTTTATTTCAAAAAGTAATCCTGGAAGCAAAAGGAAAAAGAGTTAGAACTAAAAGAGGAAATTAGAGGAACTTGAATCAAATAAGGAAACCAAGGTTTTTTCTCCTTTCAAAATTCCTCCAAGTCGTGTCCAAGCCCTTCCTATGCGTGAGAATATTTTTCTAGGACAATGGGACGTCACTTATTCTCTCGGAATTTTTTCAGAGGGATTAAAGTCGAAGAGAATTAGGGTTTTGAGGAAAATAGCCCTAATTTGTCTCAAATAAGGAAACCAATGTCTTTTATTCTTCTAAAAAATTTCCCCAAACCGTGGAAAATCTCTTTTTATGCGTGAGGATTCTCTCCTAAGCCAGTGGGACATGATTTATTCTCTCGGGATTTTTCAGAGGGATCAAAGTCAGAGAGAATTAGGGCTTTGACGAAAAATCCTAATTTCAAGAATTTTGTGAAAAAAGGATTTATTCTAAAAGACAGGAGATCGAGCCTCTCCCATTCTCTTAGACGGTTCTCTAAGCCTTTATCAATCCCTTTTATCTCATTACTCTTCAACAAAAACGAGCTCATAAGGGATTTTGACCAAAATCCCTTTTAGCTCATAAGAAAGCCTTAATACGGCTAGGGACCGACCAAGCTCTCATATAATCATTCCAAAGGACTCATGCACGTGAATATTGAGTTCTTTAATTGTCCGAAGAAGAATGGGACTGAAACGGAATCCATAAAAGCATAATTCCAGGGAAAATAAAGGGAATCTGGCTCAAAACACGGAATTCAGGTTCATGATTTCCAAAAGCAGAACCAGAAGCGCACATCTCTCTTTCAAGACGTGACTATTCCTAGGGAAGTTCCATGCCTCTCTCATGCTAAAGAAAAATCAAGCTCATAGTAGTTTTTGACGAAAATACCCTTAGTTTCAAAAGTATGTATTTTCTCTAATAAAAAGGAGTCTGATTGGTACAAGGAATTAAAAAAGCTATCATCACGCAAGGTCCCAAACCCAAAAGATAGATGCACACCTTCCAAGCCTCATCTAGCCTCTCCAGAGTGTCTGAAGGAGTCACACGCGAAGGAAAGAGAAATTAGGGTTTAGGTACAATACAAGCCTGAATTCAGAATTTACATGAAATAGGGACTCCGTTACTTCAAAAGTCAGTGTCCATCTTTTATCACGGCCCTTCACTAACATCAAGGCTAGTCAGGAACCATTCTATAAATTCCCTTTTCCCTACATGCTAGCCTATTCAGAAACTCAAGGATGCACAAACAGAGAAAATTAGGGTTTTGGCCGAGTAAACCCTAATTAACGAATTCCATTCTTCCACGACGGAAATTTTGTCCCATCAAGACTTCATTATCATGTGATTGACGTTCAACATAAAGTCCCAGGGAATTCAAGATCAGAGTTGTAACGATCGAAGGCTAAACATCAATTCGGGGATTCTACAAGTCTGAAAGGATGAACGAATTGTAATTGCATGCAAATGATTTGTTACCATCTATATAGTCATCATAGAACAATCAAGGTTCTACTTTGAGTAGGGGACTTAATGTAGATGGTGAAATTTGGATAAAGGTAAAAAGTGTCATTTCAACCCTATAGACAGAATTCAACTCTCACGGGAGAGATTAAGCCCTTGGTACTCAAGCAATCCTTAGCCACGATTTCTAGTACACGTCCCCGCGAGACACTTCTGGTTGTGATGCCATAATTCCTAGCGTACATCCTCAACAAGATACTGCTGGTCACGTAGGTTATGTAGAGCGTAAAACGTCCCCGACATACTTATCAACCTAAACAACCACAATTCCAACATGTTTTCGCGAGACGCAACTGATTGTGATGCCATGATTCATAATATACGTCCTCAACGAGATGTTGTTGGTCATGTAGGCTTTGTAGATGCGTAAATAGTCCCCGGCGGACTTATGACCTAGAGCGAAGATTTGCATATCTCTTGTAAGCACGACTCACCCTATTTGAGATCAAAGACTGATTCCTAGTATATCATCGCGAGATACATTGGTCATGTCTTCTCTAGGCTCTGACTCGACTTACTGAGGTTTCCGGATAACTCCTAGGACATCCCCGCGAGATACACTGGTTATTGTACCTCTGAGCCTTTTCGACAGAATCCTAGAATATCCTTTCGAGATACACTGGTCTTGTTGGTTCATCATATGGACACACAGGTTATTCCTAGCATATCTCTTCAAGATACGCTAGTCAAAGACAAGTGAGCCAAAGTCTCGCAAAGACATTAATTGAGGGTACAAAGCCTTTTTTCTCTCTCTCCAGGACGAGTCCCAGCTGGCCACATAGAGATGCGGATCCGTCTGTAAAATCTCTGAGAGATTCAAATCTCTCTGCAAAAATCACGGACAGATTTTGGGTCATGCGCAAAAATCTCTCTGCAAAAATCACTGAGAGATTTGGGGACGTTCGCAAAAATCTCGGAAAGATTCAAATCTCTCCGCAAAAATTTCGGAGAGATTCAAATCTCTCTGCAAAAATCAAGGAGAGATTTTTGAGACGTCCGCAAAATCTCGGAGATATTCAAATCTCTTCACAAAATCTCGGAGAGATTCAAATCTCTCTTCAAAATCTCGGATAGATTCACATGATAGGCACACGCCTTACCTAGTGTTCAAGCCTATTTCTCAGCCTCTCAAGTACACTCACGGCTAGTAAATTGAACCTGAACTATACATGGATATCCAAAACGTGGATAAGCTCTCTTGAGCTCCGGATGCTCAACAAAGGGACCCACAAACAATAATACGGTCTTCACATGACATATTTGATCGTCCATGGAGAGAGGGAGATCAGCCTCAGCTCCTCTCACACTCTGCACACGATTCCTAAGGAATTCCATGCCTTTTCACGTGACTCATCCTAGTCATTCTCACAAATCAGAGAATATCTCTCTATCTTGGCCAACTCGGCTAAAGAGAATATTTCTCTCTCAACACATCATCACAAAGGCTGACTCAACTTCAAACAAATGGGGGGATATCAATTAGGGTTTTGGTATGGCAGTCTACGGCACGTGTGAGAAATACCCGGATTATTTCTCACCGTAGAAGAGAATAAAGTTGGTGGAATAATGAGATAAACTCAACCTAGTTTATACATATTCCTGAAGAGACGGGAGAATTATTCCGCACGGCACGGAAACCAACCATTATCTTCAACGACTTGAGATTAGAGAATTCTGCTATAACTAGGTCATTTATTTTCCAAGATATGATCATCTTTCTCATAATCTCTCAGAGAAATAACTTGTTCTTTGATCTCTCTCTTCATCTGCTTCCCTCCCTAAGACCAGCCCTAAACCTCCCTCCATGTGACTGAAGCATCCTTTGAACGACCATTGTGCGTGGTTTAGGCGAAGACTGTTCGTGCTCAACCTCTCGAAACTTACTTTCAAAACCCTAGAATCCCATCTCTAGCCTCTTACCGATTTTAGGTAACTACACCTATGAAGACTTTGTAGGAGCTAAACCCTAAAATGGTTAGGAAGATGACGACTCTAGACACGACTAGGACACACCAAACATTAGTTTCGGGATTCAAATATCCCTAGTTTCTTGAAGTTCCCCTTTTATAGACATTCAAAGTATATGTTGCTTTAGGTTTAAGCTAAGATAGCTTTGGAACCAAGCAAACAATATCCACCGTTAGATGAATCTTTGAGTCTGATTTTCATAAAAAATATATACACTCTGGTTAGGTGAAACCGTAATCGAACCATATACAAAGACTATGTTCAAGGTGGTTAGCCGAAACTAGCCGATTTGAACTAAAAGCTTAATACTCATTTCAGTGAACACTTAAGACATTAACTATGAGTCACAATCATTTGATCAAATAGGTCTAGTATTTTTAGAGAGTTAATCAAATGCTAATTATCTCTTAGAAATAATTTAATCGTACATGAAGATAATCAACATGGTTAGTAAATGCATAAAGTACAAATACCATAGTCGTTCGTGACTCAGGTCAGTTAGAGTACGAGTACCGGTTTGTAAACATTTAATCAAACCAATTAGTTCTGGAGTTAACCAAACTATTTAGGTATGCGTACCGGTTTGGAAACCTTGAGACTATGACCGGTTCTGGAGTCCGCAGAACTGTTTTGGTTTGCGTACCGGTTTGGGTACTAAACCGATTTCGGGAACACAAAACTATTTTGGTACGTGTACCGGTTTGTAAACTAATCTCGGTTCCGTGACCACAATTCCTAAATGGTTTTCATACGAGTATGCATACCGATCTGGTTCACGAGTTGAACATATTTTCATATGATATACAGAAGAATATGTGTACCACAAATCTGCAAGTCGATATATAGCTACTCCGCTACGTGTACGAATACACGTAACACGGGTTCAGACTTATAACAACTTTCCAGTTTGTAAGAATGATAATATTGTTGTCATGTATTCGAATCTATAGTAGCTCTATATTTCTCTCTAAATGAGATTCAAAACATTCCCGAATAACATCAACGATACATATCACTGTTCCAGGCTATTTTCGAACGATAAAACTTGAATCATGATTTTGATTCCGAATAATAAATTATCCTTAACCGAAATTCATCAAGTATGGACAAATGTTCATTAAGCTTAGTCATTATATTTCGAGAACTATCAAGATAAACTTGACTCGAAGTTCTTGTCTATGCATAATAGTCCAGTTAGTTATGCGACATCGTCTCAATGATAGAAAAGTGAATATAACTTGAGAAATAGGGGGTTCAGTCTTCACTTACCTTTTGTTGATAAAGTTCTCCAAAACCTTCGGTTGATCTTCGTCTTCAAACGGTAGAATGAAATGATGACTGTCATGATCCTCTGTTTCTCAACTATATTTATATCCTAGTCCGAGACTTAAATAATTATAAACTATAAATCAAGATATAGTTTTTACAACTAAATTTGACAACAAGCTTGAGATAGCAACACTTGTGAGTTCGACCGAGCAACGCTCTAACACTAATAAACTCCTTTGTCTGGTTAGATCAACCTAAACTTTGATTACCGAAATAACCAAATTCTAGATTTGCAACCAATAAATATAGAACTCAAAGAGTAACTATAAGGTGTTGTCGATCTCACGCAACTAGTCAATCAAGTCTATCAAAGATAAACACGATTCTAGTTGGATCCCAGCCGATCAAGGTTTGTGCACACAATTCACAAGATACAAAAACTAATAAGAAAAACTTCGCCATCTTCAAACCTTCGTTTGTCTTCAATAATAACCTACACAACATAACTTGAATCCTCTTGTGATCAATCACACACAAAACAGAGTCTGTTAACAATGGATTATCACAAGATGTCTTTAGATCCGAAAATGGTTCTAAAGATCCCGTCGATACTTTGATGTAGTTTGAGTGAGTTATATCAGAAGAGAAGGTTCTCAAGAATAAAAAAACTAGGTGCAATCAAAGTTTCAACAACCGTAGTCAATCAAATCAATAACCAAAAACTAAAATAACAATGCAATTATCTAATTTCCCACCAACGGTACTCGATGAGCTTCTTGATCCCAAAAAAGTCTTTAAACGAGCGGACGTAAGAGATTTCTTTTAATTATGATACTTTCCTCTATGGATAGACGGCTCCACCAGAAACAAAAAGAATGAAGTTTTCCTGACTCTTAAGGAGTTATTCATTCAAAATTATTGCAACATCGGACAAGGTGATGTACTTGAAAGAGTTTTTAGAGTTATTCGACGGGAACATGAAATCTTCACAGACTTCTTGATAAGGTTTAAAGCTACAACAACATGTGTTCATCTTAAAATTCTCTACTTCAGGGACCGATAAAGGATTTTTTCACTAGCTTGGTCTTATCTTCTCTGGAAGAAGTCACATATATCTTTATATCACAAAGTTGGGAAATGGGTCAGGAGAGACCAACACCACATGATCTCACATATATCTTTATATCACAAAGTTTATTCAGATGGACCTCATCAGGTAGTAAAAAACCAAATTCTCCATAGTCACCAAACAGAATTTCAAAGAAAGTCAACTACAAAGCTGAATCGAATGCTAAGTGGTTGGAAGGAAGTAAAAGCTTTACCAAGATAACTTCAACTCCTGAGGTCATATTACAGTTCATAAAGAACAAGCTACATTTCTTAACTCCAATAAAAATAAAGGACGAACTGATGGGTCGGAAAACCGACTTTGTTTTATCTCAAGCACACAGTGTCAAAAGAGCACACAATAGCAAGCATGGTTCGTTCTCACGAAGAATGTGCAAACAGTATTAATCAATATCAGAAAATTTACCAATCAAAGAAAATAAGTATGAATGATAGCCTAAGCTAAACGGATCAAATTATTGTGGAGAAAAGATATATCAGAGTTGACAAACATGTTAGGGTTTCGGGAATTCCATTATAGAGTTGAATCTACTTGTATTTTATTTCAGTCTCATATAGGGCAGCAACACATAGCATCCCAATTAATATTTTCAAAAGATATGTTCGGTCTCGACTTAAAGTTAGATATTCCAAGCACTAAATATACATGGCATAGATAGTCAAGGAATAATCATAGGTAAATAATCAATCAAACTATGAGATATACTATGTTCGGTCTGTAGATCGGATTTGTTTAGTATCGAACTATGAGATATACTTGGCATAAAACATGAAGGAGTTATAAATCAAACCCATCAATTGAGACACTCAAACATCATTAAGCAAAAATCTGGCTTTGTTTTAGAACACAAAATAAACTAACATCTACAAGTTCATCCGTCTCCCTAACATGGAAATCTAGCAAAACATAGCAAGAAGAAAACTAAAACATCAAACCCTTGTTTTGTTCCCTGAATACGGCCTCCTCCCTCAATTCCTTCTAGCTAGGTATTTATATGTGCTGATGGAACTCCACATCTGGACCCAACTGATAGTTGCCAGGCCCAATCCATCCACCACTGACCAAATCCGTCCATCTGATCATTACCTATGACTGCAACTAGCTCACTCCTATTCTCCCTTGTCCTCTGCATCTCAGTCACCCACCAATTACACATAACTCTTCCTTTGTCTTTCAGTTCACATCCAACCATAGCAGATTTCATGTCATCACCAAGTCTCGCCACTACTTCCATTAACTGAACCACTGGCAACAGTCCCATATAAAACCAGTTAACATACATCTTCTTGCTTCGTTTGCATCCATCTGCACTGACCTAACAACATCAACAATCTCAGACCGAGTACTTGACCACACAATACCCATCCATTCTCAATGTAAAAATCAGCAGCAACCTAAGTCTATATTCTCTTCATTTCTTAACAACAACCACCAGAATTCCTTATCTTGTCGCTGACAGACTAAACCCCTAAATTTCATCTCCATTTCCATCTCAAGAACTGCTCCAACATCCACCAGAGAACAAAACTCGTCCTTCATTCGATCTCTGCCAGCTGCAACTGCTCAAAGATTGAACTTCAAACCAACCCAATTTTCAGACCACAACTTCGTCTCTGTTCAATCCCCATTAACAACAATCAATCGAGCTCATGGAATGAACCCTCAGATCTGTTGCCGTTAACTGCCAAGATACCCATGGAATCATCTCTCTTTTGAGACTGAGTTTCACTGTCATTTCAAGCCAAATATGACCTATATCTTCAATGATTCGAACCCCACTTTCAACAATTGATTAGCTCCACCAAGTCCTCGTGATTTCATCTTCGTTGCTGCTGTTGTAGACACTTAGAGAGACCACCACTGCCTTCTGATTCACAACAACATCAAGTACAATTCTCCCCTGATCTGTTCTCTTGATGAAATTCAAGCCATGAATCGACCCCAAAAATCATCGCCAGCAACATTTAGTATTTGCTCTTCTGGCTGACTCTTCAGCCTGAATCTAGTCCATATCCTGCCGGTTCTGATCTTCAATCACGTCTGCAAAACCACGTACAACCACCATGAACAACACCCATGGAACTGATCTCCAGTTCCGTCTCAATTTGACGCCGGGAGCTTGAAGAAGAATTTCTTCTCAGATCCCCTTTCTCTGTTGTTATCAGCTTGAATGAGAAAGAAAATGAAATTTGTTTTGATGGAGAAATGTGGTCGAGAGACAGCCACGTTTCACCATTTCAGTCCCTTGTGCAGTTCACATGTTTGGCAAAGAAAATCAACCTCTCTAGCTATCTGATGTCCTAAGTGGTGCGGCAAATGAGCAAGTGAATTGCCTTGGAGCCCACTGACTCTTTGCTTTTGGTTTCTTGAGTCTCCAACTCCAATATAGCTTCTAATTAAGCTATTTATTTCCCGGGCTAGTGGATTTCATTTGTAATTCTTGTAAAAGCTCTAAAATAATGATATTAGTGAAATATCGAGACCTAGTTAGTATAAATGTGGGTATAAAAATGTCGCACTTGCGTGCTTATCATGAATCAAAGGGTAAAACTTATTCTGCCTATCATATGCTTTTGGTCATCGGACAAATGACTATAAAAATTTGATCAACTTCATTGATAACTTGATTAAGTTAGATCATCTGAAATAATTCATCTCCAAAGATCAAACCCCAACTCCACCAAAGGAAGTAAATATCTCAGTTGAAAAAGAAAATATCTTTTCAGGAAAAATTTAGTTCCGCTTATGTGGTACTCTTCCATTTATTTTGATTTCTACTAAGGATGTGTGAATATAATGCATTATGTAGCTCGATCTGGAAATGAAGTACAACTCGGTTTAACTGACAGAAAGAGAAAGCTTTTACGAGATAAATATCAGATGTCTATACCCCAGCTCTGAAGGTTTACTTTACCACCTGATGACATAAGATTCACTTCCAGAGATCTAGCTGGAGTTACATTTTCACACCCTGATGCTTTGGTAGTATGTGGCTGAAAGAATGAATCTTAACAAGGAAGGAGCTCTAAGAGATAATAGCTCAGCTATATTTGGTTTTAATGGATCAAAAAATTATCTAATAGATGAAGTGTCTTTAACTGTGAAAATCGGTCCAATCAAGACTAATATGGCTTTTTTAGTCCTCAATATTGTATCAACCGAAAATATGATTCTGGGAAGAGATTAATTACATGCAATGCAAGCGGTACCATCTACTTGTTAGCAAAAGCTCAAATTTGTGACTAGCTCAGGAGAATATGTGATTCGTGGGAACCAAGCTGTTTCATAGGAGTTGGTAGTTCTATCTTTAGCTCAGCAAGAAAGCCCACATGGTGGATGTATAAGGTACCGATTAAAACTTCAATATAAGAGAGCTAAACTGGAAAGGCAGTTAGATGAGATACTTGGAAGCCAATTCAAAACGAGTCTTTAGCATAAAGCATGGAGCTGAGAAAGAGTTATTTGTGAAAAACAGAGGTCTAACAACCACACCGAATATTTCACTTAGCAATATGTATGGACTAACTCCAATATACTTTCAAGAGAATCAACTAGTCAGTCAGACTTAATCTTAAGAAATGTATATCAAAGAGTTATATCTCAATTTCTCAATTCAATATGCAATCAAATAAATAGGAATTTGCGAGCCCGGTTGAATATAAGAAATAACTTGGACGGTATCAAAAACCAATATCCAAGTGTCAATCAATTCAATCAAAAACTAAAGGTTGAATTCACAATTGATTGAACGTAGGCACAACCTGTGATATTTCAATTATATAAACAAATATAATGCTGAAAAGAAATAACACAAACACCAGATGTTTTGTTAACGAGGAAACCGCAAATGCAGAAAAACCTCGGGACCTAGTCCAGATTTGAATACCACATTGTATTAAGCCGCTACAGATACTAGCCTACTCCAAGTTAACTTTGGACTAGAATGTAGTTGAGCCCTAACCAATCTCACACTGATCAAGGTACAATTGTGCTCCTTACGTCTCTGAATCCCAGCAGGACTCTACGCACTTGATTCCCTTAGCTGATCTTACCCACAACTAAGAGTTTCTACGACCCAAAGTCGAAGACTTGATAAACCAATATGTCTCACACAGAAAAGTCTACAGTATAGATAAATTTGTCTCCCACAAATATACCTATGAGTTTTTGTTCCGTCTTTTGATAAATCAAGGTGAACAGGAACCAATTGATATACCAGACTTATATTCCCGAAGAACATCCTAGAAATATCAATCACCTCACAATAATATTAATCGTATGGTAGCGAAACAAGATATTGTGGAATCACAAACGATGAGTCGAAGATGATTGTGACTACTTTTTATCTTTCCTATCGGAGTTTAAATCTTGAGAAAATCTTAGAGAAGATAGTACTCAATCACGATAGAAAACAACAAGATCAGAACACGTAACTACAGAGAAAATAGTTGGGGTCTGGCTTCACAATCCCAATGAAGTCTTCAACTATTTAACCTATAGGGTTTTGGAAAAACATAAGGTTTCGGGAGAATCGACTCTAGTCGCAACTAGTATCACACATGAGGTGTGGGGATTAGGTTTTCCAGTTGCTAGAGTTCTCCTTTATATAGTCTTAAAATCAGGGTTTGCAATCAATGTTACCTTGGTAAAAAGCATTCAATATTCACTGTTAGATGAAAACCTGCTTAGACTCAAGCTAATATCTTTCAACCTTTAGATCGAACTTAGCTTGTTACACAAATGAAAAGTGACTTCATTTAGATATGAGTAATTGTACCTAAACGTGTGCACTTTTGTTGGCTCAACAATAGTTAACCTAAGTTAGCCATATGAACATTTTCATATCAACCTTATTCATCTTAACCATAACTAGTTCAAATGACTCAAATGAAACTAGTTCTAGAGTTGTTCAATTTTTTATACTCATAGAAGTATACAAGACACAATTGAAGCAAAATCGATTTTGATTCACTCAAACCAATTCATGAACATTATAGCCACAATTTTCAAAAGATTGCATTCCTTATTATATAAATGTATTAGTTCATGAACAAACCGATTTTCGAACATAACCCACTCAAGTATGCAAACGGTACACATACCTAAGCGGCCGGACTAAGTTTGGTTTCGCCAGTACGCGAACGACGCATACCACCAAACTCAGAAAAGTCTCGGAAATTGAACCTCACGCCAGTACGCGTACCTTTATGCGTACTTAGTTCCCGGACCTCTACTAAACCAATCGGTACGCACACGGGTATGCATACCATGGTTCCCGGACTTGGAATAACTTGCAACAGTTAGCATACAAGTACGCATACTATGTTATATTCAATCATGGTTATTTGTTCTAAACTCCCATTTCAATCATTGAAACATTCTCAGAAGATGACAATAGATGTCTCACACAAAGTATTAGCCTCAAAGCAATTTTCAAGTGATCGAATGATCAATACAAGACATTCCGAGTCTACATCAAATGAATGTCTCACACAAATCATGTAAGACGTTACCAGGCGATTTTCACATGATCATATTTTGACTTTCGTCAAGAATATAAGAGGAACTTGGTTAAAGCGAAAGCTTACCAACACATATTTCGAGAAATATGTAAGTGAGTTAAACTCAGCTAGAAATATCAAATGTGTATAATCGAAGTCTATATAGCTATACGAATTTTGTCTCAAATAGGAGATAAAGTAGATAGACTTTTGACTGATAGATGAGTTCAAGTCTCCACATACCTTTTGTTGATGAAAATCCACAAGCTCCCCTTAGTAGTTCTTCGTCTTTGATCGATGAACGTCGTAAAGTTTAATGCTCAACTACACTTTCTATCCTAATCCGAGACTTAGCTATAAGTAGACTAGAAATCAAGACTTGCAATTTTGGCAACTAAACTTGCCAACAATCTTAAGATAGCAACGCTTGCGAGTTCGACCGAGCAATGCTCTAACAATTTGAAGTTCCAGATCGTGAATTCAAAGCTAGGGTCGTGGAACTCTTATAAGGAATAAACCTTGGAACTGGTAAAAAACCAAGAATTACCTTCATATGTAAAGATCTATCGCAAGCTGAGAGGCTAATAACTTCTTCAGATACCAGAGGCAGAAGTCAGAAGCAAAAACATTTCGCTTCACAAAAAGTATTTTTGAAATAACATTGCCAAACTGACTTGTTTCCTTTGACTTCTAGAAGTCAAAAAGCTATGCCTAAAGTGTTCGTCCAAATACCCTATAAGCATGCTCGAGCTGTTAAAAACAAAAAATGGGCATCTTTTCCTGGAAAACATCTGACATGCGATGTATTGATCCAAATGTTATTTTTCACTCATTGAATATAGATCCATGTTTCAAGTACGTGAATCAAAATAAGAGAAAAATAACATATAAGCTCTATAATGCAGTAAATGCAGACATGGACCTTATGATGGAAACTAATATTATAAGGGAATGTCAATACCCAATCTAGATATCTAATATTGTATGTATGATGAAAAATAATGGAAAAGTTAGAAATTTGCATCGACTTTACCAACTTACATTAAGCCTGCCCCAAAAATAGTTTCTCACCTCTTCACATGGACATTTTGGTGGAATCAATCCATGGTTATGGGAGATTATCTTTCATGGATGTGTTTTCCGGGTATAATCAGATACCTATGTACCTGTATGATGAAGAGCATACGGCATTCATAAATAACAGAGGAATATACCATTTCAATGCCATGCCATCTGGTCTGAAAAATGCATGATCAACCCTTCAAAGTGCAGTTAATAAGACATTCAAAGATCTTGAAGGAAACTGATCATCATTGCGCTCTGCTGAAAACATTCTTTGTTCTGAGACATTATAGAATGAAACTAAATCCAAATAAGTGTGCTTTTGGAGTTCTGTGTGAAAATTTTCAGAGCTTCATGGTAATCGGAAAAATGAATAGAAGTCGATCAATTAAATATTCGATCTATACAAGATATTCACCTCTAGTTTGCAAGAAAGACGTTCATCAATTAACTGGAAAGCTAGATGCTTTAAATCGCATTATCCTCAGACTATCTTACACGTGCATACCATTCTACAATCTACTTAAAAGAAGCAATATTTTGAGTGGGATCTTTAGTATCAAACATTTTTTGACCATATAAAAGTTTATCTCTTGTTTGTATCAATTCTCTTTCGCTACAAGTGCCAAGTAAAGAGTTGTATCTATATGTAACTAATACTTCAACAGTTGTAAGTGAAGTACTAATCATAGTTGAAAATAACAAAGAAAATCTTATATACTTTGTCAGTAAAACATTGAAAGAAACATGAATCTAGGTATTCTCAGCTCGATAAGGTAATCTTTGTTATCAATATCTCTTCTGCTAAGCTGAGCCATACTTCTCAGGATGAAAAATACATGTTTTCACGAAGTACCTAGTTGAGAATGTGTTGTCAAAAGAAAGAAAAAACGGACATATTAACTATATGGGGAGTTCATTTGAACCAATCCGGGAAGACCTATATACTTAGAAATGAAATCAAAGGTCGGGTTGTTGCATATCTCTTAATAGATTTCCCAGTTGAAGATTCTAACTTTGATATCAATTTATGTGAAGAACAATTGGAAATACTACCTGAGCTATAAGTGCCACCTAGCTATGATGATTCATCTCTGAACACATATGGAATCTGGAAAATGTTTACAAATAGAGCTTCAAATGTTCTGGAGTTGTGATCATCATACCAGTGAATAACTTCATTGAATATTCTTATATCATAGCTTTCAGTCGAACTAATAATCAAGATGAATATGAAACATTGCTGCAGGGACTTTTAGCTGTAAAAAAGTCAAAATCTGAAAGTATTCATTCTCTAGACGGACTCATAACTAACTTCAAAACAAGCGATAGGACAATTCGAAGCGAGAGGACAATTATGATAAAGTACAAAAATCTGGTAAATAAGCTGCTTGAAAGCTTTGATAAATGCAGCATCAGACATGTATCCAGAAATAAAGTAAGGCATGCAGACGCTTTAGATCTCATGTGATATACAACAGATGGAGCTTCCAAGAGGACAATCAATATTGGAGTTCTAGAATCACCAACTGTTAGAGCACTGCTCGGTCGAACTCGCATGCGTTGCTATCTCAAGCATGTTTGTCAATGTTAGTGATCAAAACTATAAGTCTTGGTTTCTAGCCTATTTATAGATGTCTCAGACTAGGACATAGTTTGTGTAGTTGAGCTTAGACTTCACGACGCTTATCACTTGAAGACGAAGAAATACTAAGGAGAGATTGTGTAACTTCATCGACAAAAGGTATGTGGAGACTTAAACTTATCTATCACTTGGAAAGTTTATTTCTACTTTATCTCCTATATTGAGTCATAAGTCGTGTTACGATATATTTTCTCTATACACATTTGAGATTTCGAGCTGAGTATATGTCGCTTACATATTTCTCGAAATATGTGTTGGTAAGCTTTTGCTTCGACCAAGTTCATCTTATATCATGAGAAAATTGCCGAGTAATATCTTACATGGTTTGTGTGATACAATCATTTGGTATAAGACTTGGAATGTTTCGATAATGACTATTTCAATATCTTGAAAATTGCTTTGATGCTAATAGTGTGTGAAAACGTCTATTGTCATTATAGAAGAATGTTTCAATAATTGAAATAAAGAGTTGAGATTATGCAACTATCTTTGGATATAATCATATATAGTGTGTTCTCACATTAGTGTATAAATCCATACACCGGGAACCAAGAGTATGCATATGTGTATACGAAATTGGTGAAGGAGACAGGTTAAGAATGCATACCTGTATGCATACTGGCGAAAGTTTTCCAACCGAAAAATCCTGCTGAGTTTGGGAATTAACAAGCTTTTAACTGGTCACCTTAAGTATGCGTACCCGTACGCATACTGGCGAAAGTTTTCGAACCGGAAATTTCAGCTGAGTTTGGAAACTAAACCAACTCAAATCCGGTTGCTTAAGTACGTATACCCATACGCATACTTAAGCTGGTTACTTTATCAAATCGGTTGTACATGAACCTAAAATATTTATCAATAAGGAATGCAATCTTTGCAAACCACGGCTATAATGTTCATGTATTGATTCGAGTAAATCAAATCGATTTTGCTTCAATTGTGCTCTTGTATAAATCCATGAGAATATAGCAATTGAACAACTCTTTAGCTAGTTTCATTTGAGTCATTTGAACTAGTTATGGTTAAGATGAATAAGGTTGATATGAGAGTAATCATATGGCTAACCTCGGTTAACTATTTGTGAACCAACATGGTGTACACGTTTAGGTACGGCTACATAAACCTAAATGAGGGTACATTTCATTTGTGTGTAACAAGATAAGTTCGATCTAACGGTTGAAATATATTAGCTTGGTTGAATCAGGTTTTTAATCTAACGACGAATATTGAATGCTTTGTTACCAAGGTAACTTGGATTGCAAACCCTAATTTGAAAACTATATAAAGGAGAACTCTAGCAACTGGGAAAACTAATCCCCACACCTCGTGTGTGTTACTAGTTGTATAACTAGAGTTGATTTTCCTTTAAACTTAGGTTTCTTCTCGAGACCCTGTAGGTTAACGACTTGAAGACTTCATTGGGATTGTGAAGCCAGACCCAACTATTCTCTTTGTAGTTGCGTGATCTGATCTTGCTGTTTCTATCGTGATTGAGTGCAACTGTAAAATTGGCTTGAGATTTATATCTACGATATGCAAGATAGAAAAGTAATCACAAACACCTTCGTCTCATCGTTTATGATTCTACAATAACTTGTTTCGCTAGTCGATTAAGTTTATTGTGAGGTGATTGATAATACTAGGTTGTTCTTCGGGAATATAAGTCTGGTTTATCAATTGGTTCCTCTTCACCTTGATTTATCAAAGTACGGAACAAAAACTCTTGGGTATTTATGTGGGAGACAGATTTATTCAACCCTACAGACTTTTCTGTGTGAGACAGATTTGTTTATCAAATCTTCGACTTTGGGTCGTAGCAACTCTTAGTTGTGGGTGAGATCAGCTAAGGGAATCAAGTGCGTAATATCCTTCTGTGATCAGAGACGTAAGGAGCGCAACTGTACGTTGAATCAGTGTAAGATTGATTAGCGTTCAATTACAGTCCAGTCCGAAGTTAATTGGTAGTAGGCTAGTGTCTATATCGGCTTAATACAGTGTGGTGTTCAATCTGGACTAGGTCCCGGGGTTTTTCTGCATTTGCGGTTTCCTCGTTAACAAAATTCTGGTGTCTGTGTTATTTCTTTTCCGTATTATATTTTGTTATATAATTGAAATATCACAGGTTGTGCGTTAAGATCAATCAATTAGAATATCCAACCTTTGGTTGTTGATTTACATTAATTGACACTTGAACATTGGTCTTTAGTACCGTTCAAATAATTCCTCTTATATTCAATCGGGCTCGCAAATTTCTATTTGCTGACTGTGGATTGAATTAAGAGTTAGAGATATTAAACTCTTTGATATACTTTATCCTAGATTGAGTCTGCCTGTCTAGTTGATTCTCTAGAAAGTGTATTGGAGTAATTCCTCTCAGATTGCCAAACGAAATGTTGGATGTGGTTGTTAGACCCCCGCATTTTCACCAACAATTTCTGAAATAGAAAATGACGAAACTCAAATCTAGAGTTCGAATTTAAACCAAACTGACAAGGAAGAGTCATTGATGAGAAACATTTTAAACTATCTGAAGTACAAATTGCTTCCAACTGATCCACAAGAAGCAATAAAAGCTATAATAAAATATGCGAGGTACTAGTTGATAGGTAAGATATGTACATGAAAGCTTATCTGGGCCTCGACTGAAATATGTAATAAAAAAGAAACGTAGACAAATCATGAATGAAATATATTTCAAGAGATTGTGGCAATCATGCTGGAAAGCAATCTCTGATAGACAACACTAGATTTCAGGGATACTTATGGCCAAAAATATAGGATACCGCAGAGCTGATAAAAAAGACATGTGATAAATGACAGAGGAAATCTAGAGCTTAATCTTTATCTAAATAAGTATTCATAAATGATATCTGATATGAATGCAAACTCATGTACAATATCTCAAATGACTCATGAAGTCAAAAACAATATCTTTGGAACTCAACCATATGTGAAGATATTCTTAGAGCATTGCTCGTTGAACCCATAAGTTTTTCTATCTCAAGCTTGTTTTCAATGTTAGTTGATCAAAATTATATCATGATTTCTAGTCTACTAAGTCAAGTCTCGGACTAGGTTAGAATTTTTAGTTGAGTATCATAGATCACCCTTGGAGACTGAAGATCGACGAAGACATTTGGAGAACTTCTGTATCAGATACGTGAAAACTGAACCATTCTATTTTTCTCATTATCTTACCATCCTATCTGTTGAGACTATGCCGTATGACTTATAATAGATTTACAAAGAAGAAGTTTTGAGTCAAGCTTGTCTTGTGAAAAATCTCGAAATATGATTTAGCAAAAATGTTTAACGGTCCTTAACAATATTAGTTCTATGAATTAATTTGTGGATCAATTGAAAATTACCCATGCAAATGATTTTATCACTTGGTAAGGTTTCAAATATCATAAGAGAGAAACATTTAACTTTTTGATATTTCTTCTCATGGTGGGTTGGCGAACCAGTTCGCAAACCATAAATATATGAGTTTCAGAAATACAACAGAATTGGCGAACTAATTCGCAAAACTGTAAATTCATTTAGGTACAGTTCACGAACTGGTGAACTGAATTTCAAAGTTGATATAATAGGCTAGCATTTGGCGAACCCGGTTCAGGAACCGTTGTCAACTGAGTCTGGTAGTCTAGTAGGGTTGGAGAACCCGGTTCGCGAAATGTAGCACCTTGACTCGTGAACAAGCCTTACGTTTGGTGAATCATTCTACCAACTGTCCTAGTTTATATTTTAGCAAATGCTCAAGACTTATTTTAATATGTTTAGCATTAATAGAACTCTCTTAAACACTTATGAGACTTCATTGACCACTTAAACACTTATGTATGTGCATCATGATTAAACTCTTAGGTGTTTGAATGAATATCAAATTGATTTTAGTTCTTTGGCTAACTTGCCAAACCGAACGGTTATTATATACAGTTCTGTAACCGGATCAAAATGCATATTCTTCTGTTCTATTTTCCAAGTATTATAGTTTGCTTGATTTTCAAGTTATCTTAGCTTGATTTCTAAGCAACCCTGGTATTGGAAAAAACTATAAATATAGATGCTCTTTAAACTGGGAAAATCAATCCCTGACACTTTGTGTCCTAATTGATTCTAGAGACGTCCTCTATTGACTTAGGTTTCCTATGAGAAACATAATTAGGTCAACGACTAAAAGACTTTGGTTTGGGGATTCGTGAAGCCAGGTGTGTCCTGATCTTGCTTTTCTGTTATCCAGGTTCTCGTAATCTCTTTCATGCAAGATAGATAGTAATCACAAAGTTATAATCGTCTCAGACTTTGTAATTCCTCAAGATAGATATCAGAAAACCAGTCTTAATTGATATTTTGAAGATTGCTCTTGAGAGGTGGTAAAAAGATCCAGGCTTCTCATCTAAGTGAGTGTAAGTGTTCTGGTTTGCGAGGTTTGCTAGCTTTGTCTATTGCAAAAATATTTCCTCACCTTGATCTTTCATCTAAACGGAAATCAAATAGGCTTATCTGTGAGAGGCAAATTGGTATCAAAAGTCTTCACTTCGGCTGAAGTAACTCTTAGGATGTATAAATGACGTCGACTAAGGGAATCAAGTGCATAGAGCCTTTCGAGGTTCAAGAGACGTAAGGAGCGCGACTGTAACTGAATCACTTGGAGGATGGGCTCGGTCTCAATTACAATCCAGTCAGGCTAGTGTCTGTTGCGGCTTAAAATAGTATGGTGTTCAAATATGGACGAGATCCCGAGGTTTTTCTACTATTGCGGTTTCCTCGTTGACAAAATTCTTGTGTGTGTGATTTTTATTTTTTCCGCATCTTTTGATTGTTCAAAATACTGCATTAGTTCATACTCCATCTTTTGATTGTTCAAAATACTGCATTAGTTCATACTCCTATCAAAGACAGAAAAGTTGGGTGTATTTGGTATCCCATGTGTTTTCAAATATGATAGTAAAATCCTTATACCTGCTGAAATCCAACGCAACGTGCTCATTCCCTAGATATTTGGCTAATGAGAGTTGGGTAGAGATTTCATAATTCTAGCTGGAATTTGTTAGTATTGATTGGACTAGTCATAATCATAAGAAAACACTGTCTCAAAATATTTTAGTTGTATGCAATTTAGTGTTTTTATACGTGTCGATTATGATATATTATTAAAAAATTATCAGTCCTATAAACCACAATAACTCTCTAAAAATCAATTATTTTCGCTTTGTAATTCATGTTAACTCTCTCTAAACTACTCTCGTAAAAATCCCCTTACACATTTATAGATTTACATAGAATCTCCGGGAGCCACCGTAACCTTACCACCACCTTATTCATCTTTCTTATTTAGAAGTTGCCCTTATCGGGCAGTAGTCTTGCCATTAGAACACAACACAAGAATTAATAGGCACAGCGTACCTGATTCAGCACAGCGTCATTCTTCTGTTTTCTTCTTCCTCAACTCTCTCTCTCTCTCTCTCTCTCTTGGGTGTTTGATTAGTAATGGATCGAGTACAATTGATACTGATAGGATTACCACTATTCCTCTTCTGTTCAGATATTCTTAATCTCTTCTCACCACCACCTCCATCTAAACCAGTTCCTGCTAAACCCATTCATCACCAGCACCAACAACAACAATATCCTCCTATTCAGCAAACCCTAGATTTGCCTACTCAGGTTTCTTATCTTAATAAAACTCCTTGTTTTAACTGATTTCTATTTTTGAATTCCGATTTTTGTATTGAATATTTTCCTTGTTTTGAATGCAACAGACAATCGGTGGTGGGGCTGGTTATGGTAATACGATAACCATTAACTTCTGCTCCTCATGTTCTTACAGGTTTTGATTCTTCTTCTTTTGCATGTATAAATTTGATTAGATCTTTCTTTTTCTTTTTTATTTTGACTTTGTGATTTGGTCGAGTTTGGGTGGATTTTGGTTACCTGGCTATTTTGCTGATGAAAATTCATGTTTGTTAGAAGTAATTGAAATTCAGGTCTACTCATTAGAATGAAAAATAGGTTTACAGATGTCTTGAACATGACTTATGAGAACTAGTTTGTGAGGTTATGGTAGTTTAAGTGTATGTGGGTATCTGTTGTTACTTTATTGTCTAAAATTTAGAAGCTTAGTTGTTGGTGATATGACACGATGTTGATCTCGAAGTTAAGAGTATCCAAGAAGGTAGAGATTCTGTAATTCTGATTGGAATTTGTTAGCGTGATTCTTGGTGTTGATTGGACTTGTTGGAATCCAAAACTTGATAAAGGACTGGGTGATGGAGATGATGTTAGTCGAACTCATCATATGTGGTTGCAATTCGCAAATGATGACGGTCAAGAGATCTTTTATTGGTGGATCTTTACTCTTATTCTTGTTTGAATTTGGTTGAAGTGAAATAATATCTTTTAGTCGAACCGAGTACTTGATCAAATATAGTAGAGTTTTCTTCTTTTTTTGCTAGGAAAATTATTTTATTGAGATGTAGAATGAATTACATAGTTTGGTGAATAAAGGGAGGATAATTGTCCAACCATTCACCTGTTAATTGTACCTTCTACTATACTTAGCTGCTTTATCCGCGAAGTCATTGAAATCTCTGCTTAGATATTCAGTTTTTGCGAAAGAAGAAGTACCTAATAAAGCTAAACAATGACTATTGTTTTGTTGAGATAAGAAATTACATTCAGGGCATCACTTCTGAAGCGAACTCTGTTCAGTCCCCTGGAACCGACACATTTCACAGCCTCTAGCATAGCCAAACTTTCTGCCTGCTCAGAGTCACTGCTCACACCTGGGATTACTTTGCAACCTTTATAAGCCCCTGTCAAATCTGTAAGGACAATACCAATGCCAGGAGCCCCTGTCAAATCAGTAAGGACAATACCAGTCATTGGGAAGGATTAACTGTTTCTCATGAAACGCGTTTCTTTCCAGATGCACCATATAGTAGTAATTACTGAGCATTGTTGTTCACTATTAGGATTAGGATCCAACCATTTCCACTAATCCAATCCTTAATGGTGTGAATCTATAAGGACTTGAGGACCAAAAGAGACAGCAGGCCACACTGATTTGGCGAAATCACAATGTAAGAAGATATGCTCAGCAGTTTCAGGGAGGTTGGCATACAGCAAATGTATCCGTGTTAGGTCGGCACCTAGTTGGGAGAATGTTTCCATGCACTTCCAAATTAACAGATGGACTTTAGTCTTTAGGTATGACTGGGGCGTTCGAGAGAGATTTGTAGACATGGTTAAAAGGGAAAATCTGCTCGAGCATTTTTTATCTAGCAGCATCAGAAACCAAACATTTAAAGGTCTGACCGGCATTTGATCAATCTAGTTAATCTGGGCAAGTTTTTAATTTAACAAATGTTTTTGCACTTATTATCGACCATATAGTTTTGTGCATGACAACTAACCATGTAACATATTTTTCATTTAAAGACCACACTGATTTGGCTTGTGATGCTGCTAGATTAAAAATGCTCGAGCAAAGCGCGAGCAAAATATGAGTTGTTGGAATTAGGTAATTCTCCAGCAAGCAACTTATAGGCAGACTTGAAAAAGACCCACTTTTAGTGTATTTCCTGTTTCCAGTTTTTTGTGTCCTTATCTATGAAGTTGGCAACTGTGATGTTTGGATTAGAATATGAAATTCACAGAGGTTGGGAGGAATTGATAATCCAATTGTCAGAAAAAGCTTTAATGTGAGTGCCATTTCTATGTATTATCATATTTAATCCCATGCAGATGTTCTTGCATTCCCAGGTTGAATCTTTGACTTCCTTGTGATGGAAGAGGGTGACAAATTTGAAATACTTGCATTTCAAGATTCCATAAATCCTTTGGAGAGTGAATTAGGTTCCAGGCAGTTTTTACTAACACTGCAGCATTATACTTCTTCAGATTTCTGAAGCCTGGATCACCGTGCATTTTGTGAGTGCAAATTTTATCCCATTGTTCGAGATAAAGACCACTAGGAGAATTGGGGAAACTTTGTTGATAGATTTACTTGTATGAATGATAACTTGCCATTGTGCATACTTTATTTGATCTCATATTTCCATTTATTTCTTTCCGTTTTATTAACTTGCAATCTTTCAAAGTGTCATTGTATGTCTGTTGTTTATGTGCTCATGTTCTCTACTATCTAAAAATATAATACGGTTGATTTGGCAGGGGAAATGCAGTGACAATGGGGAAGATGCTTGAAGCTTCTTTCCCTGGGATCGACGTTATCCTTGAGAATTATCCAGCACCCCTTCCAAAACGTTTGCTTAGCAAAGTGGTGCCAGTATTTCAAGTAGGAGTTATGGGTATTGTTATGGCGGGTGAACAAATTTTCCCACGTCTAGGATTTGTGACACCGCCCGCCTTCTACTTTGCTATGCGCCAAAATAGATTTGGAACCATTGCAACTGCTTGGCTTCTCGGAAATGCTTTGCAATCCTTCTTGCAAAGTTCTGGAGCTTTTGAAGTTCTCATCAATGATGAGTTGGTAAGTGAACTATCTTGTTTGCTATCTGAGATTTTTCGATAAAACAACAGGATATGCTTGTTTGTTCGACTCCATTTTACACTGATTTGTTTTTATGACAACCCGGATAACTAGTACTTGTTCCTTTGGTTAGCATAATAGTCTTACTTGACTTGTATTTTTGATTTCTATACGAGTACTAGTCATGACTTTATCATACTATAATAATATTTTTGTGTCATGAAATGTGATATTGATTTTCCTTTCTCTCATTTGTTTGCTTTGGGTGTAGATTTTCTCAAAATTGAAGGAGAAGAGATTCCCAAGTGAATTTGAGTTGAAAGACATTGTTGGCAAAAAATTATCCAATTCAAGAATTGTCGATGGACGTGGAGCAGGAGTTCTGTGGAGCTGAGAAGTCTTAAAGAAGAGTTTTTGATGTAATAGGTATGCAGGAAAATGCTGAAAGAAAGAAAGAAAGTACTATATTGGTAGACTGATACTGATATATTATTACTCTTACCCATGTTGCAAATCATAGTTTCACAACTCGAATGACAATTATCTCTCTAATCAGATTACTTATTCAACTAACGCAAAACAAAAGTAGTTCCAGATACCCCCTATTTTCCTTTCCCGACGATTCGTAATTCCTTTGGAGTGGACTAGAGTCTGAGTTGGTCATGAGTCTTGCTTTTGAAGTGAAAGATTAGGTTTATTACCTTTGAGCATGTGCTTGTACTGCTGAAAGCTGATAAAGAGTTTTAGGTCCCTTTAATCAAAAGCCACACCCTGTATCAGTAAACCATATTGGTTATCCATCCTTTGGTCAATTTTTACTAGCGATCACATGCCAAGCTAATTTCTTAATGTTGTTCGAGTCAATTTTTACTAGCGATCAATTTTTACCTTTGAGCATGTGCTTGTACTGCTCGTTTGCTTGTTTGGTTCGATTTGGTTGTTTTAGTTGTTTTAGTTTATAGTTTGTTCCACAAAGAGTAGGGGAAATTCTTCTTCGGAACTGTTTTCGATTTGACTTTAATGGTTTTGTTTATCTAATTTCATGTTCAATGGAATTTGAAGTTTCTTCACACTACTATGATACTATATATGATGAATTTGGGATGTTTCAAACAAATTCATAATTGTTCTTCTTGATTTTGATTCTAAGGTTCATGAAATAAGTTAGACATCTCTTATAATCTGATGCTTAACTATATTTCTTATAATAAAATTATCCATTAATACACTGATTTTATTGAAATCGATCTCTACTTCCTCTTGAAACTCAATTTAAAGTAATTCAGGGATTTCTGAAATAATTTTATGTCATGTTTTCGGGCTAACTTCTCACCTAGTTCATGTAACCATTATTGTTGGTTGTAATTTTTATGTAAAAGAGGGACATCAATATATACTTTCGAATGAGCCAACACTCAAGAATTTTGGAAAATTATAAAGATTGTATGGTTTTTAAGTTTGAATTCTTAAAATTGTAGGTTTCTATAACCGTTTTTCTATTTGACATTTCCAGAAAAATTTGACCTTGTTTCTGAATTTATTATTTTTGTTTATAAGTGTAATACTTGTCGTCTCTTATTTTAAGTGATCTAAGAACCAATGCATTTCAATAAAAAATGAAGCATGTGTAATTTTTGAAGCGAAGATTGCTAAATCTGTAGGTTTCTCTGGAGTGTTTTACTGTCTGACTTACCAGCGGGATTTCGACTTGGTTTATGAATTTATTATTTTTTCCCATCAATTTTATGTGAGATTATTTTCTCTTCTTTGAAACAATCCAAGATCTAATGAACTCAGATAAGTAATGAAGCCTGTTGTGAACTTTGAGGTGTGGAATATCATATTTGTACGTTTTTTGAAGCAAGTACACAGTGAACTGACATGTTTTACTAGAGTGATTTAGACATTTTGATTTCGACTTGGTTTATGAATTTATTATTTTTTCCCATCAATTTTATGTGAGATTATTTTCTCTTCTTTAAAACAATCCAAGAACTAATGAACTCAGATAAATAATGAAGCTTGTTGTAAACTTTGAGGTGTGGAATATCATAATTGTACGTTTTTTGAAGCAAGTACACAGTGAACTGACATGTTTTACTAGAGTGATTTAGACATTTTCTCAAATTTATTGTTCTAGTTCATAATTTTCATATATTCTTAACCTTTCTTATTTAAAATGAGCTAAAAACCAATCTTTTTCATTGTGTAATGAATCCTACATAAATTTTTGAACACAGGCTGTCCAAACTGAAGTTTTTGAAAATTATGCTCATGTTTTACGATATATTTCCCTTGTTCTTTAAGTTATATCATTCCTTATTTTTCCTAAGGTTTGTTGTATGAAAGGCGATCTTTTCATGTTTATAAAATATCAAAGTTTGTTGAGTTCTGATTTGAAACGAAGCCCATTGTAAGTTTTGAACACTAGTGATTTAAAACGAACTTTCTATGCAAACTCTTTGATTTTAATGAACTTAAGGGTTCTGAGTTTATACCCAATACTTCAGAAACTTGGTTGAACGTGGGTGCTGATGGTGGTTTTTAGTTCAGAGTTAAAATTGTAAAACGTCACATTTAATGTACCGTCACTCTGCAAAGAAACGGAGCCATGTAAAGTGATGAGTGTTCAACCTCTCCATTGGCGTATTTATTGAGCAACTCAATATGTTCACGTGAAATTTATCCAGACTGGTGCATGTAGCAACAATCCCAGACTAAGCAATTGATCCGCCATGGATTAGTAGGTGCAAAGTCCTACCCAAAATCAGAAAGCAAAGAATAAAGGAGCCGCGGAGTAGGAGCAACCATGCAAGGAAGCGTGGCCATGCCATAGGCCAGTCGGCGACACTTGGCCACGACCCATGCTACCCAACCGGACCTTACTACTTTGTCGACCAATCAGGTCGCTTTAAACCTGTCACTCTCCCATGAGTTGTGGCTGGGCCCATACTTGCCGGCCCTATTCCCCATCGACCAATCAGGTCGCATTAAACCTGCCACGCGCACCAAAAGGGTAGAGACGCCAATGCTTGGTCGGCTCCCTACTTTCATTGACCAATCGGGTTGCTCTAAACCTGCCACAGCCTTAAAAGAGGTGGAAATTGTGTCAAGAGGTTGTTATACTAAGTTGGCTTCCCAAAACCATGCCAACACGCTAACGTCATTCCAAACATGCCAAACACGCATGCCAGACGCATATGCCAAACAGGCATTCCAAGTGCACATGCCAAACACGCCACTTACCGTGATAGCATGCCAAAACTTTCCAACCCACTCTCCGTGCGTGACTAGCTTCATAACAGACTTCAAGTTGGCTAGCATGAACCCTAGGCGCGGCCATGCTCTAGTGGCGGTGGATGAAACCCTAATTTCTAATTGTGGCCCAAAACTATGCCACTTTGGCCCGCAACGTGCCGCAAGCTGTGCGGACTTAGGAAACCCTAAAAAAGGCGCCATGCCATGGCCACTCGTGGAAAAATTTGTTCCTGTGGACGTTTCTACATGGTTTCCTTCCTATGACTCCTCCGGCATAACTCTGGCATCGTTTGTATAAAGTTTCATGCCGCGGCCACCTACCGCATGCTACATGCCATATATGCTAATTAGGGTTTCGACAAGCCACACCCTAATTTAGGCAATGTTTCCACGCCACCCCAGCCAAACAATGTTCCACAGAACATGGGGATCAATGTGGCCATTAAAACTAATGTTTCCACAACATGTTTGAGTCTAACACCAACGTGCCAAAATTTCAGTGGCCAAAGCTACGCCAGGCGCCACTTACAACATCGTGGAGATGGCATGCACAAACTATGCCAGCCACTCCGCCACGCCACTGTTATGCACGAGGTATGCCAGTCATGCCGCAATGCCACTGGCGTGCGCTAAAGGCGCCACTGTACCATTATCAGGCGCCAACAAAGGGTAGTCATAATCAACGACTACCCTTCCCTATGAGATGCAATCTCAGCCATCCAAGTTTTCCATCAAACTGAAAGACTTGTGGAAACTTTTAGGCGACCAGCCGCCTAAATCCAGTGTCCATAGCTACGCCAGGCGCCACTTACACCATTATACCACTGGCATGCACGAACTATGCCAGCCATGCCGCAATGCCACTGGCGTGCACTAAATGCACCACCGTACCATTAGCAGGCGCCAACAGAAGGTAGCCATAATCAACGGCTACCCTTCCTTGCAATCCCAGCCATCTAAGTTTTCCACCGAACTGGAAGACTTGTGGAAACTTTTAGGCGACCAGCCGCCTAAATCTAGTGGCCACGGCTATGTTAGGCGCCACTTGCACCACCGTTCCACTGGCATGCACGAGCCACGCCAGCCATGCCGGATCGCCACTGGCGTACACCAAAACGCCACTGCGCCATTATCAGGCGCCAACACAAGGTAGTCATAATCAACGGATACCCTTCCTTATGAGATGCGGTCTCAACCGCTGAAGTTCTCCATCGAACTGACATACTTGTGACAAGTTTTAGGCGACTAGCCAAGATGAGCCTAATAGCATCACATGCTATTTTCCTACGACAAGACTTTTGATTTTAACTTTCCACACGTAGAAAAGTGTTACACGTTTTCCACGAAAACACTCGAGACATCAAACATGTCACAAACTGGGGGATACTCATCAGGGTATTGGTTTGGCGGTTTACAGCGTTCGGTGTGCAATACGCCTGTTACAAGAAAGTGTCATAAAGCGGGGCAGTTAGTAATGGTAAGAGGTAATGTTGTAAACGGATCCTTCATTATGGAAGCATAATTCCTGAAGTTACACGTTAGTCCACTCTTCCACCACTCAATCGTTTCCACTTTCTACGAGACCAGGGTACGTTTTATTACGACTTGTATAAATAGGTTTCACCTATTTCCACTAGACGACGAGTTTCGGTCGGAGAACAACATAGTTTCCAGAAATCACCTGGTAGCTTGCTATTCTGCTAGCCAGTTCTACTTTCTGACACAAGTCATAAACAACCACACCTTCAGGATCAATAATTCAGGTCTCAACACTTTCTTCGCTTCTCTCCGTAAGACCAACCCTTCTCCTTCAGTTTGTGACCAAAGAAAGTCTGGAACGGCCATTTCTTGATTTAGGCTAGGATTGTACAAATTGATCTCTCGAATCAAAACTACTCCCGTGCAGTACATTGTTTAGGGTTTAGACTCGTTTCTCATCCACATACACGAATTTACCAAAATCAGCAAAAACCGTTTTCACCCAAATAGAGGGGAAATGCTAAGGTAAGTGCATTTCATGGTTTGGAAATCGATATTTGTGATGGTTTGTTCGATAATCTTATTTAACGATATTTACTAATTATTTATTTTTTTTAAGATAAAAAGGAAATATTAAAAAAATGATATTTACAGGCTATGTACAAGAGACGTGAAGCCAGGGGATTCTAAACCATCAAAAACTAACAAACAAACCTAACTCATATCCAAAATATCTTCCCACTGAAATAAAATCTGGTTCATTGAATAACCTCTAAAAATATCCGTACTTGAGATCCAAAGGAGAATGTCCAACTTCATAACACGTATCAGCTCCTCTTTTGTCTTAGGTATTCCCCCATGTACTCTTCTATTCTTTTCTAACCACAATTCCTAGCATATAACAAAAGGAATTAGATGCCAAATTATCTTTTCTTTCTTTGACAATCTATGCATACTCCATCTTCGTAAAGAACTTTTTAAGCTGTTATGAACCACCCACTTCACATGTAGAGAGTTAAGAAATAAACGCGACGGAATTATTTAGCATTGTGTTGAGCATCCTCTTGGTTATGAACCCCATTAATGCCATCATGATCAATAAAATGACCTAAGGTAATGCCATCACGATCAAGAAATCGGATGATGTCCTCTATAGCAGGAAATACCCAGCATCGGGGTACTTGCCTATGGACGGGGCAAGAATCACTCGACCGAGGTATTAACCTCTCAAACAAAAACAACAAAGTGATTTGCAAAATATGCTCGCTAAACCAAAATAGGGGAGTGTATCCCAAAAGCGGGACACTATAACAAAAAATGAAAGCAGTAGGCCAGAAGGAAGGATCTTATGTGTAAAAATCCAATGTTGTAAGTGATGCCTTATCTAAACTAAGGAACTGATCACTCATTGGCTTTGACATCCATGATTGGACCAACACTACATACGATTACCCCTTAGATCCATGAGCCGCTAGAGCGCGGACGAAACATTGTCATAAAACAGAAAAGACTATTCTTTATAACATCAAAGAAGTCAAACTTACATAGCAACATAAAATCAGCCTTCGGACAGGGATACTCGCACCCGCGCCTCGCCGGGGGCAGCCAATCCCACACCAACCAATTTCTCGTCCGAAATAAAAAGCCGTCAACTGGGGCACGAACGACCCCTTCTTCGTGCAGATATCTCGGACAAGAGCAAATCACCGGAGTACCCTACCAAACCAATTCACCATCCCTTCACTTACAGCCTCCGGTGCTACGGCATAAAACAAAGGCAAGATATATATATACGTCCGAATACAAAAGAAGTATTTTATACCCCAACACCTTCAACAGCAAATGTTTCTAAGCCAAAACGCGTAAACACACGCACAACATAAAGTATTCCCAAGACCAATCGCAAGAACAAACACAATACACTAAGTGTTTCCAAGCTTTCCGGTAAAAGGAAAACACAGTGGTAAATACGAGGTCTCATAAGAGGAAGTTCGGTAACTTGACAAAAAGAAGAGGCTAAAGACGATATGCGAAAAGACAGGTCTTTCTGAGAAGACATTGAAGATGATCTAGAATCAGTAGCAAGAAAAACCGAAGTAACACATAAATGAGAGGATATACTGTCATGATAAAGAAAACATGAACAAGCACCTTGCCACCACGAGGGACGGGGAGGAAAAGGTCTAACATACATGAGAGCCTTCTATAAAAAAGATATGAAGGAAATAAAGGAGGAAAATGAAGCTCATACCCTCATCACAAAAGGACCCTTCTTAAATAGAGGTGGAAATACTTGAAAAACTAACTGGTCTCTTTGAACCCAAGAAGGTCAAAGGCATGGCAAGCTAGACGATAAGAATACTGGAGGAAACGTACAAAAGGAAAGATATCCTTCCCCCTATAAAGCCTAAGGAGGCTTAAAACTGGCCGACAAATGTACACGTGGTGAAAAAGGCGGGACAGTAACATAGTTTTCTTCCTATCATGCCCTCGGCAAGTTGCAAAGAAAAGGAGCAAAATGTGTGGGTAAAATACCCGATGGCCAAGTGTCAAAATCTCAAGGGATGAATACATGATAAGATGATGATATAGGAGCATCGAATCATCCTATAAAAAGGAGAGTTTGTCTCAGTCGAGGCACCTGTTACAGTGTCACATGAATGACGCGTGTAAGGAGCAGTCTAATCCTCCCAGACGATCAAGTCTAAAAAGGAAGACCGTATTTAATGAAGGATAAGGACGAGACATGGGAAATCTACATCGTGAAAGAAGACTCGGACGATCTATACTACTACCCAGAGGTGATAGAGCACAAGGTTCTCCTTAGAAGAGAAGCGCGATACGAAAAGGATCGATAAAACTCAGAGGAAGAACCAGACAATCCATCATGAGGATAATATAGAACCATTTTGAAGCAGCAAGGCCGATGAATGACATCTCACCAAGATCGAACGATCAAGTCACCACGAGTTTATTTCGCCTATAAATACTAGTCCATGTAGAAGGAGATGAACAAATTATGTAAGATTAGATGGTCTTTCTACAGAGAATTCCTGTGAGAGATCTAAACAGAGAGAAAGTAAGAAATCTATAAGAGATTTCCAACTTTTTCAAGGGTAAGACCTTACAATCAATAAGGACACATCTTCATTCCCGTGGACGTAGGTATTCATGGCCGAACTACGTTATATTCTTGTGTCAATCTTTACATTTCATACTCTTTACATCTTGTTCATCTTGAATATTGTATGTTTTAGTAGTTTTTAGTCTTTAATTTCACTTCCGTGTAGTCATCAGATAATATGCAACTACAGACTTAGGTGGTGTTCAAGCTTTTTCTTCGGTTCCTAGATCATCCACCATGTCGTCTATTTGTCGTGGTGAAGGTTCAACACTTGTACCCCATGCTCGTTCTCAAACGATTGATGGATTTGTTGCTGAGTCTGAGAAGGGTAAGCTGCATAAGAGCTTGAACATTGGAAGTTCTGACGATGCTATTCTTGAAGCCATTCTGCGGATTCAAGGGGTCCCTTTTCTGCTGAGGTTGATCGTCATCACCTGACTGGTTCTTTGGAGGTATCTTCGCAGCTGGATGTTCTGTCTGCTCAGTATCTTGTTCCTAAGGATCTTTTCTTCGACCCAGACTGCCTTCGTTCTAGCCAGAGCTTCGATGAAAGCCGCAGGGGTAGCATCCAAGATATGGAGGCTTTCATGAACACCTAAGCTGATTCCCTTCCTCGTATTTTGATGTTCTCAGTAAGTGATTCTTACCTTACTGTTCCAAGCTTTGTTTTTAACCTTCGTCGGTTCTTATGTTCCTTTGTTTTGCAACTTTGCAAACAAATAGATGTTGTCTGCACCTTATTCAAGTTCTATAGGGCTAAGTGTACTCATTTGAGTGCTCTTATGGAGCGTGCTCTTCAATAGTATGCCCTCGTTAGCACACATCAACCTTCGTCCAGAGATGCTGCTTCTGCTGTTAAGGTATCTTCGTTGGAGGATGACATGAAAAAGACTCAGAGATCCCTGGAGGCTTGTTTGTTGTCTCTCGAGAGAGCTGAAAATTCTGCTAATTAAAGTTGCTGAGAATTGGCGTAAAGATGTTGATTCTGTCCTGGATGATGAGTCCTCCAAAGCTATAGGTTCATTTTCTTTTTCCTTTAACTTTGTTTTCATTATTGCTTGGTTTCATAGTCCTGAGACATCCTACGCCTACCAGCTGGCAGCTCTTGAAAAAGCGGGGGTATAACACCACCACCCAATATTTCGCTTAGCAATCTGTATGGACTAACTCTAATATACTTTGCTAGAGAATCAACTATACAGTCATGCTCGATCCAGACTAAAGTATATTGAGGATTTGATATATCTCTCTTGTTTTGATTTACTCGAGCTAATAAAAATCAGCGAGTCTTTAACCAAACACAAGGAATAACTTGGATGGTACCAAAGACCAATATCCAAGGATCAATCAATGAAAATCAACAATCGAAGGTTAGATTATTCGTATTGATGATCTAAACGCACAACCTGTATTATTTCAATTATAAAGATAAAAAAATATAATGCGGAAATTGAAATAACACAAACACCAAAAGTTTTGTTAATGAGGAAATCGCAAATGCAGAAAACCCCGGGACCTAGTCCAGATTCAACACACACTGTATTAAGCCGCTATAGACACTAGCCTACTACAAACTAACTTCAGACTGGACTATAGTTGAACCCCAATCAATCTCCCACTAATTCAAAGTATAGTTATGCTCCTACGCCTATGATCCCAGCAGAATACTGAGTACTTGATTCCCTTAGCTGATCTCACCCACAACTAAGAGTTGCTATGATACAAAATCGCAGGCTTTAACAATAAACAAATCTGTCTCACACAGACAAGTCTATCAAAGGATCAATTTGTCTCCCACGGATAAACCCTAAAGGTTTTATTCCGTCTTTTGATAATAATCAAGTTAAACAAGAACCAATTGATATTATATTCCCGAAGAACAGCCTAGATTAATCAATCACCTCACAACAATCTTAATCATATGGTAGCGAAACAAGATGTTGAGGAATCACAAACGATGAGACGAAGCATTTGTGATTACTTTTTATATCTTACCTATTGGTGATAATCAAATCTCAAGCCAATGGATATGATTGTACTCGTACGATAGAAGATGCAAGATCATATCACACAACTACGATAAAAGTAGTATCGGTCTGACTTCACAATCCCAATGAAGTCTTTAAGTCGTTTAACCCGGTTTGATAAAAGAAAACCAGAGGTTTAAAGGAGAATCGACTCTAGTATGCAAACTAGTATCACACATAAGGTGTGGGGATTCGTTTTGCACAATAATAGACTTCTTCTATATATAGTCTTTCAAATCAGGGTTTTGCCTTAGTAACAAAGCAATCAATATCCACCGTTAGACGAAAACCTGATTTAGATTCAAGCTAATATTTCTCAACCGTTAGATCGAAAACTTAGCTTGTTATACACTCTTGGACTGCACGCTTCTAGGTTTGTTAACCGTACCCAAACGTGTGCATTGTTGGTTTAAACATAGTCAACCAAAAGGTTAGCCATATGAGTATTTCATATCAACCACCAGTTTGTGACATATGTTGATGTCTCGAGTGTTTTCGTGGAAAACATGTAACATGGTGTTGTTGTTAGGCAAGTTGAGCTTGGGAGACTCGCCGGCTCGGTGGTGACCTTCGATGGTCGAGATTTTGCATCTTGAGAGAAAGGGTAGCCGTTGATTATTGCAACCCTTCGTTTGGTATCCAGTGGCATGAAAGCATATCCGACATGGTTTTAATATGGCATAGTTTAGGCGCGGCCAAAATCTAGGGTTTTGGCATTGTTTGGGCGTGACCAAAACAAGGGCTTGGCGTCGGGCCAAAGGTTGTCATGCTTTAGATGGTAATCTTGGACGGCTAAGATCTGCATATTAGATGGAAAAGTGACCGTTGATTGTTGCATGCCTTCGTTTTGGCAGCCGTAAAGGGAAGGCCGGCATGGCATGGTTTAGGCGCGGCAAGGTGGCTGGCACAACATTCCATTGACACATGTGGCATGGTCGGCATGCCTTGGCGGTTTAGGCGTGGCCAAAACTAGGGTTTTGGCGTTGGGCCAAAGGTTACCATGCGTTGGTTGGCGACCTTGGATGGCTAAGATTTGCTTCTTAGATGGAAAGATGGTCGTTGATTGTTGCATGCCTTCGTTTTGGCAGCCGTAAAGGGAAAACCAGCATTACATGGTTCAGGCGCGGCAAGGTGGCTGGCACGGCATACCATTGGCACATGTGGCATGGTCGGCATGCCTTGGCGCGGTTTAGGCGTGGCTAAAACTAAGGTTTTGGCGTTGGGCCAAAGGTTACCATGCATTGGTTGGCGACCTTGGACGGCTAAGATTTTCTTCTTAGATGGAAAGATGGCCGTTCATTGTTGCAGGCCTTCGTTTTGGCATCCAGCGTCGAGCATGGCTTTGGCATGTGTTAGGCGCGGCCAAAATTAGGGTTTAGTACAAGCCGTGATGTTTGGCTTGGGACGCAAGTTGCTATATGTTTGGTGGAAAACTTGGACGTCTGAGATCTACATCTCAGATGTAAGGGCAGTCTTTGATTATTGCAACCCTTCGTTTTGGCAGTAAGCGTCGTGCATGGCTTTGGCATGTGTTAGGCGCGGCCAAAAATAGATGTTTGGCTTTGGGACGCAAGTTGCCATATATTTGGTGGCGAACTTAGACGGCTGATATCTGCATATCAGGAGAAAGGGTAGCCGTTGATCATGGCTACCTTCTGTTTGTAGCCTGGCAACTTTTTCTAAATTAGGGTTTGGCATGCTGAAACCCTAATTAGCGCTCTTTACTAGAATCTCCGTAGAATTCTCGTACGGACTTGGATTTTGATGGTCCACCCCTCCACTTGACGGGAAAAAAATTCCATATCTCTCATCGCGAAAATATTTAGGTTTAGAGCTCGTTCGAGAGGAGAAAACATCCCGATAGTAAGACTCAGGAAGAATTCAGGAGGGATGTTGCGGGCCTGAGGTGGCATATCCGCGTGGTAGGCTTATATAGATGTGTAAATAAGATGAATAAATGGATGCCTACAGTGATACCGCAAGTGCACGGTGTTGTTGCAGTGAGTGCACAAGTACGGGTCGAATCCACAGGGACTTGGGGTGTTATGAAGTTTTCCTAACTGAGCTAGATCTCTAAGTGTAGCAGTGGCAGTGAGCTAATGAAACAAAGGAAATAAGCCTAAGGCAGTGAAGTGACAGCAAAGAAGTAAATGGAATCAAATAAAAACAAGAAACAGTAAAGGAAAGAGGGATTTTGGGTGAAGACTAGGGATTAGATTCCACCATTTCACCTAGACAAAGTTAATCTCAGTTCAATACTGCTCTTGTCCCTTTTAAAGTTATCAATGAGCTTCTTGGCTCAACTGACTAACTAGATGGCAGTGGAGGTTCTATGCCTGCTGCTCATCAAAGGGTTGGGTTAGAAAGGAAGCTAAAGGCACTAAGATAATTCTAATCCTAGTAGTAGTTGGGGCTCTCACACTGCAACTACCCACAGAGAAGCCACTTAGGTGTTTTAACAACCTAAAGGATGTTCTAATCACAACTAAAGTGCTTTGATTAAGACTATCCTAAACATTTCAGCACAACAAGCACAATATCTAGCTTGGATTAAATTAGCAGAAGCATCATGATTTCATCTCCCCCTTAGCAAATAAACTAGAACATGATGAATTTGATGAAACAACTGAGATTAAAATGAACAGATATTGAAAACAAAATTAACAGTTGAGGTCCTGGCTATTCTAGGCCTCTTGGTGGTGCTCTGGCTAATCTAGGCATAATTCTGCACACACCCACATCAAGCTACTTATAGTTACAATTTATCTCAAGGAAATCCCTAATTTCAGAATTAGGGTTTTGGAAATTTAGGTCAAAACAATCTCACCATACTTCTCTGAATTGTTGTCCCCTCTGCATATTGACGCCAACCCATGCTCTGAATTTGTCTCCTCTGTCGAACCCATCTCTCTTCTGCTATTGTCTGCTCGATCAACTCCTCGATTTGGGTCTCCTCTTCAACTGTGATGAAACCCTAGTTTCATCTCTCTCTTGATTGTAGCACCTAGGGTGTGTGGGTGCTAAGAACGAGAAATAGAGGCAACTAGGGAATGGGTTTATGGAGTTTTTGGTGATGGACAGGGTATGGAGATGGTGGCGCAGAGGGTGAGGGGTGAAGAGATGGAGTTGCAGAGCTCTGGTCGGGGAGAAAATAGTTTTGGGAGAAATGGAGAGTTTGGCTCGACTGGTGTAGAAGATATTTGATGATTCGGTGTTGAGCGGTACATCGGAGTCTGATGCACAGCGAACGAACGACGCTGGATGATCAGTTTTGGATGTAATTGAACGACACGATGGGATGAAGCTTGAAGCGACCGTTGGATGATGAGATGCAACGAAACTGACGGCTCAAGATGGGGTTAGGTACTATGGTGTTTGACAGGAGCTTTGGATTTTGATGCACAATGATGAGGTGGCCGTTGGATGATGAGATGGATCCAATCTGACGGCTCTCATGGAAATGGGTATGGATAATGGAAATGGATTTGGGTAAGGGTTTTGGGCCTTGGGTATGCCAAGCCCATATCTTCTTTAAGAACAATTCTTCCTCTTCAAGCCCACTTCTAATTGATCCGGCTCTTGCAAACATCATTCTTCGCTTCCTCCTAGCGGGAGTCTTTGCCGTTCCTTTGCTCTTTTCGCTCCGTGATATAACCAGGCTTTATTTAGCACCTAAAAATGCAAAATTAATTAAGAAAAGTATTTATTCTTGAAAAAAACGAAAACACAGAATATGGGATAAAATATAGAATTAATGCACAAAAGATGAGTTAAATGCCAAGAGAAATATATAGAAATATGCACTTTTTAGCACTCATCAAATACCCCCAAACCTGAATTTTACTTGTCCTCAAGTAAAACAAAACTAAGGAAATCCTACCTATACCACTGTCGCTGGTCTCTCGATTGCATTTAGCGAATGCAATAAGCCTTTTAAACCACTAAGTGTCCCTAGTGGACGAGTGAAGTCTCGTGAAGGCTTGCTTAGAACGTACCTACAAAGTTCTAGGACAAAATATAAGCTCATATTCCATCAAATGTGACATGTGCAAGACAGTTTAAGCTCACAGCAAAATGGAGATGTCAATCTAGCTATCTAAGGCACAATCCTAGCACTGATAACAAATAAAGACATGTGATAAGAGTGTAAAGTGTATCTACACATGCGTAAAGAAAGATCGGATGTTATGACTACTAATCATCAAGAGATAGTTTCTCAGGCTAAGAAACGAGGTCGAAATCTAGCTAGCTGTCCGGACTTTACGAGAATTGTGAATGAGTTGAAGGTATTTCACAATTACTCGCGTTGTACATCAATGGCATACACCCTTCCTTGCTTATTACAATAAAACACAAAAGATGACTCTTTACATGACTCTTATTTACATTGATTACTCTCTTTTATTTTTGGAACAAGAGAGAATGGAATTGATAAATACTTGATTGATTTTTTCATTTTTTTTTTTTTGACTTTTTTAACAAGCAATACTTTTGATACATATACAAAAGGAAACAAAAAAAATTACATGACTCTTAGCAAGAGGTAGCCCTTTTTGATGCACCCAGTTAAATTCGATGGTTGTTTTCTTAATGTAACCTCCACCTTCTATCCCAACCAACCAAAGAACAAGCTAGTCAAGTTTCGTTCAGTATTCTAAAGTGATTGGCAACTAAAACTTCCGATAGAACACCTCAAGGATGAGGCTATACATGTATTGGTAGATCGTGCGCGTGCAAATTTCTTATCACTATGTGAATTGTGCTAGAATCAGGGTGCCTAAATATCTAGACTAAGACTCCTAAAAATTACATATTTGCACAAGAGTCAACATTTCAAGGTAAATGAGCTCCATTTTTATGTTTTTTTTATCATTTTTTAATTTTTTAAATTTTTTTTTTTTTGGAATTTTTAATTTTTTTTCAAAAAGAAGGAGTTCTTGTTTTCAATTATGGCATATTATCAAAGTATCTACTTTTCACCCCCAAACCTAAACTAAACATTGTCCTCAATGTTTCAAAATATGAACAAAATTATAATACAACATATGAAGAGGATCATGTTGAGTAGAGAAAAAGGAAAGAGAATACCCGATTTCGGCGAAAGCAAGATTAGAACTCCGTTATTCAAGGAAAGAATCCAACATATGTCAGCCGAGATCATATTGGATTAGCAAAATATATACAAAAGGAACAAAAGGGTTTTAATAAATTTTATCTACTGGATTATATACAAAAAATTCACCATACACCAACAATCTAAAGAGTTGAGGATCAGCCCAAAAGACGAAGGGTAGAGGTTTCAACAGCTTCACACAAATATAACAGGAAAGAAACGCAAGTGAAACTGTGAAACAAAATGAGTTACCCCCAAACCTGGATTTTTCAACGGATAAAATTTTGGAAACAAAATCTCGCAGTTTTGGGGGTTCATCATGTACAAGGTCTAACTCAAAGTGAATTGTGCTAGGGACGGGCAAACATGTTAATTCCAACTGTGGTTCCTCAAATGTATTATACTTAGAAGCAAAATAGTCCAAGAGGACATGGGAAGCACACAATTCCAAACCTAGATTAGGGACTCTCAGAAAAGTCGGTTTGACAATATCGGTACAAACCAAATCTAGGTTGGGTGGAAGGCCATTAGATTGTGACTCAGGAAAGAAAGTGACATCTAAGTGTCTCACATGCATGAGATCAAGATTATCAATATTATCAGTCACATCAGAATTATCTAAGTCACACTCAAGATGTGTAGCATGCTCATCATCACAAAAAATTTGCACAAGTCCTAATTCAGAATCATGATTATCCGATATATTCAAATTATCATCAAAAAAAGCAATATATTGTGGCTTAAGTATGGAATCAGACACATCAACTATGTTTTCATGCATAGGATCATTAGTGTCAACAAAAGATTTACCTAAGTCATGCTCTTCACAGGATAATTGCACAATATCTAAATCAGTATCAACATCACATGCATATGGAATACTAGAAGAAATATCATTCATGAAAGTCGGGGCAGAAAAGCCTAATGTATTTGAAACCAAAGGTTCCACAACATTTTCAGCATAGACATGTTCTTCTAACATAACAGTATCATCATCATCATCATCATAGTAATATGCATACTTGTCCCTATTAGCAGTTGTGGTGTCATTAGTCAACTCATGTTCCTCTAGATTAGGTTCATATTCAATATCATACACAAGGGAAGGACTAAACATGCTATTTTCAAAGTTCAGTTCATTATCACCTATATCATGTGACAGTGTCTCAGTTTCCCTAATAGATTCCCATTGACGGGTTTTGTCCGCAATCTCAGTTAAAAATTTCCATGCATCATCCACAGTTTTATCAAGAAATTCACCATTACACATACACTCAACCATGGCTCGAGATTTAAAGTCTAGTCCCTCATAGAGGATGACGACAAGTCTCCACTTCTCAAATCCATGGTGTGGACATTCGCTCAACAAATCATTAAAACGTTCAAAATAGTCAAAAACAGTTTCCTCATCCAATTGGACAAAACAATTGATACTTTGACGAATAACGATGGTCCTATGATGTGGAAAGAATTTTTTGAAAAATAGATCTGTGAGTTGGTCCCAAGTGTTGATTGATTGTGGTATCAAACCGTAAAACCATGTTTTGGCCCTTTCCTTTAGAGAAAATGTAAACAAACGCAATTTCAGAGAGTCTTCGGACATATGATCAGGTTGCATAGTCCGACAAATTTGTTCTTACATGAGTATAGGGGTTCTCAGAATCGAACCCTCGAAATAAAGGAAGTATTTGTATCATGCTTGCATTTATTTTAAAAGGGTTATTGGTTTGAGGTAAGACAATACATGATAATGGAATTGTTATTGTGGGATACATGTATTCATGGAGAGCACGAGGTTGGCCCATATTGAAAAGACACAAAGCCCACTATTTGGTTTTAATGGGTTTGAATTTTTGGGAAAAATTTGGTTTTGATGGGAAACATTTGGTTTTTATGGGTTTAAAAATTTGGTTCTTATTGGGATAAGAAAACACTTTGGTTTATTGGGTTTTGAAAACTTTGGTTTTTTATGGGATTAAAAATTTGGATTTTGAAATTAGGAGCAATTTTTTTTTGTGTGTTGGGTTTTGAAGCCCAAATTTTAATTTAAAAGAAACTACAAGCCTAACAAACAACTAAATTACAAGCCCAAATAAAGAAAGAAATAAAAATAAAACTAATTATTACAAACCCACAAAAAAATAAAAAAAAATAAAACTAAAATTATTACAATCCCAAATAAAAAAAATAAAAAAAATAAAAATAAAAGAAATAAAATTAAAATAATTATTACATGCCCAAAAAGATAATTACAATTACAAGCCCAAAAGAGAATAACAATACAAACCAAAAAAATAACAAGCCCAAAAAATTTGGGTTTGGGTTTAGGCTTACCTTTTTAAGCACAACCCAGCTGTTCAGTTTGGTTGCAAAAGCCTAGTTGGGCTTTGGATCATAGCAACAGCAGCTCCAGCAGGAGGTAGCATCAGGAGAAGCAGCTCAGCAGCACCACAAGTTTAGCAGCACCACAAGCAGTATCTGAACAGGGGCAATGTTGCAGGCTTGGCAGCAGCAGCTCTACAGGTTCAGCACAGAAGCAAGCTGCACAGGCCAGCAGCACAGGGAAGAGGAAGAAAGTAGCAGAAAGTGGCAGGCCAAGCTGAAACTCAATCAGCAGCAACAGCAAGGGCTCAGCCAAGCAAAACAGAGTCACAACAGCACAGCAACAGGAGCACCTGGAAAGCTCAACAGAAGCTGTCAAGAACAGCAAGAACAACAAGGGAAAATGATGCAAAGATGAAAAATTATGCAAAGATGAAAATGCAAGTTATGATGAGATAAATGCTTACACTAAATGATTATACTAAATGCAAGATATGCAAGTGAATAGCAGCAAAAGAAAGCAAGGAAAAACAGCAACCACACAATGCCAAGTCCCCGCCAACGGCGCCAAAAACTTGGTAGGCTTATATAGATGTGTAAATAAGATGAATAAATGGATGCCTACAGTGATACCGCAAGTGCACGGTGTTGTTGCAGTGAGGGCACAAGTACGGGTCGAATCCACAGGGACTTGGGGTGTTATGAAGTTTTCCTAGCTAAGCTAGATCTCTAAGTGTAGCAGTGGCAGTGAGCTAATGAAACAAAGGCAATAAGCCTAAGGCAGTGAAGTGACAGCAAAGAAGTAAAGGGAATCAAATAAAAACAAGAAACATTAAAGGAAAGAGGGATTTTGGGTGAAGACTAGGGATTAGATTCCACCATTTCACCTAGACAAAGTTAATCTCAGTTCAATACTGCTCTTGTCCCTTTTAAAGTTATCAATGAGCTTCTTGGCTCAACTGACTAACTAGATGGCAGTGGAGGTTCTATGCCTGCTGCTCATCAAAGGGTTGGGTTAGAAAGGAAGCTAAATGCACTAAGATAATTCTAATCCTAGTAGTAGTTGGGGCTCTCACACTGCAACTACCCACAGAGAAGCCACTTAGGTGTTTTAACAACCTAAAGGATGTTCTAATCACAACTAAAGTGCTTTGATTAAGACTATCCTAAACATTTCAGCACAACAAGCACAATATCTAGCTTGGATTAAATTAGAAGAAGCATCATGATTTCATCTCCCCCTTAGCAAATAAACTAGAACATGATGAATTTGATGAAACAACTGAAGATTAAAATGAACTGATATTGAAAACAAAATTAACAGTTGAGGTCCTAGCTATTCCAGGCCTCTTGGTGGTGCTCTGGCTAATCCAGGCATAATTCTGCACACACCCACATCAAGATACTTATAGTTACAATTTATCTTAAGGAAATCCCTAATTTCAGAATTAGGGTTTTGGAAATTTAGGTCAAAACAATCTCACCATACTTCTCTGAATTGTTGTCCCCTCTGCAAATTGACGCCAACCCATGCTCTGAATTTGTCTCCTCTGTCGAACCCATCTCTCTTCTGCTATTGTATGCTCGATCAACTCCTCGATTTGGGTCTCCTCTTCAACTGTGATGAAACCCTAGTTTCATCTCTCTCTTGATTGTAGCACCTAGGGTGTGTGGGTGCTAAGAACGAGAAAGAGAGGCAACTAGGGAATGGGTTTATGGGTTTTTTGGTGATGGACAGGGTATGGAGATGGTGGCGCAGAGGGTGAGGGGTGAAGAGATGGAGTTGCAGAGCTCTGGTCGGGAAGAAAATAGTTTTGGGAGAAAGGGAGAGTTTGGCTCGACTGGTGTAGAAGATATTTGATGATTCGGTGTTGAGCGGTACATCGGAGTCTGATGCACAGCGAACGAACGACGCTGGATGATCAGTTTTGGATGTAATTGAACGACACGATGGGATGAAGCTTGAAGCGACCGTTGGATGATGAGATGCAACGAAACTGACGGCTCAAGATGGGGTTAGGTACTATGGTGTTTGACAGGAGCTTTGGATTTTGATGCACAATGATGAGGTGGCCGTTGGATGATGAGATGGATCCAATCTGACGGCTCTCATGTAAATGGGTATGGATAATGGAAATGGATTTGGGTAAGGGTTTTGGGCCTTGGGTATGCCAAGCCCATATCTTCTGTAAGAACAATTCTTCCTCTTCAAGCCCACTTCTAATTGATCCGGCTCTTGCAAACATCATTCTTCGCTTCCTCCTAGCGGGAGTCTTTGCCGTTCCTTTGCTCTTTTCGCTCCGTGAGATAACCAGGCTTTATTTAGTACCTAAAAATGCAAAATTAATTAAGAAAAGTATTTATTCTTGAAAACAACGAAAACACAGAATATGGGATAAAATATAGAATTAATGCACAAAAGATGAGTTAAATGCCAAGAAAAATATATAGAAATATGCACTTTTTAGCACTCATCACCGCGCTTGTGGCATGGTGGCATGGATGCATGGATTTTTGGTATGGAAATGTGGTTGGCATGGTTGGAATACCTTGGCGCAGAGACGTGGATGTCATGATTTTCCATTTGCATGGTGGTGTGGCTGGTATGGTTGGCATGCCTTGGCGCGGAGACGTGGCTGACATGGTTTGCCATTGGCACGGTGGTGCGACCGGCATGGTTGGCATGCCTTGGCGCGGAGACGTGGCTGGCATGGTTTGCCATTGGCACGGTGGTGCGGACGACATGGTTGGCATGCCATGGCGCGGAGATGTGGCTGGCATGGTTTGCCATTGGCACGGTGGTGCGGCCGACATGGTTGGCATGCCTTGGCGCGGATACGTGGATGGCATGGTTTTCCATTTGCACGATGGTGCGGCTGGCATGGTTGGCATGCCTTGGCGCGGAGACGTGGCTGGCATGGTTTTCCATTGGCACGGTGGTGCGAATGGCATGGTTGGCATGCCTTGGTGCGAAGACGTGGCTGGCATGGTTTTCCATTGGCACGGTGGTGTGGCTGGCATGGCTGGCATGCCTTGGCGCGAAGACATGGCTGGCATGCCTTGGCGCGGAGACGTGGCTGGCATGGTTTTACATTGGCACGGTGGTGCGAGAATTAGGGTTTGGTATATACAGAGATGATGTCAGTCAATACTAAGGGTTATGTCGTGGAACATGACACATGTATATAATAAAAGGTACCCTGGTAATTCTTACGTAGGCTCGCTGATTGATTCAATAAATGCGTTATTGGTCATAGTGACTTCATGTCATATGTATGGTTTTACGATTTTAACCCTAAGCTAAAAACCACCATCAATAGTAACATAACACCACTGACTAGTCTTTAGGTAACATAACAATAAAAACATAACCATTCTTAAAAGCTTTAAGGAAGCATAACATACACATAACTCTTAACACAACCATTATACCATAACATAACACCAGTGACCACTACAACAAAGAGAAACTAGACAAGACATATTTCGAGTTAGGATTTCTTTGCCTTTTTGATGATGGTTCACAAATATTATTTGTCTGATTCTGTATGTTAACTGTTCCATGGTAAGTTTGACTAAACAAACCAGCAGCTAAACAAGAACCAGCACCACCTGCAGCAGAAGTGGTTGGTGCAGTAATTAAATTCTTTGAAACAGATGTAGATGGTATTGTTGAGGTAGATGGTGCAACAACAAATGCATCTTTAGCAGTAGAACTTGATGGTGCAGCAGAGGTTGATGGTGCAATACCTTTTCCTTCCTTTTCCATCCAGCAGCAAATGTAGCTTTAGCGGCAGAGGTTGAAGGTGCAATAGATCCATTTTCCTTCATGTTCGATCCAGCATCAGATATAGCTTTAGGTCCATAGGTTGAAGGTGCAGCAGCATCAGCGGTTCCATTTTCCTTCCTTTTCGATCCAGCAGTAGATATAGATCCAGCAACGGCAACCGAGGTTGATGTAGATCTATTAGTAGCATCACTTTTGCTTGAAGATGCAGTTGCTGATGCAGATTTCTTCCTCATCTTCTTTGTATCTATAGTGCTTACAACAATAGTAAACTGCAACTGTTTCATAAATAACTTCCGTGTTGACTCATTGAAACTCTTGAGAGACTCTTCTAGAGAAATAGAAGGATTGTTTTGCTCGTATGACCTGTGGGTATGTGGATAGTAATTGGGCTCACAATGATATGGACCATAACCTTCAAATGTTTCGTGTTCCCAATCACTATTCACACTATGGTCATAAAAAGTATAATGCCCAAGCTGCTCAGTCGGATACTCATTGTATTGGCTATTATAATACCAGTTCGACATCCTAACTGCAAGGGAATTCTAAACAAACACAAAGAAGGCTGACTCGACCACAACAAGCCTATTTTATCTAGCAAACAAAAAGCATGATGGCTCCACTTAGATTGTTTCTAGACCTGCTTCTAATCCTTCGAAATGGAATTCGTTACAATTTAAGCAAACCCCTCTGGAATCAATCCGAGTCAAAGTAAGTTGAATAGAGGGGAGGGAAGCTGCGTGAAGCTTTGATACCCAAGGACTCACCGCATTACAAGGAAGATTAATGGTTTTGTGGGTACACCTCTGGTAAACCCTCTGCGTGGAGCTTTGATCCCCAGCAGCGGCACCAAAATGATATTGTTTTTGATTGTTGTTGTAGTAATGAGGTTCAAACTCTCGGACTTGTGAAGATTAAATTTAAATATTTAATAAAATTATATACAAAAATATTAACAAAGTGGGTGAGAGGTATGAGAAAACAACCAAGACACTGATTCCACTATTACACATGAATTAATGATGGTAAATAATCCAAAACTCTAATTATCTTTTAAGTCCTTTATATCTTAACTCACTAATAATCAAGCAAATTCTCAAACATCAATTGTATCCCTTAAGCATAGATTATCTAAACAAAGCATAACCTATCTAATTGAATCACAACTGATTAGGAAAATTACGCAAACAATTTAAAACTCTGCAAAAGCAGTGATTGAGTGAATTATAATTAAATATTAGAGAAAATAAAATAGTTACCAATTATTCATGCGTAAATATCTTCCTCATTGCCTTGGTTGTGGGAGAATTACCGCTCATCATGTTGGAAACACGCTCAAAAATCATTATTATTGCTCAAAGGGTGTTTACAAATGATGAAAAGGGAGAAATAATTCAAAACCGGGTTTGTAACAATTATATTTGTTACAAACCAGAGAACTACGACCCTCGGAAAATAAGACTGTCCCGCGACAGTAACAAATAAGACTGTCACTGTAACAAATAAGACTGTCGGACGACAGTCGCTGAAACTGTAGCAAAATAAGACTGTCCCGCGACAATCTTTGAACTGTAGAAAAATAAGACTGCTCTGTGTGGATCTTATGTTCTTCGCGTTCTTCAGCAGCAGCAGAAAAATGGCAGCTCTGTAACTTGATTTTTTCTTCTTCTCTGGCTCTCCTCATCCCCCCAAACTCTCGACACCCCTTCCATGATACCTTGTGAACATATTTATACGTAATTGCGACATTGAATCTCCTCCATTAACTCCAAATAATCTTCATTTACTCGGGATATTTCCTTTCTTTTTTTTATCAATGATTTTGATTTTTACGCATCTGCAGCTGGATTAAATTCCTTATAAATCTTCTTCACGTTGCAAAGTGTTGATTAAGGCTTCCAAACACGTGCATTACACGTTTAGATTCACACAACTCGTGTAAGTTCATGTTTTTCCTCCAACTCCCTGTTTGAATTAAACCAAGTTATCCAGACAAATTTGATCGAAACAAACAACCATACTAGCTTTGTTAGGACATGTCACAACTACCCATGAAGTTTCAGTGATTGAATCGCACAAAAACTCCTCCAAAATCCGATCGAAAAATCTGCCAGTGAAAAAAAAAAATTCCCGCCAAAATATTTTTTTGAATTTGTGAAGAAGGTCACCCCTTATCCAGTGGTCGCCCCTTATCTGTTGATGGAGTCTGAATAACACATGTCCTTTAGGGTGCCTTAAGTAATTTTTCTGGGGTGTTTCCAGCATTTTTACTGGGTTCCTCCGGCGCGTTTCTGGGGTGTTTTTAGTCTTTATCCTGGGGTGTAAAACACCACTTTTCGAGCCAATTTCGCCGCAAGAGCTTATTTTTCCAAAAACATCTACAAAAACATAAAATAACACAATAAGTATTTAATCTAGTAATTTTTCTGGGGTGTTTCCAGCATTTTTGCTGGGTTCCTCCGGCACGTTTCTGGGGTGTTTTTAGTCTTTATCCTGGGGTGTAAAACACCACTTTTCGAGCCAATTTCGCCGCAAGAGCTTATTTTTCCAAAAACATCTACAAAAACATAAAATAACACAATAAGTATTTAATCTAGTCTAACAATACAGAACATTGAGAACAAAATAGACACATAAATGCGTCTATCAACACCCCAACAACAGGATAAGGGGCACCTTCTTCTTCGTTTGAATTTTCAGAAAATGGCGGGAAAATGAAACCAGCGCTGGCAGAGTTCGGATTCGAAACTTGGACGTGACTGAATGAGATTCAATCGCAAATATTCTTTGGTATGGACATGTTTGGCATTAACAAGGCCGGTGTATGCCTTTACATCGATTCAATTGGGCTGGTTAATCGCGAAAAAGGAAAACAAGAGGTGAAAATATTGTCGGGTCTCGCAACGATTTGTAAGAGATTTTGAGCGATTTATTCGTGCATATCAATTGCTTGTAACCTGATTTGATTAAACAAGGAAGGTAATGATCGTACCAAAGTTAAATGAGGAAGATTTCTGTTATTTCACCATACACAGGGAAGGTGAGAGTAATATCGGGTTTTCTATCCATACTTGGAAGTTGCGTGGAGTTTGGAAAGGCTTTATTCCATGTTCGAACAGAGTTTACAAAAATGCAGGAGATTCTGAAAGATATTGGACAAACAGGAGCGCGTAGAGAGAAGAAAGAATAGGATATATTCCCGTGACATGGGGTGTAAGAAAAGAGAAGATAATTCGAGTATTTCTCAAGTTTTATTGATCAAATGGGTATATATAAGATGATATGACCTAATCATAGGGTTGTCGAGACTTTGGGGGTTTATACGGAGGATTGGGAGCAGTTACAGAGCATAAATCAAGAGTTGCAGGAAAGTTGTTCTGCCGGTACTTCTGAAGAACACGAAGAACATTGGACGAACCAGAACAGTCGCAAAATTTACAACTCATCACTTTTACCGTTTACTGTAACAGTTTCTTCGTAACACTTATATCTGTTATAAATCTATGAATCAACACTTTTCACCTCTTTTTACACACTTTTGAGCTATGAATAATTATTTTGCACGTGTTTTCGACATGAGGAGTTAAACCCCAACACTGGGACGACGGAGGAAGCCATTTTTCATCACTTTGGTAATTCTATTATTTTTTTATATGACTTTTTGCACTAGAATTAAATAGGTTTATGATTTCTATTGAATGGTTGTGATTTCAATTGATGGGTCATGCTTAGCTTAAGTGCTTTGATGTCTCATGCTTTAGATATACAGTTATTACTTTCAGAATCTACCTTGGAAAATAATCAGAGTTAATGACCTTTATTATATGAGTTAATAATTGCTTAGAATTGAATTTTGAACCACTTGAGTATGAAAATTGGTGAAATCCTGAGTCTCAGTATCACTCAACCTTGTGACAATCTTGTGTAAATATTATCTTTGTTTTTAGTGTTTTCTTAAATTGAACCTTTACAAGCCCGAGTTGAACGAACTTTATTACCACTTTCAAAACTACATCAATTTTTGGCGCCGCCGACGCGGATTTGTATTAGGTTTTAGATTTATTTATTTATTAATTTTATTATTTTTTATTCTCTTTTACGCCTTTGGTATTTTTCGATTCTTTTCAGATTTGGAGCGAAGCTACAAGGAAAGAAAAAAGTGCTATAAAAGGAAAGCATTGCCAAAGAAGGAAAGAAAAGAGAAATCCAAAAGGAGTGAAGAAGAAGATTTTGTATATAGTTATTTTGTTTTATTTTTAGAAACTGTAAATAGGGTTTTATTTTTTGTAATTTTTCTTTTCCTTTTTGGACATTTTTATTTTGGACTTGGACATTATAATTATTTTTAAAACCCTAAGGAAGGGTTAAAAATTAAATAAAACTGTTTGCATTGAAGGGAGACAGTTACGATACTGTCTCGGCCCCTCAGGTTCGTACACTGACATCGGAGTCGGTGGCCAGAGTCGACTTCAACGGTTCTTCGCCCTTCTAGTACGGGAGGTAAGACTCTATCCACCCACGAATCCCCTGTCAGTGGGTTTTATTTTGTGTGACAACTCACACCCCTGCAATAGAATGTCGAACTGGTATTACAATAACCAATACAACGAATATCCGACTGATTTTCAAAATGGACATTACAACTTTGACCATAATGTGAATAGTGGTTGGGAACATCTACCTTTACAAGGTTTTGGCTCATACCATGGTGATCCTAATTACTATACACACACGCACCGGTCATACGAGCAAGAAAATAAGGATTATTATAGTATTAGTTCCTCGTCTTTGGACAATATAATGAAAATGTTGAAAACTAGTCCCTATTATGATCCTTCTGAACCTGTTCTTCCTCTAGAAGAGTCTCTCAAACAATTAACTGAGAATACAAACATGATTGTGTTAGAAATGAATAAACAAAATGCACCAGCGAGTGAACCTTCTATACACGATACCATAAGGAAGTCATGTGAGTCGACTCAAAAGCTTTTGTTAGAGGCCCAGAATGGAACTGCTCGAAATAATTTTAATTTCCAATACAATGTTTTCAATAGTACCCTTGAAAATGAGAATAGTTATTTGCATAATCAAGATGACGAGGTTAGAATTGGTAACACTAGTTTTTTTGGATGAGGTTCACCCATTTTCATGTTATTACAACGATGATTATGATGAGGATAGTGCTGATGAAAAATCTGAAATATGTACGCATAGTGAACATGAATTTATTACTCCAATTGAGATTTATAATGATAATGTTATTTCTAATTCAAATCTCAATAATTTTAATAATTATTCACCTATTCAAAAGGACGAGGATTTGACAACAGATACCCCTGTTTTAGACGATGTATAATTTCCTAGTTACGAATCCGATAATGATTTAGAGGAACGAGTCTATTCTGAAAATATTATTTTAGAGTCCAATGATTTAAAAACAATAGTCTTAGACGAAAAAATGAACTCGTAGAGCTTTTAAATATGAGGGAGGATGCATCACCTGAGTATAATCTACACGAAGCAATTTACCATTTTCATGATTCTGATGATCTAGAAATTAGGAAAATTATAGCTAGTCTATCTAGAGACACCCATAACTCTAAGTTTGGGGATGATTATCATTCTCCCTGTGCCTTACCTTTAGCTCTTACAGAGATCCCTCACTTGGGACTTGATATATGTGCCTCAACTATTGTGCCAGATTACCTTCGTACTAGCTCTCCAGAACCTAGTGATGCCCATAAAGAAGTTCAGTTATTAGAAACCCATCCGCTGGTTGATGTGGTTTTCCCAGGCTATGATGCCCAGATTGACTTTGTTTTCCCACCAAATATTTTTCTTCCAAATGTGGGAAAGTATGAATTTCAAATGTGTCAGTTATTAAGTTTTGAGACTAAGCCTAAGTACTTTAGGATGTTAAAATCGACACATATGTTTAAGAATGACCACCACTCTCATTGTGGTCAATTGTGTGAGTCAAAACTGATTGACTTTAAGGATCCGCAATTATTCAGGTTATTATTATGTGCTTCTAAGTTTTTACTTGAGTTTTTCCAGACTCTAATACCTGAACCAGATCTTAGCTTTGAGGAATTACAGCACATGAAAATAATTTATCTAGACCCTTTTATAGAGCCTGAACCTGAACCACGGCTAGATGTAGTTGTCTCGAATAGGAAACTAGACAAGGGTGTGCTTTATTTGTTTATTTTCTTGGCAGGTTGCAGATTCCTTTTATTGGTGGTATCTTTATGTGGTTTTGATGACCACAGATATTTCGGCCATTAATTTATGATTTTATGAGGTGACTAATCCTTCCGTAGTCTGGATGAAGACTTAAAACTTAGCACTTCTTGGGAGGTAACCCAATCTCATGCAACACGGTAATATCTTTCCTATACTCTTTTACTTCAAATGTTAACAGTTTCTCCTTGTTCGTGCTTTTAATTTTATCTTTAGAACATTGAGGACAATGTTAGATTTAAGTTTGGGGGTATGGGAAAATTTTTTTAGTTGCAATAAATAAACACCAGAGCCTAGAAATTTATTCTTATTAAGGATGGAACTAACCAATCTAAGTGGATGGAAGCATCTTGGTTGTAGGAGTTGAGGAATCAATCTGATTAGATGGAACCATCTAAAGAGTCTATTCATAAAAGCGCAAAGCTCAGGTGTTAGAAATAACATGGTAGTCTCTCCATATCTCGTTGAGTCCTTTTCACTTCTGTTTTTATTTCGTTTTCTTTTTAAAATATGTTTCTCTAAGTGATTAGGTGGGGCTCACGAATCAAGTTTTTACCACTGCTAGGGTGAAATAGAATGATTGAGGTACCGAAAAAAAAAGTTGGAAAAAAAAAGAAAAAAGAAAAGAGAAATTGAGACCGGACCATCAGACCAACCGAAATAAATTCAATAAAGTCGACCATTAGTACCCTTGTATATGCCAGCTTATTTGACCTAGAGTTAGGATTATCGACCACTGGTTCCCTTGTATATGCCAGTGTGTTGATATTAGTCCAGACCAGTGTCTCGGTCCATTAGGTTAGATTCATTTTGGCAATGGCCTTCAGACAGATATAAGAAACACCGTACACCTAGTCAACATCAAAATCATCTATGTTTTTCTATATCCGTCTCTTAATCTTTCCATGTGATTTATTGACTCCGGATATTGATGTCCATAGTGCGGATATCTGAGTAGAGTTCTGTCACTTATATATGAATTTTAGTATGCTTGAGTGCAAACTCGTGTACATCAATTGGAATTTCGCATCAGGATATTTCCTCCTGTAGTCAATAAGCATGCCAACCAAGGAGATTCTTTAGTGCCTTCCAAGGTTCTGCGTAGATAGCTAGGGTCTGAAGTAAAGGTTTTGTGGTTATATCTCTTGTAAGCTCTCCCGAGACTATAACTCGGCCACTAGGTCCACCTAGGGGTTTAAAGGCTTGTTGCATACGCTAAATGCAACCGACGATGCCTGCGTCAGTGAGTTAGGATTTTATTTTCTAGATTTGATTTTCTCGCGGACTAGCAAATAATAAGTTTGGGGGTATTTGATAGACAGATTTTTGTGTCTGATATAATCTCAATTGTAATATATTGTTGGCACTTTATTTCATATTTATTATGGTGTTATATGTGTTTGTAGGTATTTTTTGTCAATAAACGTTATTGGAGAAATCGGCTCGAAAAGTTGGTGAAGGAACCCGGAGGAAAAATGCTAAAGAGATTCCAACAGTGGATAAGGGGTAACCAAATTACTAAGGGGCACTCAAATTACTATCGACACCCCAACAACAGGATAAGTGGCACCTTCTTCTTCGTTTGAATTTTCAGAAAATGGCGGGAAAATGAAACCAGCGCTGCAGAGTTTGGATTCGAAACTTGGACGTGACTGAATGAGATTCAATGGCAAATATTCGTTGGGATGGACATGTTTGGGCTTAACAGGGCCAGTGTAGGCCTTTAAATCGATTCAATTGGGCTGGTTAATCGCGAAAAAAGAAAACAGGAGGTGGAAATATTTTCAGGTCTCGCAACGATTTGTAAGAGATTTTGAGCGAGTTATTCGTGCATATCGATTGGTTGTAACCTAATTTGATTAAACAAGGAAGGTATGATCGTATCAAAGTTAAATGAGGAATTTCTGTTGTTTCAGCACAAACAGGGAAGGTGAGAGTTATATCGAGTTTTCTATCCATACTTGGAAGTTGCGTGGAGTTTGGAAAGGCTTTATTCCCTGTTCGAACAAAGTTTACAAAAATACAAGAGATTTGAAAGATATTGGACAAACAGGGCCGCGTAGAGAGAGGAAAGAATAGGATATATTCCCGTGACTTGGGGTGAAAGAAAAAAGAAGATAATTCGAGTATTTCTCAAGTTTTATTGATCAGATGGGTATATATAAGGTGAGAGGACCTAATCAGAGGGTTGTCGAGACTTTGGGGGTTTATACGGAGGATTGGGAGCAGTTACATAGCATAAATCAAGAGTTGCAGGAAAGTTTTTCTGCTGGTGTTGCTGAAGAACACGAAGAACATTGGACGAACCAGAACAATCGCAAAATTTACAACTCATCACTTTTATCGTTTACTGTAACAGTTTCTTCGCAACACTTATATCTATTACAAATCTCTGAATTAGCACTTTTCACCTCTTTGTACACACTTTTGAGCTATGAATAATTATTTTAAACGTGTTTTCGACATGAGGGGTTAAACCCCAACACTGGGACGACAGAGGAAGCTCTTTTTCATCACTGTGGTAATTCTATTAATTCTTTATATGACTTTTTGCACTAGAATTGAATAGATTTATGATTTCTATTGAATGATTGTGATTTCAATTGATGGGTCATGCTTAGCTTAAGTGTTTTGATGTCTCGTGATTTAGATATACAGTCATTACTTTCAGAATCTACCTTGGCAAATAATCAGAGTTAATGAACCTTTATCATATGAGCTATAATTGCGTAGAATTGAATTTTGAACCACTTGAGTGTGAAAATTGGTGAAATCCTGAGTCCCAGTATCTCTCAACCTTGTGACAATATTGTGTAAATATTATCTTTGTTTTTAGTGTTTTCTTAAATCGAACCTTTACAAGCCCGAGTTGAACGAACTTTATTACCACTTTCAAAACTACATCGCTGACTTAATTTCTACATATAACTTCACTTGTTTAATCATTCCTTGTTTTTTTCTATTACTACAATTTAAGCTTTATCATTTATTTTATTTTATTGATTGTGAAAACTCAGGGGATACCAAGTACACCCAACTTTTTTGTTTGACAACTTGTATAGACAAAACCTAATATAACATCAAGTATACCAACTGAATGACCCTTAACAATATGTATAGAATTTATATCTCAAACTCTACTCAATCAGTATATATATATATATATATATATATATATATATATATATATATATATATATATATATAGAGAGAGAGAGAGAGAGAGACATAATGTTCGTGAACCTGATCTAATATCAATCTAGTCATATCCAAATAATCCAATCGAAATTATGCCAAGTGATTAAACTTGTTATCTATCTTTCAAGATACAAATTCTACAAGAAACTAGTCTCGTAATCGATTACAATTAAGAGGAAGTATCTACTTAGATTGAATACGTACAAACCTCTATACATCTAATTATAAAGATAAACAATATAATGTGGAAAAAGAAAAACACAAGACATTATAAATTTTGTTAACGAGGAAACCGCAATAACATAAAAACCTCGGTACCTCGTCCAGATTAAACACCACACTGTATTAATCCGCTACAGACACTAGACTACTATCAGACTTCGGACTACAGTGTAGTTGAGACCGAATCCACCCTCCAAGCGATTCATCCGCAGTCGAGTTCCTTACGTCTCTTGAACCTCGTAAGGTTTTACGCACTTGATTCCCTTAACTAACGTCCTTTTATAGCCTAAGAGTTGTTTCATCCTAACTGAAGACTTTTGATACCAATCTTTTTAATAGATAAGTTTATTTGATTTCAGTTTAGATCAATAGATCGAGATATGTGGGAATCTGTTTTCAATAGATAAAGCTAGCAAACCTTACAATACGGAACACTTAACTCACTTAGATGAAAATCCTGGATAATTTACCACCTATAAAGAACAAACGTTGAAAGATAAATTAAGATCAATTTTTAGATATCTACCTTGAGGAATCACAAAGCCTGAGACGAACATTGTGATTTCTATCTATCTTTCCGAAAGAGATTAGCGAGAACCTTGATAACAGTAAAACAAGATCGGAATGCACGAATTATAAAGGTAAAGATAATCAATCCTGGCTTCACGAATCCCCAAAGCGAAAAACTTAGGCCGTAGACCTAATTATGTTTCTTAGAGGAAACCTAGGTCAATAAAGGACAACTCTATAATCAACTAGGAGACAAAGTGTCGGGAATTGAATTTCCCAGTTAAAAGAGCTTCTCTATTTATAGTTTTCAAAGACCAGGTTTAGCTTATAATTCAAGCAAAGAAACTTGAGAATCATGTAAACACTTTTAAGGTCTTCAAAATACAATAAAATAGTATACATGTTAGTTCGATAACCGTGTATAATGATTGTTCTGTGGCGCCTCCAAAGCTAGCAGCTGACTAATCCAAGAGATTAACTAAATACAGAGGCACTAAGAATACAAATCATATAATTAAGCATTCAATTACGAAATCTGCTACAGAACTAAACCCCAAACTTAACCCCTCTCTAAAATATATATAAGAACTCCTTTCAAATGATATGGATACAACAATCATTCTCTTTACAAATATAATATACAACATAATAAGTGTTAGAGCATTGCTCGGTCGAACTTGCATGCGTTGCTATCTCAAGCATGTTTGTCAAGTTCAGTTGTCAAAACTATATGTCTTGATTTCTAGACTACTTATAGCTAAGTCTCGGACCAGAACAGTTAAGTATAGTTTAGCTCCAGACTCCACGACGATCATCTTACGAAGACGAAGAACTACTCAAGGAACCAGTGGAACTTCATACGACTAAAAGGTATTTGAAGACTTCAACTTATCTATCACTCAAAATTCTACCTCTCCATCTCCTAATTTTGAGACGAAATCATATAAGTATGATAGTTTTCATGCATACACATTTGCTATTTCGAGCCGAGTTTACTCGCCTATCTTTTTCTCGAAATATGTGTTGGTAATCTTTCGATTTAACCAATTTTCATCTTAACTCGTGATGAAATTCATGATGGAGTTTCAATCTTGAAAATAATTTTGATGAAGATAGTCGTGAATAACGATGGTTATAACATTATGGAAGAATGTCTCAATGATTGAAATGTAGAGTTGAGATCACGTAATCAACAATGGATATAAGAATATAGTATAGTGTGTTTGCACATTAGTGTATAAATACATGTACCAGAAACCAAGTGTGTGCATATGTGTGCATACGGTATTGGTGAAGGAGACAGGTTGGGCACGCGTACCCGTACGCATACCAACGGGAGTTTTCAACCGAAAATTTCTGCTGAGTTTGTAGTTTGCAAACTGTTAAACCAGTCACCTTAGGTACGCGTACCCACGGAAGTTTTCGAACCGAAAATTTCTGCTGAGTTTCTAAACTCAAATCCGGTAGCTATGGTACACGTACTCGTACGCATACCCAAGCTGGTTATATTTCTCAAATCGGAAGTTCATGAACTTAAACAATAAATCAATAAGGAACGCAATCTTTGCAAACCATGGCTATATTGTTCATGAACCGATTCAAGTGAGTCAATCCGATTTTGTTTCAATTGTGTCTATTCATAAAGACCTAAGAAATTTAACAACTCTTCAACTAGTTCTTTTGAAGTCATTTGAACTACTTGTGAATAATATGAATACGGTTAATATGAAAGTGCTCATATGGATAACCATTAGGTAACTATTTGTGAACCAACCAAGTGTACACGTTTAGGTACGGTTACTCAAACCTAAATGAAATACATTTCATTTGTGTGTGACAAACTAAGTTTCGATCTAACGGTTGAAAGATATTAGCTTGGTTAAATCGGGTTTTTCATCTAACGATGAATATTGAATGCTTTGTTACCAAGATAACTTAGATTGCAAACCCAGATTTGAAAACTATATAAAGGAGATATCTAGCAACTGGAAAAACTAATCCCCACACCTCCTGTGTGATACTAGTTGGTTTTTCTAGAGTCGGTTCTCCTTTAACCTTAGATTTCTTATCGAGACCCTGTAGGTTAACGACTGAAAGACTTCATTGGGATTGTGAAGCCAGACAAAACTACTTCTCTTGTAGTTGAGCGGTCTGATATTGCCATTTTCTATCGTACAAGTTCACTTGAATAATTTACTTGAGATTATATCTCCGATAGGGCAAGATAAAAAGAAATTACATACATCTTCATATCATCGTTTGTGATTCCGCAATATCTAGTTTCGCTACCATACGATTTAGATTATTGTGAGGTGATTGATAATTCTAGGTTGTTCTTCGGGAATATAAGTCCGGGTTATCGATTGGTTCCTGTTCACCTTGATTTATCCATGGGAGACAGATTTATCTATCATCATAGACTTTTCTATGTGATAGATATTTGTTTATTAAAGTCTCCGACTTTGGGTCGTAGCAACTCTTGATTGTGGGTGAGATCAGATGAGGGAATCAAGTGCATAGTATCCTGCTGGGATCAGAGACGTAAGGAGCGCAACTGTACCTTGAATCAGTGTGAGATTGATTGGAGTTCAACTACAGTCCAGACCGAAGTTAGTTTGTAGTAGGCTAGTGTCTATAGCGGCTTAATCAGTATGGTGTTCAATCTGGACTAGGGTTCGGGGTTTTTCTGCATTTTGTGGTTTCCTCGTTAACAAAACTTCAGGTGTCCATGTTATTTCTATTCCGCATCATATTTTCTGATATAATTGAAATATCACAAGTTGTGCGTTAAGATCAATCAATTAGAATATCCAACCTTTGGTTGTTGATTTAAATTGATTGACACTTGGTATTGGTATTTGGTACCATCCAAGTTATCTCTCTTGTATTTGATAAAGACTCGCGGATTTCTATTTGCTTGGGTATAGATCAAATCGAGAGATCGAGATATTAGCTTTTTGATATACTTAAATCTAGATTGAGTTTGACTTTTTAGTTGATTCTCTAAAAAGTATATTGGAGTTAGTCCATACATAATGTTAATCTTAATATTGTGTGAGGTTGTTAGACCCCCGCATTTTCAATAAGAATAGCTGAAGTTAACCAATTAACGAACTCAACCCTTAAAGCTTTTACTGTGCAACTCTGATCTGTCTCTGAAACTGAAAGTGGGAATGGGTGGCACGTCATCCCTAAAAGGGGTGCCTAGTAGAAATAACATTTAACTTTCAAGAAATCATGAGCAAGACTTGGAAAGCAGTACATGTTTTCCCAAACAATAAAAAGTGACCAAGCACTGAAATAAACAAGCATGTATATTGACAAATTCCCTCTTCAAACAATGTACAATATGGTTGTAAATTCCGAACTCGCAAAATCACACCTAATAGCATTATGGATGTCGACAATTCCGAACTAGCAAACTGTCGACCAATATAAACATAAAAGATCGAAAGTAAGTAGATATAAACGTGAAGGAGTGTTATATACCACAGGTGGAACTTCTTATTTTCCATAACAATTCACATTTATAAACAAAAACATTACACGTCCTTTCCAAACCATGGAAAGATTAAAAGAATCAACAGAACTATCAATAATACAAACTAAAAAATGCAAGTAATAAACGAACATGCAATGCATGAGTTTGTTAAGCATAAACTTTTGTAAAAGCAACAACAGTGATTTCAGAAGAGTTAAATGTAAATTCCCACAAAATCACGAGCTGAGAAGAACATGGAAAGAAAGAAGGAAGAAGAGGAACAAAGAATGAATATCTTCTCGATCGGTTTTGGAGATAAGGCCGATCAAAATGATAAAAGCACCCGAGAAACGGATAAGGGCATTCAGGCGGTTACGATGATAAATAACAATTTTACCCTTCATACATAACTGAAGATATCTTCTTTGTCGGGTATCCGAATGACACATTCGAGTAGACCATTCCACGTAATTTTTCGAGATCTATCTAATGATACTAGTTTCATATATCATTGTTAGATTAATTTCTATTAACTAACGTTCATGTTAAAATAATCGAGTCATTAGCAGCTAAATCGTCTCTTGACTAGTCTAATAGCGTTGACGAGCTTGAGGGTCTTTACATTCTCCCTACCTTATTCATTTTCGTCCTCGAAAATCGATCCATCCTTATGGTCTTCTAAAACTCCCCACCTTATAGAATAATTCTATCTCTTTCTTAAGCGCAAAAACAATAGGAAAAAGGCACGAACCTATAAGGCTTTATACAACTAAAATTTGTAGCTCTAGATTCAACTATGCTGATTTAAATTCTATCAAATAGGAAGTCTAAGTTCCTTACACTAATTTGTATAATGCAAAACTACAAATTTTAGTCTCTAAGCTCCTTACGCTAATTTTTGTTTTAAAAAGATATATGTCTCTAACATCAAGGAATAATAATACGAATTTTTCTTAGTAAAATTATATATATCAGTTTCCTAAAGAATTATACAAAACTTCTATGATCGGTCCTCTCTGAATGCAGTTGCCCTGTCAAGGTTGGCCAGGCCCAACAATGCCTTCCTATGAACAGACAAAACACAACCTTCACTATTCCCCAGTGATTAAGTATTACTTTATTAAGATTAATTAGCCTCTAACTTTTATCGTAACTAGTGCAACTTAAAATTTTAATTCACAACATTTTTAAACAATTTAATCATCAAAATTTATTTATTTTATTCTTATTTATTATTACTGTTGTTTATGCGTTTTATCAATATAAGTAATCCAATTTCGATTTCGCGTTAATTTATAATATATGATATTTTTAACTTTGTTGTAATACCATGTATAAATTTTTTTTCTTCCAATTATTATTTATTATAAATTTACTACGGGTTTAATTACTCGAATACTATTATCAATTGTGTTATTATTCTCATTATTTGTAAGTCGATAGTCTAGTTGGTATGTTAAGCCTTAATCTTCTAAATATAATTCTACATTAACGCAAAGATTGATATTGTAGATTTTATTCGTTCTCATTGAATATGCATACTACATCTTGTTAAATATTGGCATTGGTAATTTAATATGATCTAAACTTGAGTCTGAATAAAATTATAATATATCCTAATTGTCTTTAGATTTCGTTGTTAATATAAATTATCCTATTAATATATGAATTTATTTTCTTTTAATTCTAATATTACACCAAGCATCCGAAATAAACATCCAAACTCTTGTTTTGATCCTAATAATTAAACATTTGTCGAATAATTCTAATGACCAAATAATGACCATGTAAAACGAGGATTTAGGTTCAGCTGATTTATGAGTGAATTCAACATGAGTAAGTAGATCTCAACTCAATGACTATTTATGAGATTTATTAATTTTGAACTAACTTTTTTTCTAGGGCGCAATTGATGAGGTAAATGACGTTGTTGAGGGAAACAACATCCGAAGCATGAGCTGCATGACTTCATTCTATGGAAGAAGAATTTGGGGTTGTTTGGTAACCATTATTATAATGGATTATCAGCTCATAATCCATTATATTGTTTATAATGGATTATATATGTGTTTGGTAACCATTATAATAATTTATTATTTTAATCATAATTGAAAAAATCCATTATTTTAAGAAACAGAAAAAAGTTGTTAAAAATTATTATAATCAATTATTTTTTCTTAATAAAATTGAGTTGAGTTTTTTCTTCTTATTTTCTATAACTATCAAAAGAGAGTTAAAAAAACACTAGGGAACTTAGAAAAAAATTCTAGATCATTGTTTTTCCACTCTTTTTTGCAAGCATTTTTCAATGATAATCAATTATTTGAAAAAGGTGTTTGTGGAAATTTATTATAAAAATGATTATACTAAAATCATTTATCTATTTATGATTATCTATAATCATAAATTTTGCCAAACAATTCCTTTATTTTCTAAATGAAAAAAAAGGTGTTCTTGTTTTGGGAAGATCAATATTTTAACACGTGGTTACGTATACACAAGATCATAACATCTGTCGTTTATTTTAACCAAGGTTATCCAGATTAATTCAAGTTAAGCATGTGATAGGGAAAACCGTGTAATTGGGGTCCAGATTTAATGTTTTCTGAAGTGCGGGCGCCAGTATAAACATGTTTTTAAATGGGGGTGGGGAGGAGTCAAAATTTCCCATCAGTTAAATCGATTATCGGTGGTGCAGTGCAGTATAGGTCGAGACACGAGAGATAACGGCTCACACTTTCAGCTGGTCGCCGGCTTCTTGCTATTGGAGAATGTCCAGACTGAATTTTTGGTTAGATTTTAGTCACTTTTCTTTCATCGACCCCGCCGCACGCGATAATCTAGTAATAAATAATTATAATTGCGGAAATAAAAATGTAAAAGACACGGCAATATTTTGTTAAGGAGGAAACTGCAAATTCAAAAACAAACCGGGACCAATTCAAGAATTGAATACTCTCATAATTAAGTCATTATATAAAATCTATACCAACTTCGTATAGTTGATACCAAGCAACTACCCCAAGTTCACTTAGTTTCCTCAGTATCCGTGCGCTTCCGACTTCGGTAAGTGCACGCACTGGAACAATTCCTATGCGTCGTATTCAAACAGTAAATGAACAACAAATCTGTTTGGTAACAACTCTATTGATTCTTTAAGATGAGATATCTCAATTCATATGCAAAGGCTCTTCCGTTTAACCTAATAAACTCCTTTGCCTGGTTATATCAATCCAATCTCTAATACCGAAGTAATAATATTTGTATTTGTAACAATCAAAATAGATCTCAAGATAACTATTAGGTGTTACCGGACTCAAGAAACTAATCAATCGAATAAATACGATTCTAGTTGGATCTCAGCCGATCAAGATTTGTGCATGCGCAAGATATGAGAACTAATAAGAAATCTTCATCGTCTTTAAATCTTCTTTGATCTTCAATAGAAACCTACACAACACCACTTGAAAATCCTGTGATCAATCACCCACAAAACAGAATCTGTTAACAATGGATTATCACAAGATGTCTTTAAATCTACAAACAGTTCTAAAGATCCCGTCGATACTTCGATCTATTTTGAGATAATCTTATATCAGAAGAGAAGATTTTCAAGAATAAACAAACTAGGTGCAATCAAAGTTTCAACAACACTTAGTCAATCAAATCAATCAAAAACTAGTAACACTGCAGTTATCTAGTTTCCCACCAACTGTACTCGTAGAGCTTCTGATAGGTCGGTAAACAAGCCTAGAATAACAACTGCAAGTGCACAGTGTCTTAATGTAACAAAGGGAAATCACAGGTTGATCCGCAGGGACAAGCTGGGTATAAGTTTGAAACTATGGTCTTACTATAACTGATTTTGAACAATGTAATGAGTAACCAAAAGGGGGTTTTGTTTTCCAAAACGTCTAGATGATGCATGTTTATTATGTAACACGAATTAGAAAACAAGAATGAAAATTAAAGGGCACTAGGGCGGTCAAGTCCACCTATTAACCTACATTAAGTAAATTCATTCTCGATAATATTCTTGTCCCTTGTAATGGACACCAGTCAAGATACTAGTCTGTCGTCTATCCAGGGTAATCTCAATAGAGGGTTTAATGTCAATTAAGGTTACTAAATAATCCCTAGCATGTTTATTACGTAACAAGAATTAGAAAACAAGAATGCAAATTAAAGGGCACTAGGGCAGTCAAATCCACCATTAACCTACATTAAGTAAATTCATTCTCGATAATATTCTTGTCCCTTGTAATGGACACCAGTCAAGATACTGGTCTGTCGTCTATCCAAGATAATCTCAATAGAGGGTTTAATGTCAACTAAGGTTACTAAATAATCCCTAGTATTAGATCTCTTCTTATAGTATAACTAATCACATAAAAATTTGATAACTTAGATAATTAAACCTTCCCTAATATGGATATTCTAATCGCAACTAAGGTATCCATCCAAAGAACTAACTGTCTGATTAAGGCACAACTAGTCAAAGGATCTAACAACACCCTATTAAGCATGAGTTACAACACATTCAACATAAAATTATTCTAACTACAATGGATGCATGACATACACTGTGAAAGTAAAATGATGAAGTGTTCAGATTAAATCTATCATAAAAAATAAAGCACAACAAGAACAATATCAGAACATGAATCAAACTTAGCAATAAATTAACGGTTTCATCTAAAACCTAGTTATTGAATTAGAACATGATGATAATACTAAAAATAAATCTACTGCTTGGTGCACCAACTAATCCACGAATCCGTTTTACAACACAAACCCATCTATGTTTATACACAAAAATCCTCATTTAGGTTTAAATTCAACAGTAAATCTCCACCCACTCACCATAATTGCCTGAATTTTTTGTCCCATCTGCTATTTCTTCTCTGCAATTTCATTCTGCTCCTCTAGTTGTCAATGGATAACCCTAAGATTTACTGTTTCTGATAAGGAGGAACATAAGGTTGAGAGAGAAATGAATTAAAGGTTTAATTGATACTAATGATGGTGGTGGTTGTGTAAAGGTGTAGGGGAGATGGTTAATGGAGGGAGATGGTGGAACTGTAGAGAATGAGAGGAAATAGAGGAGATGAAGTTCTGCTCGATAAGGGAAAAGGGAGAAATAAGAAGGGAGGCTCGGGTGTTGGGCAAGTGCATCGAACTTGCTATTCTGGAGCTGGATATGGGTTTAGGTTTTGGATCTCCAAGACCATTTTACATTTAAGCCATGTTTTCTTCCAAGCCCACTCTTTGGTTTTAGCTCTTGCAAGCGGTTTGCAGATGAATTGCAAGCGGATTGCGGCTGCTCTTTGCGCACTATTTTCTTTACGTTCTTCGGTGCTTTCTAGACGGAGCTTTGTTGTCTCTCTTCCCTGGTCACTAGCCACCATCTCTATGCTCTTTTGGCTTCTCAATTCATCCTAGCTTTATTTACTACCTGAAAACACAAAATAAATTAGTAAAAGTAATTATTCTTGAAAACAGTTAAAATACGAATCTGCGATTGACGAGGTGTCAACTCGCAAATAATATTTTCTACTTTTCTTTACACTAGCAAGTAATATAATTAAAGCAGATTCGTCCCAAGGGAGGTGTGAAGTAAAAGTTGTTATGAAATTGCTCTTAGCAAAGAAGATTTTGTTGTAGAAATTCTGAAAATCACAAAGTTGTATTCAAATATGAGATGAAATTGATTAAGGATTCATTCTCGTCCACGAAACATAAACCGAATCAATATATATCACATTCTTCGCATTATCTTGTTACTAACAACCCTAGGATAATTAGTATGCTCAACTATCCCATTATTATCTCCTAAGCTCACCGGATACGGAAGCGCTCGACTACCGGATTCTACTTGCCAAGTTTCCTAGAGGTACGCTTACTAGGTGTGACTTAAACAAATGCTCTAAGTTTTGTGAGATAAGGTTGCTCCTAGTGATGAACTCAAAAGCATGAATCACCTAATAGTGTCAATTTCTACATATGGGTATTTAAGAAAGTCCCATCATCAATACCCACATATTGCTACTTGTGTTTAATTCTCTAGACAATTACGGGTCGAAGAAAATCTGAACTAGCAATAAGATTGTGACATAACTATTTAATTTCGAACTTAAACAATTAATGAACAATCCATAAGCATTATTAGCATGGTAGAAATCAAACAATAATTAAACTTGCGAGAAAACGAGCCATTGCATATCAATCATGAGTTCATATTTCGGGCTTTGAAATCACCTTCAATCAAAGATTGTTTTATCTTTTCATAATAATGGAGTTCATCATCAATAATAATTGAAATAAAGAAGATGAGAATAAAAACGAAAGCAAACCCTAGCTGCGGCTCTCTCCAAAAAAACTCTAAGTAGAACACGTGATAATAAAGTTGTAGAAATCTTCCCTTTTTGTAGCTTTTTCTTCTTCCCAATATTAGGTCTAGTCCTCATAGGTACAATAGATAGAAATTCTTCCCATATGTAAAGATACCCATGTAGGAACTCTACCCAAAAGTGAAAACCCATGTGAAAATCTGCCAAGGTCCAGTCAGAGGCTAACTGGGTGAGTCAGGTCTGAGTAGGTAGCTGACTGGTCTTGGCCAAAGACCTGAGTTTGTGCTGCATCACCATTGCGCAACACCACTTCAATTCCATCCATAGTGGCACATCACCTCCACAGCTGCAGCAACCTCATGTCTTCCCTGTAATCTTCAGCTCATCACAGCTGCCAGTGCCACTGCACCTACAGATTCACTTCATCCTTGGCCTCATTGCAAACACACAACATCATCTCTAACTCCAAATCAACTCCACTTCTTATTTTCTGCAACAACAACACCATGAACTGCACCTGCAATGGACCGAACTTGTGCTGCTCCCATGGTGTAATATCCTCCACAGGCTCACTTTCAGCTGCAATTCTCCACAGCTATTCTGCAGTTCCATACTTCACCTCAGCTATGTATCATCAGATCGTCACCATCTTGCAGCTGCACCTGCCTTAACAACAACAACATCACAAAAATTCTCCATAAATATTATCTACTCACTCATGCACTACTGCCTCCATTCTCAATACACAACAAGCACCAGTAACTGCACATTTCCATCACCACCTGAGCTATCGTAACTCAGTAACAGCTGCAATTCTTCCATTTAACACCAACACATCAACTGCAACATCTTCTCTGGAACATCACAGTCAACTTCACCACCAAACCCTTCTTGTGTCATCCACTGTCAAATACAACATCATCAACATCGCTTGAGCCAGTTGAACCTCTCTATTTGAGCCGTAACTGCAATGCTTACTTTCTCGCAGTTCCATTCAAATTCAACCTGTAATTTCAGAACAACTTCATTGCAAACCTAAACATACAGCTAGTGTACTCTGTAGCTTCATTAGCGGCTCCACTTCCATCCGAACCCACCAGAGACCACCAACACTCCATTCTCTTGCAGCATCACCTGAAATTTCATCATACATTCTCCCATCTCAGCTTGTAGTCATCACCATCTTTTCGTCTTCAGTTCATCACCATCCAGCTCCTGCAACTGATTTAGCTCCAGTTCATCTTTGTTGTCTCCCTGGCACCAAAGCTCAGTATTTTTAACACAAGTCAGCCTCAAACTCAGGCCAACAGAACCTTCTACGCTTCCATTACATCACCAGAAGCATTTCCATCGTCAATACTTGAGCAATTTCTTCTCATTCCGCACCTGCAATTCATTCACACACAACAAATTCCTGCGGCAGTCAGCTGAACTACCATCTCAGCTCAATCCATAGCTCAATTACAGCTGCAACACTAAACTGCAATGTACAGCTTAACCACGAACACATTCTTTCACGACACCAGGACCATCGCAAGTTCTCATCATTCTGCAACTGCGACCAAGCCTACTGTAAGTCACCTGCAGCTCCAGTTTCGATACACAAATCCGCAACAATAATTCCTTGTATAGCAGAAGCACTTTCAGTTCTTCTATCCTAAAACATCATCTTCCCAGCTTCAATTCCAGACTACTTGGTTTTCTCCTTTGCTGCAGCAACCCTGTAATTCCAGCTTACTGAAATATATCAACCCTGTAATCTTTCATTGCATGCAAAGGCACAAGCTAGCACCACCAATTCTGTCTCAATGCCTTCACTGTCTCTAACATCACCACCAGTACATCAACTTCTTGTTGCTGCAACGCAGCAATATTACTAGCACCAATTAGTTCCAGTATTTGCTTCCATATGAACCACCATCTCAGTTCTCAGGCACTGCTTCATTGCCACTGCAGCTGCAAAATCATATCAGGACCTCCATGAGTTCAATACGATTAGCACCAGACCCCTACATCTGTCACGTCCATTACATAGCATCACCATCTGAACTATTGCATAATCGCCTGAACCAACATTTCAATTCAACAAAAAAACTATCCCTTGTAACTTGCAGGGTGTTAGTCCTCAAGGGAGTTGGGGGAGTTGGGTGTAGTTGTGTTTTTTCCCGTTAGTCGTGAGGGAGTTCGAGGGAGTCTCTCAAAATCCCCGTTAGTCGTGGGAGAGTTTAGAAGAGTCTCCCAAACTCCCTAAAAAACCCCGTTAGTCGTGGGGAAGTTTGAAAGAAACTAACTCCCTGTTAGTGGTAAAAATTAGAATGATAAGGAGTTTGTTTTTTTTGGGGAGTTCTAGGGAGTTTATAGTGTATTTTTGTCTCACTCCAAATCTCTCAAAAAAGTAGAGATTTTGGGAGAGTCTCTCAAACTCCCTACACTCAACACACCAAATTCTCTCAAACTCCCTATACTCTCTTACACTCCCTCAAAATCCCCAAGATTCAAAATACATTAAACTCCCTCCAACTCACTCGTGGTCTCAAAGTTCTTGTAGCATGAATTAGAACAAACCCATTCTTCTATTTACTTTCAACTGTAAACCTCCATCAATCACAACTGCAGATCCCCTTTTCTCATTCATCACAGACCCTAACAAGGATTCCACCAAACCAACAACATTCATCTTATGTTGTGACACCAACACCGATTAGGAGAATCTAGTTATTTTAGGAAATAACATATGTTTCCGTATTTAGTATTTGCTTAGTGATCAAGTTATGTTCACTATACATCTATAATTTGTTCTAGGGTTTAATCATTCAATCAATACAAAACCAAGTTCTTATTTGTGTTCTTCTTAGCAGAGGTGGCTAATCCCCATAAAAAAAGATATTTATCTTAGGGTTCTAATTATCTTAGTTCTTGTTTCAGTTGTTTTGGTTTAGAACCCTAACATCTGGATCAGAACAGGTTTAGTTTTTTATATTTATCACCAAATTTTTTCTTTTCTTTATCATCTTCAGCTATTCATTGTATCCATATATATTAAAAAAAAATTATATATCATGACGATTAATGAGTTAACTAGCGAAGTTAAGGGTTTAAAGAATGCGATCCATGATTTTTTCGAAGTTTTAACAAAACAGCGTATGGAAAATCTTGAGAGAGCAAAGATTCAAGAGGAAACTAATAGAGCTAATCGTACGGAAGACATGGCTGTTTTGGCATCAGCTTTGTCAACATCTATTAAAGAAGTTATTACAGAAACATTCAGGCAAGCAAAGCAAGGCCATATTGGTGTTCTTCAACATCAGCACACTATTAATGGCGGTATTAAAACTGTTCAACTATTCGCACAGGACAAACCAATTTGAAGTTTCAAACTTTTGAAGGAGTTGATCCAGAAGGCTGGATTTTTCAAGCTGACCAATATTTCAGTTTACACGGGATAACTCTAGCTTTTAAAATATTCGTAGCTGTTGCTCATCTTAAGGGTGATGCCAATTCTTGGGATCATCGATTAAGAAGTCTCTTACTACACCAACTTGGGAAGAATTATGTTCTTTACTTCTTTCTCGATTCATATCTCACAAGCATATTGACTCATGCAATGTTACTTCTACAACAACGGAAATAGGTATCAAATCTATCATTCGTTTTAAATCTGATGCTACAACAGAAGTAAGAGGAAATGGTGAAGAGAAATTAAGCATGGAGGTTACTAATGGTGATGTTTTTGGGAGTGTTTTTACCGAGAAGAACACCAAAAAAGAAGCCGACCATATTACCGAGAAAGAAGAAGAAATTGGTAGAGAAGGTATTGTTCAATCGTTGGCAGGCTTGTTGGGGATTTGGCTCGACCCAAGCCCATAAGATTAGTCCCACATGGGATAAGCGGAGTTCTAGGTGGAGACTAATAAGGTGTGGAATCTCCCTACATAGTACCGAGGCCTTTTAGATTAAAACTCCACACTTGTCTGGCCAAAGGTGGTGAAAGTGGGGACAATATCGGTACTATGTAATGTCCGTAGGATCCATCAAATGGTATCAGAGCTAGCGATACTAAGAGATCGAATGGTTATGGATGTCAACCCTAAGGAAGGATGAGGTGCGCAAGATGGAGTTAGGTGGTGCGGAACACTTTAACTCGGATGGAGTATGGCAAGCCAAAGCTAGGGCTCATGATGGAGTTAGATCGTCTCCCTCTCGAACTCAGGTGGAGCAAGCTCGAACTGGCGGCCAAGGCTCAAGGGCGCATATTGACTGTAACCAGGTTCGACGGTAGTATACGGATGACGATCGTGTACGGTAGATTGAGTTGGCATGCAGTACACCTAAATGATGCCAATCAATTTGGAGTTGTGGACATGAAGGAGCAAGGTGTTCCTCAAGATGTTGCATAGCGGTGATCGTACGACGATAGTTGGTGAGATAGCTTGGATCTCGCCAAGGTGGAGATTGTTGGGGATTTGTCTCGACCCAAGCCCATAAGATTAGTCCCACATGGGATAAGCGGAATTCTAGGTGGAGACTAATAAGATGTGGAATCTCCCTACAAAGTACCGAGGTCTTTTCGATTAAAACCCCACACCTGTCTGGCCAAAGATGGTGAAAATGGGGACAATATCGTTACTATGTAACGTCTGTAGGATCCATCAAGGCCTGCCTTGTACTCGTCGTAACCTGCCTGTCAATCTACAAGGTCCAAACTGTATGATGCTGAAATATCCTGGTGAAGGTTCCTCCACCCAAGATTGTTTCACGGCATTATGGAGCTCTGACAAGGCTGTTGACTTGAAGTTAAAGTTGCCATCTATAACGAGAAATACTCCAGATCAAAAAACTTTAAGCGATGATTTGTGGTTGTACTGCAAAAGAAATAGTCAGAACGACGTCAAATTGAAAAAGGATGGATACGAGAAACTCGTGCGCTTGCAGATATTATTAACCCCAAATCACAGAATTGGTGAGTATTTTACCATCAATCTCGATTCTTTCCGTAGCATATTTGATCGAGGGAAAGAGTTCAAACTACTTACAAGGAATTCTAGTTTTCCTATGCTCAATTTTTTTGTTTTGGCACGCTGTTTACGAGAGTTTGATGGAAAAATTTCGTGAAGAAAACTTTTACGCTTTGATTCATGGACATGAGCACCAGTCAGATTCATGGTATAGTGATCCAATTGATTGTATGTTGGCTACGAGTGGTGTTCTTAATATTCCTTCGAAGGCGTCTGGCGAACTGCTTCACAGGGTTACTGAAAATTGGACTACGGTGATGCCAAAATTGCTACGAAAATACGAGCCTCAGAACTATCATCATCCTTGTCTCAAATACAACCGCGGCAAGGGATTCAGATTTAATCAGGGATGTTTTGGAGTTTGTGACTATCATGGCAAAAACATTGTCGCATACTCTGGATATGATGCACGTTTACTATCAAAAAATTTACCATGAGAAGCAAAGAGGGATAAGAGCTACTCAAGAGGTTCCAAGTGCCATCTACAACAAAACAGGAGTTTAAAGCTTCCGTTAGTGCTGCAAAACTAGCATTTCCATTATGGAGAATTATCGGTATTACTTCATGGCAACAAGTAGTGTTTCAAATGGAACGGATTATTTGTGTAGATATGGATATTCGCGGATTAAAGTTGGTTCAGCAAGTCCGTGAAATTGCAAGTCTTCAAATGGAGGAGCTTGTTTACAATGTGTCGAACAGAATCAATTTTACCATAAACCAAGTTGGGGTTTGTCCCGGACTATGCTCTTTCAATTTTCCAGCGATAATTCACTTATGGTCGTTCCCATTTGCATTTTTACATTCTAAATGGATTTATTCGCGCACATACTATGCTCGATCTCTTCTTCCTAGTTGCAGCGAACTGTGGGATTTTCTCTATCAACCAAAGAAGAACGATAGTTTGGCTAATATACTTGTAAGGATGATTGGGACTCAGTTCATGATCTCTGGGTTTCACCTAATAGGTGTACTGATGTTAGTGCTATCCTTGTGGCGGGCATTCACATTGTTTTTCAGTGGTTTATATGGTGTGAAGATTTTTCTCCCGACTGTGGGCGATAATTTTGTAATCTCATTATTGTTGCTACTTTTGAAGTGGGAATTTTCTTACGATGCTCAACCCAATTATATATTTGTTAATATTCATGGTCATGTGGGAATTTTCAATGAATCTGTGGCGAAGTGCTTTATTAGTTGTTATTTATGTTGGGGTTCAGAGCCATTTACGTGCTAATTTTGCGGAAACATATTAGCTAACAAGAAACACTTGATCTCTCGGATTGTTCCATGAACCTTACTATGATCTAGGATAAGAAGAAGAGAAAGAGAACTACATAGATGCAAGCCATAAACAAAGCAACAAAAAGTAAAATACTCACGAATTTAACGTGGTTCAACAATATACACAATGTGTGTAATATTGTCTACATCCACCAAACGGCTACGACCTCTTTCTTTATTATAGAACCACCAATTGAGAATTACACAACTGATTGACTAAATCAATCCATCGACTCACCACAACGTGACCGAACACAAGAACTCTCACAAGCACCCTATAAGATCCAAATTAGCGTCTTCACCCATACGAGATAATGTTTACCACATTATCTACCACAACGAGACGATCTTCTCTGCACACCCTGACATAGATTACCATGAACGTCTTTATCTCAACACCAATAATCTAATCCAGCACCACCAAGATGATCTTTTCCTTACCAAGATGTCTCACTAACATCTCCACACGAGTACTCCATAACGACATATCTTCCAAGATCGATAAGTATCCCATAAGCACCATAATGATGTACTCCTTCCACCATTGATGGTCTCTCACATCCACCACAAAAGGTGGGATGAATTCCTCACTTCTCTAGTGAGAATTTCTTTGAGAACTCCATAACTAAAACTCATAGCCTATGCCTCCTTATTGATAGACACGTTTTTGTGTCTAAATTTGTCCTCAATGTTTGTATTGTTGGAACTCGATTTTTGTACCAATATTGTGTGTTTTTATGTATTTTTAGGTATTTTTGGAAAATAAATATTGTTGGAAAATTCTGCTCAAAAATCACTCGGAGCACCCCGGATGACATTTGCTATTCGGACCCCAGATTTGGCTAAGGGGCACCCTTATTCTCAGCACCAACGGCTATGTATAGCCCAAATTCATCTTTAGCACCCATCTTCTTCGTTTGAATTTTATTTTGGCGGGAAAATGGTTTTTATTCGCTGGTCGATTTTTGATCGAATCTTTGAGGAGTTTTAGAGCGATTCAATCGCTGAAATTCATGGGATGGACTTGTTATGGATTAAGGAAGCTATTATGGGTGATTTTATCGATCAAATTTGGCTGGATAACTTGGTTTAATCCAAACTGGGAGTGGAGGAAAAACACGAGCTTGCACGAGCTGTGATGAATTTAAACGCGTACATCACGTATTTGGAAGACTTAATTGATGCTCTGGAGAGTGAAGAAGATAAATAAGGTAATTTGGAAGCTTCAGAACGCGTGGAGAAATCAAAGATCAAAAATATTTCCATTTCTGGCAGCCGAGGATAATATTAAGTAATGGAAGATTATTTGCATTAACACGGAATATTGTTGGTCCTGTGCGTATAAATAAGTTGTTGGGTACTCATAGAGAATTTGGGAGAGATTGAGAGAGTTGCAGAGCATCAGAAAGTTGAGATTATCAAGTGGCAGGAAACCAACATTTCTGTTGCTGTGAAGAACACGAAGAACAACACCCGGTCGTTCATGCTACAGTGACAGTGACGCATACCAACAGACTTAATTCCTACAGTGTTTGCGACGCAGAGCCGTGGGTCTTAAAGTTACAGAAACAGAGACATTTCATATATATCGTTCTCTGTGATTTTCATTATTTCTCCATTTTCATCATTTGTAAACCATCTTTGAGCATAAATGAAATCAACTTTTGAGCGTGTTTCCAACATGATGAGAGGCTAAATTATCGCGTAACCAAGGCAATGGATGAACCTATTCACACATGAATAACGGGTAACTATTTCATTTTCTCTAACATTTAATTATAGTTCACTCAATCACTGCTTTTGCAAAGTTCTTAAAAGTTTACATAATTTTCTTCATTAGTTGTGATTCAATTAGATAGGTTATGCTTTGTTTATAATCTATGCTTAGGGGATACAATTAATAGTTGAGAATATGTTTGATTATTTGTGAATTAAGAAATAAAAGATTAAAAGGCTAATTAGAGTAATGAAATATTTGACATCATTAATTCATGTATAATAGTGGATTCTAGTGTCTTGGTTATTTTCTAATCACTTGAAATCAAATTTTGATATAAGTTTTCTTTACTTTTAAGTTTTATTAAATCTAGAATCTTTTGCTTTCACAAGCCTCAACGAACCTATTACTACAACTCAATTCAAAATTACATCAAATTTTTGGCGCCGCCGACGCGGGCTTGTCTTTAGGCTAGAGTTTTTAGATTTTTTTTTAGTTTTTTTTAGTTTTTCTTTTATTTGTTATTCTTTACATTTTTGGGTTTTTGTCTTTTTCTTACATAATTTAAAGTTGGAGCGAAAGAAAATTTTGCCAAGCTTTTGGTGAATAAAGACTTGGAGTAAAAGGCAAAGCGAAAGGAGCTAAAGAAGGAGATTTTTTTTTATTTTATAAAAGAGAGAGAAATAAAAAAGACATTTTTAGATTTAAATTTTTTAGGCTTCCCTTTTCTTTTGCACTTTATTTTTGGACTTTGGACTTGGAAATTTGGACATTCTTTTATTTTTAAACTCTACGGAAGGGTAGTATTAAATATTGAACTGTTTGCAGAGAAGGACGGTGATTACGATATCACCTCGGCCCCTCGGGTTCGTACACGACATTGGAGTCGTGGCCCGAGTCGACTTCAACGGTTCATCCCCGTCTGGAACGGGAGGTAAGTCTGTCGAAACACTCGTGAATACCCTGCTAGCGAGTTACTATATTCCTTCGTTTGCATATATGTTGAGGAACTGAAAACGGCTGCTTTAATTTCCTAGTAAAGGGAAAGGACTGGCCATACAAGATAAGGGTTCGGATTTCATCACTGTTCTCTTCTTTCCCGCCTTAGTAAAACGATACTTAACGCGAACCTAATCTTTAAAATTTGGAGTAGAACGAGACCGATAGGGTAACGAGCTTAATAGGAAAGTCATTCGAAAAATATTGGTTAATCTTTTAAGCAAACTTCGAAGTTCATGATGGTTTCTGTGAGTTGAATGCGTGACTGCGCCGCCTTGTAATGCGGTGAGGCCTTGGGTATCAAAGCTCCACGCAGCTTCCCTCGCCTCTATTCAACTTACTTTGACTCGGATTGATTCCAGAGGAGTTTGCTCAAATTGTAACGAGTTCCCTTTCGAAGGATTAGAAGCTGTTCTAGAAACAATCTAAGTGGAGCCATCATGCTTTTTGTTTGCTAGAAATCAGTAGGTTTGTTGTGGTGGTGTCAGCCTTGTTTTTGTTTGCATAGAACTTCCCTTCCTTATAGGACTTTTCTTTTTAATTTTTTTTGTCTAGTGTATGCCCGAGATCATTAGAGAACGGGCTTGGAAAATAGACAATCTAGGTCGTTTGATTAGTGACAAACCTAGTAGTTCTTCTTGTGTAAGCGGGGAGCTCGAAGACTCTTCTTTTCAGAACCCTGTTTTTGGAAACTTCAGTTTTGAGAATCTGTTTCTTCGTGAGGAAAGTACCCCTACTACTTCAATTGTGCCAGCAATGGCAACTTTGAAAGATTACATGTTCCCAACTAGGTCCACCCGAGCCTCATGTATTAAATTGCCAGCCACTACGGCTAGTTTCGAGATAAAACCTAGTATTCTTCAGATGATCCCTATATTATTAGGAAAAGATGATGAAAACCCTTATTTTCATATTAGGGACTTTGAGGAAATTTGTGGGACAATTAGAATAATAGACCTTACTGATGAAGTCTTGAAACTTAAGATGTTTTCCTTCTCCTTGAGAGATAAAGCCAAGACCTGGCTGAACGACCTACCGTCCGAATCCATTGAAACATGGTAGGAACTTATTGCTGCTTTCTATATGAAATTCTACCCTAAGCATAAAACTGCAGCTGCTAGGAAGAAAATTAGTTCCAGTATGCAACAAGAGGGAGAATCTATTTATATGTTTTTAGAGAGATTCAATGATCTTCTATCCCAATTTCCTCACCATGGATTTGATAATATGAAACTAGTACAAATTATTTATGATGGTTTAGACTATTTGACCAAAGCCATGGTCGAGTCTATGTGCGCTAGTGAATTTACTAGTAAAAATGCTGATGATGCTTTTAACTTCTTAGGAGTTGTTGCTGAAAAATCCCAACAGTGGGAGCCTTGTGTTGAACCTCCTATAGACTCTTGGTCAATAAAAGTAGCACCAATATGGTAGATACAAGCTTCGGGTCAGATGCTAAGTTTGCTGCTTTTTCTAGACGGTTAGAAGCTTTGGAATTGAATCAACCTAAACATAGGTCTCTTGTTGAATCTGATGATAGGATTAGAGCCTCTCAAGTCTCTAGTTGTGGAGTAGAACCTAATATCTCATTTTGGGAAGGACATGTTAGTGAAGAACAAGCCCATGCTGTCTATAACAACTCTAGGTTTGAAAACCGTCAGAAGTTTGACCCATACTCAAAGACCTACAACCCTGGTTGGAGAAACCATCCTAATTTTTCTTGGTCTAAGGACCAGAATCAAGGCCAGTAGAGTAATTTTCAACCTCCCCAAGGTTTTAGTTATGCTAAGAACTCTTCAGGTCAACCCCAGTTCCATAACACTTCTAAGAAAAAAATCTCCACCGTAGAAGAAACTCTTACTATATTAGAAAAGAACCATGATATGTTATCGAAGAACCACTGTAATTTTCAAGAAGAAACCAGGCAGAATTTTAAGAATAATTCCCAAACTCTTGCTAAATTAGAACTTCAAGTTGGCCAAATAGCTAAGTTTCTAGGTGAGAGAGAAGATGGAAGGTTCCCTAGTCATACTGATCCTAACCCTAAAGGAGAGAAGTCTTAAAATCATGTGAATTCTGTTACAACCCTTAGGAGTGGAAAGAAAGTTGACAATAAGGTCTCCATGCCTGAAAGTGAACATGCTGCAGTTCACCCTTATGAGCCAGAAAATGAGGAGACTGATAGAGTCTCTAAGGAGACCAATGAGGGTCCTGTTGAGCCCGACTTTCTTCCCAGAGCCCCGTTTCCCCAGCTGCTAGTTCCAACTAAAAGCGAGTCGAACTTTAATGATATATTGGAGGTTTTTAAGCAGGTGACTATCAACCTTCCATTGTTAGATGTGATTAAGCAGATTCCCACTTATGCCAAGTTTCTTAAGGACTTGTGTACACGAAAGCGTAAGCTTAGTGTCCAAAAGAAAGCCTTCCTAGCTAGTTACGTGAGTTCCATTATTCAGAATACTACTACTCCTAAGTATAAATACCCAGGGTCCCCTACTATTTCTTGCACAATAGATAAATACCGTGTTGAGAAAACTTTTCTTGACTTAGGAGCCAGTGTGAATTTACTTCCATACCATGTGTACCTCAAGCTAGGACTTGGTGATATGAAACCTACCCATATAACTCTTCAGTTAGCTGATAGGTCCGTTAAAATTCCTCGTGGTGTGATCGAGGATGTTCTTATTGAGGTCGACAAGTTTATTTATCCAGTGAATTTGTTATCCTAGATACCCAACTTCTCCCTGACCCAGAGAACCAGATACCAGTAATTTTAGGTCGCCCATTCTTAGCAACATCCAATACGATCATTAATTGTCGAACTGGTATTATGAATTTGTCTTTTGGTAATATGACTATTGAGCTGAACGTCTTTCATATTAGTAATCTACCCTATGAACTAGATGATTCGATCATATAAGAAGTGAACATGATAGGAACATTAGTCGAGGAATCATTACCAAACACTTTGATAGAAGATCCATTTGAGAAATGCCTATCTCACTTTGGGATTGATTTTGATGATGATGATGTGATTAATGAGGTGAATGCTCTGTTAGACTCGACCCCTTTTTTAGACACTAATAATGGATGGAAACTTAAGTTCAAACCACTAGTAGTTTCTAAGTCTACCCTAGTTCCTTTGTTAGAAGAGCCCCCTAAGTTGGACCTAAAACCATTGCCAGATACCCTGAAGTATGTGTTTTTAGGCCCGTCTGAAACTTTACCTGTGATTGTTGCTTCCGACTTGGATAGTGATCAGGAAAGTAGGCTAGTAACCGTCCTTCAAAACAACAAGGAAGCTTTAGGGTGGACCATAGCAGACATTAAGGGAATAAGTCCTACTGTTTGTATGCATCAGATTTATTTAGAGGAAGAAACCAAACCTTCTAGGAAGATGCAACGTCGACTAAACCCTAATATGAAAGAAGTAGTTCGAACCGAGGTCCTTAAGTTGTTAGACGCAGGCATTATCTACCTTATTTCAGAGAGTAAGTGGGTCAGCCCCGTTCAGGTTGTTCCCAAGAAATCTGGTATCACTGTAGTACAGAATGATAACAATAATTTAATCCCAACCCGAGTGACCACGGGATGGCGTGTTTGTATTGACTATAGGAAATTGAACAAGGTCACTAGGAAGGACCACTTTCCCCTTCCCTTCATCGACCATATGCTAGAGAGATTAGCTGGACATAGTCGTTACTGCTTCTTAGATGGCTACTCAGGCTATAATTATATTTTTATTGCCCTAGAAGACCAAGAAAAAACTACTTTTACCTGTCCCTTTGGTACCTTTGCGTATAGACGCATGCCTTTCGGGCTATGTAACTCCCCTGCGACTTTTCAACTTTGCATGATGAGCATATTTTCAGATATGGTAGAAAAGTTTTTAGAAGTCTTTATGGATGATTTTTCAGTGTTTGATTCGTCTTTTGATGAGTGCTTGCATCATTTGTCACTGGTGTTGATTAGGTGTAAGGAAAATAATCTAGTGCTTAATTGGGAGAAATGTCATTTCATGGTTCGTTCAGGATTGTTCTAGGGCACATCGTGTCTTCTAAGGGTATAGATGTAGATAAAGCAAAACTTGACCTTATCAAGACTTTACAGGTCCCAAAAACCTTAAGAGATATTAGGTTATTCTTAGGGCATGCTGGTTTTTATCGTCGATTCATTAAGGATTTTATCTTGATTTCTAGACCTCTTTGCAATTTTCTTGCAAAAGATGTTAAGTTTGTCTTTGATGATGCTTGTTTAGAGGCTTTTGAGAAGCTTAAGACTTTGCTCACTACCGCTCCCATAGTCCAGGCACCCAATTGGAACCTACCCTTTGAGATCATGTGCGATGCTTCTGATTATGCTATTGGTGTTGTGCTAGGTACGCAAGAAAACAAGTTACTTCATGTAATTTACTATGCTAGCAAGACTCCGAATGATGCCCAGTTGAACTATACCACTACGGAGAAGGAACTTTTAGCCATTGTGTTTGCCTTAGACAAGTTTAGACCCTATCTCTTAGGTTCTAAGATCGTTATATATACTGATGATGTTGCTTTGAAATATCTTCTATCTAAGAAGGATATGAAACCTAGATTGATTAGGTGTATCCTTTTGTTGCAAGAGTTTTCTCCAGAAATTAGAGACAAAAAGGGTGCCGAAAATATAGTAGCAGACCACTTGTCTAGGATAGTTGTTGATTCTCCTGATGATTCTATTCCTATAAGGGATAGCTTTCCTGATGAACAACTGTTCTTTGTTACCCAATTACCTTGGTATGCGAATATAGTGAATTATCTTGTTACTGGTCGAATGCCCCAACATTGGGGTAAACAAGATCGTTCTAGGTTTTTAGCCGAGGTTAAGCACTTCTTTTGGGATGATCCTTATTTGTTTAAGTATTGTCCAGACCAGATTATTAGGAGATGTATACCTGAGAGTGACCAGTCCAGTATTATTTCCTTTTGTCATGATCATGCTTGTGGAGGTCACTTTAGTGCTAAGATATTGCAGTATGGATTATATTGGCCTTCGTTGTTTAAAGACTCCCACAGTTACTGTGTTACTTGTGAGCGTTGCCAGAAATTAGGAACCATTTCCCGTAGGAACATGATGCCCTTGAACCCTATTTTAGTTGTTGGGGTCTTTGATGTGTGGGGTATTGACTTTATGGGTCCGTTTCCTAATTCTTTTGGTAACTTATACATCCTTGTCGCTGTAGACTATGTCTCTAAGTGGATTGAGGAGGTTGCGTGTAAAACCAATGACCATAGGGTTGTGATTGAGTTCTTGAAAAATAATATACTTACACGTTTTGGTACACCGCGAGCTATAATTAGTGATGGAGGGTCGCACTTTTGTAATGGGACTTTTAGGCTTCTGATGAAGAAATATGGTATTACACATAAGGTAGATACCCTGTATCATCCACAGACTAGTGGTCAGGTAGAGGTTTCTAATAGGGAAATAAAACGTATATTAGAGAAAACAGTTAATCCTAATCGGAAAGACTGGTCGTCTAGGCTTACGGATGCCTTATGGGCTTACCGTACTGCGTTTAAGACTCCCATAGGAATGTCTCCTTATCGGCTTGTCTATGGCAAGGCATGTCATTTACCTGTTGAGTTAGAACATAGAGCTTATTGGGTTGTTAAGCAGCTAAATTTTTCTCTTGACAAGGAAGAAGCCCATAGGAAACTCCAGCTCAATGAGTTGGAAGAGAATCGTATAGATTCTTACGATAGTGCGAAGGAGTATAAGAACAAAATGAAACTTGTGCATGATAGAAATACTTTACGGAAGTCATTTTCTCCAGGTCAAAAAGTTCTTCTATATGATACCCGCTTGCATCTTTTCCATGGGAAGTTACGTTCTCGGTGGATAGGTCCTTTTATTGTTCGCACTGTCTTTCCTCATGGAGATATTGAAATTGAGACACCGGATGGTAGTAGTTCTTCGAAGGTTAACGGTCAGAGATTGAAACTCTTTTTAGAGCCCTTTCCTACAGGTGATGTTGAGGAGGTCCCTCTGGAGGACCCTGTTTACCCTTGATTGACCATCGAGGCAGTTGTATGTTGTATATTAGTTTTTTCTCTTCACCCAGGTACTATTTTTCCAACTTCTCCTCGTGTTATTTTACTTTTGGTATTTCTCTTTCATTAGAAACATTGAGGACAATGTTAGATTTAAGTTTGGGGGTGGGGAAGAACTTTTTAGTTGCACTTTTGAAACTTCTAGCGTCACATGGTATCCGGTTATTAGCTAAGTTTACATATTGTTTCTCACCGAACAGATAGAAATTTGAATGCTAGGGATAACAACCTATTGAGACATTAGATAAAAATACATTGAGATCTTTGAAATTCAGGAGAGAACTTGTTCCTTTTAGAGGGTAACCGTGATGGACCTAACCATCCATAATGGAAAAGCAAGTAAGCCAGGAAATGCCAGAAAGACAAAGCAACCTCACAATGTAGTCTTAGTTACTGGATTACGACTCTCTCTCAGTAGAAACTTATCATCATCAACAAGCGGAGCGACATCAAAATCTATGAAGAAAGTTGAAGACGTTTATGGTTTAGAAGCAACAATAGAAAAGAATAATTCCAAAATCAAAGTTGAAGACTTAGAAATGAAAATGATATTAGTTGTTGAAATTCATGATACCAAGACATCACAAGTTGCGAAGATCCAAGTTTTAAAGTCCTTCTCTCATGGCCATGTAAATGTTTGTCTTGTAATTTTTGTGTCAAAAAAAAAAATCATTACGTCTTTTTATATAATTAGTTTTTTGTTCAATAAGGCCATAGGGAAGTAGAAATTTTTAAGTCAAGTAAGAAATCGAAGAGAAGAGTTAATTGTCAAGGTTCTATGAGGTTCGAGAGTTTATCATCAACAGTTGAAGACCGAAGAAGACGTTGTTTTTACTGAGCACTATGAGAGAGTCGAAGAAAGATGCATTTTGGTTGCTTTGTTAGTCCGCTTTCAATCTGGCACAAGATCTTTCTAGCACTGGTTTAACTCATCACACGTAATTAGTCCAGCTGTATAGCATATGTCCCTCTCATCTTTATCTCTCTCCTAATCTTATCCAGTTGTAAATCAGCGGACGCATCTTACAATGTTTATCTTGCTGTGTAGCGGATATCTCTTTATCTACCAGTGGTGCAGATGTGTCTCCCCTTTTCTTTAGTCAGCTTTAGAGCTGGCACCTTTATTTATTTGGCATTCTAGTTACTTGGAGATAGGTTGAGAATATCTATGTCCTCATAGCTCTTTGGATACTTGTGACCAATTAGAAGTCATGGTTTTTGTGGGTACACCTCTGATAAACCCACCCGAGACTAACTCGGTTTTATTTTGTTTATTAGTTTTGCTCGAGGACTAGCAAATAATAAAATTGGGGGTATTTGATAGACACGTTTTTGTGCCTAAATTTTTCCTCAATGTCTGTATTGTTGGAACTCGAATTTTGTACCAATATTGTGTTTTTTATGTATTTTTAGGTATTTTTGGAAAATAAATTTTGTTGGAAAATTCGGCTCGAAAAATCACTCGGAGCACCCCCTAGAGGACATTTGATATTCGGACCCCAGATTTGGCTAAGGGGGACCCTTATTCTCAGCGCCCACAGCTGTGTATAGCCCAAATTCATCTTTAGCACCCATCTTCTTCGTTTGAATTTTATTTTGGCGGGAAAATGGTTTTTATTCACTGGCAGATTTTTGATCGAATCTTTGAGGAGTTTTAGAGCGATTCAATCGCTGAAATTCATGGGATGGACTTGTTATGGATTAAGGAATCTATTATGGGTGATTTTATCGATCAAATTTGGCTGGATAACTTGGTTTAATCCAAACAGGGAGTGGAGGAAAAACACGAGCTTGCACGAGCTGTGATAAATTTAAACGCGTACTGCACGTGTTTAGAAGACTTAATTGATGCTCTGGAGCGTGAAGAAGATAAATAAGGTAATTTGGAAGATTCAGAACGCATGGAGAAATCAAAGATCAAAAATATTTCCATTTCTGGCAGCCCAGGATAATATTAAGTAATGGAAGATTATTTGCATTAACACGGATATACTGTTGGTCATGTGCGTATAAATAAGTTGTTGGGTACTCATAGAGAGTTTGGGGAGAGATTGGGAGAGTTGCAGAACATCAGAAAGTCGAGATTATCAAGTGGCAGGAAACCACCATTTCTGCTGTTGTGAAGAACACGAAGAACAACGACCCACACTCGTCTGTCGTTCATGCTACAGTGAGAGTGACGCATACCAGCAGACTTAATTGCTACAGTGTTTGCGACACAGAGTCGTGGGTCTTAAAGTTACAGAAAAAGAGACAGTTCATATATATCGTTCTCTGTAATTTTCATTATTTCTCCATTTTCATCATTTGTAAACCAACTTTGAGCATAAATGAAATCAACTTTTGAGCGTGTTTCCAACATGATGAGAGGTTAAATTCTCGCGTAACCAAGGCAATGGATGAAGTTATTCACACATGAATAATGGGTAACTATTTCATTTTCTCTAATATTTAATTATAGTTCAGTCTATCACTGCTTTTGCAGAGTTCTTAAAAGTTTACATAATTTTCTTCATTAGTTGTGATTCAATTATATAGGTTATGCTTTGTTTAGATAATCTATGCTTAGGGGATACAATTAATAGTTGAGAATATGTTTGATTACTTGTGAATTAAGAAACAAAGGATTAAAAGGCTAATTAGAGTAATGAAATATTTGACATCATTAATTCATGTGTAATAGTGGATTCTAGTGTCTTGGTTATTTTCTAATCACTTGAAATAAAATTTTGATCTAAGTTTTCTTTACTTTTAAGTTTTATTAAGAATATAATCTTTTGCTTTCACAAGCCTCAACGAACCTATTACTACAACTCAATTGAAAATTACAGCACTTATATAGTAGATATATTACGTATCCTACAAGTGTAAGGTTTCTTTAACTTAGCTATTAAGTTCCTGGACTTTAGGAATAAGTAAACAAATTAAAAGCTATCACAAACTCTTAATCACCGACTAGGTTTGGATTTTATTCAAACCCAAACTCTTTGACCGACTGACCCACAATTCTCTACCTCGGATCATGCATTTATGCATGAGACGATCAACTTGTTATATCCCTCCATCTTCTAAACATCGATTGCACCATTAGTGGTTGCCTACATATCCTCAATAGGAATCAATCCGAATGAAGTTCACTCAAAATTATTTCGTAAAACCTCCACTAGAAGAGAGAAAACCAAACTTGAACATCACTAACTCAAGACTGAACCATCCAACCTACCGGTGATTGTACAAATCTCCACCATGGTGAAAAATATGACCATATCAACAACTATCATCATATGATCATCCGTTATGCAAAATCTTGAGAAACACCTTACTCCTTTATGTTCACAACTCCACACTGATTGGCATCATTATAGGTGTATTGCATGCCAACTCAATCAGATCATACACGATCTTTGTACATATGTTACCAATCGAACTTAGTTACAGTCATTATGCGCCTTTGAGCTTTCGCTAACTCTTGAAACTTGCTCCACCATGAGTGCAGCTTCATGTCGTCCTGCCTTGCTCCACCTAAATTAATGTTCCGCTCTTCTAAGCCACTAACTCCAAGTTACGCACCACATCCGTTAGGTTTGACATCCATAACTATTCGATAACCAAATGAAACTATCACAGTATCCTTCGTGCGTCTGCATAAGCATTACCTTAGCAGAACCACAATCTTCATCTTCGTCTCTAAACTCCAGCTAAGCTAGTTGCTTCTTCAAACAACTGATTACACACTTGCATGCTCTCTCCACGAGCATGTCCTTCAAAGCGAGTTAACGAGATGCTTTTCGTTAGTTTTTAATAAACCAACCTTCATGTTAGCTTACAGGAAAGTAACCATCTTGTATGTACCAAAGCATATTGAGAATGACTCTAACTGCGCACCAAATACAGCCAATCCACGGATCATTGCCATTGTGTGCCAATCTCGAGCTCATCTCTATGAATCTCGCTTTACCGAATCTATCTCCGATTGGATCATGATTCTACGACCATATTTTCCCAATTGAGATTTACTCCTTTAAAAAGATCATCATATCTTCGACCAATGCATACATACCACAGTAAATATGTCCAGCTTCACGGAGACTTCGACAGCTGGCACATTAATCTTCTTCATCAATCAGCAACCTCAACGGGCTTTGACAACAATGTCCTCTTTACGGGCTTTAACATAATTGTCAAGGTAGTCTTTTATCAATTTCTTAAGCAAGCATGTAGTTTCGATTTCATGACAGTCAAACCACAACACAATCGGACTCGGATAGAACTGTGACCATCGTCGAAGAATTTATTGTTACCCTTGTAACAATACATAATGTCAAACATTCTCTCTTGTGCATATCCCTTTTCTAATCTTGCTTCAAACACGTACACCAACGTTCGAAATATGATAATCCTTCCTCATAGAAAGACCCAATCACACTCAGCCATAATCTGAAACCTTTGGTAACTTCCTAAAGCTCCAAGCAATTCAAGACACTGTTGTGTTTATCTTCTCATGCTTCGTAGAGAAAATAACTTGACAGAAACTGTATCGTTTGCTGAACCAAGTTTCTCAATAGAAATTTCTACCTTCATCTCTACAGGCTCTGTCACTATTGAAATTAAATTCAATAAGTGTAGTAGACAAGAAAATACCCAAATATTACCATTGCTATAATATAGCTATCTCCAACAGAAAGTCTCACACTGATCATCAGGAAATCAAATAGCCAGTGGATAATATTGGTTGATGGAAAAACACGCCGAAATTGTAGCCCACTCAAATTCATGCACCGTGTTTTCTTCAAACTCTTGAAGTGTCCAAGCGATACCTTTTTAATTCCTCATAACGGGTCTTCATCAAAGTAGGAACGTATCCGCAAAACAAACAGACCAACCATTTTCTGACAATGGTCTTGCACTTCAACTAGTTCCGATCAACTTCAAATGGTGTACAACCAAAAATAACTCTTTGACTGAAAGTCATCAACAAGAATCAAAAGATCACAAACTATCTAGCTTTTCCTTCGGAAACAATATGAGAGAAACTCCAGAAAACATTTTTCTACCCGACACAATGTCAAACTTCAACACAGACAAACAAAACCTAAAAAACTGTATCGACAAACTGCTTCTTATACAATAATAAGAATCCATAGCTCCACCACAACCAATATCACATCTCATTCAACGATCAATGTCTTGCAACTGTTTGTACCCACGTGCTTCAAAAACTAAGACTGAATATCAAACTCTTCACTTCTGGAACATATCAAATCCTGGCCAACGGACAATACTTCCAAAACGAAACCTACTACTAGATTTCGCCAAATCCTTATTGCAACAATTAACTAAGGCAGAACGAGTATGAATTTATCTTCGTATTATTTAACTTCAGGTTAAAGAAAATAAGCAACATGATCTAATTGATGACGATTGATAACCAAATTATTGTTTCCCTTGGTATGGAACAATAACGAGACTTTGACATGCTAATATTTCATCTTTACTTCCACAAACATACAAACGAAGAATTTGTATCCCAACTATGAAATTCTTGCCTTCTTGTGTCTTGCCAAGCAAACACCGATTAATTGAAAACCAATCTAAGCAGGTCTTTCAAACAGTTCCAAGAATAGTACCAAGTAAAGAGAATAAATAAAACTTACTTGAAGCCATGCATAGGGTTTGCGCTCCAATAAGTATCAATGTTAAATCTCCAAAGTAGAGCACCACAAATATCAAGACCATACATCTTGACCATATTGAATGCAGATCACCTGATATAATCTCATCCCTTTAGAAGTACGCTTACTTTGTGTTGTTCACGAAACAGATGAAATCAAATCCCACATACTTTTAGAACATCAAATTTTGCATCTTCGGAAACTATAACATCAAATCCTCACATACTTGATGAAACCAAATCCTCGGTCTTCAAAATTTCCCGCCACCGGAAAGCCAAAAACTTCTCTCTTCAAATCTTCTATCCAACCTAGAGCTCTGATACTAATTGTTGGGGTTCAGAGCCATCTACGTGCTAATCTTTTAGAAACATATTAGCTAACAAGAAACACTTGATCTCTCGGATTGCTCCATGAACCTTACTATGATCTAGGATAAGAAGAAAAGAAATAGAACTACATAGATGCAAGCCATAAACAAAGCAACAAGAAGTAAAATACTCACGAATTTAACGTGGTTCAACAATATACACAATGCGTGTAATATTTTCTACATCCACCAAACGGCTACGACCTCTTTCTTTATTATAGAACCACCAATTGATAATTACACAACTGATTAAATAAATCAATCCATCGACTCACCACAACGTGACCGAACACAAGAACTCTCACAAGCACCCTATAAGATCCAAATTAGCGTCTTCACCCATACGAGATAATGTTTACCACATTATCTACCACAACGAGACGATCTTCTCTGCACACCCTGACATAGATTACCATGGATGCCTTTATCTCAACACCAATAATCTAATCCAGCACTACCAAGATGATCTTCTCCTTAACAAGATGTCTCACTAACATCTCCACACGAGTACTCCATAACGACATATCTTCCAACATCGATAAGTATCCCATAAGCACCATAATGATGTACTCCTTCCACCATTGATGGTCTCTCACATCCACCCCAAAAGGTGGGATGAATTCCTCACTTCTCTAATGAGAATTTCTTCGATAACTCCATAACTAAAACTCATAGCCTATGCCTTCTTATATAGTAGATATATTACTTAACCTACAAGTTTAGGGTTTCTTTAGCTTAGATATTAAGTTCCTAGACTTTAGGAATAAGTAAACAAATTAAAAAGCTATCATAAACTCTTAATCACCGACTAGGTTTGGATTTTATTCAAAACCAAACTCTTTGACCGACTGACCCCACAATCTACAGGCTAAAGAATTGGTCGAAAAGCTATATTCCATTGTATCCAAGGTCAACAGTGACATTGCCTGGAGAAGTTCCACAAGTGCATACCAAGCCGTCGATCATGAGAAAAATGGGCATGTTTATCTTAAGAAAGTGAAAACAAGAGAGATAGATTCGCTGATTCATTTTGGACGGAAGGTAAACATCGACCAGCTTTCTAAACGGACGTCCTTATATTCAGTTCAAAATGCTTTTGTATTTCATTTTATGGAAGAAGACAAGGAATTGGTTGTACTAGCACATAAAAATCACTTGATGTGCTTACTAGGTTGTGGAAGGATCTTTGATAGAACTTGCAATGATTCTATCATTAATTCTGTGTTTCTTTCATTTTCGTCGAAATACTTGTTGCATATGATAGCAGTTCCCAAGTTTATTGCTAGGACTTTGGGTACTACTGCCAGCTGGTTCCATTATAACTTTCAAGTTACAAATATGTGTAATTCAGGGACACCATTTTAACTGAATGTGGTGATGGATCCTACGGATGTTACATAGTACTGATATTGTCCCCACTTTCACCACCTTTGGCCAGACAGGTGTGGGGTTTTAATCGAAAATGCCTCGGTACTATGTAGGGAGATTCCACACCTTATTAGTCTCCACCTAGAACTATGCATATCCCATGTAGTACTAACCTAATGGGCTTGGGTCGAGCCAAATCCCAAATAATCTCCACCTTGGCGAGATCCAAAATATCTCACCAACTATCGTTGTACGATCACCGTTATGCAACATCTTGAGGTACACCTTGCTCCTTCACGTCCACAACTCCACATTGATTGGCACCACTTAGGTGTATAGCATGCCAACTCAATCTACCATACACGATCGTCATCCGTATACTACCATCGAACCTGGTTACAGTTAATATGCGCCCTTGAGCCTTGGCCGCCACTTCGAGCTTGCTCCACCTGATTTAGAGAGGGAGACGATCTAACTCCACCATGAGCCCTAGCTTCGTCTTTCCATACTCCACGCGAGTTAAAGTGTTTCGCACCACCTAACTCCACCTTGCGCACCTCATCCTTCCTTGGGGTTGACATCCATAACCATTCGATCTCTTAGTAGCCCTAGATATGATACCATTTGATGGATCCTACGGACGTTACATAGTACCGATATTGTCCCCACTTTCACCACCTTTGGCCAGACAGGTGTGGGGTTTTAATCGAAAAGGCCTCGGTACTATGTAGGGAGATTCCACACCTTATTAGTCTCCACCTAGAACTCTGCATATCCATGTGGGACTAACCTCATGGGCTTGGGTCGATCCAAATCCCCAACATGTGGCTACGACTGTTGAGAATCGTAAAGAAACTTCGGAAGAGATTTCTGTATTGGTGTTAAATGTAACCAACTGCAATATTCAAGGAAAATGTAGTGATATGAGTTATGAGGAACTTGAAAGTGTGAAGAAGTTGTGCATTGTTGACAACAAATTAATCCGTGACAAGTACTGCTCTCGAAGGATATTTGATCGCGGAAAGATAGGTGCATTCCAGTGTCTTTCTCAGAGAAAAGTTGAGGCTAATTTACATGGTAGTCTTTCAAATATTCTCATTCTCATGTTTGAACATCAGAATGTGTTGGCATGGACGCATCGTATTTTTAGCTTGGGAAATTTGAGCTCATTTGTTTTGTGCGTGAAAGCAAGTGACATCATCGACTTACTTAATTCCCTTGCTTTGAAGATGTGGCATATGAACTGGTTATGGAAGCCAACTTGGTATTCACTGAGTTGGAAGTACTCGTACTGGGTATCTATCTCTTCACCCAAGTCAAGCTTACCAAGATTATGGAAGCCGCCCTGGCTAACCGTTGCAGAGCGTGAGAATTGGTCAAGCTTATCAAGACCGTGGAAGCCACATTGGTTAGCAGTTGTAAAGTCTAATGATGTTTCCATGATGAGTTATAGCGATCAACTTGAGGACAAGTTGCATTTCAAGGAGTTGGGAATATCAGGATTCTGATTCTATTTTTTGGCTATATTTTAGTCTTATGATACAACTTGAGGACAAGTTGTGCCTCAAGGGGTCGAGGATGTTGTGACACCAACACCGATTAGGAGAATCTAGTTATTTTAGGAAATAACATATGTTTCCGTATTTAGTATTTGCTTAGTGATCAAGTTATGTTCACTATATATTTATAGTTTGTTCTAGGGTTTAACCATTCAATCAATACAAAACCAAGTTCTTATTTGTGTTCTTCACAGCAGAGGTGGCTAATCCCCATAAAAATGATATTTATCTTAGGGTTCTAATTATCTTAGTTCTTGTTTCAGTTGTTTTGGTTTAGAACCCTAACATCTTGTTTGATTTCTTGTACAATAAAACCCAAAATTCATCACACAAATCCCTGTCCTAATCATTCATCTAAATATACAATCCATGTTATCATTTAAACCCTAATATCCAGACAACGCCTACAGACTTCAATTTCTCGAACATCAGCACCATGACTTTGATTCAAGTTCACATCAGAACCCCATCATGTTCTTCTTCAATTCATCTTCTCTGAATTCTCATGATTTTTCTTTCTTCTCTGAGTATTATCTGTGTCACCATCTCCTCTTGATATCAGGTAGTGTGAAAGAAAGAAGAGCCAATGATGAGAAAAAATGATTTTCTCTGAAGTGAGGTCTTTTGTAGGAATTGAGGTTGGATTTAACCACCCCAGCTCTGAGAACCCCCAGACTGTAGGCACCCAGCAACCAGATTCAATCCACCAACAGTGCCTCCTAATCGCCGAGCTCCCAATAGTGCTTGCTTGTGCAATGATGATTCTGCGCTCCTTGCTTTAGTTGAAATTTTCTTTTTCTCCCAATTCTTTCACCAACAACATTCGTCTCTTGCTTCTCATATCCACTTCTACTCTTCAATCTTTACACATCACTAAAGCTGTCATACTTTTTAGACATAGAATTTGCATCACTAAAGCCGACATGCTTTTCAGCCAGAGATGAATAAATATAAGCAAATAATGAGAAATAGTTTCGCCTCCAACAACATTTGCACCTTTTTGCCTTTTAAGCGACGTTTCTTCTTCTTTTGTTCCAAATGACTCCAAAATACCTAAAAACTCAAAAGCAACCATAAGATACATAGTTTACAAAGAAAGCATAAACAATAGATAAATATTAAGGTGTTTTAGACACCTATCAGCGATAAAATAGAGAATTAGAGCACAAAAGATGAGTTAAATGCCAATAAAAAGATACAGAAATATACAATATTTGGCAATCATCAACTTTTTGGCACTACACCATGGTAGCCGATTAGAAACAGATTTACATGTTACAAAACAGGGTTGTAACAGGAATGTTCTGTTTCGAAAGGTGGCGTGACAAACTTTTGTAACGGCCATGTAGATGTTACGAAATTTGGGTTGTAATAGAGGTTGTAACAAGAGGAGACTGTGTGTCGTTTTGAAACAGCTTGCAGCCGTTAGGCTTAGTCCTATGGGTTAGATATCTAGCTGCTAGATTGGCCATCCACGTCAGCATGGGAAACCTCCTAAGTCCTATGGGCTAGATATCTAGCAGCTAGATTGGTCATCCACGTCATCTGGGACCACTATAGAGCGTCGTTTGGTTCCGCGCTGAGCGCTTTGGTTCGGCGTTTTAAATATCAGCTGTTAGATCATAAAATTTATCTCTCAGCGCCGAACCGTTCAGAGTTAAAAACACTTTTTGAGTGCCGAACCATTCAGCGTTTCAATCTCGCTGATAGTTGGACTGCGAGCAACTGCTAGGAGAGAGAACTATCCATTTCTAGTGTTAACTTTTTTCCCACACTTTTTCCATGATTTGCAAAACTTTTTTGCCAATCTAGAAGTTCAATCTCTCCCATAGGTGTTAGGTCGTGGAGTTCGGTCAACCGGCAAGTTCTAAATCCTCCTAGCTGCTATTTGGGGTGAAAATAGTTTGTAAACAAGAGTAAAAGTCATGTTATTATTAAATATAACAAAAGAAGTTTCATTTACATAAAACAGTTAACCAAAAAGTGTGGAATACAAGATATGAGACATGAAACCATTTAGACATGACCCACACTTACTAAATACAATACTCTTTTTACAAACAACAAGTTCAATAAGAAACAATAGTATCAGTTTTCACAAATTAAAACAATATGAAATACAATATCCCTTTTCATAAGCCAACCCAGATACACATGAATATACATGAACACAAAGTGATGTACTCACTTTGACCCCAAAGCTCAATGCCCCAAGGTTAAGAAAGCTTTCTACCTCAATCCGCCCTTAAACTCTGTGGAAAACAAAAGAAAACAAAAGGGTGAGTCACAGCCCAGTAAAGGGTTAACGATACGATAACACGAGTATAAACAATGCCCAAATACAATAACGAGGAAATATCAAATCGTATAAGCATAAACAGTGTGTTAAGTTGTTGAGCACATCCAAATCAAAGTATCAAAGGTCTTTTAAGCCAATACACAATCGAAACCATCTTAAATCCCAGTGAGTTCGCAATAATCTACTGTGAGGGTCCGAATAACCATTTGGCGAAGTTTATCAGAAAATTACCCTATCGTCCTGGACGATCTTCCTCAGGTCACCATTAATATGGATTTCCCCTTATGGGGCCGAAAAACTCAGCAGTAGGGTTCATAACCAAGAGGACGCTCAACACATTTTATAAATGGTTCGCAAACTTCGTTAAATATGAGAATCGAACAAACCATCAACAAAATATTGATTCATAAACCATGAAATCAACTTACCTTAGCTTTTCTCACATAAAACAAGATCATAAATACATGTAAGTATTAAATCATAGAGCCGGGAAACACTATGAATCGACAAATGCACCAAATCAATGAGTTTGTGCAACAAAATCCTTTTTAAACCATTTAAACTCATAAATATCCATGGGGTTTGATGCAAGACAAACTCAACCAATCTTATCGTTTTAAAAAATATAGAAGGGTTGTATTCATGTAAAATTTATCAAAAAAAAAAGAGTCTATTAGCTCAAGAACTAAAGACGTAAGAATAAAACAGCAAAACAACTTTTCAGAAATTTCAGATTATAAAGTCTGTTTGCAAAGAATTGTGTAGACTTTGTTACACAACGAAAATGAGTGTTTCTTGGCTCATTTTGAAGGACAAAATATAAACTTTCACATTAAAATGATAAGAAAATTTAATAAGAGATTTATCTTTATCAAAACAGTTTAACAAAACTGGAAAGATTTCACGTTCTACAGAAAGTGCAGTTTCGGCAATCTACATTCAAAAATTCATGCAAAATTCATTTTAAAACTAAATTCAGTGAATTTGGTACCGGTTGAAAGCTAAGAAACCCCAATTTGACATAAAAATGATAACTAGGGTATTGAGGTACATATCTATGTTTAAATCTCTCAATTAAACAAGGCACAAGTGTTGTCCTTCAGAAAATTCTGTTTTGGTACCCTGTAATGGAAAATTGGTGCAAAATTCATCGCTCAATGGAATTCAGAAAATTCGGTCTTGTTAGAAAGATAAGAAATCCCTTTTTCAAAATAAAAATGATAAGAAAAAGCAATAAAGTATGAATCTGTACGTATAAGTCTCAACAAAACAAGACAGTAACCAAGTTCATCAGAAAATTCAGTTTTGACAGTCTGCAATCTAAAATTTGTATAAAAATCATCATAGAATGGAATTTAGCAAACTTGGTCTCGTTAAAAAGATGAGAGAGTCCTCTTAAACATAAAATTAACAAGAGAAGGTTTTGAGGTACATATCTGTAAGAAAACATCATGATAAAACATGACAGCAGTACCCCTTTTTCAGAAATTTAAGTTTCTTTTCACAAACACGTGATGTGCTATGCTGAAAACTCTATTGAAAACTTGATTTTGATAAAAATCAGAACTGGAATGAATACCCAATACTCCATTTAAGTAAATGAATGAATAAAAAGTTCATGTAGGAGTTAAATTTTTCAAAGAGAAAGAATAAAATTAGGGCAAGTGCTTTGAATTGAAATACATGCAGGAAATCATTACCCAATGAATATTTAAAGAACCCATGGATAAAATTACATGTAAAAAAATTTAAGCATGAAATTAAGAGAAATCCTTAGTTCTTCATGAACCCTAAAATCAAATTGAAGAAGAACAATCACAAATTCGTTTAAAACATCTCTAACTCATCTCATAGAATATCGTAAGAACATAAAAAAGCTTCAAATACCATTGAGTATGGAATCAGAGAATCAAAAACATGAGAACCAATTCAAATCAGTTTCAAAGAAGTATTCCCCCTACCTTTTGTGTAGCAAACGAATCCAAAGCAAGGCACATTAATCAAATGAGAAAATGATATAAAACAAGCTTGAGATTCCAAGTTTTGTGATCAAATTTATTTTATTTTGTACGATGCAGGTAGGAAGAGAAATCAAATGGGAAAAATGAAATATAATCAACTGATTTTGGTAGTTAAGGCTTCACAAAATAATGAAATGACCAAAATGCGCCTGTTTGCACCCAAATGCAACACATGTCCTTGGCATGTGTCATTTTGGCGCGAGTTCGAGTATAAAAAGACTATATTACTACCGATACACCCTACTGGCAGGCTCACACGAAAATAATATAATTTTCTCAAACAAAAACCGAGTGTTTCTCAACCGAAACACAACGAGAACTAGATTTCACACTTCACATTGTGTTACTTCTAGTCTTCCAATCCAAATGAATTGGCTCGCATCATAATATTTTAAGAAAAATAATGCGGGTATTACATTATTACCCACTTAAAAAGAATTTCATCCCGGAATTCAAAACAAAGAAAGAGACCTACGAACGTTACCTCCTAGTAACTCCAAACCTTTTTCACGGATCTCGGATTCTAGCTTCCAAGTTGTCTCTTCGAAGTTGTGATGTTGCCAAATCACTTCCACAATTCGGTTACTCTTTTCCAGTTCTTGAATCTCAATTCCCTTATCGAGATCCTTCTTCTTCTTAGCAGAAGCAGAAAGCGCTGAACTTGCACTAATTGAAATCAACAAAACAAAATTTCAAAAAGGTTAACCTTGTTAGTAATTACTAATTACTAATAACCCAAACATATACATATCACAGTATCCGGTTGTTTTTCTAAAATTTCATAAAATAAAGAGATTCTTAACATCTTTTTCAAAATCATGTAATGAAATCAATGTTTCAATACAAAAATTTCCAAACAATACTGAGTAAAATTGCGGAAATATATTATGCAAAACGATGAAAACCCAAAGGAAATCGAAACGTATGCTCTGATACCAACTTGCCGTGGAGTTCGTATGCAGAGAGTGTCGTTGTCGAGGGTAACTTATAAATTTCTAATTCACGTACCAAAAAGTTTACTCACTACTTGTGCTAGTTATCCATTTATATCCGTTAACCTAGCTGCATAAGCAGATGTGATATTCGATTCTTGGACTTAATTTGAGCATATCTTCGTTATTTGGGGGAGAGAATCCGCTATCCGTAATTACTAAAAGGAAATCTTTCGTATGTCTCTTCCTTTATTTCTGAATTTCGGAACGAAATTCTTTTTAAGTGGGTAATGATGTAATACCCAGGTCTTTACTTATTAAAATAAAAGGATGTGAGCCAATCCATTTGGATTGCAAAGATAGATGTATCGCTATGGGGTGAGTAAAATCTAGTTAAATTTATTTGAGAAAATATATTTTTCTTTCGTGTGAGCCTGCCCATAGAATTGCACATGTGCTATTAGAGTTTTTACACTCAAAATTGTGGTGAAAGGACACTCACCAAGTATATGTGTCGACTTTGCATCAAAACAAGGGTATTTCAGTCTTTTTTTTCTTCATCGATAAAACACTTTCTCTGATTTTCATCACAGAAACAAAGTACTTCTCCTCACTCTTGAATTGTTCATCTTCTTACAACAAAAATCTTCTCATAAAGCTAAAAATCAAAACCTTAATTAACATCGTTTGGTTGTTTGATTGAATTTGGTTCCTTGGAGGATTTAGAGCATAAAAGGTAGGGGAAGATTCACCTTGCCGATTTTCAGTTGATTTTCATGATTTTGATTCTGTAATTTCATTATTTTAAAGGAGTTCAATCAAATTCATGTTCTTACTATACTGCATGGGATGAATCTGTGATGCTCTAAACTAGTTCATGCTTATTATTCTTGAATTCAAATCTAGGGTTCACTAAAAATTTAGGGGTTTATCTTATATTGATTTTTACACTATGTTACTTGTAAATATACCCATGGGTTCTCTCTATTTATTAGAAATAATCACTATTTCTTCTTGGAATCGATTTTAAGGTATTTCAGGATTTTTCTAAATCAGTTTTTGCTATGTTTTAGCATTAGTCTTACATCTAGCTTGTTTAACTATTGTTTTTATTATATTTTTTATATGAAAGATGTTCCTTTCCTATTTAAAATGAACCAACAACCAACTGATTTCAATTAGAGATGAAACCTGTGTGATTTTTCAAATGAACACTATCCAAACTATGGTTTTCCTGAAGCAATTGCACTGTCAGGTTTCTCTACTGTTATTTCGACTTGTTTCAATGTTTGTTATTTTTTATAACGATTTTTATTTAATATATTATCTTCTATGCTTTAAAATGGTATAAGAACCAGTGAATTTCTTTTAATAATGAAGCTTGTGCGGATTTTTGAATTCGAACAATGAAGACTGTCAGATTTCTGTAGAAAAGTTCCTGACCGACATTTTCAGCAGTATCTCGACTTGTTTCTGAACTTATCATTATTTCTTATAATTTTTTATATGATAGATTATTTTTCCTAGTTTAAAATGACCCAATAACCACCCATTTTCATTAAGTAATGAAGTCTACACAATTTTTTGAACGCATGCTATGTAATATAAATTTTCAGAAAAAATTTGCAGTTGTTTTGTATTTACGTCTCTACTTATTTAAGTTACTGAATCTCTTGTTTTTGATAATAATTTTGTATAGAAGGAGACCTTTTATAGTTTATAAAACATCAAAAAATTTCTAATTTTGATTTGAAATAAAGCCCATGGAAATGTTTTAGTAGAAGTGGTTGAAAACGTATTTTATCGCACAAATTCACCGACTTGGTGCATTTAACAATTTTGGGTTATGCCCAACTGCATGTATTGATACTTTCATGTATTCATTATCTTGTTTAAGACATGGTATTCTAAGGTAAGTTGTTTATGTGGTTTATAAAACAGTACTTATGATGGTTTGAATAATACTCGTATTTAACGATGTTTGTGAATCATTTATTCATTGTGTTGAGCACCCTTTATGTTTGAATTCTACTGTGGAATTTGTCGGGCCCTTTAGGGGCAATCCATACTAATGGTGACCTGCGAAAGATCGTCCGGGACGATAGGGTGGTTTTCTGATAAACCTTGACAATTGTTTGAACCCTCACAGTAGAGCATTGCGATTTCATTAATTTCAGATGATTTCGATTGCATTTGGCTTGTAAAGCCTTTGACGGTTTGCTACAAATGTGCTCAGCAACTTTATATGTTGATTATGTCTAAATCGATTCAGTCTCAGTAATTTCTCTATTTGGGATTTTCTCGTATTTTCTGTTATTCCTCTACTGGGTTGTGGCTCACCTCGTTTTGTTTTGTTTTCCACATAGTTTGAGCGCGCTTGAGGAAGTAAGCTTGTTAAGGCTTGATGCCTAAAGCTCTGGGGTTTAAAGTGAGTACGCCCACTTTATGTTTCATATATGTACTCATGTTTAAATCTGGTTTGTTTTGAGAAAAACACAATTATCCTTCCTTGTTGTTTTGGTTTGTAAACTGGTGTGTTTGTAACTTGTTAAGTTACTGTGTCCCTATGTATAATCCTTTTGGTCACTCATTTTGGGTTACAAAGCTAATGTAAATAAGTCATTTTCTTGGTACTGTATAATATTACCTTTATAACACAATGTCAGCTTTATTTTCTCATTGAGTGTGTGACATGTACAAAAGTTTGACGTCAGCTGACTCTTTAAGTTTATTGTATGGTCGGCATTGTTCATTTCTCGTTAACTTGTCAGTGTGAGTAAGTATATTTTGGTTACGTTTCATAAAACCTTAGCCATACTTCTATTGCAAACTGTTTTCACCCCATATGGCAGTTCGGAGTTTTGAAACTTGCCGGTTGACCGAACTCCACGGCCGGTTGGAAGGGAAAAAATTTCCGGGACGTCACAGTTGGTATCAGAGCATACGTTTCGATTTCCTTTGGGTGTTCATCGTTTTGCATAATATGTTTCCGCAATTTTACTCAGTTTTGTTTGGAAATTTTTGTATTGAAACATTGATTTCATTACATGATTTTGAAAAAGATGTTAAGAATCTCTTTATTTTATGAAATTTTAGAAAAACAACCGGATATTATGATATGTATATGTTTGGGTTGTTAGTAATGAGTAGTTACTAATAAGGTTAACCTTTTTAAAATTTTGTTTTGTTGATTTCAATTAGTGCAAGTTCAGCGCTTTCTGCTTCTGCTAAGAAGAAAAAGGATCTCGATAAGGGAATTGAGATTCAAGAACTGGAAAAGACTAACAGAATTGTGGAAGTGATTTGGGAACATCACAACTTCGAAGAGACAACTTGGAAGCTAGAATCCGAGATCCGTGAAAAACGTCTGGGGTTACTAGGAGGTAACGTTCGTAGGTCTCTTTTTTTGTTTTGAATTCCGGGACAAAATTTTTTTTAAGTGGGTAATAATGTAATACCCGCGTTCTTTTTCTTAAAATATTAGGGTGCGAGCCCAATCCATTTGGATTGGAAGACTAGAAGTAACACAATGTGGAGTGTGAAATCTAGTTCTCGTTGTGTTTCGGTTGAGAAACACTCGGTTTTTGTTTGAGAAAATTATATTTATTTTCGTTTGAGCCTGCCAGTAGGGTGTATCAGTAGTAATATAGTCTTTTTATACTCGAACTCGCGCCAAAATGACACATGCCAAGGACATGTGTCGCATTTGGGTGCAAACAGGCGCATTTTGGTCATTTCATTATTTTGTGAAGCCTTAACCACCAAAATCAGTTGATTATATTTCATTTTTCCCATTTGATTTCTCTTCCTCCCTGCATCATACAAAAGAAAATAAATTTGATCACAAAACTTGGAATCTCAAGCTTGTTTTATATCGTTTGCTCATTTGATTCATGTGCCTTGCTTTGGATTTGTTTGCTACACAAAAGGTAGGGGGAAATATTTCTTTGAAACTGATTTGAATTGGTTCTCATGTTTTTGATTCTCTGATTCTATACTCAATGGTATTTGATGCTTTTTTATGTTCTTATGATATTCTATGAGATGAATTAGAGATGTTTTAAACGAATTTGTGATTGTTCTTCTTCAATTTTATTTTAGAGTTCATGAAGAACTAAGGGTTTCTATTAATTTCATGTTTAAAATGTTTTACATGTAATTTTTTCCATGGGTTCTTTAGAGATTCATTGGGTAGTGATTTCCTGCATGTATTTCAATTCAAAGCACTTGCCCTAATTTTATTCTTTCTCCATGAAAAATTTAACTCCTACATGAACTTGTTATTCTTCATTTACTTAAATGGAGTATTGGGTATTCATTCAAGTTCTGATCTTTATCAAAATCAAGTTTTCAATAGAGTTTTCAGCATAGCACATCACGTGTTTGTGAAAAGAAACTTAAATTTCTGAAAAAGGGGTATTGCGGTCATGTTTTATCATGATGTTTTCTTATAGATATCTACCTCAAAACCTTCTCTTGTTATTTTTATGTTTAATAGGACTCTCTCATCTTTTTAACGAGACCAAGTTTGCTAAATCCATTCTATGATGATTTTTATACGAATTTTTGATTGCAGACTGTCAAAACTGAATTTTCTGATGAACTTGGTTACTGTCTTGTTTTGTCGAGACTTATACGCACAGATTCATACCTTATTGCTTTTTCTTATCATTTTTATGTTGAAAAGGGCTTTCTTATCTTTCTAACAAGACTGAATTTTCTGAATTCCATTGAGCGATGAATTTTGCACCAATTCTCCATTACAGGGTACCAAAACAGAATTTTCTGAAGGACAACACTTGTGTCCTGTTTTGTTGAGAGATTTAAACGTAGCTATGTACCTCAATACCCTAGTCTATGTCAAATTGGTGTTTCTTAGCTTTCAAACGGTACCAAATTCACTGAATTTCTTTTTGAAATGAATTTTGCACGAATTTTTGAATGTAGATTGCCGAAACTGAACTTTCTGTAGAACGTAAAATCTGTCCAGTTTTGTTAAACTGTTTTGATAAAGATAAATCTCTTATTAAATTTCTTATCATTTTTATGTGAAAGGTTATCTTTTATCCTTCAAAATAAACAGGCTTTATAATCTGAAATTTCTGAAAAGTTGTATTGCTGTTTTATTCTTACGTCTTTAGTTCTTGAGCTAATGACTCTTTAGTAACATCAAAAAAATTACTGCCTGTCAAATATTCCCTCTTTGACATATTGACGATGGTCAGTACACATTCAGCGCCGGAATTCAAAATACCTGCAAATCTTTCATTCCATCCATCCCATAGATTCAACCACACATTCAACAATAACTTCCTTTATTAACAATAACTTCTGTTCTTTCTACATTTGAATTGGTTCGGAACTTGAAATACAATCCCTAAGTTTTATTCTATTGCACAATTCCTAAGTTTTATTCCTAGGGTATATGAGATAAGAATAAACCAACAGATACATGACTCACATAATCAGTATTTTCCTTCACATTTGAAGCAGAATTGGTGAAGCCGATGGAATCCAATGCCGCAGCACCTATGCATTAATTTCAATGCCCATTGCTCTTGCACGAGACATTTCTTCCAAGAACGAAGCATTATTATCAAACCATCATCACATTCCATCCATCCCACAGATCCTTCATCAAACCTTCAAGTCACGACGAGAAGTACAAATAATTAAAAACATGTTTGGAAACAGCATGCCGTGTCAAAAGGTAGACTACCCAACAGGACAGTTTTTTTCCCCCACACTAAGTTAAAGGCCCGGTAGTGTCTCATGTCAAGCAGTTACATGATGGGACTCTTAGGTGGGGTTTAAATTCAAAAGAGAGATTCCTACTTAACTCTAGAATCTACTAAATCACTGCAAAATTCGAATAAAGTACTTATTTCATGATTGGGGCTTTGGAGAATATGCAAATATACTACCACTAGGTCCACTAAGGTTAGGATGACAAGAAAAAAATTGAAGGCCTTGCATTGCAACACTTACAGAATAGAAATTCAACCAGTTACTTGTTAGCCTACGATTAGCAGTCTGAAAAACATATGATGAATCTGAGATATCTGAATGGTACTAAAAAAATGACACAAACCTATAAATTTGAAAATTAGACCTTACAGTACATACAAATGCTTCTAAAATAGTCAAACTGGATAGATACTTACAGGTAGCGGAAGTATGTGGGATTTGTAACCTTTGGCAACAAAATCCTTAATGCAACCCTTGAAATTCCTGAATATATAAAACTAATATCAACTCTGTGCACTCATGCAGCTTGTTTCTGAAGTATACCAAAAGGGAATGCAAAGAGATATGACAATGTGCGAAGTACGAGAACATACTTAAGGTTAGATACAGGCTCCCATGAATCCCAATCAGAACCCCACCCCTTCCACTTCGCCTATTATATAAAAATTTCAAAAATCAGTACCAAAGGTCAGTAAATGTAAACCAAGTAGAGGCAGACCATTGAGCCATTGGAAATTGTAAAAGTAATACCTTATAGTGTAAGGAAGCAGGCCCTTCATCCGTGTCAGGATTAGCTCCATATTCCATAATGAATGCCTATGACCTTCTGAACTTCATATTCACCATTGTCTTCTGGAGGACGCATTTGCGCCTCTTCTTCAGTTTCTTCATTCTGTTCGTGCTCAATTGGTACTCCAGGTTTGGGAAAATCAGTTCCCAACAAAAGGTATTCTCCACAAAGCCGGTACCATTCTTTCAACAATTGCAAGAAGTCCTCAGCTTTCATGTTTCTCACCTGAAATCAATTGGAAATTAAACGTCTGTAAGGAAGTATTCTGAAAATGAGAAGACAAAAGACAATCATAAAAGCAAATTATTGTACCTGTGTTTCAGGGTGATTGAACTGAAGACTCTCACAGGCATCTTTACTGCCCATATCTGAAGAACATACTCGAATTTCAGTGTAAAACAAACAGATTTTGCCGCATTGCTGAAATCAGTCCAGCTATATACAAAAGCTATTGTTCAAAACTTACCGTAACCAGGCTCACATATGATGCAGCTGCGCCCATGCATTGGCCAGTGGACATCCCCCCACAGCCGGCATACATATCAAGAAGCGTCATAACCTCAGAACCACACGCTAAGGAACGCGTCTTGGATGATGATGAAGCAGCTTCCTTGACCACTTCTGAGCTACCTTCACCAGAAATCATAGATGATGATGAAGCAGCGGCATCCTGTCCATTTTCTACAAAAAAATCGATACTATTAGTACCAGAAAAGAGAAATGGATGGGAAGTACTGTGTTCTAAATAAGTAAAGTTTATTACCTATGCGCAAGTTTTCGAATGTGCAAAACTCATCTGAGTATGACATCATAAAAGAAATCACATTCAGGGACCTGATAGCAAACCAACAGAAAAGAATTAGTCATTCACTAAGCTAACCTTTAAACTGAAATTGGATTCATAAAAATCACCAAATCAACAGAAGAACCCCATACATTTGTGGACGCTTGAGCAACTGTCACTTTTTGAACAATAAAATTCAGTGGATTGGCATCTTTAGAGTCCGAAGAAAATACACGTTCACGTTTCGGTTCAATTTTACCAGAATGCTCTTTAATTACCTGAAAACACACAAAATTTACATAACTCAATCAAAAGAGATGTGAGTATTCCTAACAGAATTGCCGTGTCTGCAGCTCTGAAGAACCACTTCACAGTGATGTATGGCTTTTTCTTAATGGTCCCAAAGAACTCAACTATTCTGCCAATATAATCAAGCTGGCCTTCTTCCGCCTAAAACAAAGAAAAATATAGATAAGACAAGATTGTAAACATAATGATTATATAAGAACATACAACAACTAAGAATACCATATGAACAACAGCTAGGAATACCATATCAACTAGGAATGCAAAAAGTAAACTTAAGAATGCAAAAATGAAACTCATATGTTCAACGGTTCAACCATCAAAGTATAACAACAACAGGAAACTTCTAAAACAACAGACCCCTTAATGAAACATACTTCTGGGAAAAATAACATAAATACACCAATATATTGAACAAAACATGAATTTAGCCATGAAAAGTATTAATAAAAGTGAACTAGATTGGTAGGTTGTGTTGATAAAACAAAACTTTTTATAATAAACTATCAAATAGATTATAGATTATGTCAACTAGGACAATTGAAGTCTGCTAGTTGAGGAATGTTAAGCAGGCCTTTACTTTTTAGCATACTATGCCGGAGGCATGCCAACAAATGTGGAGCCCAAGGCCAACCTCACTCCACATTTGGTCAGGGACTGAACGATACGAAACAAGAAGCCGGAGCTGCATTATTGATTGATTTTTTTCTTCTTTTTTGTTTTGTCATGTTACCAAACAGAGTACCTGAGCCTATTTATACGCACTAATTTTAATTGACCATCTGGTGTCTGTTGTAGACAAGGAATCCTCTAGATAAAGTGGAATCTTTAGACATGTCAAGACTCAAATTCCCTAGAACTGTTTACAGGTCACTTACGCTTATGCACTTTCACCTTCACTAACTGTTTCTGCTGGACACCACTAGGCCCACGCAACTCAAACTGAACTAAGATTGTCCCTTGTGGAACCATATCCAATAACAGACTCAACACACAAGTTAATGAGACTCACAACTCTTCTGGTCCCTGTAAGTTAAACAAATGAAATGCATGCAACACTGTGTCTACAGCATGTCTAATGCTGCTTAGCTGCTTATAGTTACCCGTCCAGTCTAATAACATGCGGAAAAAAAAATCAGATAGTACTCTGTACAGATATATCTGACATGATAATATAAGTACAAGGCTTTCAGGTCTAACCTCTCTTATTGCCGTCACCTCAACATGGGCATTAGGATCAGTATGCTTCAAAACCATGTTGTGGCATCTCAAAACTACTTTATTATTGCGAACAACGACTGCACCGAAAGGGCCTCCATCTTCATTATCCACTCCTTTGTATGCTTCTTCAACTGCTTTTGTTACGAATTCATGGTCCTTGTCTTGTATAGTTGTTTGAAGCAAATAGAAACAAGAGAGAATTTAAATACATCATCATAAATACAAGGAAATTTACTACTCCCACTAGAGATAATATAGAAATATACCTTGGGGGTATTTCCTAGGTGCAAAGGATATTAAATTGCCAATATATTATATGCTCATGGATTTTTATTTGCATTACAGCATAGCAGCTAATAGAACTGGACAGAAAAGTCTCATTCAAAATAGTCCAACAAGAAAATACATCCCCATATGACTTCAAGGTCAAACCATACATGACTAACATCTTCACTTCGCTTCACTTGTAACATAGTATTAAAAACATATTGTTGCACCAGATATTCAAAGCCGCAGTCTTTGGGGAGAAATGTCATTACAACATTACTGTCGGTCGATGGAGTCAGCCTGGCAGTCTAGGAGATGGCATCACCACCAGCACTACAATCAGTCGTTAACGTCTTAATCACTTCGACACCTAACTAAAACGATGCAGCATTACCTTCTGGGTAACTAAAAAATACAGTGGCAACAGATATAGTTCCATCCTTGGCTTCAACAACTGGAGAAAAGAAAAACAAACAAGCAGGCAGGCAGGCAGCCAGGCAGTGAGGAGTTGAATCATATCAAAAAATTCAATAGTATACTAACATTGATCTGCCAAAGCAGTCATTCAACAAAAAAAAAATCGACCCAATTCAATAACGAAGTACAACAGGGACATAAATGAGTTTTTAAATCATTGAAACCTACATTTATAGTAAACAGCCGGTGATAGTAAACAGCCTGGGTAAAGAAATACATAAAGAGCAATGGGGCTTCAATTATTATCATTTACAGGAAGTACATGTTACATCTACAACACAATCAAATTACCATCAAACAAACTAAAAATATTCTAAATAACAGTTCAACATATTAAGAATTTCCATGACGAAACAACAATATATAAAATCTAAAATTAGAAATTAGAAATTTATAAACGGATCTAAGAAAGAAAGAAAAAATTGGAAAATACAAATTGACCGAATCTAATAAGTGGAAGAGGAAAATACCAAAAATCAAGAAACCCTAACCGAAATCACATACAAATCGAAACCCTAATCGAAAATCTCAGATAAAATCGAAACCCTAAACCAAAATCTCATATAAAATCGAAAATCGGAACCCTTAACGAAACCCTAATGGAAAAGAACAGATTGAAACTCAAATCGAAACACAAATCAAAAGCTTTAAACACTTACATCATCAGCTTCAGATCGAAACCATCAAACTGAAACCCAAACTTCACGTGTAGCCTGAAACTCTAACTTCGCTTATGCAGAGATGAGGAAAGTGGAAAGAGAGAAGTGGTTTGAGTGGAAAGAGATGAAATGGTTCGCTTCTGCTGAATATGACCGAGTCATGTGTAGGACCAAGTGACCATCTCCTGATAATCTCATGTGCGACTAAGGCTGCACAGGAATCGAACCGGTGAACCCTATCAGAACCGAAAAAAAAGAACAGGTACCGAACCAGAATCGGTGTAACAAGTACAGGGAACGGGAATGGAATATGAGAACCGGTGTATATCGGGACAGGTACCGGTTCTTACCCTATTCCCGGCAGCACCGGACCCAAAAACCTGGTGCATAATAACTGTCCAGATAAGTGATTTCTAGTTAGGGTTGTTCATGGTCGGTTTTGGTTTGGTTTCTACCCAAACCGAAACCAATATTATCGGTTTCTAAAAATCTAAACCAAACCAATCCATTAACCATTGGTTCGGTTTCCAAATGGTTCCAGCCGGTTTCGGTTTGTCCCATTGGTTTTCGGCTAACCAATAATTATGTCACACCAAAAAAAAAATTACACAAATTTACAGATAAAAAAATCGTAGTTGCCGATAGTATTGGTTTACACAAATTTACAGACAAAAAAAATCAAGAATAGTTAAAGCTTACTCTAAATCTAGAGATCAAAAGAATATATATAATATATTTTAATTTAGTTCTTGACAAACAAAAAAGAAGGAAGACGGGAAGAAGAAAGTCGAGTAGCAGCAGTGGCAGCTGTAGTTGGGGGTGGAGAAGGGAGGCGACTGAGAGAAGTAGAAAGGGAAAGAGGGAGAAATATTAGATTTAGGGTTTCTATTTATCCTCTAAATGAATGGGTAGAAGCTAATACTTGTAAATCAACTTTAAAAACTAAGTTTAAATATTAATCGGTTTTCCAAACCATTTGGTTCGGTTTTAGAGGTCAAACCAAACCAAACCAAAACTATCGGTTTTCCACTTTCTACACCATAACCAATCCATTAGTAAATGGTTCGGTTTGGTTTCTTCCTAATTGGTCTGATTTGGTCCGGTTCCAGCGGAAAACCGAAACCATGTTCAGCCCTATTTCTAGCCATCGATTATTCATAGCATCTTATCTACCAAATATAACTCAATTCACTCGTTCTTCCTTCCCTACCTCTTCTTCTTATTTTCTCAACTGAAGTCTAATCAATAACGACACTCACTACTTTCACTTCATCAATTTTACAATTTTGAAATGAAGAGATAAAATCAACTCATGAAGATTGAATCTCTATCTTTATCAAAGAAGAATATGAAACCCAATCTCAAAAACCCATTAGCAGACATTAATTCATCGTCTTCTACTTTTGCTAGTACTGTTTCAATTGAAGCTTCATCAAGATGGTGATGAAAGTAATGATATAGGTATGATTCGGTCAAGGTAAATCAGTAAATCACTCATCCGATTTTCGGTAATTTGTTTGATGAACTATGGATTCTTCATAATTAATTGCATGTTCAGTTTAACTGTTTAATTGCATGATTGAATCAGAGCTAGGGTTTTATTTGAGATGGATTTGGGTTTAGATGCAGATTAATTTGTATAGCTATAAATTGACTTATGATTTTTTACTACTTTCAGGTTTGATAAATTGGTGATGATAGTCGTTATTGAGAAATGGAACTGAGATTGAATTGGTAGTCGTGAAAGTAGGTTCCAACAAGTTGAACTTGGCTGAATTGGTGGTGTTGTACGTGTATAAATTGTCATTTAGAAGAAGGCAAAGCTTGGTCCTGTTGTTGGCTGGAGTGTAAAGTACAGGGACAAGGATATTTGGGGTTGTTGTTGGATTGAATAAAATGCTTGAAAAGCAGACCCTCAAATAAATTTCGTAGGAGCCGCAAGTTGAAGACAACCTCCTCACGCACAGAAAATGCACTTCAGTTGTTCGCAGAATTGCTTGAGAAGAATTCTGAAGGTGGACCAGCTAACAAGAAATGATGTTGGGCAGTGTTGTGATCAGTGGATGAAGGCTGGAGTTGAGCAAGGATATGGTAAACAATTTGAGGGTTCTGTCAGGAACAAGAACCTGACATGGTGGTGTTTGGAAGAAGGGATGATTGATGCACAAAGATGAAGAAGAAATTAAGGTTAAGGTTAGAATGAGATGTATTTGTGTATGAAGGAATCTGATGCAGTTGGAGTGTGGACAATTATTTCTGATACTCAATAGATGTATCCTAGGACTTTAATTTGGAACTTTTGTTAATTTTGTAATATTTTTTTTTAGAGCAATTGTGTTGTTATTTTTATATCAAAGTTTCAGGTAAAAACCCGGGACCGGTCTTACAGGTACAGGTACAAGTCCAGGTACAGGTCCTCAAAATGAGGAACCGGTCAACTCCAGGTACAGGTACGGTTTCCAACAGAAAACCGGACTGTACCGGCTCATTTGCAGCCATATGTGCGACTGTGACCGAGGGATGAAATATCCCCAGATATCTTTGCTTGGGTGGAAAAATTATGAAGTTGTGACCACCCACGCACACGGATTGCACGCGTGGAACCATATCCAGTTACAAAATTGTAATTGTTGAAGGAGAGTTACGAAATCTGTCAAGATTTGTAACAGCTACAGGATGTTACAACCAGTTTGTAACAGTGGTTTCCTGTTACGAATTCGTAACTACCAATAGGCTGTTACAAATTTGAGTTACTAATTCAAGAAAATGGTGTAGTGTGATCCCATAGAAGTCTTTAAACGAGCGGCCGTAAGAGACGCCTAATTAGGATACTTTCCTCTTCGAATAGACGACTTCACCAGAAACAAAAAAAAGATGAAGTTTGCCTGGCTCTTAGGATAGTTTGCTAGAAATGCAAACTTAGGTATTTATAAACCAAGGATGTCTGGACACCAAGGAATTTCCAAAACCGAAAATATTCTCAAGATATGCAATGAATAGAAAAATGCTTGTCCAATATTTCCGAAATCTCTCAATAGAAAATCTCCAATTAGTAAATGCACATTACTAATTATTTTTCTCTAGAGATATACATTTAATTTCTCGTAATTAAAAGTATACAAAACCAAAATCCTTATTAAAAGATTCTCAATTTATTTCGGCACATGATCTCCATGAGTACTAAGGAATATCTTTCAACAATAAATGATAAGAGTCATTGTACGTGTTCAAAGTATGTTAACATCTCTTCACTGTAAATCATGTTTCATATTTTCGTGGATTTACATTCTTGGAGTCGATTATACCACACTTCCAAAAGAGTTTAGAATTGGATCACCTATATTCCAAGACTACTATGTAATTGATTGAATATCAAATCGCATACATGGGTTCAATCAGTTGTACCAATCACCAGGATCGATTATACCTCAATATGGAAATACTTGTGGTCGGTCACATCAGTTACTTGGATCGGTTACATCAATTACCAGGACTGGTTACCATATTTTCATGGAATTTCTTGTGATCGCTCACACCAGTTACTAGGATCGGTTAGACCAATTACCGGGATCGGTTACACCAATTACTAGGACTGGTTACCAATTACAAGGATCGATTACATAACATTCTGTAATAGGTCTCACCGATTACTAGGATCGGTCACACCAATTACAAATATCGATCATACCATCTCATGGTGATTACTTAGGATCGGTTACACTAATTAATGAAAACTAGTCATACCAGATCATAAGTCAAGAATTATAATTAGTTATACCAAGATACATATTAAAGTTATGATCGTTTCTACCATCTCACACGTATTGGTAATCCAAATATTTGCAATGAATAGCCATACCAATAAGCCTAACTATTTCCCTTTTGATTCATAAAACAAGTTCATGAATGTACTTTCTTTAAGAGAATGTAAAACATTGTTTCCTATGATGAAATCTTCACCATAACCCATTCACATAATCATAACAGTATATACAAGATTATGTTGATTTCATATCTACGAAGTTCAAAAGATAAGGGTTATACTTCGTAGTCTAATTTCCTAATACTATGATCATATGATCATGTCTCACTAGAGTAATATATACAATATATACAGCTTCGAAGTTATGTTTTCAATAAAGTACGACTTGAAATATACGTTAGGAATGAAACAGTTCAAGTCAATATTACTAACCTTAATAGGAAGGATGATGTCGGTGTTCTAGTTCAATACTCTTCACGGTCTTCAGAGTAATACTTGTATGTCTCAACATTTCTAGACTTTCTAGTCTAACCTAAATGAAGTTGTCTCTAGTAAATAATCAAGCGACTCTTAGATGAGTTTTTACATATTAAAATATGACAGCCAAACTTGACATACCAACTCTTGGTGGTTCAACCGAGCTATGCTCTAACAGAATGCTAGGTTTACAGGATATCTGAACAAGGAGTGGTGATATAGGCTTTTGGTTGCTACTATTATTACGGGTGGTGTACAAGAAGATATTGATAAGGTGCAACTAATGAATGGGTTTTGCAGTTGATAATGTAATCGATGCTAACACTGGCTAGAACTGAAATGGTGTTGATGAGGTGATTGCAGTTGATAGCAATGAGCTGTAGATGTTGAGGTGGTTGTGGCCAACGTTAGCTGGTTGGTGCTCTGGAATTCTGGTGGTGCTGGTGCTTATAGTATGGAGAACTGAAATGGGTATTGGTGGTGCTGAGATAGAGAGAATAGGAAGTGACAATGGATTGAAGTTGTTGAGTGCACTGGAAGTGGTATCACAGATGAACTAGAAGTGCAGTGGTGTTCTAGACAAGAGATGAAGTTTATTCAATGGAATGAATGCATGAGATGGCATATTGCAGGATATGAGACTGACTGAATTGGAGTTGGTTACTTTGCAATAGTTGGGTGTAAGTGATACAAATGCTTCTGACGGGGGTTAAGGAGATTTGAGTTGGTGTTTGAACTTTTGAAGAAAATGGAGTGATGGGTTGAGCCAGATTCAAGTGTGCTGAGATGGTTGGATGTATGCTTGGAGATGCGGTTCGGGTTGGTGTTGATGGTACTGAGTATTGTTATTGGTATTAATATGGAAGAACTTCAAGAAGGGAAGTTATGGATTCGTTTGAGTTGATGCTAGGGAGAGCTATCTGATGTAGACTGAAATCAAGCGTTGAATTGACATTGCAGTTACATAGAGGAAGGTGCTGGAAATGCAAGATAAGGAAGATGACAATGTTGTTGGTGGTGTTAGAAGCTGTCTTGGCTGAGGAGATTATGGTGTAGTTCTGGTGGTGAATGGCTCAAGTTATCTAATCAACTAGTAGTGAGCAACAGCTGCGGCTGAATTAAAGTGCATGAATGTTGGTTAAGCGCAATCATGGCGTGACATTGCTTTGTCTTGTGCTCATGGCCTAAGCCAAGGCCATTTTCTTTAGCTAAGAGACTAGACCATGACTCGGTCTGACTTTCCGATTTGATCCAGTTGACCCGATATGACTCGTTTGATCGGTGACAGTTTGAATTTTCCGGTCAACTGAGGTGACTTTTCCGACCGGTTTCTAGCCAACTTCTGGCATGGAACCAGTTTTCCGACGACACTTTTTATGCATGTTTTCTACATGGGTATTTATCTTATATGGGCTTGGTGGACATATTGGATATGGGATATTGAAGACTTGACTTAATATTGGAGAGAAAAAGAGGCATAAAAAGGGGGACTTCTATAATTTTGGGGGATTCTATTCTACTAGGATCTATTTGAGACTTGAATATGCAACTAGAGTTTGCTTTCATTGTTATTTTTCATCTTCTTTATTTCATTTACTATTATGATGAACTTTATAGCTATGAGTAGCTAATTTCTTTATTATTGGTTAAGGGTTAAGTTGATTTCTCAAACATGTTATTTGCATCAATGAATTAGTTTTGACTCAACTTTGTTGTTTATGATTATGGCTTATATTGTCATAAGATTTGAATGCTAATTTGATTGAGTCCAGAATCAATTAGATTAATCTCCATCTCGAAAGCTGTATAGTTGTCAATTCCTGATTATAAGTAGCATAATGTGGCTATTACTTGCAGTGATACATCTTTATAATTACATATGAATCATAAGTTAAATCGGATTAGTGCTTTTACACGTTCAATTACTTTGATGTCTTATTTCATAAAAACTTAGTGCTCTTCGGGAGTTAAACTTAACTGTGCTTTTACATTTTAGGTTGCTTTCTAAGTAGGATTTACATATGCATCTTTTAATGTGTTTGTGATGAAATCAGGAAATTAGCGGGATATTCTTGCAACCAAAATATCCTTGACTTTTAATAACAGAAAAATTAAATTACCAATTTTATTCGTTGATGTAGATATATGTTTGTGAATGATAAAATCCTTTGACCAATATCTTCCTATTATTGGTTATTTTTGATTCTTTATTGCTTAGATAAATATAAAATTCCCCCTTAGTTATTTTAGAAACTGAAATTGCTTAACAACAAAAGCCTCCCGTAGAACGAGCTCTTTCTTATCATATACTTAATTTATATTATTTGTAATATTTTTGACGCATACGAAAGTGATCAGGGATTACAAAAATATCATCATCCATAATTGGGATTCTTAATCACTAACTTATCATCTTCGCTATATTTGGAAGCGTAATCATCACCTTCTTTATCTAACTTGGAATGAAGTTCTCCTCCTAATAATGATGACGAGTCTACCAATAGGAGTGTAAATGATGCAATGGTGTTAGCAGGTCTGTTACCTCACCCTAATTTAAAGATGCTGACAATATCTGGTTTCATATGTTTAAAGTTTCCATGGTGGATGGGTTTTCGTGAATGCCTTCCGGATTTGGTGAAATTATATTTGGAGAATTGCAACGTTTTCGAGCAGCTACCACCATTGGGTATGCTCTCTAATATTAAACTTATTCAGATAGAAGCAACGTACTCAATCAGGCGTGGAGGAAAAAAATTTGCTACCGAGAGGCAAAATTTTTTAAAGGTAGGCAATAAGGCATAAAAAGGCTTGGATATCTTATTTTTCATGAAAGTCGGGGGAAATTAGGTTTGGTAAAGGGTAGGCAATAAGGCATAACTTCCTACCCTGCTGAGCCGGCTCCGCCACTGTATTCAGTGCAGTCTTTGGGTCAGGAGTTCTATTACCAACGGAGAGTGATAGAAAAAAGAAGAAATCAACAATGAAATATATGTGTTCCCTTCGTTAGTTAAGTTATAGATATGTTTTATTTTTTTATGGAAAAAATCATATATTAAACTAGCAAATGTAGTACAACAGATTTACAAAATCATTTTCATCAAATGTATTAGAATCGATGCTATATTTGTGAACTTTTTGAATTAGGCTCTCCGATATGTGTTGTAGTCTTTTAATCCTTGCCTCCTTCGCGATGTAGTATGTTGCCTTGTTGTTTTTCTCTTTATATACTTCACTTTTGCTTGAGGTGTGTCTCCTAATAGGTTCCTTTTTTCCTGCAAAGAATTTTCTGCCGACCACGAAGAATCGGTAGTAACCTTGTCTAAATTATCTACCAAATTTTTGCAGTCTGTTACTATAGACACAGATGATAGAATACTTTTTTTAGCCACGTAAAAGCCTTTAGCAAATCATTTTCTTCCGCATGGAAAGATGATGTTTCCCACTCTGAACCCGCCGCAAGATGCATGAAAGTATCCTCATCAGTAGAATATAAAATAAAAGCATATCCCATCAAGAAGTCCTCTTTTTCGTACGAAGCATCAATGAATATTATCCAGTCCGTATTTAGATTGGACCAATTAGTGTCGAGTGATGATTTATTTTAATTCATATTATTTTTTTGAGGGGTATTTGACGGGGCGAAATTTAAGAAACTATTGATTTGTCCTATTAAGCTGACTGGGTTTGGGTGGATTTTCTCAAAAATTACCGAACATATGTATTTCCAAATGAACCAAATCACGGTGGAAATTTTTACCTGAAACTTGCTTAAATTGTCTTATGTAACCCACTATTTAATCCAATCCATAACGGTGCTGTGAGCGTTTCTGTGTATTATGTTTTGTAGAGATAGGCCAAACCAGACTGCTATTGCGAAAGGACACTCATAGAAAAGGTGAACTTCCGTTTCTCGCACTTGATTGTCACGTAATTGGAAAATCGGATCGATTTCGGTATTATGAGCACCCAGCCTATCCGATGTTGGTAGCGCTTTTTGAACTAATTTCCAGATTAACAGTCTTATTCTTGGAATGGATTGAATTCTCCATATCTTGTTCCATGGGAAATCTCGGAATTCAAAATCGTCAAGATCCTGTTTAGCTAAAAAAGTATAGATGTTTTCGGCCGAGAAATTTCCGGAATGATGGTTCCTCCATCTAATAATGTCATGTTCATTGTTCCTTGGATCTAAAGCTTGAATTTTTTTCCTTGTCCTTCGGGTGGAAAAATAGGTTTAGTTTATCCTGATCCCAACTATTTTGATCTGTTATTAGCTATTGAACTCTTGTAGGCGCTTGTTCTTGAATTATAGGTATTCTTTGGATTATATCCGCATTAGGAATCCATCTGTCTCCCCAGATTTTCACCGAAACTCCAATTTTGACTTGCCAAATAAAATTATCTTTTATTAACTCTAATCCTTTTTTATGATGGTCCAAATCCACGAAAGGTTCGAAGTTCTAGATTTTTCGAGAGGGTCTGAATTTGGGAAATATTTTGCTTTTAAGAGTTTTACCCATAGTTGGTTTTGTTCTGTTACTAGTCTACTGGAAAGTTTAATGAGCAGAGCTAAGTTGAAGTGATGGGGATTTTTAATTCCTAGGCCTCCTTGAGAAATGGGTTTACATATACTTTTCCAAGCTCTTATAAAATCTCCTTGACTCTTTTTCCCATCTTTTTTCCACTAGAAATTTCTATGAATGCGGTCAAGTTGGTCAAGAGTTTCCTTTGCCAGAGCAATGACTTGCATTTGATATGTTGGATAGGATTGAAGAATCGATTTAATTAATACAGTCCTCCTAGCTTGAGATAACAGTTTTGATTTCCAACCTTGCAACGTAGAGTAGTAACGTTGCAATAAAGGCTCAAAGTTGGCTTTTCTGTTTTTATCGAAGAAGAGCGGAGTACCCAAATATCAATCATTTTTCATCATCAGCGGAACCTTTAATATTTTTTGCTAAAATCTTTCCGTGTCTTGGATGAATTTTTGGGATGAAATAGACACTGGATTTCTGGAGGTTAACCTTTGGCCTGTGATGTTCCCAAATATTTGTAATATCTCTAAGAGGCTTTTTGCTTCTCCCAGGTCCGCTTTTGTAAATAAAAAGCAGTCGTCCGCGAAGAAGAGGTGGGAGATATTCAGAGCGTCTTTGTTTATTTGGAAACCAGAAATTCTCTTGTCTTCAATAGCCTTCTCAAGGAGTCCAGAGAATTTCCATGCATATTAGGAAAATATACGGTGATAAAGTATTACCTTGTCTTAGACCCCTAGAAGTGCTGAAAGATGGTCCCGGAGAACCATTAAGCAGGATTGAAAAAGTGGTTGTTGAAATGCATTGTAAAACGAGAGAAGTGTAGAGTTCCAAGAATCCAAAAGCCAAGATAACTCTTTCAATAAAAATCCATTCAACCATATCAAAGGCTTTTGATAGGTCTAGCTTTAATGCTAGAAAACCCTTTTTTTTATGTTCTCATCGAGTGAATAAATTCGTGAGCAATTATGATGTTATCTGTGATTGGCCTGCTCCTTATCATGCTTATAGATATGTCAACTTTGAAAGATTGGCCTGCTCCTCATCATCCTTTTTAACTCCTTCTCATCCCTTAAATAGGTGACCGTTTGTGGCTTTTTGAGGTTGAAATCCATGCCATTTAGTTCTCCTGAGAGACTGGAGTTACGTACCAACTACGAGGCAGTTAACATAATCTTAGCCGGCAAAGGAGGATAGCGACTGACCTTTCTCCCATCTTTGTTAGACTGCTGAACCCTAATGATAACCCGCACTTGCTCAAAAAACAGTACTGTTAGAGGATTTGCCCGGACCGTGCAGATTAAGTTAGACCACAACGCCAGAGGATTTATTGGGAGGGTATATTAGTTATATATCCTTACTTTTGACGCCCAAAAAATATATCCTTATTCAACAATATATATGTCCCTACTTTTTTATAACCTTATCCATTTAATATTACATTACCTTAATACCCTCACCCATATAATATTTTTCTTTATTTCAAAATTGAACAAATTTCTTCCTCTACCACTTCACCACCACCACTAGGACCACCACCACCAACATTCAACTACCATTCCACCACCACCGTTCAACCACCACCACCTACCAACCGCCACCACCACCAATATTCGACCACCACTCCTTCACCACCACCATTACACCACCAATAGTCATTCACCACTAGTCTGCCGTCGCCGCCACCACCACTAGTCCGCCGACGCCACCACTAGTTCAGATATTTTTATATCAACAACAGTAGTTGATCCATTTCAGTTGGATCAACAGTGGATGTTTATCCATTTCAGTTGGGTCAACAGTGGATGTTTATCCATGATGATGGATCAACAGTAAGCGGCATAAACTGAAATTGGTATACCCTTGATAAATAGTAGAAGTTTATCTATAGAAGTTTATCCACTGCAGTGATCAACAGTATAAGTTTATCCATTGCAGTTGGATAAACAGTGTAAGTTTATCCATGTTAGTTGGATCAACTATGGATGTTTATCCATACTGATGGAAAAATGCTACCATTTCACCAGCTGCAGTTTCAGATTCACCAACAAAACCATTAACCACCATTAATAATCCGTAGCAGCAACCACCCGCCACCATCGTCGCCGCTACCATCGGTTCAGATAATTTTGTATCAACAACAGTATTTTATCCATTTCAGTTGGATCAACAATGAATGTTTATCCATTTCATTTAGATCAACAATGGATGTTTATCCATGATGATGGATCAACATTAAGCGGCATAAAACTGAAATTGATAAATTTCAGTTGGATCAACAGTATAAGTTTATCCATTTTAGTTGGATCAACAATGGATATTTATCCATGTTGATGGAAAAATGCTACCATTTCACCAGTTGCAGTTTCAGATCCACCAAAAAATCCATCAACCACCACCACCGTCGCCACTAGAACCACCACCGCCGCTACCATTATCATCCTTACTTCTCTCTTCATAATTCTATATTCCCTGTAATCCCTACACATTCATATATTCATTTTAATCACAATTAATCCATTAGAAGCATCTTCAACTTCAGATTCGAACACACCCATTACTTCTCAGCAACAACAAGTTCATTATCTCCAACATATCCTATTGATTCACATACCATAACCATTTCGAAATCAATTTTATCGCAGCAGCTCTCAGATCCCCTTTTCTTAATTGAATCGAACCACCAAATCGTTGCTCAAAACTTGATTTCAAAACCTAAAAAATCAGATCTCGTTTTCTTTGGGTATGATTTTAAAAATCGATTATAGAAGAAGAAGAAGGTTTCATATGTTGCTGATACATCTCGATTAGACAGAAATAACGGAGGTGGTGGTGCTGGTTGTGGTGGAGGCGATCGAGATGGTGGTGGTGATGAGAACGATGAAGATGGTGATGGTGAGAGCGACGGATGTTTATTATACAGAAATAAAGAAGAAGAAGAATACGTGTGTGTGAATGGGAAGGAAGGTTAAATAAGGAAATTGAACTATTATTTTTTTGGAATAATCTACAATTATACCATCAGGGATATTTGTAAAGTTTTCTAGGGATATTTGTGGAGGCCCATCAAAAGGAGGGACAACAGTTCAATTTCCACTTATTGGGATCGTGCAAATTAAGTTAGACCGCTGGCGGCTAATGATAACTCGCGCTAGCTCAAGAACCACAGTGGGCAAACCAACAAATTTGCCCGTTTTCCTAGCTATTTTCTTTTCTTGTTGAGTCTATGATGGGATCAAAATGAACAATTGCGGTTGCATCTGTAGGAACTGCCCTTGCAATGCAAAAAAAAAAAAACATGACACTAAAAAGAATCTGGAACAATTATCGATGAACTGACACATGTGTTACTGGGTTTACCGGGCAATGCCACGTGAAGTGTTCAAGTTTTTAAAGAAAAACCAAAAGAAAATACTCCCTTTGTTTCTATTATATAAGCGGAATATTGAAATTTCTTTGTCCCACTAAATAGGCGGAGTGGTAGTTCCAAGACGTATTTTTGACAAACTTACCCTTATTTATGTTGTATAGGAAATTGTATTGAGATTAAGACAAAGGGTAAAAACAAGAAAAAACAAGAAAAATTATGAAAACCATAAAATTTCTTAATCTAAGAGATTTCATCTTCTCCACCTATATATTAGGGACATAGGAAGTAAGTGTTAGGCATGGAGAATATTTGTGGACGATGAACTACTGACATTTCTGGAAGTAAGTTTGCTTGAACGTGGTTTCACCTCAAGAGGTTCAGACCCCTATTTACACTTTTTTTTTGCACATGTACTAGTGTTGCAGTAAAAGCACACTTTCTGAGATTGAATGAAACCAGAATATGGAGTTTTATAGTCATCTTGGAAAGAACTTCACTTCCTTGGAGACAATTTTTTCTTGGTCAGAGAATTTCAACTGATCACCTCCCAACAAAGCAATAGCAATTTGTTTAATAGTTTTTGTTTTTGTTCGAATATCATGAATAAAAAGAAGCCTATAATTGGAGCGTCACATTCCAATAAAGGGGCTTCACCTAATAGGACAAAAACAGGTCACCCATAAGAAATTTAAAAAATCCCTTATCTAAAATAATTTTGTAATGATTAAGCAACCCTTATGTGGTTAGTGTTAATGACCTAACTAACTAATAATTAGATCGATAAGATTTTTTATATAATTAGTGATAAAAAATCATATTAAGTGATTTTGGTGGGAAGAAAAAGATGAAAAAAATGAGAAATTTTGGAGATTTTTTTGTAACTAAAATCCTAGATTTTAAATCACCCAGCCAATGTTCTTTTATTTTTCAAAATTGGTGAAAGTAAGTAAAAAATTGAAAATTTTAGCATTTCAGAGCGGTTTACGGTTGGGTTTTTTCCTTCGTAGCCAACTGGAAGACAAATTTTCGGTTAGATGATGATGAACTCCTAACCATAACTAGGTAAAATTAGGAAAATCCAGCTATAAACCAGTTACGGCTGGGTTTTTTGGTCAAAACCCAGTTATAAATCAGTTACGGTTGGGTTGTTTTTTGTCAAACCCAACTGTAAAACAGTTACGGCTGGTTTTTTGTGATTGAACCTAACTATAAATCAGTTACGGCTAGGTTTTTCTTGGACGAGCCCAACAGTTGGTTTTTTTTTTTTTTGAGGAAAACCCAATCGTAACTGGTTCTGCAACCTAATTTTTTCTACGGTTTCAATCAATCTAACCATTTCAGATGCAATTGGTTTTTTGTTACCATCTTTTCTATCAATATGCTTCTTCCACACCTTTAATAGATAATTCAATCGACGATTATAAGTTTCTCAAACCATCGATTGATCGAAGATGGTGAAATGATTTTGGTTGAATAAAAAAAGGGAATGATAATTGGTTGATAAAGGAGATGAAGTTAAGAAGAAGAAGAGCAAATCTTTGAATTATGTTTTGATTTTAGTTTTAGTTTTTAGGTTTTGATTTTAGTTGAAGATTATTTTAGACATTTGATATTGAATCAAAAATACCTCATAACCAATCTTTTGGTCACTAGAAATCTAAGTGAAGCCCGACCCCCAATAATAGGCTTCAATAAAAACTATGGGCTAGGCCGTTGCTTGCTCAAGAACCACAGTGGGAACCAACAAATTTAACCACTCCCTAGTCCTCCTTTGTTTAGTCAATAATGGGACCAAAATGAACAAGTCCTTGATTTGTTGCGTCCATAGGAAACTGCCCTTGTTGCCTGCCCTTGCAACGCAAGAAACACGACACTAAAAAGAATGAACAAGTCCTAGATTTGTTGCGTCAATAGGAACTGCTTTTGCAATGCAAAAAAACATGACACTAAAATAAAACTGGAACAAAGATATTAGTTCATCATCATTTTAAACTACACAACATTTAGCTCCAAAGTAAAAAGAGAGAATCTGATAGACACTGTCTAAAGCTACAAATAAAGACTGGTAAACTATCGCAGCACTGAACTTGATATATGCTGTCAACTATAAACATGCTGGAATCTTCGCCGTCGAGATGGTAGTTCTTTTGCCGCTATAAATCTCTGAACCTACAGCTTGATTTTGGGTGCTTGTCTGACATTGCATGACGCGACCAAATTGAGAAGCTGCAGATGCAGCAATATATTTAGCTTTCATTTAAAATTGACATATGCTATAAACATGCCGAGAACAGTAAGAAGATTGCAAAAATCCTAGGTTCCAGACTATTATCAAATTAAAGAATAAGCAAGGTAGCAGAGTTCACCTCCTTAAATCTGTTGGATGTTTTGCCACTTTGTCCTGCTTTCATCGCTTTCTGAGCAGCATCATGGCTTTTCTCGAGTAACTGTGATGGGAAAGAACATAATTCAGTCAACAAGCTCTCATTTCAAGTTCATATACGCTGTAACCACGGCCCAGAAGAAAATTTACCTTGATGTCATCATCAGGATTCCATAAACACATACGCTTAGAATTTACAGACTTCAATAAACATATACGCTCTAGTCGTAACAATACACGCTTAACAGCTTTCAATACTGGCAGGGAGCCAAGGTAAACATTTAAATTGTCACCAATCTCACTTGAGGCGTTTTTTACTTTTTCCTCGTAACCCTGTGATGAGCAAAAAGGTAAGGGAAGATTAAAATCATCTCAAAAAATTGAGAATCAGATATACTCTATATCATGTATAGGAAACATATGTTGGATACCTTGAACTGCTCCATAACGAGCTCTGGGTTGCGAACATCTATGTGGTCGCTTAATTCCGGAATCTGAACCTCTTCCATAATCTTTTTAGCTCGTCTCGTCGACAATACTTCTTCCTTGTGGCCGGCAAACTCCAGCATATGTTTCAGATCCACACCCTCCAGTATCTGCTGAGAACAACGAAACATATCTGGAGTGAAGGTACAGGGACGATTCTTTGTGGCAAGGTCAAGCTCACTAAGCATCTGTTGTAAGCCCAAATTAAGAAGAGTGAGCAAATCAACAAAAAAAAAAGGCATTTTTTATTACAGCAACAGAAACAACGTAATGAATAGGGGCTGAGTTAAAACTAATTATACCAGAGCTCTTTTTTTGACAGCGTAGAGAAATGTGTACTGCTCTTTGTAGTGATTTTTTTCGGCCTCGGCATATTTGTATTCCAATTTATCTCGCAATTCCTAAAAGTAAGATGCACGCAAACCACGTTAACAGAACTTACACCTCTTCAGTATCATATCAATATCATAATAACAGAACTAGTGTCTAGAATGAAAACAAAACAACATACCTTTAGTATGTTCAAATCCAAAGATACATCGCTCCAGATTTCATCACGCTTGCAAGGATAGCTATTCAGCAGAGACACATAAGCTGAAATAACCTTCTTTATATCTCCAAATTGTTTCCAGTCTTGCTTCAAAAGATTTGTCAATTTATCCCTGAAATTACGAAGAATGAAAGGAATTGATTATAAACAATTTTTTTTTTTTAATGTAATAATAACATTTAACCCTGAAAATACCCCCAACAATTAAGGATAAATAATCGAAAATCATGGGTTGTATAGTCAAAAAAGATAAGAACAACAAGAGATTTACCTCAGATCTACAAGTTGATCTCGTGACTCTCTTAATCTCTTTCCACGGGCTGCAGCAGGATCACGAACCCTTTCTTCGATCTATGCTCTCGTGGAAGGAAAAATTATAAAACATGAAGCAAATTGATTACAGCTAATTAACAAGAATCCTACAAATACTCCAAAAATTGATGAAAAAAATCGAATAATAAGGGTTGTAGCAAAGAAAAAAATAAACCCTAGACACACACAAAAAATAAACCCTAGACACCCACAAAAAAAAAAAAAAAAAAAAAAAAAAAAGAAGACGAATTCTGAAGAACAACAAGAGACTTACACACGACCCTTGAGTTCCTGTGCAGCCTTGAGTTCCTCTTCTGACTTTGAATAATACATCATTCTTCTCTATTTTTTTTCTTCTCTGTTTTTTCCTTCTCTCTTTTAGATCTTTTTTTTCTTCTCTCTTTTATTAGAAGTCGGTTTTGCTGGAAGGAAGGATAAGGCAAAAGTAGGAATTACCTAGAGCTGTCAATTAGTAACCCGGTCCGCGGGTTGACCCTAGCCCGGCTTGTTTCAACCCGGCTCGGCTGGGCTTGTTTTCTAAACGGGCCGGGCTAGGTCTGTTACATCTGACCCTAATAGAAAACAAGCCGGGCTAGGTCTAACCCGAGGGTTACCAGCCAACCCGTTAAGTTATGATATTAACCTAGAATCGGAGGTATCGGTTACATTTTACCTGCTACCCAGGTAACCGGGTACTTCTCATAATCTTATCTAAGTTTCCCAAAGAAAGAGAAATTAGAAAACTTCTCTTAAGTTTTAGATGTGGACTGGAGGGTGGAGGCAGAGCAGAGGTATTCCGTATTCGTGTTCGTGAGTTCCTCTCTTTTTCTAACTTAAAACTAAATAGGGTTATTTTTTTATTCTGAGTTCTAGATTATATTTTGAATCTTTGATCTTTAAGTTTACTGTTTAACTATAATGATCTTTTTTTTTTAATTTTCTAACTCTCTGTTATTCTGTTTGATTTCAGGGGTTAGGGTTAGGGCTTTACTCGTAATCAACTAACCAAGTTTTATCCTTTAGGTTGTTTTTTCACTTCTAAGTTATAGATTAGATTTTGATCTTTAAGTTTAACATTAATGATCTCTTTTTTTTTAATTTTTTAACTATCTGTTTGATTTTCAGGGGTTAGGGCTTTCTTTAGACTACCGTTGAAGAATAGGAAAAATTGGCCGATGATTTTACTTCTACTTTTCTAATCTAGGTGAGTAGTTCTAAGTTTTTAAATTTTAATGCATAACTTGTTTTAAGTACTGTTAGGTGTTTGTGGAAATGATTCTTATAACCCCAATCCCCTTTTCACGAATTTGTGTCATTTATTGTTAACTCATGACTCATGAGTCATGTCTCTTAATGTCAATCTATAATAAATTAATAATGCATAGCTTTATTACGTTATGCAGCTTATGCTTGTGAATATTTATTTGAATTACAAAGGTTTACACTGATTCTGAAAATGGAAATGAACTCCATATGCAGCATGTCAGAATCAGAAAGCACATGTTTTATTTTGGCTTACATGAAAGTGTAAGAAAGCATACTTTTGTTGGCTTTGCCTTTGCCAGTTTGGGATGTGTATTTGTTGGGATTTTAATTATTGACAGCTCTAGTCCCCTGTGATGTAGCTCAAGGCTTACTAATTTTGATTTTTGAATTCTTTATGTAGCTTCCTAAAATGTCAGTTGAAGAAGACCATGACGATGTCATGAGTGAAGAGGATATTACAGTAGTAGAGTCGATGACAAGTCAAGAGCATGCTTCAAAGAAAAGGAAATTTACATCAAAAGTATGGAATGATTTTGATTGGTCACGAGACAAAGATGGTAAAGAAAAGGCTACGTGCAAGCATTGTAGGAAGGAATATGCTTATGACAGTCAGAAAGGAGGAACATCAACTATGTCAAGGCATTTAAAGAAGTGCCGTAGACTGAAGATGCAAGATGTGGGGCAACTTTTGTTATCTACAAATAATGGAGAACTGGCTACTCGTGCACGCAAAATAGATCAATCAAAGTTTCGGGATTTAGTTGCAAGACTAATTATTGGTAAAAATCTCCCCTTTAATTGTGTAGAATGGACTGAATTTAGGGAGTTATGTAGTTATCTGAATGTCGATGTTGAAACCATATCAAGGAATACTACAAGGTCTGATATTCTTAAAATGCATAAGTTCCAAAAAGAAGTTATTCGCAAGAAATTACAATGTGCTCCAGGTAAAATATGTCTAACATCAGACATGTGGACCTCCGTCAACACCACTTGATACATAAGTTTAACAGTACACTTTGTTGATCAAGATTGGGTATTGCAGAAGTTTCTTTTAAATTTTTCTCCACTGCCACCACCCCATACTGGTCAAGCACTTTCAGATAAGTTATTTCTGATGTTAAATGATTGGGGAATTGAAGGAAAGGTAACCAGCATCACTTTGGATAACGCTGCATCAAATTCTTCATGTGTTAAGATAATGAAGAGTCGATTCACTGCAAGGAATGTTATGTCGGATACTGGGAAAAGAAACTTTCATATAAGGTGTTGTGCTCACATAATAAATCTTATTGTAAGAGATGGACTGACAGAGATTGATCCAGCAGTAATCAAGATAAGGTTAGCAGTGAAGTACCTTAAAGGTTCACAAAGAAGAAAACAAAATTTCTTGGATACTGTCAGCGATTTAGGATGTCAGTAAAGATGGGTGTTCGACAAGATGTTAATACAAGATGGAATTCTACTTATCTTATGTTGCAAAGTTGTATTTCGTATGAAAAAGTCTTCACTCATTTGAGGTTGGTGGACCCTGACTATGCAGAGTCTCCTAATGGGGAAGAATGGGAGCAAATCAAAGTGGTCACGAAGTTTCTCAAGGTCTTTTATGACCTCACGACTCTATTCTATGGAAACAAGTATCCTACTTCTAATTTTTATTTTGATGGGGTTTGTCAGATTAAAGTATTATTAGATCAAGAGACAACTAATGACATTGAGTTCATCAGAAACATGGCGAAGAAAATGCAAGAAAAATATGCCAAGTATTGGAAAAAATTGAGTCCAATATTGGCAATGGCAGTCGTTTTAGACCCTCGATTGAAGTTTGAATTTGTAGAGTTTACTTTAGAAAAGGTGTATCCTGTTGAGCGTGAAATGAAGAAGGAAGTTGATATTATTAGAAAAAGGATGGCGGCACTCTATAAAGAGTATCATACGGCGTCAACTTTAAGAGGTTCGACAACAACCAATGAAACTCAGAATTCGGGTACTGTAAATGGTGGGAATTCTGGACGCAATGGAAGTGCTTTTATGCAGGTGATATTTCTTGAAGTTTTAACTGCTTGAACATTTCTATAACTGTCCATATAGAACTGGTAGTTAATTGTTGAAGTTTTTTGATGCAGGAATTTGCCGCGGCAAAAAAAAATGGTGGTCAACAATCTGACAAGTCAGAACTAGAACAATATCTAAGCGAGTCATCAGGATCAATGCCAACTGATTTTGACATCTTGAAGTATTGGAGAAGCCAAGAACTACGATACCCTAATTTTACAAGAATGGCAACTGATATTTTATCAATTCCTATTTCAACTGTTGCTTCGGAATCTGTATTTAGCCTTGGGGGAAGGGTACTTGACAGATATCGCAGCTCCTTATCACCTGAAAGTGCCGAGGCATTGATAACAACTCGTGATTGGATATATGGAATCGGTAAGAGGCTAAGTGTCTTGAATCTTGATTGAGTAATATTTAAAATTAGTTGTAAGTCTATTTAACAATATATATGAGATTGATAATTACTTATTTTCAATTATATGTAGGAGCTGCATCAACTGATGTTGAGGAAGTGAAATATAATGATACTAGTGAGGATGTATTGGCATTTGAGCCAGCAAACAACAATGAGGCAATAAGTTCTTATGCGTCTAATTAGTATCTGTACTTCAGCGATATAAAGCGGGTAATTATGAAAATTCTATTTATTTACATTAACACATCCTTTTGTTTGATATACTTTTTGCTGGAAATTACAGATTCATACCGGAGCATCTTGAAGTGATACACTTCTAGACACAATTACAAAGATACATGGAAAAAGAACATTTTTTGGGCACTGATTTAGGAAATATTTTGGACTTCCATATGATATCACTGTCTCCTATTTTTTGTATAAATATGAAGGGAGACACTAACGATATATATTGTATATGTGACTGCATATGAGGGTTTAGGACCTTTAGGTTGTGATTCAAGATTTCAAAGTCAGTTCAGTAGACGGTAGCCGTAGCTTCAGTTCAGTACTTCAGTTTGTCCACTTTTGTATATAAAAGGACAAACATAGATAATAGTTACTGTCACTTTGAGGATTCTTATATGAATCACAATCCTGGACCTATATCCTTAATTCCTTATTAATGAATATGATACTTTTTGTGCAGGAATAAGGAATTGGTTGTTATTATGGTCTCCTCTTCACTAAGGTTGAAGTGTTTTAGACTTTTAGTAGGTGATACTCTGTGTCTCTGTCACTGTGGTAAACTGGTAGGCAGTAAAAGTGGAAGTTTGTATTTTTTTTTTGGTTTTATATATGTATGTAAACAGTAAACTATGTCTATATGTATTCCACTCCACAACTTTGGTTTGGTTCATTTCAAATTTTCAATCATGACATGTGATGTTTAACTGCTGACACCATAGGCATTGAGTTGATAAAAAACCTCAACTTTCTTGGTTTAAACATAGTACGGAATAGAATGGATATTTGGTTCAGAAACACCATCAGTTAACTGATGCCATAAATTTACCAGCCAACCCGCAACCCGTCAGAGCCAACCCGTCTAGGGCTAGGGTTGGGGTTTTGGGCTTGTACATGAACAGTGTTAGGGCTAGGGTTGACCCTAACCCGTCCGTGGCTTGTCAAGCTAGGACCGGGTTGACCCTAGCTTGCCCGTTTGACAGCTCTAGAATTACCCATAGGTACTATTATAGTGTTCTTAGTTAGTGGCAGGTCCACCCATTAAAGCACAGTCCATAATTAAAAGAAAACATAAAAATGGACCAAATTTTTTAAGTCCAGGTCCTACACACGTGTGTAACCTATTACGTGCATTTTAATAATTTCCAAAATGGCCTTCACTATAAATATAACAGAAATAAAAGCCACATTTTCTCAATTTTCTTCTCAGATCCGTTTTCTCTCTCTCGCTCGCTCTCCTCTTCTCTGCTGCAGCCGCTTATGAAGTTTAGACCTAGGGTTTATGAAGATGTTTCGTGGTTTTACAGGTATGTTACGTAATCTTTTCTCCAGTTCTTCTTTGTTTTTGATTAATTCTCAACTGAATCATGAAGATCTGATTGATTTCATGATGTTTTCACTTTCTTTTTCCAGTTTTGGTAGTTCGATTTCATGATGTTCTCTAGTTTTTCACGTGCTGCTGATTTTTAGACTATGAATCAACAATACATATTTGGTGTACTGAAATATACTGCTCTAATTTTGTTGTTTTTTTTATAGTTTTGGAGATTTTTCTTGTTTGATCCAAAAGTACATATACGGAATACTCAAATTAAAGTGTTTCAATTCTATTTTTTCATAGATTCGCTACTTGTTTTTCACATGCAGCTAAATTTTAGATTATGAATCAGCAGTACATATATGGTGTACTGAAAAATTATGCTTTAATTTTGTTATTTTTGTAGTTTTGGATATTCTTCTTCTTCGATCTAGAAGTATATATATGGAATACTGGAAAAAAAAGTGTTTCGATTCAGTTTTTTATAGATTCATTACTTGGTTTTCACATGCAGCTGATTTTAGTTCCATTTTGGTTTTTTTTTTTATATGCTTTTGAGTTGCTTTTGTGTATTAATCATCGGTACATATATGATATATTGGTGGATTTTAATGAAACAAGTTCAGATCTAAATAAAAAATCATGTTTTATGTTTATTTCATTAGTAGATCTGATATTTTTATGGTTTTTGGTTTGATTTTCAGTTTTCTTTTGTGTATTAACCATCAATACATATCTGACGTACTGCTTTCTTTTTTTGTTTACTATGAATCTATAGATTTTCTCTTATTTTTTTGGTTTGATCCAGGAGTACATATATGTTGTACTGGTTGAAACTTCTTCTGATTCTGTTTTATTCAGAGTTTTGCCACTTTTTTTGGTTTGATCCATGAGTTCGTATGTGAAATATTGAAGTATGTGCTTTGATTCGGTTATATTCATGGATTCATCACTTCTTGACATGTAATTGAGTTTTTAGTTTATGAATCCGCGGTCCGTATATGTTGTACTAATAAAAACTTCTTTTAATTTTGTTTTATTCATAGTTTTGCCACTTTATTTTGGTTTGATCCATGAGTACGTATGCGAAATACTGAAATAGATGCTAGTTTTGTTGCTGTGTTTTAATATTGTTATATTCTGGTCACATTTACAGGTTCAATATGTCCAACGGATACCTACTCTATATGTAAGCAGTGAGGAAGATACATACTTAATTTATACGTAGTGTAACAGATATGTACTCAGATTTGTAAGCAGGGTACCAGATATGTACTCAAATTTGTAAGCAGTATAGACACACACATTTGATAGTAATGGGTATTATGGACATTTCCATGTTTTAATTAATTTTGGACCTGCGGATAAAAACAAGATCCGGTTGGACCCTACTATAAATAACTATATGGGCCTAGGACCAAACAAGAAATTTTCCAAGGCAAAACGCTACAACTACATATTTATATATAGGGGTCTTGGCCCCATATGCGTTCGGCCCACACCGGCGGATTCGAAATTGTCATCCATATCCAGGCCATTACCAAACCGACTAGATGAGAGTGGAATTTTCTGCATTTGCGGTTTCCTCGTTAACAAAACTTCTGGTGTTTGTGTTATTTCTTTTCCGCATTATATTTTATATAATAGAAATAATACAGGTTGTGCGTTAAGATCATCAATTGGAAATCCAACCTTTGGTTGCTGATTGATATTGATTGATCCTTGGATATTGGTCTTTGGTACCATCCAAGTTTATCTCTCTTTAATCGATACTCGCAGTTTGCTTGAGTAAGATTAAATCGAGAGATTGAGATGTTCACTCCTTGAGATACTTTTATCTAGATTGAGTCTGATTGTCTAGTTGATTCTCTAGCAAAGTAGTTCGGAGTTAGTCCATACATATTGCTAAGCGAAATATTGGGTGGCGTTGTTAGACCTCCACTTTTTCAATTGGTATCAGAGCAGGCAAACACTATAAACCTGATAAGTTTGTGTTTGTTCGTTCCTGTTAAATTGCTCTATGGGAAATTTCTTAGGAAAAATTGCTCCTGGCATCTGTAACGCAGGCAAGTATTCCTTAAGGATTGTTATGGTCAAAACCTCCTGGTTCTCATGATAATCTCTCTTCATCTAAAAAGGAAGATTTAGATGATAAGAAGCAATCTAAAGGAAAAAAAGGGGAAACGCTCATTACGCTCAAGGATATGGAACCTCTCTAGAATAACCCTTGATCTCTATGAGGAATACTATCATGATGGATCAATTGATAAAGATTTGTTTAAAGCATTCGAAGGCGTTTTTAAATTCTTAGAAAAACTTAATTCTATTAAGTCTAAGAATCATTCCGAAAAGGGTGTTGATCGTGTTAAGGCTGTTAATACCAGAAATCGGAAATATCCTTCTTCCAGCCCGAACAAATGAAGGATAGAAAGCTCCGGCTGCCCTGACTATCATCATTATTTTGATTATACCACAGGGACTGTTCACACTTATCAACCAGACATGTCGCATGAGAACTCCTCTGCGCATTATGCCTCTTGGTAACAATGATGGCAATTACCCCATTTGTACATATCTTGAAGTGGGGCAAGAAATGGTTTGTGTTGTGTACAGTTGTGTTGTTTCTGGTTACCTTTCTATTACTTTTGTGTTCTTTCACATATATGTTGGTTGCATATCTTAACGTGAAAAGGGCTAAGAAAAACCCTTGAGTCTTATGTGAGTCACGGTTCGCGTTCGGCCCAAGCCCATGAATAAGGGATTTATATATGTATGTGGTCCGCGAACCTTCTCCTTCTCCTTCACATCTTCCGTCCACGTACGTGAATTACGGTTTGTTCTCCACCATTAGAGCTTCTTTTAAAAAATCAAGAGGTAGGGTTTTTGAAGTTCTCTATCCAAGTAAGTTTCATCCTCTTGCTCCTTTATTTTCCTAGCTCAATGATGAATTCTAAAGGCACAAAAAGGAGTTCTAAAATCTCAAAATCCTTTAGCTTGAAATCCCCTTGTGACCAAAACTCACTTAAAATTAGGTTCGTGAATGATTCTTGTGCTAATATATTTGATAAAATTTCTTCAAAAGGGTTCATTCTTGAAAAAAGGTTGGATTTCTCTAGTGGGCATAAAGAGGATTTGATATGCTTTTCAAAGTTCAAGCTTGGAAATATCTTTCATGGTCTTGGTCAAGGATTTGATTCTCTTACAAGGATTTTCTATGCAATATTCATGATGTTGATTACAACAAGATGGAATTCAAATCCATGATTGGTGGAGAAAATTTCGTGTTGATAGAGAACTAATTTCAAGGATTACCAAAATTTCGTTGGGAAACGTACGACTCCCTAGACCTTATGAGGAAAGTCCATCTTGTGATAATATCTCGATTGGGCTTTGTGGAAAGAAGATTGTTTGGAGTCAAGGAAAGTTCCCTACTAATTGTCTTAGTATTGCTTTACTGGATTTTGGAAAGCTTGGTATTCCCAATATTTGTCCCTCCACAATTGAAAATTCTTGGTGGAGTCACGAATTTGCAGAATTGGTCTACTTCCTTAATTCGGGTATGTCAAGTCTCGATGTTTGTGGTTTTATTATATCTCAAATGATTTCAATGACTTCACCCGTCAAAATGTTGGGTTACCCTTGTTTGATTAGTCAAGTTTTCCAAGCTCGTGGATTTGATTCTATTTGCAACTCTCTTGGGATCCCCAAACCAGTTCGTCCATGTACCTTTAGACGAATAAGGGAAAATGCTTGCAAACGTCAAAGGATTGCCTCTCTTGACTTTAGTGACCCTACCACTGTATGCCTCCTTCAAAAAATTCATAAGGGTGTGTGAGGTTGATACAAGAGTTAAGTGTGTTCAAGAACAATTTTCCTTGGTCGCAACAAAGTTTCCCGAACTCAAGGAGGAGTTGAACACTATTCAAGCTTCTTGGAATATCTCTACTGAAGAAGAAGAAGATGAGTAATTGGTGTTCTTATTAATTCCTAGGAAGTCTTATTTTTGATTAGTTGGAAGAATAACTAGTGATTGAATAGCGATGATTGTGACTACACATAGCTATCCTTGTTTTCATCTTCTTGTATTATTTTTTAGGTTTATTGGTTTTAAATTCTAAAAATGTTTGGAGGATGATGGTTTGCAATATTTGATCTTGGTTTGTTATATTGCAATATTTTTATGGGATATGTATTGTTTGCGTTTGTGAACTTGAAGGTCCCATATTTTGTCAAAAGTAAAGTTGTTCATGATCGATATTCATATATTGGTTTAAGGATGAATAGACTTTTGACAATCACAAAAGTTAAGCCTATATTGTCAATCCCTTGATGGAATATAGGTTAAAATATTTTGTGAACAAGGGTAAATTCTATTATGTCATTATTGTAATAAAAAGATAGAATAGATCCTTGTATGTTATCCACGGTATTGATCTTCATTGATCCAATTCTTTTTGTTTACCGTGAAGGCTCCATTGTGTGTCTTATGTTGAGCACGATACGACTAATTCGATTCTTATTGGCATGGTTGGTTGTTTCATTAGATGCTATATGTTGAGCATTAGGAACTAAATTAATCAACTAGTTTGGTTATTTAGTTTGTACTCCATAAGCTTTCTCTCTTATGTTGAGTACATAAACGATTAAGATTGTCATGATCTATGATAAACTTAGTCGGGGTTCCATAAGTTCTTTTATGTTGAGCCCAAAATAATTAAATTGATTACTTAGGTGATTAGTTTGGTTATTGTTATTCCAATTAGATTAATTATAGGTTCTCTTGTAATTAATCTAGTTGAGTTTTCATACATTCCACAAGTTCTTTTGTTGAGTATAGGAACGGCTATACTAATCATGTTCCATTGGTTAATGTAGTCATATATTCCGTAAGGTTTTCCTTATGTTGAGTATGTTTATGATTGAGTTGGTTATCTCCGTATGATTATCTTGGTCGTAGCTCCGTGAGTTTTACTTATGTTGAGCACGATCAATTAAATTGATCACTTTTGTGGTTTGATTTAGTTGTGTATTCCAATTAAATTAATCATGGGTTTATGGTTAATTTGGTTGAGATTTTGGATATAGAAAATCACTAATCATGGTTTTTGGTGTCCAATAAAAATCCTTCTTTTCTTTCGAAATTAAGGTCGCTCTTGTTGTTCTCTTGGGAATGACATCAAATGGGGGAGAGGTCTTTTGAACTTGTGCTTCATGGTAATATCTTTGTGGGGAGTGCGGCTGTGGAATTTTTAGGGGTTATCTTGTATCTTTAAACTCCTTGATGAATGCTGTTAGCTTCAGCTATATGATTGCATCTAAATTAAGTTGGTGTGTATCTTTTCTTGATTAGTCATGGAAAGACTCTTGTGGAAATTTCATTATGATCCCGTTTTTGTACCTTTGCCAATTTTATTGACAAAAAGGGGGAGAAATATTGTAGGTCAAACTACAAATACATATGGTTTTCGGATCATGGTGTAAGGGGGAGCGGTTTCCATGATCGAGATATAGTATTGACTAAGGGGGGTGATACATATCACCATAGTATTATTGTTGAAGTCGTGATACAATTGGACTTTGATATTACACAATGATACTATGACATTGTATAATAATGATCGAGAATCTCGATTTCTCTCGTTATTGTAGCTATGGATCTTCAACAATGATGGTGCTAAACTTACAACCTTTGGGATCATTGGAGTAATTGGAAGGACGAAGATTTCAAGGAACGTTGAAGATTAGACTATGGAATAAGAGCCACTAAAGTTTATCTTTTTTGTATTCCATATGTATTGATAGTTTTGTCACTAAAATTGACAAAGGGGGAGATTGTTAGAGAATAGCTTGTTCAACCTCGCATGCGTTGCTATATCAAGCATGTTTGTCAATGTTAGTGATCAAAACTATAAGTCTTGATTTCTAGTCTATTATAGCTAAGTCTAGGACTAGGTTAGAAGGTGTAGTTGAGCTCAAGAAACTTCATGGCGATTCATCAGACAAGAAGAAAAACTACTCAAGAAACCGGTGGAACTTCTCGACAAAAAGGTATGTGAAGACTTGAACTTATCTGTCACTCAAAAGTATATCTATTCAATCTCCTACTTCTTGAGACAAAAGTCATATGATATATATATAGACTATGATCACACACATTTGGTATTTCGAGCTGAGTATATCTCTCCTATCTATATCTCGAAATGTGTGTTTGGTAAGCGTTTCACTTTGACCATGTTTTCTTTACGTAGTGACGCAAGTCATGTATGTTTTGATCATCTTGAAAATTGTTTTGACGAGAAATAGTGTAACAACTATATAACGTCCTCTAAGAATGTTTCAGTGATTGGAATAAGAGTTTAGATTATATAACCATGAATTTCTTGAACCGAAGTTTTCCAACTTTGTTAATCAAGAGAAATCGGCAGGATCGTGGAATTGGCTTTGTCAAGTCGGCGAACCCAGACCACGAACTTAGTCCGCGAACTGACGGAAGTTCTCGACCGAGAATTTTTGCTGGATTTTCCAAAACTCATTTGTGTGCTTAGTCCGCGAACCCAGTCCTCGAACTGGCGGAAGTTCTCTTCCCGAGAATTTCTGCTGAGTTTGGAAAACTCAACGGATTGTCTTAAGTCCGCGAAATTGTTTGTGAATTTAAGTGGTTATGATCTAAAGATGAGTTCTGAACATGAGTATTAAATTACTAAGGAATGCTTTATGCAAACCGTGGCTACAATGTTCATGAACCGATTCAATCGAATCATCTTTGCTTAAATTGTGTCTTGTGTAGTACATGAGATTTCCTTGCAATTTAACAAATCTTTAACTAGTTCATTTGATCCAATTGAACTAGTTATGGTGAAGACGAACAAGGTTAATATGAAAATCTCATATGGTTAACCTTTTGGTTACTATGTTGAACCAACATACGTGTACATGTTTGGGCACGGTGATAGACACATTTATGTGTCTATTTTGTTCTCAATGTTCTGTATTGTTAGACTCAATTAAATACTTATTGTGTTATTTTATGTTTTTGTATATGTTTTAGGAAAAATAAGCTCTTGCGACGAAATTGGCTCGGAGGTAGGGCTGTCAATGGATGTTAACGTAACAGATATTGTCTCTTCCGCTGCCGCTGCCATTAAAAATTAACGGATATCCATTATCCGTTAAGTTCCGGCGGAAATAGGAAAATAAAAAACGTTGCCGTTACGTTGGATTTACCGGATAACGGATATTTATCGGTTACCATCCGGTACAAACAGAAAATAGGCTAAAAACACATATCAACTATTAAATCCAACAAAACAAGTTCTAAATCCATGCCACACACACACAAAAACAGACATACAAATATTCAGATGTTCTAGGCTTCTAGCAAAAGGAAAAATCATGTTTTTTGAAAAGAAAAATACATCTCCATGACTCCATCTCCATTTTCGACGATACACAAACACAACACAAGTGAAAAAATTTACACGTGCAATACGCACGTTAGCGGATAACGGAACTAAACCTAACGGAAATGCACGGTTCCACTACCGTTATGTTAAGAAGGGATTATCTGTTAACTTATCGGTATCGGATATCCGTTTACCGCTATGTCGGACGGTAGCGGTAACGGCTAACGGATTATCGGTATCGGCTAACGGAAAATCGGTATCCATTAACAGGCCTACCCGGAGGAACCCAGAAAAAATGCTGGAAACACCCCAGAAAAATTACTTAAGGCAACCCAAAGGACATGTGTTATTCGGACTCCAGCAACGGATAAGGGGCGACCACTGGATAAGGGGTGACCTTCTTCACAAATTCAAAAAAATATTTTGGCGGGAAAATATTTCTTTTCACAGGCAGATTTTTCGATCGGATTTTTGAGGAGTTTTTGTGCGATTCAATCGCTGAAACTTCATGGGTAGTTGTGATATGTCCTAACAAAGCTAGTATGGGTGTTTGTTTCGATCAAATTTGTCTGGATAACTTGGTTTAATTCAAACAGGGAGTTGGAGGAAAAACATGAGCTTACACGAGTTGTGGTGAATCTAAACGTGTAATGCACGTGTTTGGAAGCCTAGAAAAATCAAATTTTTAACGAAAAAATAGGCAGCTGTACACGCTTTGCTTTCGTAAAAATGACCTGAAATATTTTGTTCCTTTTTACACTTGATATTGTTCTATGATCTGTAAGATTTTTAGCGGGACATTATTTGTGTAGTTCTGACTGGAATTGAAGGTCCAAAGAGCAAAACCGAATTTTTAACGAAAAGCATAGGAAGTTGTACATGCTTTGCTTTCCTAAAAATGAACAAAAATATTTTGTTGTTTTTTACACGATATTTTTCTGTGATATGTAAGCTTTCTAATGAGCCATTATTTGTCTAGTTCTGACTGAAATTTAAGGTCCAAAGAGCAAAACCGAATTTTTAACGAACAACATAGGCAGTTGTACACGCTTTCCTTTCGTAAAAATGAACTGAAATATTTTGTTCTTTTTACACTTGATATTTTTCTATGATTTGTAAGCTTTCTAATGAGCCATTATTTGTCTAAATCTGACTGGAATTGAAGGTCCAAAGAGCAAAACCGAATTTTTAACGAAAAACATAGGCAGTTGTGCACGCTTTGCTTTCCTAAAAATTAGCTGCAATATTTTGTTCCTTTTTACACTTGATATTGTTCTATGATATGTAAGCTTTCTACGAGCCATTATTTGTCTAGTTCTGACTGGAATTTAAGGTCCAAAGAAAAAAATCGAATTTTTAACGAAAAGCATAGGCAACTATACACGCTTTGCTTTCGTAAAAATGACCTGAAATATTTTGTTCCTTTTTACACTTGATATTGTTCTATGATCTGTAAGATTTTTAGCGGGACATTATTTGTGTACTTCTGACTGGAATTGAAGGTCCAAAGAGCAAAACAGAATTTTTAACGAAAAGCATAGAAAGTTGTACATGCTTTGCTTTCCTAAAAATGAACTGAAATATTTTGTTCCTTTTTACAATTGATATTTTTCTGTGATATGTAAGCTTTCTAATGAGCCAATATTTGTCTAGTTCTGACTTAAATTTAAGGTCCAAAGAGCAAAACCGAATTTTTAACGAACAACATAGGCAACTGTACACGCTTTCCTTTCGTAAAAATGAACTGAAATATTTTGTTCTTTTTACACTTGATATTTTTCTATGATATGTAAGATTTCTAATGAGCCATTATTTGTCTAGTTATGACTGGAATTGAAGGTCTAAAGAGCAAAACTGAATTTTTAACGAAAAGCGTAGGCAGCTTTACATGCTTTGCTTTCCTAAAAATGAGCTGAAATATTTTATTCCTTTTTAAACTTGATATTGTTCTATGATATTTAAGCCTTCTAATGAGACATTATTTGTCTAGTTCTGACTGGAATTGAAAGTCCAAAGAGCAAAACCGAATTTTAACGAAAAGCATAGGCGTACACGCTTTGCGTTCGTAAAAAATGAACTGAAATATTTTGTTCTTTTTTACACTTGATATTTTTCTATGATTTGTAAGCTTTCTAATGAGCCATTATTTTCCTAGTTCTAACTGGAATTGAAGGTCCAAAGAGAAAAAACGAATTTTTAACGAAAAGCATAGGCAGATGTACACGCTTTGCTTTCCTAAAAATGAGCTGAAATATTTTGTTCCTTTTTACACTTGATATATTTCTATGATATGTAAGCTTTCTACGAACCATTTTTTGTCTAGTTCTGACTGGAATTGAAGGTCCAAAGAGCAAAATCGAATTTTTAACGAAAAGCATAGGCAGCTGTACACGCTTTGCGTTCGTAAAAAATGAACTGAAATATTTTGTTCTTTTTTACACTTGATATTTTTCTATGATTTGTAAGCTTTCTAATGAGCCATTATTTTCCTAGTTCTAACTGGAATTGAAGGTCCAAAGAGAAAAAACGAATTTTTAACGAAAAGCATAGGCAGCTGTACACGCTTTGCTTTCGTAAAAATGACCTGAAATATTTTGTTCCTTTATACACTTGATATTGTTCTATGATCTGTAAGATTTTTAGCGGGACATTATTTGTGTAGTTCTGACTGGAATTGAAGGTCCAAAGAGCAAAACCGAATTTTTAACGAAAAGCATAGGAAGTTGTACATGCTTTGCTTTCCTAAAAATGAACTGAAATATTTTGTTCCTTTTTACAATTGATATTTTTCTGTGATATGTAAGCTTTCTAATGAGCCAATATTTGTCTAGTTCTGACTTAAATTTAAGGTCCAAAGAGCAAAACCGAATTTTTAACGAAAAACATAGGCAGCTGTATACGCTTTGCTTTCCTAAAAATAACCTGAAATATTTTGTTCCTTTATACACTTGATATTATTCTATGATATGTAAGTTTCAAATGAGCCATTATTTATCTAGTTCTGACTGGAATTGAAGGTCCAAAGAGCAAAACCGAATTTTTAACGAAAAGCATAGGCAGCTGTGCACGCTTTGTTTTCCTAAAAATTAGCTAAAATATTTTGTTCCTTTATACACTTGATATTGTTCTATGATCTATAAGCTTTTTAGCGAGACATTCTTTGTGTAGTTCTGAATGGAATTGAAGGTCCAAAGAGCAAAACCGAATTTTTAACGAAAAGCATAGGCAGCTGTACACGCTTTGCTTTCGTAAAAATGACCTGAAATATTTTGTTCCTTTTTACACTTGATATTGTTCTATGATCTGTAAGATTTTAAGCGAGACATAATTTGTGTAGTTCTGACTGGAATTGAAGGTCCATAGAGCAAAACTGAATTTTTAACGAAAAGCATAGGCAGCTGTATACGCTTTGTGTTCGTAAAAATAAACTGAAATATTTTGTTATTTTTACACTTGATTATTTTCTATGATTTGTAAGCTTTCTAGTGAGCTATTATTTTTCTAGTTCTGTCTGGAATTAAAGGTCCAAAGAGAAAACCCGAATTTTTAACGAAAATCATAGGCAGCTGTGCACGCTTTGCTTTCCTAAAAATTAGTTGCAATATTTTCTTCCTTTTTACACTTGATATTGTTCTATGATATGTAAGATTTCTAATGAGCCATTATTTGTCTAAGTCTGACTGGAATTGAAGGTCCAAAGAGCAAAACTGAATTTTTAACGAAAAGCATAGGCAGCTTTACATGCTTTGATTTCCTAAAAATGAGCTGAAATATTTTATTCCATTTTAAACTTGATATTGTTCTATGATATTTAAGCCTTCTAATGAGACATTATTTGTCTAGTTCTGACTGGAATTGAAGGTCCAAAGAGCAAAACTGAATTTTAACGAAAAGCATAGGCAGTACACGCTTTGCCTTCGTAAAAAATGAACTGAAATATTTTATTCCTTTTTAAAATTGATATTGTTCTGTGATATGTAAGCTTTCAAATGAGCCATTATTTGTCTAGTTCTGACTGGACTTGAAGGTCCAAAGAGCAAAACCGAATTTTTAACGAAAAGCATAGGAAGTTGTACACGCTTTGCTTTCCTAAAAATGAACTGAAATATTTTGTTCCTTTTTACAATAGATATTTTTCTGTGATATGTAAGCTTTCTAATGACCCATTATTTGTCTAGTTCTGACTGAAATTGAAGGTCCAAAGAGCAAAACCGAATTTTTAACGAAAAGCATAGGCAGCTGTGCACGCTTTGTTTTCCTAAAAATAACCTGAAATATTTTGTTCCTTTATACACTTGATATGTAAGTTTCAAAATATTTCGGCAAAAAAATGTTTTTGCTTTTTAAACCTTCAATTCAGGTCAAAACTGGACAAATGATGGCTCATTAGAAAGATTACAGATCATAGAACAATATCAAATATAAAAATCCAAAAAATATTTTTTTTTCATTTTAACGGAAACAAAGCGTGAACCTACGCTTTTCGACAAAAAATTGTTTTTGCTTTTTAAACCTTCAATTCAGGTCAAAACTCGACAAATGATGGCTCATTAGAAAGCTTACAGATCAGAGAACAATATCAAATATAAAAATCAACAAAATATTTTGGTTATTTTAACGGGAAAAAAGCGTGAACTGCTACCTACGCTTTTCGGCAAAACATTGTTTTTGTTTTTTAAACCTTTAATTCAGGTCAAAACTGGACAAATGATGGCTCATTAGAAAGATTACAAATCAGAGAATAATATCACATATAAAAATAAACAAAAAATTTTGGTTATTTTAACGGAAACAATGCATGAATCGCTACCTACGCTTTTCGGCAAAAAAATTGTTTTTGCTTTTAAAACCTTCAATTCAGGTCAAAACTGGACAAATGATGGCACATTATAAAACTTACAGATCAGAGAATAATATCACATATAAAAACCCACAAAATATTTTGGTTCATTTTAACGGAAACAAAACATGAACCGCTGCCTACGCTTTTCGGCGAAAAATTGTTTTTGCTTTTTAAACCTTCAATTCAGGTCAAAACTGGACAAATGTCGGCTCATGAGAAAGCTTACAAATCATAGAACAATATCAAATATAAAAATCCACAAAATAATTCGGTTCCTTTTAACGGAATCAAAGCGTGAACCGTACCTACGCTTTTTGGCAAAAATTGGTTTTTTCTATTTAGACCTTAAATGCAGGTCAAAACTGGACAAATCATGGCTCATTAGAAAGCTTACAGATCATAGAACAATATCACATACAAAAATACACAAAATATTTCGTTTCATTTTAACGGAAACAAAGCATGAACCGCTACCTACGCTTTTCGGCAAAAATTGTTTTTGCTGTTTAAACCTTCAATTCAGGTCAAAAGTGGACAAGCGATGGCTCATTAGAAAGCTTACAGATCAGAGAATAATATCACATATAAAAATCCACAAAATATTTCAGTTCGTTTTAACGGAAACAAAGCGTGAACCGCTACCTACGCTTTTCGGCAAAAAAATGTTTTTGCTTTTTAAACCTTCAATTCAGGTCAAAACTGGACAAATGATGGCTCATTAGAAAGATTACAGATCATATAACAATATCAAATATAAAAATCCAAAATGTATTTTGGTTCATTTTAACGGAAACAAAGCGTGAATCGCTACCTACGCTTTTCGACAAAAAATTGTTTTTGCTTTTTAGACTTTGAATTCAGATCAAAACTGGACAAATGATGGCTCATTAGAAAGCTTACAGATCAGAGAATAATATCACATATAAAAATCCACAAAATAATTCGGTTTATTTTAATGGAAACAAAGCGTGAACCGCTACCTACTCTTTTCGGCAAAAATTGGTTTTTTTCTATTTAGACCATAAATACATGTAAAATTGGACAAATCATGGATCATTAGAAAGCTTACAGATCATAGAAAAATATCACATATAAAAATCCACAAAATAATTAGTTCATTTTAACGGAAACAAAGTGTGAACCGCTACCTACGCTTTTCGGCAAAAAATTGTTTTTGCTTTTTTTTCCTTCAATTCATTAAAAAACTGGACAAATGATGGCTCATTAGAAAACTTTCAGATCAGAGAATAATATCACATATAAAAATCCACAAAATATTTCGGTTCATTTTAACGGAAACAAAGCGTAAACCGCTACCTACGCTTTTCGGCAAAAAATTGTTTTTGCTTTTTAAACCTTCAATTCAGGTCAAAAGTGGACAAGTGTTGGCTCATTAGAAAGCTTACAGATCATAGAACCATATCAAACATAAAAATCTACAAAATATTTCGGTTCATTTTAACGGAAACAAAGCGTGAATCGCTACCTACGCTTTTCGGCTAATTTTTTTTTTTTGCTTTTTAATCCTTCAATTCAGATTAAAACTGGAAAATTATGGCTCATTAGAAAACTTTAAGATCAAAGAATAATGTCACATATAAAAATTCACAAAATATTTCGGTTCATTTTAACGGAAACAAAGCGTGAATCGCTACCTACGCTTTTCGGCAAAAAATTGTTTTTTCTTTTTAATCCTTCAATTAAAGTCAAAACTGGACAAATGATGGCTCATTAGAAATCTTACAGATCAAAGAACAATATCAAATATAAAAATCCACAAAATAATTCGGTTCATTTTAATGGAAACAAAGCGTGAACCGCTACCTACGCTTTTCAGAAAAAATTGGTTTTTTTTATTTACACCTTAAATGCAGGTCAAAACTGGACAAATCATGGCTCATTAGAAAGCTAACAGATCATAGAACAATATCACTTACAAAAATACACAAAATATTTCGTTTCATTTTAACGGAAACAAAGCGTGAACCACTACCTACGCTTTTCGGCAAAAATTGGTTTTTTTTATTTAAATTTTAAATACAGGTCAAAACTGGACAAATCATGGCTCATTAAAAAGCTTACAGATCATAGAACAATATCACATAAAAAAATCCACAAAATATTTCGATTCATTTTAACGGAAACAAAGCGCGAATCGCTACCTACGCTTTTCGGCAAAAAATTATTTTTGATTCTTAAACCTTCAATTCAGATAAAAACTGGACAAATGATGCTCATTAGAAAGCTTACAGATCATAGAAAAATATCACATATAAAAATACACAAAATATTTAGTTCATTTTAACGGAAACAAAGCGTGAACCGCTACCTACGCTTTTCGGCAAAAAATTGTTTTTTCTTTTTAAACCCTTCAATTCTGGTCAAAACTGGACAAATAATGGCTCATTAGAAAACTTTCAGATCAGAGAATAATATCACATATAAAAATCCACAAAATATTTCGGTTCATTTTAACGGAAACAAAGCGTGAACCGCTACCTACGCTTTTCGGCAAAAAATTGTTTTTGCTTTTTAAACCTTCAATTCAGGTCAAAAGTGGACAAGCGATGACTCATTAGAAAGCTTAGATATAAGAATACAATATCACATATAAAAATCCACAAAATATTTCAGTTCATTTTAACGGAAACAAAGTGTGAACCGCTACCTACGCTTTTCGGCAAAAAATTGTTTTTGCTTTTTAATCTTTCAATTCAGATAAAAACTGGACAAATGATGGCTCATTAAAAAAATTTTAGATCAGAGAATAATATCACTTATAAAAATCCACAAAATATTTCGGTTCATTTTAACGGAAACAAAGCGTGAACCGCTACCTACGCTTTTCGGCAAAAAATTGTTTTTGCTTTTTAAACCTTCAATTCAGGTCAAAACTGGACAAGTGATGGCTCATTAGAAAACTTACAGATCATAGAAAAATATGAAACATAAAAATCTACAAAATATTTCGGTTCATTTTAACGGAAACAAATCGTGAATCCCTACCTACGCTTTTCGGCAAATTTTTTTTTTTGCTTTTTAATCCTTCAAGTCAGATAAAAACTGGACAAATGATGGATAATTAGAAAACTTTCAGATCAGAGAATAATATCACATATAAAAATCCACAAAATATTTCGGTTCATTTTAACGGAAACAAAGCGTGAATCGCTACCTACGCTTTATGGCAAAAAATTGTTTTTTCTTTTTAATCCTTCAATTAAAGTCAAACCTGGACAAATGATGGCTCATTACTAATATTACAGATCATAGAACAATATCAAATATAAAAATCCACAAAATAATTCAGTTCATTTTAATGGAAACAAAGCGTGAACCGCTACCTACGCTTTTCAGCAAAAATTGTTTTTTCTATTTAGACCTTAAATATAGGTCAAAACTGGACAAATCATAGCTCATTAGAAAGCTTACAGATCATAGAACAATAGCACATAAAAAAATCCACAAAATATTTCTGTTCATTTTATCGGAAACAAAGCGTGAATCGCTACCTACGCTTTTCGGAAAAAAATGTTTTTGCTTTTTAAACCTTAAAATTCTGGTCAAAACTGGACAAATGATGACTTATTAGAAAGATTACGGATCATAGAACAATATCAAATATAAAAATCCAAAAAATATTTTGTTTCATTTTAACGGAAACAAAGCGTCAACCGCTACTTACGCTTTTCGGATAAAAAATTGTTTTTGCTTTTTAAACCTTCAATTCAGGTCAAAAGTGGACAAGCGATGGCTCATTAGAAAGCTTAGAGATAAGAATACAATATCACATATAAAAATCCACAAAATATTTCAGTTCATTTTAACGGAAACAAAGTGTGAACCGCTACCTCTGCTTTTCGGCAAAAAATTGTTTTTGCTTTTTAATCCTTCAAGTCAGATAAAAACTGGACAAATGATGGCTCATTAGAAAACTTTCAGATCAGAGAATAATATCACATATAAAAATCCACAAAATATTTCGGTTCATTTTAACGGAAACAAAGCGTGAATCGCTACCTACGCTTTTCGGCAAAAAATTGTTTTTTTCTTTTTAATCCTTCAATTAAAGTCAAAACTGGACAAATGATGGCTCATTAGAAATCTTACAGATCAAAGAACAATATCAAATATAAAAATCCACAAAATAATTCGGTTCATTTTAATGGAAACAAAGCGTGAACCGCTACCTACGCTTTTCGGCAAAAATTGGTTTTTTCTATTTACACCTTAAATGCAGGTCAAAACTGGACAAATCATGGCTCATTAGAAAGCTAACAGATCATAGAACAATATCACTTACAAAAATACACAAAATATTTCGTTTCATTTTAACGGAAACAAAGCGTGAACCGCTACCTACGCTTTTCGGCAAAAATTGATTTTTTTATTTAAACCTTAAATACAGGTCAAAACTGGACAAATCATGGTTCATTAAAAAGCTTACAGATCATAGAACAATATCACATAAAAAAATCCACAAAATATTTCGATTCATTTTAACGGAAACAAAGCGCGAATTGCTACCTACGCTTTTCGGCAAAAAATTATTTTTGATTCTTAAACCTTCAATTCAGATAAAAACTGGACAAATGATGCTCATTAGAAAGCTTACAGATCAGAGAATAATATCACATATAAAAATGCAAAAAATATTTTGGTTCATTTTAACGGAAACAAAGCGTGAGCCGCTACCTACGCTTTTCGGCAAAAAATTGTTTTTTCTTTTTAAACCTTCAATTCAGGTCAAAACTGGACAAATGATGGCTCATTAGAAAACTTTCAGATCAGAAAATAACATCACATATAAAAATCCACAAAATATTTCAGTTCATTTTAACGGAAACAAAGCGTGAACCGTGCTACCTACGCTTTTCGGCAAAAAAATGTTTTTGCTTTTTAAACCTTCAATTCAGGTCAAAACTGGACAAATGATGGCTCATTAGAAAGATTACAGATCATAGAACAATATCAAATATAAAAATCCAAAATGTATTTTGGTTCATTTTAACGGAAACAAAGCGTCAACCGCTACCTACGCTTTTCGGCGAAAAATTGTTTTTGCTTTTTAAACCTTCAATTCAGGTCAAAAGTGGACAAGCGATGGCTCATTAGAAAGCTTAGAGATAAGAATACAATATCACATATAAAAATCCACAAAATATTTCAGTTTATTTTAACGGAAACAAAGTGTGAACCGCTACCTACGCTTTTCGGCAAAAAATTGTTTTTGCTTTTTAATCCTTCAAGTCAGATAAAAACCGGACAAATGATGGCTCATTAGAAAACTTTCAGATCAGAGAATAATATCACATATAAAAATCCACAACATATTTCGGTTCATTTTAACGGAAACAAAGCGTGAATCGCTACCTACGCTTTTCGGCAAAAAATTGTTTTTTTCTTTTTAATCCTTCAATTAAAGTAAAAACTGGACAAACGATGGCTCATTAGAAATCTTACAGATCAAAGAACAATATCAAATATAAAAATCCACAAAATAATTCGGTTCATTTTAATGGAAACAAAGCGTGAACCGTTACCTACGCTTTTCGGCAAAAATTGGTTTTTTCTATTTACACCTTAAATGCAGGTCAAAACTGGACAAATCATGGCTCGTTAGAAAGCTAACAGATCATAGAACAATATCACTTACAAAAATACACAAAATATTTCGTTTCATTTTAACGGAAACAAAGCGTGAACCGCTACCTACGCTTTTCGGCAAAAATTGGTTTTTTTTATTTAAACCTTAAATACAGGTCAAAACTGGACAAATCATGGCTCGTTAAAAAGCTTACAGATCATAGAACAATATCACATAAAAAAATCCACAAAATATTTCGATTCATTTTAACGGAAACAAAGCGCGAATCGCTACCTACGCTTTTCGGCAAAAAATTATTTTTGATTCTTAAACCTTCAATTCAGATAAAAACTGGACAAACGATGCTCATTAGAAAGCTTACAGATCAGATAATAATATCACATATAAAAATGCAAAAAATATTTTGGTTCATTTTAACGGAAACAAAGCGTGAGCCGCTACCTACGCTTTTTGGCAAAAAATTGCTTTTTCTTTTTAAACCTTCAATTCAGGTCAAAACTGGACAAATGATGGCTCATTAGAAAACTTTCAGATCAGAGAATAATATCACATATAAAAATCCACAAAATATTTCAGTTCATTTTAACGGAAACAAAGCGTGAACCGCGCTACCTACGCTTTTCGGCAAAAAAATGTTTTTGCTTTTTAAACCTTCAATTCAGGTCAAAACTGGACAAATGATGGCTCATTAGAAAGATTACAGATCATAGAACAATATCAAATATAAAAATCCAAAATGTATTTTGGTTCATTCTAACGGAAACAAAGCGTGAATCGCGCTACCTACGCTTTTCGGCAAAAAATTGTTTTTGCTTTTTAGACTTTCAATTCAGATCAAAACTGGATAAATGATGGCTCATTAGAAAGCTTACAGATCAGAGAATAATATCACATATAAAAATCCACAAAATAATTTGGTTTATTTTAACGAAAACAAAGCGTGAACCGCTACCTACGCTTTTCTGCAAAAAATTGTTTTTGCTTTTTAATCCTTCAATTCAGATAAAAACTGGACAAATGATGGCTCATTAGAAAGCTTACAGATCAAGAACAATATCTCATATAAAAATCCACAAAATATTTTTGTTATTTTAACGGAAACAAAGCGTGAACTGCTACCTACGCTTTTCGGCAAAAAATTATTTTTGCTTTTTAAACCTTCAATTCAGGTCAAAACTGGACAAATGATGGATCAATAAAAATCTTACATATCATAGAACAATATAAAATATAAAAATCCAAAAAATTATTCGGTTCATTTTAATGGAAACAAAGCGTGAACCGCTACCTACGCTTTTCGGCGAAAATTGTTTTTTCTATTTAGACCTTAAATACCGGTCTAAACTGGACAAATCATAGCTCATTAGAAAGCTTACAGATCATAGAATAATAGCACATAAAAAATCCACAAAATATTTCGGTTCATTTTAACGGAAACAAAGCGTGAATCGCTACCTTCGCTTTTCGGAAAAAATGTTTTTGCTTTTTAAACCTTCAATTCAGGTCAAAACCGGACAAATTATGGCTCATTAGAAAGCTTACAGATCAGAGAACAATATCACATATAAAAATCCACAAAATATTTTGGTTATTTTAATGGAAACAAAGCGTGAATCGTTACCTACGCTTTTCGGAAAAAAATGTTTTTTCTTTTTAAACCTTCAATTCAGGTCAAAACCGGACAAATGATGACTCATTAGAAAGCTTACAGATCAGAGAACAATATCACATATAAAAATCCACAAAATATTTTGGTTATTTTAACGGAAACAAAGCGCGAACTGCTACCTACGCTTTTCGGCAAAAAATTGATTTTGCTTTTTAATCCTTCAATTCAGATAAAAACTGGACAAATGATGGCTTATTAGAAAAATTTCAGATCAGAGAATAATATCACATATAAAAATCCACAAAATATTTCAGTTCATTTTAACGGAAACAAAGCGTAAACCGCTACCTACGCTTTTCGGCAAAAAATTGTTTTTGCTTTTTAAACCTTCAATTCAGGTCAAAACTGGACAAATCATGGATCATTAGAAAGCTTACAGATCATAGAAAAATATCATTTATAAAAATCCACAAAATATTTAGTTCATTTTAACGGAAACAAAGCATGAACCGCTACCTACGCTTTTCGGCAAAAAATTGTTTTTTCTTTTTAAACCTTCAATTCTTGTCAAAACTGGACAAATAATGGCTCGTTAGAAAACTTTCAGATCATAGAAAAATATCAAACATAAAAATCTACAAAATATTTCGGTTCATTTTAACGGAAACAAAGTGTGAATCCCTACCTACGCTTTTCGTCAAATTTTTTTTTTTGCTTTTTAAACCTTCAATTCAGGTCAAAAGTGGACAAGTGATGGCTCATTAGAAAGCTTAGAGATAAGAATAAAATATCACATATAAAAATCCACAAAATATTTCAGTTCATTTTAACGGAAACAAAGTGTGAAACGCTACCTACGCTTTTCGGCAAAAAATTGTTTTTGCTTTTTAATCTTTCAATTCAGATAAAAACTGGACAAATGATGGCTCATTAAAAAACTTTTAGATCAGAGAATAATCACACATATAAAAATCCACAAAATATTTCGGTTCATTTTAACGGAAACAAAGCGTGAATCGCTACCTACGCTTTTCGGGAAAAAATTGTTATTTCTTTTTAATCCTTCAATTAAAGTCAAAACTGGACAAATGATGGCTCATTAGAAATCTTACAGATCAAAGAACAATTTCAAATATAAAAATCCACAAAATAATTCGGTTCATTTTAATGGAAACAAAGCGTGAACCGCTACCTACGCTTTTCGGCAAAAATTGGTTTTTTCTATTTACACCTTAAATGCAGGTCAAAACTGGAAAAATCATGGCTCATTAGAAAGCTAACAGATCATAGAACAATATCACTTACAAAAATACACAAAATATTTCGTTTCATTTTAACGGAAACAAAGCGCGAATCGCTACCTACGCTTTTCGGCAAAAAATTATTTTTGATTCTTAAACCTTCAATTCAGATAAAAACTGGACAAATGATGCTCATTAGAAAGCTTACAGATCAGAGAATAATATCACATATAAAAATGCAAAAAATATTTTGGTTCATTTTAACGGAAACAAAGCGTGAGCCGCTACCTACGCTTTTCGGCAAATAATTGCTTTTTCTTTTTAAACCTTCAATTCAGGTCAAAACTGGACAAATGATGGCTCATTAGAAAACTTTCAGATCAGAGAATAATATCACATATAAAAATCCACAAAATATTTCAGTTCATTTTAACGGAAACAAAGCGTGAACCGCGCTACCTACGCTTTTCGGCAAAAATTTTTTTTTGCTTTTTAAACCTTCAATTCAGGTCAAAACTGGACAAATGATGGCTCATTAGAAAGATTACAGATTACAAATCATAGAACAATATCAAATATAAAAATCCAAAATGTATTTTGGTTCATTTTAACGGAAACAAAGCGTGAATCGCTACCTACGCTTTTCGGCAAAAAATTGTTTTTGCTTTTTGAACTTTCAATTGGGATCAAAACTGGACAAATGATGTCTCATTAGAAAGCTTACAGATCAGAGAATAATATCACATATAAAAATCCACAAAATACAAAGCCTGAACCGCTACCTACTCTTTTCGGCAAAAATTGGTTTTTTCTATTTAGACCTTAAATACATGTAAAACTGGACAAATCATGGATCATTAGAAAGCTTACAGATCATAGAAAAATATCATTTATAAAAATCCACAAAATATTTAGTTCATTTTAACGGAAACAAAGCGTGAACCGCTACCTACGCTTTTCGGCAAAAAATTGTTTTTTCTTTTTAAACCTTCAATTCTTGTCAAAACTGGACAAATAATGGCTCATTAGAAAACTTTCAGATCAGAGAATAATATCACATATAAAAATCCACAAAATATTTCGGTTCATTTTAACGGAAACAAAGCGTGAACCGCTACCTACGCTTTTCGGCAAAAAATTGTTTTTGCTTTTTAAACCTTCAATTCAGGTCAAAAGTGGACAAGCGATGGCTTATTAGAAAGCTTAGAGATAACAATACAATATCACATATAAAAATCCACAAAATATTTCAGTTCATTTTAACGGAAACAAAGTGTGAACCGCTACCTACGCTTTTCGGCAAAAAATTGTTTTTGCTTTTTAAACCTTCAATTCAGGTCAAAATTGGACAAGCGATGGCTCATTAGAAAGCTTAGAGATAAGAATACAATATCACATATAAAAATCCACAAAATATTTCAGTTCATTTTAACGGAAACAAAGTGTGAACCGCTACCTACGCTTTTCGGCAAAAAATTGTTTTTGCTTTTTAATATTTCAATTCAGATAAAAACTGGACAAATGATGGCTCATTAAAAAACGTTTAGATCAGAGAATAATATCACATATAAAAATCCACAAAATATTTCGGTTCATTTTAGCGGAAACAAAGCGTAAACCGCTACCTACGCTTTTCGGCAAAAAATTGTTTTTGCTTTTTAAACCTTCAATTCAGGTCAAAACTGGACAAATGATGGCTCATCAGAAAGATTACAGATCATAGAAAAATATCAAACATAAAAATAAAGAAAATATTTTGGTTCATTTTAACGGAAACAAAGCGTGAACCGCTACCTACGCTTTTCGGCAAAAAATTGTTTTTGCATTTTACTCCTTCAATTCAGGTCAAAACTGGACAAATGATGGCTCATTAGAAAGCTTACAGATCATAAAACAATATAAAACATAAAAATATACAAAATATTTCGGTTCATTTTAACGGAAATAAAGCGTGAACCGCTACCTACACTTTTCGGCAAAAAATGGTTTTTGCTTTTTAATCTTTCAATTCAGATAAAAACTGGACAAATGATGGCTCATTAGAAAACTTTCAGATCAGAGAATAATATCACATATAAAAATCCAAAAAATATTTCGGTTCATTTTAACGAAAACAAAGCGTGAACCGCTACCTACGCTTTTCTGCCAAAAATTGTTTTTGCTTTTTAAACCTTCAATTCAGGTCAAAACCGGACAAATGATGGCTCATTAGAAAGCTTAGAGATCAGAGAAAAATATCACATATAAAAATCCACAAAATATTTTGGTTATTTTAACGAAAACAAAGCGCGAACTGCTACCTACGCTTTTCGGCAAAAAATGTTTTTTCTTTTTAATCCTTCAATTCAGATAAAAACTGGACAAATGATGGCTCATTAGAAAACTTTCAGATCAGAGAATAATATCACATATAAAAATCCACAAAATATTTCGGGTTATTTTAGCGGAAACAAAGCGTGAACCGCGCTACCTACGCTTTTCGGCAAAAAATTGATTTTTCTTTTTAATCCTTCAATTCAGATAAAAACTGGACAAATGATGGCTTATTAGAAAAATTTCAGATCAGTGAATAATATCACATATAAAAATCCATAAAATATTTCGGTTCATTTTAACGGAAACAAAGCGTGAACCGCTACCTACGCTTTTCGGCAAAAAATTGTTTTTTCTTTTTAAACCTTCATTTCTGGTCAAAACTGGACAAATAATGGCTCATTAGAAAACTTTCAGATCAGAAAATAGTATCACATATAAAAATCCACAAAATATTTCGGTTCATTTTAACGGAAACAAAGCGTGAAACGCTACCTACGCTTTTCGGCAAAAAATTGTTTTTGCTTTTTAAACCTTCAATTCAGGTCAAAAGTGGACAAGCGATGGCTCATTAGAAAGCTTAGAGATAAGAATATAATATCACATATAAAAATCCACAAAATATTTCAGTTCATTTTAACGGAAACAAAGTGTGAACCGCTACCTACGCTTTTCGGCAAAAAATTGTTTTTGCTTTTTAATCCTTCAATTCAGATAAAAACTGGACAAATGATGGCTCATTAGAAAACTTTCAGATCAGAGAATAATATCACTTATAAAAATCCACAAAATATTTCGGTTCATTTTAACGGAAACAAAGCGTGAACCGCTACCTACACTTTTCGGCAAAAAATTGTTTTTGCTTTTTAAACCTTCAATTCAGGTCAAAACTGGACAAGTGATGGCTCATTAGAAAGCTTACAGATCATAGAACAATATCAAACTTAAAAATCTACAAAATATTTCGGTTCATTTTAACGGAAACAAATCGTGAATCGCTACCTACGCTTTTCGGCAAACTTTTTTTTTTGCTTTTTAATCCTTCAATTCAGATAAAAACTGGACAAATGATGGCTCATTAGAAAACTTTCAGATTAGAGAATAGTATCACATATAAAAATCCACAAAATATTTCGGTTCATTTTAACGGAAACAAAGCGTGAAACGCTACCTACGCTTTTCGGCAAAAAATTGTTTTTGCTTTTTAAACCTTCAATTCAGGTCAAAAGTGGACAAGCGATGGCTCATTAGAAAGCTTAGAGATAAGAATATAATATCACATATAAAAATCCACAAAATATTTCAGTTCATTTTAACGGAAACAAAGTGTGAACCGCTACCTACGCTTTTCGGCAAAAAATTGTTTTTGCTTTTTAATCCTTCAATTCAGATAAAAACTGGACAAATGATGGCTCATTAGAAAACTTTCAGATCAGAGAATAATATCACTTATAAAAATCCACAAAATATTTCGGTTCATTTTAACGGAAACAAAGCGTGAAACGCTACCTACGCTTTTCGGCAAAAAATTGTTTTTGCTTTTTAAACCTTCAATTCAGGTCAAAAGTGGACAAGCGATGGCTCATTAGAAAGCTTAGAGATAAGAATATAATATCACATATAAAAATCCACAAAATATTTCAGTTCATTTTAACGGAAACAAAGTGTGAACTGCTACCTACGCTTTTCGGCAAAAAATTGTTTTTGCTTTTTAATCCTTCAATTCAGATAAAAACTGGACAAATGATGGCTCATTAGAAAAATTTCAGATCAGTGAATAATATCACATATAAAAATCCATAAAATATTTCGGTTCATTTTAACGGAAACAAAGCGTAAACCGCTACCTACGTTTTTCGGCAAAAAATTGTTTTTGCTTTTTAAACCTTCAATTCAGGTCAAAACTGGACAAATGATGGCTCATTAGAAAGATTACAGATCATAGAAAAATATCAAACATAAAAATAAACAAAATATTTTGGTTCATTTTAACGGAAACAAAGCGTGAACCGCTACCTACGGTTTTCGGCAAAAAATTGTTTTTGCATTTTAATCCTTCAATTCAGGTCAAAATTGGACAAATGATGGCTCATTAGAAAGCTTACAGATCATAAAACAATATCAAACATAAAAATATACAAAATATTTCGGTTCATTTTAACGGAAATAAAGCGTGAACCGCTACCTACACTTTTCGACAAAAAATGGTTTTTGCTTTTTAATCTTTCAATTCAGATAAAAACTGGACAAATGATGTCTCATTAGAAAACTTTCAGATCAGAGAATAATATCACATATAAAAATCCACAAAATATTTCGGTTCATTTTAACGAAAACAAAGCGTGAACTGCTACCTACGCTTTTCGGCAAAAAATTATTTTTGCTTTTTAAACCTTCAATTCAGGTCAAAACTGGACAAATGATGGATCAATAAAAATCTTACATATCATAGAACAATATAAAATATAAAAATCCAAAAAATTATTCGGTTCATTTTAATGGAAACAAAGCGTGAACCGCTACCTACGCTTTTCGGCGAAAATTGTTTTTTCTATTTAGACCTTAAATACCGGTCTAAACTGGACAAATCATAGCTCATTAGAAAGCTTACAGATCATAGAATAATAGCACATAAAAAATCCACAAAATATTTCGGTTCATTTTAACGGAAACAAAGCGTGAATCGCTACCTACGCTTTTCGGAAAAAAATGTTTTTGCTTTTTAAACCTTCAATTCAGGTCAAAACCGGACAAATTATGGCTCATTAGAAAGCTTACAGATCAGAGAACAATATCACATATAAAAATCCACAAAATATTTCGGTTCATTTTAACGGAAACAAAGCGTGAAACGCTACCTACGCTTTTCGGCAAAAAATTGTTTTTGCTTTTTAAACCTTCAATTCAGGTCAAAAGTGGACAAGCGATGGCTCATTAGAAAGCTTAGAGATAAGAATATAATATCACATATAAAAATCCACAAAATATTTCAGTTCATTTTAACGGAAACAAAGTGTGAACCGCTACCTACGCTTTTCGGCAAAAAATTGTTTTTGCTTTTTAATCCTTTAATTCAGATAAAAACTGGACAAATGATGGCTCATTAGAAAACTTTCAGATCAGAGAATAATATCACTTATAAAAATCCACAAAATATTTCGGTTCATTTTAACGGAAACAAAGCGTGAACCGCTACCTACACTTTTCGGCAAAAAATTGTTTTTGCTTTTTAAACCTTCAATTCAGGTCAAAACTGGACAAGTGATGGCTCATTAGAAAGCTTACAGATCATAGAACAATATCAAACTTAAAAATCTACAAAATATTTCGGTTCATTTTAACGGAAACAAATCGTGAATCGCTACCTACGCTTTTCGGCAAACTTTTTTTTTTGCTTTTTAATCCTTCAATTCAGATAAAAACTGGACAAATGATGGCTCATTAGAAAACTTTCAGATTAGAGAATAATATCACATATAAAAATCCACAAAATATTTCGGTTCATTTTAACGGAAACAAAGCGTGAATCGCTACCTATGCTTTTCGGCAAAAAATTGTTTTTTCTTTTTAATCCTTCAATTAAAGTCAAAACTGGACAAATGATGGCTCATTAGAAATTTTTCAGATCATAGAACAATATCAAATATAAAAATCCACAAAATAATTCGGTTCATTTTAATGGAAACAAAGCGTGAACCGCTACCTACGCTTTTCAGCAAAAATTGTTTTTTCTATTTAGACCTTCAATACAGGTCAAAACTGGACAAATCATAGCTCATTAGAAAGCTTACAGATCATAGAACAATAGCACATAAAAAAATCCACAAAATATTTCTGTTCATTTTATCGGAAACAAAACGTGAATCGCTGCCTACGCTTTTCGGAAAAAAATGTTTTGTCTTTTTAAACCTTAAAATTCAGGTCAAAACTGGACAAATGATGACTCATTAGAAAGATTACGGACCATAGAACAATATAAAATATAGAAATCCAAAAAATATTTTGTTTCATTTTAACGGAAACAAAGCGTCAACCGCTAACTACGCTTTTCGGCAAAAAATTGTTTTTTCTATTTAGAACTTCAATTCAGGTCAAAATTTGACAAATGATGGCTCATTCGAAAGCTTACAGATCATAGAACAATATCACATATAAAAATCCACAAAATATTATGGTTATTTTAACGGAAACAAAGCGCATACTGCTACCTACGCTTTTCGGATTTTTTTTTTTTTGCTTTTTAATCCTTTAATTCAGATAAAAACTGGACAAATGATGGCTTATTAGAAAAATTTCAGATCAGAGAATAATATCACATATAAAAATCCACAAAATATTTCGGTTCATTTTAACAGAAACAAAGCGTGAACTGCTACCTACGCTTTTCGGCAAAAAATTGTTTTTGCTTTTTAATCCTTCAATTCAGGTCAAAACTGGACAAATGATGGATCATTAGAAAGTTACAAATCATAAAACAATATCAAACATAAAAATCCACAAAATTTATCGGGTTATTTTAACGGAAACAAAGCGTGAACCGCTACCTACGCTTTTCGGCAAAAAATTGGTTTTGCTTTTTAATCCTTCAATTCAGATAAAAACTGGACAAATGATGGCTTATTAGAAAAATTTCAGATCAGAGAATAATATCACATATAAAAATCCACAAAATATTTTAGATCATTTTAACGGAAACAAAGCGTGAACCGCTACCTACGCTTTTCGGCAAAAAATTGTTTTTGCTTTTTAAACCTTCAATTCAGGTCAAAACTGGACAAATGATGTCTCATTAGAAAGATTACAGATCATAGAATAATATCAAACATAAAAATAAACAAAATATTTCGGTTCATTTTAACGGAAACAAAGTGTGAATCGCTACCTACGCTTTTCGGCAAAAAATTGATTTTGCTTTTTAATCCTTCAATTCAGATAAAAACTGGACAAATGATGGCTTATTAGAAAACTTTCAGATCAGAGAATAATATCACATATAAAAATCCACAAAATATTTCAGTTCATTTTAACGGAAACAAAGCGTAAACCGCTACCTACGCTTTTCGGCAAAAAATTGTTTTTGCTTTTTAAACCTTCAATTCAGGTCAAAACTGGACAAATGATGGCTCATTAGAAAGATTACAGATCATAGAAAAATATCAAACATAAAAATAAACAAAATATTTTGGTTCATTTTAACGGAAACAAAGCGTGAACCGCTACCTACGGTTTTCGGCAAAAAATTGTTTTTGCATTTTAATCCTTCAATTCAGGTCAAAATTGGACAAATGATGGCTCATTAGAAAGCTTACTGATCATAAAACAATATCAAACATAAAAATATACAAAATATTTCGGTTCATTTTAACGGAAATAAAGCGTGAACCGCTACCTACACTTTTCGACAAAAAATGGTTTTTGCTTTTTAATCTTTCAATTCAGATAAAAACTGGACAAATGATGTCTCATTAGAAAACTTTCAGATCAGAGAATAATATCACATATAAAAATCCACAAAATATTTCGGTTCATTTTAACGAAAACAAAGCGTGAACCGCTACCTACGCTTTTCTGCAAAAAATTGTTTTTGCTTTTTAATCCTTCAATTCAGATAAAAACTGGACAAATGATGGCTCATTAGAAAGCTTACAGATCAAGAACAATATCTCATATAAAAATCCACAAAATATTTTTGTTATTTTAACGGAAACAAAGCGTGAACTGCTACCTACGCTTTTCGGCAAAAAATTATTTTTGCTTTTTAAACCTTCAATTCAGGTCAAAACTGGACAAATGATGGATCAATAAAAATCTTACATATCATAGAACAATATAAAATATAAAAATCCAAAAAATTATTCGGTTCATTTTAATGGAAACAAAGCGTGAACCGCTACCTACGCTTTTCGGCGAAAATTGTTTTTTCTATTTAGACCTTAAATACCGGTCTAAACTGGACAAATCATAGCTCATTAGAAAGCTTACAGATCATAGAATAATAGCACATAAAAAATCCACAAAATATTTCGGTTCATTTTAACGGAAACAAAGCGTGAATCGCTACCTACGCTTTTCGGAAAAAAATGTTTTTGCTTTTGAAACCTTCAATTCAGGTCAAAACCGGACAAATTATGGCTCATTAGAAAGCTTACAGATCAGAGAACAATATCACATATAAAAATCCACAAAATATTTTGGTTATTTTAACGGAAACAAAGCGTGAATCGTTACCTACGCTTTTCGGAAAAAAATGTTTTTTCTTTTTAAACCTTCAATTCAGGTCAAAACCGGACAAATGATGGCTCATTAGAAAGCTTACAGATCAGAGAACAATATCACATATAAAAATCCACAAAATATTTTGGTTATTTTAACGGAAACAAAGCGCGAACTGCTACCTACGCTTTTCGGCAAAAAATTGATTTTGCTTTTTAATCCTTCAATTCAGATAAAAACTGGACAAATGATGGCTTATTAGAAAAATTTCAGATCAGAGAATAATATCACATATAAAAATCCACAAAATATTTCAGTTCATTTTAACGGAAACAAAGCGTAAACCGCTACCTACGCTTTTCGGCAAAAAATTGTTTTTGCTTTTTAAACCTTCAATTCAGGTCAAAACTGGACAAATCATGGATCATTAGAAAGCTTACAGATCATAGAAAAATATCATTTATAAAAATCCACAAAATATTTAGTTCATTTTAACGGAAACAAAGCATGAACCGCTACCTACGCTTTTCGGCAAAAAATTGTTTTTTCTTTTTAAACCTTCAATTCTTGTCAAAACTGGACAAATAATGGCTCGTTAGAAAACTTTCAGATCATAGAAAAATATCAAACATAAAAATCTACAAAATATTTCGGTTCATTTTAACGGAAACAAAGTGTGAATCCCTACCTACGCTTTTCGACAAAAAATGGTTTTTGCTTTTTAATCTTTCAATTCAGATAAAAACTGGACAAATGATGTCTCATTAGAAAACTTTCAGATCAGAGAATAATATCACATATAAAAATCCACAAAATATTTCGGTTCATTTTAACGAAAACAAAGCGTGAACCGCTACCTACGCTTTTCTGCAAAAAATTGTTTTTGCTTTTTAATCCTTCAATTCAGATAAAAACTGGACAAATGATGGCTCATTAGAAAGCTTACAGATCAGAGAACAATATCTCATATAAAAATCCACAAAATATTTTTGTTATTTTAACGGAAACAAAGCGTGAACTGCTACCTACGCTTTTCGGCAAAAAATTATTTTTGCTTTTTAAACCTTCAATTCAGGTCAAAACTGGACAAATGATGGATCAATAAAAATCTTACATATCATAGAACAATATAAAATATAAAAATCCAAAAAATTATTCGGTTCATTTTAATGGAAACAAAGCGTGAACCGCTACCTACGCTTTTCGGCGAAAATTGTTTTTTCTATTTAGACCTTAAATACCGGTCTAAACTGGACAAATCATAGCTCATTAGAAAGCTTACAGATCATAGAATAATAGCACATAAAAAATCCACAAAATATTTCGGTTCATTTTAACGGAAACAAAGCGTGAATCGCTACCTACGCTTTTCGGAAAAAAATGTTTTTGCTTTTGAAACCTTCAATTCAGGTCAAAACCGGACAAATTATGGCTCATTAGAAAGCTTACAGATCAGAGAACAATATCACATATAAAAATCCACAAAATATTTTGGTTATTTTAACGGAAACAAAGCGTGAATCGTTACCTACGCTTTTCGGAAAAAAATGTTTTTTCTTTTTAAACCTTCAATTCAGGTCAAAACCGGACAAATGATGGCTCATTAGAAAGCTTACAGATCAGAGAACAATATCACATATAAAAATCCACAAAATATTTTGGTTATTTTAACGGAAACAAAGCGCGAACTGCTACCTACGCTTTTCGGCAAAAAATTGATTTTGCTTTTTAATCCTTCAATTCAGATAAAAACTGGACAAATGATGGCTTATTAGAAAAATTTCAGATCAGAGAATAATATCACATATAAAAATCCACAAAATATTTCGGTTCATTTTAACGGAAACAAAGCGTGAACCGCTACCCACGCTTTTCGGCAAAAAATTGTTTTTTCTTTTTAAACCTTCAATTCTGGTCAAAACTGGACAAATAATGGCTCATTAGAAAACTTTCAGATCAGAGAATAATATCACATATAAAAATCCACAAAATATTTCGGTTCATTTTAACGGAAACAAAGCGTGAACCGCTACCTACGCTTTTCGGCAAAAAATTGTTTTTGTTTTTTAAACCTTCAATTCAGGTCAAAAGTGGACAAGCGATGGCTCATTAGAAAGCTTAGAGATAAGAATACAATATCACATATAAAAATCCACAAAATATTTCAGTTCATTTTAACGGAAACAAAGTGTGAACCGCTACCTACGCTTTTCGGCAAAAAATTGTTTTTGCTTTTTAATCCTTCAATTCAGATAAAAACTGGACAAATGATGGCTCATTAGAAAACTTTCAGATCAGAGAATAATATCACTTATAAAAATCCACAAAATATTTCGGTTCATTTTAACGGAAACAAAGCGTGAACCGCTACCTACGCTTTTCAGCAAAAAATTGTTTTTGCTTTTTAAACCTTCAATTTAGGTCAAAACTGGACAAGTGATGGCTCATTAGAAGGCTTACAGATCATAGAACAATATCAAACATAAAAATCCACAAAATATTTCGGTTCATTTTAACGGAAACAAAGCGTGAATCGCTACCTACGCTTTTCGGCAAATTTGTTTTTTTTGCTTTTTAATCCTTCAAGTCAGATAAAAACTGGACAAATGATGGCTCATTAGAAAACTTTCAGATCAGAGAATAATATCACGTATAAGAATCCACAAAATATTTCGGTTCATTTTAACGGAAACAAAGCGTGAATCGCTACCTACGCTTTTCGGCAAAAAATTGTTTTTTCTTTTTAATCCTTCAATTAAAGTCAAAACTGGACAAATGATGGCTCATTAGAAATCTTACAGATCATAGAACAATATCAAATATAAAAATCCACAAAATAATTCGGTTCATTTTAATTGAAAATAAGCGTGAACCGCTACCTACGCTTTTCAGCAAAAGTTGTTTTTTCTATTTAGACCTTAAATACATGTCAAAACTGGACAAATCATAGCTCATTAGAAAGCTTACAGATCATAGAACAATAGCACATAAAAAAATCCACAAAATATTTCTGTTCATCTTATCGGAAACAAAGCGTGAATCGCTACCTACGCTTTTCGGAAAAAAAATGTTTTTGCTTTTTAAACCTTAAAATTCAGGTCAAAACTGGACAAATGATGACTCATTAGAAAGATTACGGATCATAGAACAATATCAAATATAAAAATCCAAAGAATATTTTGTTTCATTTTAACGGAAACAAAGCGTCAACCGCTACCTACGCTTTTCGGCAAAAAATTGTTTTTTCTCTTTAGACCTTCAATTCAGGTCAAAATTTGACAAATGATGGCTCATTCGAAAGCTTACAGATCAGAGAACAATATCACATATAAAAATCCACAAAATATTATGGTTATTTTAACGGAAATAAAGCGCGAACTGCTACCTACGCTTTTCGGAATTTTTTTTTTGCTTTTTAATCCTTCAATTCAGATAAAAACTGGACAAATGATGGCTCATAAGAAAACTTTCAGATCAGAGAATAATATCACATATAAAAATCCACAAAATATTTCGGTTCATTTTAACGAAAACAAAGCGTGAACTGCTACCTACGCTTTTCGGCAAAAAATTGTTTTTGTTTTTTAATCCTTCAATTCAAGTCAAAATTGGACAAATGATGGATCATTAGAAAGTTACAGATCATAAAAAAATAATATCAAATATAAAAATCCACAAAATATTTTGGGTTATTTTAACGGAAACAAAGCGTGAACCGCTACCTACGCTTTTCGCCAAAAAATTGATTTTGCTTTTTAATCCTTCAATTCAGATAAAAACTGGACAAATGATGGCTTATTAGAAAAATTTCAGATCAGAGAATAATATCACATATAAAAATCCACAAAATATTTCAGTTCATTTTAACGGAAACAAAGCGTGAACCGTTACCTACGCTTTTCGGCAAAAAATTGTTTTTGCTTTTTAAACCTTCAATTCAGGTCAAAACTGGACAAATGATGGCTCATTAGAAAGATTATAGATCATAGAATAATATCACATATAAAAATCCACAAAATATTTTGGTTATTTTAACGGAAACAAAGCGTGAACTGCTACCTATGCTTTTCGGCAAAAAATTATTTTTGCTTTTTAAACCTTCAATTCAGGTCAAAACTGGACAAATGATGGATCAATAAAAATCTTACATATCATAGAACAATATAAAATATAAAAATCCTAAAAATAATTCGGTTCATTTCAACGGAAACAAAGCGCGAACTGCTACCTACGCTTTTCGGATTTTTTTTTTTGCTTTTTAATCATTCAGTTCAGATAAAAACTGGACAAATGATGGCTCATAAGAAAACTTTCAGATCAGAGAATAATATCACATATAAGAATCCACAAAATATTTCGGTTCATTTTAACGGAAACAAAGCATGAACTGCTACCTACGCTTTTCGGCAAAAAATTGTTTTTGTTTTTTAATCCTTCAATTCAGGTCAAAACTGGACAAATGATGGATCATTAGAAAGTTACAGATCATAAAACAATATAAAATATAAAAATCCACAAAATATTTTGGGTTATTTTAACGGAAACAAAGCGTGAACCGCTACCTACGCTTTTCGGCAAAAATTGTTTTTGCTTTTTAATCCTTAAATTCAGATAAAATTTGGACAAATGATGGCTCATTAGAAAACTTTCGGATCAGAGAATAATATCACATATAAAAATCCACAAAATATTTCGGGTTATTTTAACGGAAACAAAGCGTGAACCGCTACCTACGCTTATCGGCAAAAAATTGTTTTTGCTTTTTAAACCTTCAATTCAGGTCAAAACTGGACAAATGATGGATCATTAGAAAGCTTACAGATCATAGAACAACATCAAACATAAAAAAAATACAAAATATTTCGGTTCATTTTAACGGAAACCAAGCGTGAATCGCTACCTACGCTTTTCGACAAAAAATTGATTTTGCTTTTTAATCCTTCAATTCAGATAAAAACTGGACAAATGATGGATCATTAGAAATCTTTCAGATCAGAGAATAATATCACATATAAAAATCCACAAAATATTTCGGTTCATTTCAACATAAACAAAGCGTAAATCGCTACCTACGCTTTTCGGCAAAAAATTGTTTTTGCTTTTTAAACCTTCAATTCAGGTCAAAACTGGACAAATGATGGATCATTAGAAATCTTACATATCATATGACAATTTCAAACATAAAAATATACAAAATATTTCGGTTCATTTTAACGGAAACAAAGCGTGAATCGCTACCTACGCTTTTCGGCAAAAATTATTTTTGCTCTTTAATCCTTCAATTCAGATAAAAACTGGACAAATGATGGCTCATTAGAAAACTTTCAGATCAGAGAATAATATCACATATAAAAATCCACAAAATATTTGGGTTATTTTAACGGAAACAAAGCGTGAACCGCTACCTACGCTTTTCGGCAAAAAATTGATTTTGCTTTTTAATCCTTCAATTCAGATAAAAACTGGACTAATGATGGCTTATTAGAAAAATTTCAGATCAGAGAATAATATCACATATAAAAATCCACAAAATATTTCAGTTCATTTTAACGGAAACAAAGCGTGAACCGCTACCTACGCTTTTCTGCAAAAAAATTTTTTTGCTTCTTAAACCTTCAATTCAAGTCAAAACTGGACAAATGATGGCTCATTAGAAAGATTACAGATCATAGAATAATATCAAACATAAAGATAAAAAAAATATTTCGGTTCATTTTAACGGAGACAAAGTGTGAATCGCTACCTACGCTTTTCGGCAAAAAATTGATTTTGCTTTTTAATCCTTCAATTCAGATAAAAACTGGATAAATGATGGCTTATTAGAAAAATTTCAGATCAGAGAATAATATCACATATAAAAATCCACAAAATATTTCAGTTCATTTTAACGGAAACAAAACGTAAACCGCTACCTACGCTTTTCGGCAAAAAATTGTTTTTGCTTTTTAAACCTTCAATTCAGGTCAAAACTGGACAAATCATAACTCATTAGAAAGCTTACAGATCATAAAACAATAGCACATAAAAAAATCCACAAAATATTTCGGTTCATTTTTAACGGAAACAAAGCGTGAATCGCTACCTACGCTTTTCGGAAAAAAATGTTTTTGCTTTTTAAACCTTCAATTCAGGTCAAAACCGGACAAATGATGGCTCATTAGAAAGCTTACAGATCAGAGAACAATATCACATATAAAAATCCACAAAATATTTTGGTTATTTTAACGGAAACAAAGCGCGAACTGCTACCTACGCTTTTCGGCAAAAATTGTTTTTGCTTTTTAATCCTTCAATTCAGATAAAAACTGGACAAATGATGGCTCATTAGAAAACTTTCGGATGAGAGAATAATATCACATATAAAAATCCACAAAATATTTCGGGTTATTTTAACGGAAACAAAGCGTGAACCGCTACCTACGCTTATCGGCAAAAAATTGTTTTTGCTTTTTAAACCTTCAATTCAGGTCAAAACTGGACAAATGATGGATCATTATAAAGCTTACAGATCATAAAACAATATCAAACATAAAAAAAATACAAAATATTTCGGTTCATTTTAACGGAAACCAAGCGTGAATCGCTACCTACGCTTTTCGACAAAAAATTGATTTTGCTTTTTAATCCTTCAATTCAGATAAAAACTGGACAAATGATGGATCATTAGAAATCTTTTAGATCAGAGAATAATATCACATATAAAAATCCACAAAATATTTCGGTTCATTTTAACGGAAACAAAGCGTAAATCGCTACCTACGCTTTTCGGCAAAAAATTGTTTTTGCTTTTTAAACCTTCAATTCAGGTCAAAACTGGACAAATGATGGATCATTAGAAATCTTACAGATCATATGACAATATCAAACATAAAAATATACAAAATATTTCGGTTCATTTTAACGGAAACAAAGCGTGAATCGCTACCTACGCTTTTCGGCAAAAAATTGACTTTGCTTTTTAATCCTTCAATTCAATAAAAATTGGACAAATGATGGCTCATTAGAAAACTTTTAGATCAGAGAATAATATCACATATAAAAATCCACATAATATTTCGGTTCATTTTAACGGAAACAAAATGCGAACCGCTACCTACGCTTTTCGGAAAAAAATTGTTTTTGCTTTTTGAACCTTCAAGTCAGGTCAAAACAGGACAAATGATGGATCATTAGAAAGCTTACAGATCATAGAACAATATCACATATAAAAATCCAAAAAATATTTCGGTTCATTTTAACAGAAACAAAGCGTAAACCGCTACCCACGCTTTTCGGCAAAAAATTGTTTTTGCATTTTAAACCTTCAATTCAGGTCATAACTGGACAAATGATGGCTCATTAGAAAGCTTACAGATCATAGAACAATATCAAATATAAAAATCCACAAAATAATTTGGTTCATTTTAACGGATACAAAGCGTGAACCGCTACCTACGCTTTTCGGCAAAAAATTGTTTTTGCTTTTTAAAACTTCAGTTCAAGTCAAAACTGGACAAATGATGGCTCATTAGAAAGCTTACAGATAATAGAACAATATCAAATATAAAAATCCACAAAATATTTCGGTTCATTTTAACGTAAACAAAGCGTGAATCGCTACCTACGCTTTTAACCAAAATTTTTTTTTATCTTTTTGAGCCTTCAATTCAGGTCCAAACTGGACAAATGATGGCTCATTAGAAAGCTTACAGATAAGAATAAAATATCACATATAAAAATCCACAAAATATTCCGGTTCATTTTAACGGAAACAAAGCGTAAACCGCTATCTACGTTTTTCGTCGAAAAATTGTTTTTGCTTTTTGAGCCTTCAATTCAGGTCAAAACTGGACAAATGATGGCTCATTAGAAATCTTATAGATCATAGAACAATATCAAATATAAAAATCCACAAAATAATTCGGTTCATTTTAACGGAAACAAAGCGTGAACCGCTACCTACGCTTTTCGGCATTAAATTGTTTTTGCTTTTTGGACCTTCAATTCAGGTCAAAAAGTGGATAAATGATGGATCATTAGAAAGCTTACAGATAAGAATACAATATCACATATAAAAATCCACAAAATATTCCGGTTCATTTTAACGGAAACAAAGCGTAAACCGTTACCTACGTTTTTCGGCGAAAAATTGTTTTTGCTTTTTGAACCTTCAATTCAGGTGAAAAGTGGACAAATGATGGCTCATTAGAAAGATTACAGATAAGAATACAATATCACATATAAAAATCCACAAAATATTCCGGTTCATTTTAATAGAAACAAAGCGTGAAGGTCTGTCTACCTACGCTTTTCGCAAAAAAATTGTTTTTGCTTTTTGAGCCTTCAATTCAGGTCAAAACTGGACAAATGATGGCTCATTAGAAAGCTTAAAGATCATAGAACAATATCACATATAAAAACCCAAAAAATATTTCAGTTCATTTTAACGGAAACAAAGCGTGAACCGCTACCTACGCTTTTCGGCAAAAAATTGTTTTGCTTTTTGAGCCTTCAATTCAGGTCAAAACTGGACAAATGATGGCTCATTAGAAATCTTACAGATCATAGAACAATATCACATATAAAAATCCAAAAAATATTTCGATTCATTTTAACGGAAACAAAGCGTAAACCGCTACCTATGCTTTTCGGCAAAAAATAGTTTTTTCTTTTTAAACCTTCAATTCAGGTCAAAACTGGACAAATGATGGCTCATTAAAAAGCTTACAGATAATAGAACAATATCACATATAAAAATCCACAAAATATTTTGGTTATTTTAACGGAAACAAAGCGTGAACCGCTACCTACGCTTTTCGGCAAAAAAATGTTTTTGCTTTTTAAACCTTCAATTCAGGTCAATACTGGACAAATGATGGCTCATTAGAAAGCTTATTGATCATAGAACAATATCAAACATAAAAATCTAAAAAATATTTCGGTTCATTTAAACGGAAACAAAGCATGAACCACTAACTACGCTTTTCAGCAAAAAAATTGTTTTTGCTTTTTGAGCCTTAAATTCATGTCAAAACTGGAAAAATGATGGCTCATTAGAAAGATTACTAATCATAGAACAATATCAAACATAAAAATCTAAAAAATATTTCGGTTCATTTTAACGGAAACAAAGCGTGAACCGCTAACTACGCTTTTCAACAAAAAATTATTTTTGCTTTTTGAGCCTTCAATTCAGGTCAAAACTAGACAAATGATGGCTGTTTAGAAATCTTACAGATCAGAATACCATATCACATATAAAAATCCACAAAATATTTCGGTTCATTTTAACGGAAACAAAACGGAAACCGCTACCTACGCTTTTCGGCAATTTTTTTTTTTTTGCTTTTTGAACCTTCAATTCAGGTCATAACTGGACAAATGATGGCTCATTAAAAAGCTTACAGATAAGAATACAATATCACATATAAAAATCAACAAAATATTTCGGTTCATTTCAACGGAAACAAAGCGTGAACCGCTACCTACGCTTTTCGGCAAAAAATTGTTTTTGCTTTTTAAACCTTCAATTCTGGTCAAAACTGGAAAAGTGATGGCTCATTATAAATCTTACAGATCATAGAAAAATATCAAATATAAAAATCCAAAAAATAATTCGGTTCATTTTAACGGAAACAAAGCGTGAACCGCTACCTACGCTTTTCGGAAAAAATTTGTTTTTTCTATTTAGACCTTAAATACAGGTCAAAACTAGACAAATCATGACTCATTAGAAAGCTTACAGAACATAGAACAATATAACATATAAAAATCCACAAAATATTTCGGTTCATTTTAACGGAAACAAAGCGTGAACCGCTACCTACGCTTTTCGGCAAAAAATTGTTTTTGCTTTTTAAACCGTCAATTCAGGTCAAAACTGGACAAATGATGGCTCATTAGAAAGCTTACAGATCATAGAACCATATTAAACATAAAAATCTACAAAATATTTCGGTTCATTTTAACGGAAAGAAAGTGTGAACCGCTACCTACGTTTTTCGGCAAAAAATTGTTTTTGCTTTTTGAACCTTCAATTCAGTTCAAAAATGGACAAATGATGGCTCATTAGAAAGCTTACAGATAAGAATACAATATCACATATAAAAATCAACAAAATATTCCGGTTCATTTTAACGGAAACAAACCGTGAACCGCTACCTACGCTTTTCGGCAAAAATTGGTTTTTTCTTTTTAGACCTTAAATTCAGGTCAAAACTGGACAAATGATGGCTCATTAGAAAGCTTACAGATCATAGAACCATATTAAACATAAAAATCTACAAAATATTTCGGTTCATTTTAACGGAAACAAAGTGTGAACCGCTACCTACGTTTTTCGGCAAAAAATTGTTTTTGCTTTTTGAACCTTCAATTCAGGTCAAAACTGGACTAATGATGGCTCATTAGAAAGCTTACATATCATAGAACAATATCACATATAAAAATCCAAAAAATATTTCGGTTCATTTTAACAGAAACAAAGCGTGAAGCGCTACCTACGCTTTTCGGCAAAAATTGGTTTTTTCTTTTTAGACCTTAAATTCAGGTCAGAACTGGACAAATGATGGCTCATTAGAAAGCTTACAGATAAGAGTACAATATCACATATAAAAATCCACAAAATATTCCGGTTCATTTTAACGGAAACAAAGCGTGAACTGCTACCTACGCTTTTCGGCAAAAAAATGTTATTGCTTTTTGAGCCTTCAATTCAGGTCAAAACTGGACAAATGATGGCTCATTAGAAAGCTTACAGATCATTGAACAATATCACATATAAAAATCCAAAAAATATTGCGGTTCATTTTAACGGAAACAAAGCGTAAACCGCTACCTAAGCTTTTCGGCAAAAAATTGTTTTTGCATTTTAAACCTTCAATTCAGGTCATAACTGGACAAATGATGGCTCATTAGAAATCTTACAGATCATAGAACAATATCAAATATAAGAATCCACGAAATAATTCGGTTCATTTAACGGAAACAACGCGTGAACCGCTACCTACGCTTTTCGGCAAAAAATTGTTTTTGCTTTTTAAACCTTCAATTCAGGTCAAAACTGGACAAATGATGGCTCATTATAAAGCTTAAAGATCATAGAACAATATTAAACATAAAAATATACAAATTATTTCGGTTCATTTTAACGGAAACAAAGCGTGAACCGCTAACTACGCTTTTGGACAAAAAATTATTTTTGCTTTTTGAGCCTTCAATTCAAGTCAAAACTAGACAAATGATGGCTGTTTAGAAAGCTTACAGATCAGAATACCATATCACATATAAAAATCCACAAAATATTTCGGTTCATTTTAACGGAAACAAAACGTAAACCGCTACTTACGCTTTTCGGCAAATTTTTTTTTTTGCTTTTTGAACCTTCAATTCAGGTCATAACTGGACAAATGATGGCTCATTAAAAAGCTTACAGATAAGAATACAATATCACATATAAAAATCAACAAAATATTTCGGTTCATTTTAACGGAAACAAAGCGTGAACCGCTACATACGCTTTTCGGCAAAAAATTGTTTTTGCTTTTTAAACCTTCAATTCAGGTCAAAACTGGACAAGTGATGGCTCATTATAAATCTTACAGATCATAGAAAAATATCAAATATAAAAATCCAAAAAATAATTCGGTTCATTTTAACGGAAACAAAGCGTGAACCGCTACCTACGCTTTTCGGAAAAAATTTGTTTTTTCTATTTAGACCTTAAATACAGGTCAAAACTAGACAAATCATGACTCATTAGAAATCTTACAGATCATAGAACAATATAACATATAAAAATCCACAAAATATTTCGGTTCATTTTAACGGAAACAAAGCGTGAACCGCTACCTACGTTTTTCGGCAAAAAATTGTTTTTCCTTTTTGAACCTTCAATTCAGGTCAAAACTGGACAAATGATGGCTCATTAGAAAGCTTACATATCATAGAACAATATCACATATAAAAATCCAAAAAATATTTCGGTTCATTTTAACGGAAACAAAGCGTGAACCGCTACCTACGCTTTTCGGCAAAAATTGGTTTTTGCTTTTTAGACCTTCAATTCAGTTCAAAAATGGACAAATGATGGCTCATTAGAAAGCTTACAGATAAGAATACAATATCACATATAAAAATCGACAAAATATTCCGGTTCATTTTAACGGAAACAAAGCGTGAACTGCTACCTACGCTTTTCGGCAAAAAATTGTTATTGCTTTTTGAGCCTTCAATTCAGGTCAAAACTGGACAAATGATGGCTCATTAGAAAGCTTACAGATCATTGAACAATATCACATATAAAAATCCAAAAAATATTCAGGTTCATTTTAACGGAAACAAAGCGTGAACCGCTACCTACGCTTTTCGGAAAAAATTGGTTTTTTCTATTTAGACCTTAAATACAGGTCAAAACTAGGCAAATCATGACTCATTAGAAAGCTTACAGATCACATAACAATATAACATAAAAAAATCAACAAAATATTTTGGTTCATTTTGACGGAAACAAAGCGTGAATCGCTACCTATGCTTTTCGGCAAAAAATTGTTTTTGCTTTTTAAACCTTCAATTCAGGTCAAAACTGGACAAATGATGGCTCATTAGAAAGCTTACAGATCATAGAACCATATTAAACATAAAAATCAACAAAATATTTCGGTTCATTTTAACGGAAACAAAGTGTGAACCGCTACCTACGTTTTTCGGCCAAAAATTGTTTTTGCTTTTTGAACCTTCAATTCAGGTCAAAAATGGACAAATGATGGTTCATTAGAAAGCTTACAGATAAGAATACAATATCACATATAAAAATCCACAAAATATTCCGTTTCATTTTAACGGAAACAAAGCGTGAACCGCTACCTAAGCTTTTCGGCAAAAAATTGTTATTGCTTTTTAGACCTTTAATTCAGGTTAGAACTGGACAAATGATGGCTCATTAGAAAGCTTACATATAAGAGTACAATATCACATATAAAAATCCACAAAATATTCCGGTTCATTTTAACGGAAACAAAGCGTTAACCGCTACCTACGCTTTTCAGCAAAAAATTGTTATTGCTTTTTGAGCCTCCAATTCAGGTCAAAACTGGACAAATTATAGCTCATTAGAAAGCTTACAGATCATAGAACAATATCACATATAAAAATCCAAAAAATATTGCGGTTCATTTTAACGGAAACAAAGCGTAAACCGCTACCTAAGCTTTTCGGCAAAAAATTGTTTTTGCATTTTAAACCTTCAATTCAGGTCATAACTGGACAAATGATGGCTCATTAGAAAGCTTACAGATCATAGAACAATATCAAATATAAGAATCCACGAAATAATTCGGTTCATTTAACGGAAACAACGCGTGAACCGCTACATACGCTTTTCGGCAAAAAAATGTTTTTGCTTTTTAAACCTTCAATTCAGGTCAAAACTGGACAAATGATGGCTCATTATAAAGCTTAAAGATCATAGAACAATATTAAACATAAAAATCTACAAAATATTTCGGCTCATTTTAACGGAAACAAAGTGTGAACCGCTACCTACGCTTTTCGGCAAAAAATTGTTTTTGCTTTTTGAGCCTTCAATTCAGGTCAAAACTGGACAAATTATAGCTCATTAGAAAGCTTACAGATCAGAATACAATATCACATATAAAAATCCACAAAATATTTCGATTCATTTTAACGGAAACAAAGCGTTAATCGCTACGTACGCTTTTCGGCAAAAAATTGTTTTTGCTTTTTGAACCTTCAATTCAGGTCAAAAGTGGACAATTGTTGGATCATTAGAAAGCTTACAGATAAGAATACAATATCACATATAAAAATCCACAAAATATTCCGGTTCATTTTAACGGAAACAAAGCGTGAACCGCTACCTACGCTTTTCGGCAATTTTTTTTTTTGCTTTTTGAGCCTTCAATTCAGGTCAAAACTGGACAAATGATGGCTCATTATAAACCTTACATATCATAGAACAATATCACATCTAAAAATTCAAAAAATATTTCGGTTCATTTTAACGGAAACAAAGCGTGAACCCTACATACGCTTTTCGACAAAAATTGGTTTTTTCATTTTAGACCTTAAATTCAGGTCAGAACTGGACAAATCATGGCTCATTAGAAAGCTTACAGATCATAGATAAATATCACATAAAAAAATCCACAAAATATTTTGTTTCATTTTAACGGAAACAAAGCGTGAATCGCTACATACGCTTTTCGGCAAAAAATTATTTTTGCCTTTTGAGCCTTCTATTCAGGTCAAAACTGGACAAATGATGGCTCATTAGAAACTTCCAGATCATAGAACAATATCACATATAAAAATCCAAAAAATATTTCGGTTCATTTTAACGAAAACATAGCGTGAACCGCTACCTATGCTTTTCAGCAAAAAATGGTTTTTTCTTTTTAGACCTTAAATTCAGGTCAGAACTGGACAAGTGATGGCTCATTAGAAATCTTACAGATAAGAATACAATATCACATATAAAAATCCACAAAATATTCCGGTTCATTTTAATGGAAACAAAGCGTGAACCGCTTTTCGGCAAAAAATTGTTTTTTCTTTTTAAGCCTTCAATTTAGGTCAAATCTGGACAAATGATGGCTCATTAGAAAACTTACAGATCATAGAAAAATATCACCTATAAAAATCCAAAAAATATTTCGGTTCATTTTAACGGAAATAAAGCGTAATCCGCTACCTACGCTTTTCGGCAAAAAATTGTTTTTTCTTTTTAAACCTTCAATTCAGGTCAAAACTGGACAAATGATTGCTCATTAGAAAGCTTATAGATCATAGAACAATATCACATATAAAAATCCACAAAATAATTTGGTTATTTTAACGGAAACAAAGCGTGAACCGCTACCAACGCTTTTCGGTAAAATTTTTTTTTTTGCTTTTTGAGCCTTCAATTCAGGTCAAAACTTGACAAATGATGGCTCATTAGAAATATTACAGATCATAGAACAATATCAAACATTAAAATCTAAAAAATATTTCTGTTCATTTTAACGGAAACAAAGCGTGAACCGCTAACTACGCTTTTCGGTTCACGGTTTGTTTCCGTTAAAATGAACCAGAATATTTTGTTGATTTTTATATGTGATATTGTATTCTTATCTGTAAGCTTTCTAATGAGCCATCATTTGTCCATTTTTGACCTGAATTGAAGGTTCAAAAAGCAAAAACAATTTTTTGCCGAAAAACGTAGGTAGCGGTTCACACTTTGTTTCCGTTAAAATGAATCGAAATATTTTGTAGATTTTTTCGTTTAATATGGTTCTATGATCTGTAAGCTTTCTAATGAGCCATCATTTGTCCAGTTTTGACCTGAATTGAAGATTTATAAAGCAAAAAAAATTTTTTGCCGAAAATGAACCGAAATATTTTGTGGATTTTTATATGTTATATTTTTCTATGATCTGTAAGCTTTCTAATGAGTCATGATTTGGCTAGTTTTGACCTGTATTTAAGGTCTAAATAAAAAAAACAAATTTTTTCCGAAAAGCGTAGGTAGCGGTTCACGCTTTGTTTCCGTTAAAATGAACCGAATTATTTTTTGGATTTTTATATTTGATATTTTCCTATGATCTGTAAGATTTATAATGAGCCATAATTTGTCCAGTTTTGACCTGAATTGAAGGTTTAAAAAGCAAAAACAATTTTTTGCCGAAAAGCGTAGGTAGCGGTTCACGCTTTGTTTCCGTTGAAATGAACCGAAATATTTTGTGGATTTTTATATGTGATATCGTATTCTTATCTGTAAGCTTTCTAATCAGCCATCATTTGTCTAGTTTTGACCTGAATTGAAGGCTCAAAAAGCAAAAACAATTTTTTGTCGAAAAGCGTAGTTAGCGGTTCACGCTTTGTTTCCGTTAAAATGAACAGAAATATTTTTTTGATTTTTATGTTTGATATTGTTCTATGATTAGTAATCTTTCTAATAAGCCATCATTTGTCCAGTTTTGACATGAATTTAAGGCTCAAAAAGCAAAAACAATTTTTTTCCGAAAAGCGTAGTTAGTGGTTCACGCTTTGTTTCCGTTAAAATGAACCGAAATATTTTTTAGATTTTTATGTTTGATATTGTTCTATGATCTATAAGCTTTCTAATGAGCCATCATTTGTCCTTTATTGACCTGAATTGAAGGTTTAAAAAGCAAAAAACATTTTTTTGCCGAAAAGCGTAGGTAGCGGTTCACGCTTTGTTTACGTTAAAATAACCAAAATATTTTGTGAATTTTTATATGTGATATTGTTCTATGATCTGTAAGCTTTTTAATGAGCCATCATTTGTCCAGTTTTGACCTGAATTGAAGGTTTAAAAAGAAAAAACATTTTTTTGCCGAAAAGCGTAGGTAGCGGTTCACGCTTTGTTTCCTTTAAAATAACCCAAATATTTTGTGGATTTTTATATGTGATGTTGTTCTATGATCTGTAAGCTTCCTAATGAGCCATCATTTGTCCAGTTTTGACCTGAATTAAAGGTTTGAAAAGAAAAACCTATTTTTTGCCGAAAAGCGTAGGTAGCGGTTTACGCTTTGTTTCCGTTAAAATGAATCGAAATATTTTTTGGATTTTTATATGTGATTAGGGCTGCACATGGGCGGGTATGGGCGGGTATAAGCTAAAACCAACCTCGCACCCACAGACTGCGGGTTTTTTTTTTCATAACCAACCCCGCACCCACAAACAGCGGGCGGGTTTTGTTACCCGCCCGCTACGGGTTGGGCGGGTATGGGTTTAAACGGGTTTAAACCCGCTTTATATTCAAGTATTTAGAGTAACTTCTATTCTCCTTGATTAAGTGAGAAAAAAAACCAAAACCCCCAAAATATTCATATCTAGGAAGTTCACAGATGAAGATTAAGTGTTGAATCTGTTGATTTTTCGATTGTTGTCGATTTCTGGTGAAGATTTCCGGTAATTGTCGTTCGTAGGTGAAGAAGAAGAACTGAGGAGGAAGAAGAGGAGAGGCCGAACAGAGAGAAGAATGTAGAAAGTGAATGAGGGTTATCAGTTATCCTATCTACTAGTATTAGGGTTTCATAATGGACGACTAGGATTAGTTTTATCTAATGATATATAATCTGCGGGTTTTTTGGGCGTGTATGGGCGGGTATTATCTTAAACCAACCTCGCACCTACAGACATCGGGTTTTTCTTTTTCATAACCAACCCCGCACCCACAACGGGCGGGTATGGATTAAAAACCCACGGATTTAGCGGGTACGGATGGGTTTGGGTATCGTGGGCGGGTCTTGTGAAGCCCTATATGTGATATTGTTTTATGATCTGTAAGCTTTCTAATCAGCCATCATTTGTCCAGTTTTGACCTGAATTGAAGGCTCAAAAAGCAAAACAATTTTTTGCCGAAAAGCGTAGGTAGCGGTTCACGCTTTGTTTCCGTTAAAATGAACCGCAATATTTTGTGGATTTTTATATGTGATATTGTATTCTTATCTGTAAGCTTTCTAATGAGCCATCATTTGTCCAGCTCTGACCTGAATTTAAGGTCTAAAAAGAAAAAACCAATTTTTGTCGAAAAGCGTAGGTAGCGGTTCACGCTTTGTTTCTGTTAAAATGAACCGAAATATTTTTTGGATTTTTATATGTGATATTGTTCTATGATCTTTAAGCTTTCTAATGAGCCATCATTTGTCCAGTTTTGACATGAATTTAAGGCTCAAAAAGCAAAAACAATTTTTTGCCGAAAAGCGTAGTTACTGGTTCACGCTTTGTTTCCGTTAAAATGAACCAAAATATTTTTTAGATTTTTATGATTGATATTGTTCTATGATCTGTAAGCTTTATAATGAGCCATCATTTGTCCAGTATTGACCTGAATTGAAGGTCTAAAAAGCAAAAACATTTTTTTGCCGAAAAGCGTAGGTAGCGGTTCACACTTTGTTTCCGATAAAATAACCAAAATATTTTGTGGATTTTTATATGTGATATTGTTCTATGATTTGTAAGCTTTCTAATGAGCCATCATTTGTCCAGTTTTGACCTGAATTAAAGGTTTAAAAAGAAAAAACTATTTTTTTCCGAAAAGCGTAGGTAGCGGTTTACGCTTTGTTTCCGTTAAAATGAATCGAAATATTTTTTGGATATTTATATGTGATATTGTTCTATGATCTGTAAGCTTTTTAATCAGCCATCATTAGTCCATTTTTGACCTGAATTGAAGGCTCAAAAAGCAAAACAATTTTTTGCCGAATAGCGTAGGTAGCGGTTCACGCTTTGTTTCCGTTAAAATGAACCGCAATATTTTGTGGATTTTTATATGTGATATTGTATTCTTATCTGTAAGCTTTCTAATGAGCCATCATTTGTCCAGCTCTGACCTGAATTTAAGGTCTAAAAAGAAAAAACCAATTTTTGTCGAAAAGCGTAGGTAGCGGTTCACGCTTTGTTTCTGTTAAAATGAACCGAAATATTTTTTGGATTTTTATATGTGATATTGTTCTATGATCTTTAAGCTTTCTAATGAGCCATCATTTGTCCAGTTTTGACCTGAATTGAAGGCTCAAAAAGCAAAACCAATTTTTTTCCGAAAAGCGTAGGTAACGCTTCACGCTTTGTATCCGTTAAAATGAACCGAATTATTTTGTGGATTTTTATATTTGATATTGTTCTATGATTTGTAAGCTTTCTAATGAGCCATTCTTTGTCCAGTTATGACCTGAATTGAAGGTTTAAAATGGAAAAACAATTTTTTGCCGAAAAGCGTAGGTAGCGGTTTACGCTTTGTTTCTGTTAAAATGAACCGAAATATTTTTTGGATTTTTATATGTGATATTGTTCTATGATCTGTAAGCTTTCTAATGAGCCATCATTTGTCCAGTTTTGACCTGACTTGAAGGCTCAAAAAGCAAAAACAATTTTTTGCCGAAAAGCATAGGTTTTGAGCAGTTTTGACCTGTAAGATTTCTAATGAGCTATGATTTGTCCAGTTTTGACCTGTATTTAAGATCTAAATAGAAAAAACAATTTTTGCCGAAAAGCGTAGGTAGCGGTTCACGCTTTGTTTCCATTAAAATGAACCGAATTATTTTTTGGATTTTTATATTTTATATTGTTCTATGATATGTAAGATTTTTAATGATCCATCATTTGTCCAGTTTTAACCTAAATTGAAGGTTTAAAAAGCAAAAATAATTTTTTTGCCGAAAAGCGTAGGTAGCGGTTCACGCTTTGTTTCCATTAAAATGAACCGAATTATTTTTTGGATTTTTATATTTTATATTGTTCTATGATATGTAAGATTTTTAATGATCCATCATTTGTCCAGTTTTAACCTAAATTGAAGGTTTAAAAAGCAAAAATAATTTTTTTGCCGAAAAGCGTAGGTAGCAGTTCACGCTTTGTTTCCGTTAAAATAACCAAAATATTTTGTGGATTTTTATATGTGATATTGTTCTCTGATCTGTAAGCTTCTTAATGAGCCATCATTTGTCCAGTTTTTATCTGAATTGAAAGATTAAAAAGCAAAAACCATTTTTTGCCGAAAAGTGTAGGTTCACGCTTTATTTCCGTTAAAATGAACCGAAATATTTTGTATATTTTTATGTTTGATATTGTTTTATGATCTATAAGCTTTCTAATGAGCCATCATTTGTCCAGTTTTGACCTGAATTGAAGGATTAAAAAGCAAAAACAATTTTTTGCCGAAAAGCGTAGGTAGCGGTTCACGCTTTGTTTCCGTTAAAATGAACCAAAATATTTTGTTTATTTTTATGTTTGATATTGTTCTATGATCTGTAATCTTTCTAATGAGCCATCATTTGTCCAGTTTTGACCTGAATTGAAGGTTTAAAAAGCAAAAACATTTTTTTGCCGAAAAGCGTAGGTAGCGGTTCACGCTTTGTTTCCGTTAAAATGAACTGAAATATTTTGTGGATTTTTATATGTGATATTATTCTCTGATCTGAAATTTTTCTAATAAGCCATCATTTGTCCAGTTTTTATTTGAACTGAAGGATTAAAAAGCAAAATCAATTTTTTGCCGAAAAGCGTAGGTAGCGATTCACACTTTGTTTCCGTTAAAATGAACCGAAATATTTTGTTTATTTTTATGTTTGATATTGTTCTATGATCTTTAATCTTTCTAATGAGCCATCATTTGTACAGTTTTGACTTGAATTGAAGGTTTAAAAAGCAAAAACAATTTTTTGCGGAAAAGCGTAGGTAGCGGTTCACGCTTTGTTTTCGTTAAAATGAACTGAAATATTTTGTGGATTTTTATATGTGATATTATTCTATGATCTGAAATTTTTCTAATAAGCCATCATTTGTCCAGTTTTTATCTGAATTGAAGGATTAAAAAGCAAAATCAATTTTTTGCCGAAAAGCGTAGGTAGTGCGATTCACGCTTTGTTTCCGTTAAAATGAACCGAAATATATTGTATATTTTTATGTTTGATATTGTTTTATGATATGTAAGCTTTCTAATGATCCATCATTTGTCCAGTTTTGACCTGAATTGAAGGATTAAAAAGCAAAAACAATTTTTTGCCGAAAAGCGTAGGTAGCGATTCACGCTTTGTTTCCGTTAAAATGAACCGAAATATTTTGTGGATTTTTTTATGTGCTATTGTTCTATGATCTGTAAGATTTCTAAAGAGCTATGATTTGTCCAGTTTTGACCTGTATTTAAGATCTAAATAGAAAAAACAATTTTTGCCGAAAAGCGTAGATAGCGGTTCACGCTTTGTTTCCTTTAAAATGAACCGAATTATTTTTTGGATTTTTATATTTGATATTGTTCTATGATCTGTAAGATTTCTAATGAGCCATCATCTGTCCAGTTTTGACTTTAATTGAAGGATTAAAAAGAAAAAACAATTTTTTGCCGAAAAGCGTAGGTAGAGATTCACGCTTTGTTTCCGTTAAAATGAACCGAAATATTTTGTGGATTTTTATATGTGATATTATTCTCTGATCTGAAAGTTTTCTAATGAGCCATCATTTGTCCAGTTTTTATCTGAATTGAAGGATTAAAAAGCAAAATCAATTTTTTGCCGAAAAGCGTAGGTAGCGATTCACGCTTTGTTTCCGTTAATATGAACCGAAATATTTTGTATTTTTTTATGTTTGATATTGTTCTCTGATCTGAAAGTTTTCTAATGATCCATCATTTGTCCAGTTTTTATCTGAATCAAAGGATTTAAAAGCAAAAACAATTTTTGCCGAAAAGCGTAGGTAGCAGTTCGCGCTTTGTTTCCGTTAAAATAACCAAAATATTTTGTTGATTTTTATATGTGATATTGTTCTCTGATCTGTAAGTTTTCTAATGAGCCATCATTTGTCCAGTTTTGACCTGAATTGAAGGTTTAAAAAGCAAAAACATTTTTTTTCCGAAAAGCGTAGGTAGCGATTCACGCTTTGTTTCCGTTAAAATGAACCGAAATATTTTGTGGATTTTTTTATGTGCTATTGTTCAATGATCTGTAAGCTTTCTAATGAGCTATGATTTGTCCAGTTTTGACCTGTATTTAAGATCTAAATAGAAAAACAATTTTTGCCGAAAAGCGTAGGTAGCGGTTCACGCTTTGTTTCCATAAAATGAACTAAATTATTTTTTGGATTTTTATATTTTATATTGTTCTATGATATGTAATATTTTTAATGATCCATCATTTGTCCAGTTTTGACCTGAATTGAAGGTTTAAAAAGCAAAAATAATTTTTTGCCGAAAAGCGTAGGTAGCAGTTCACGCTTTGTTTCGGTTAAAATAACCAAAATATTTTGTGGATTTTTATATGTGATATTGTTCTCTGATCTGTAAGCTTCCTAATGAGCCATCATTTGTCCAGTTTTTATCTGAATTGAAGGATTAAAAAGCAAAAACAATTTTTTGCCGAAAAGCGTAGGTAGCGGTTCACGCTTTGCTTTCGCTAAAATGAACCGAAATATTTTGTGGATTTTTATATGTGATATTATTCTCTGATCTGAAAGTTTTCTAATGAGCCATCATTTATCCAGTTTTTATCTGAATTGAAAGATTAAAAAGAAAAAACCATTTTTTGCCGAAAAGTGTAGGTTCACGCTTTGTTCAGTTTTTATCTGAATTGAAGGATTAAAAAGCAAAAACAATTTTTTGCCGAAAAGCATAGGTAGCGGTTCACGCTTTGTTTCCGTTAAAATGAACCAAAATATTTTGTTTATTTTTATGTTTGATATTGTTCTATGATCTGTAATCTTTCTAATGAGCCATCATTTGTCCAGTTTTGACCTGAATTGAAGGTTTAAAAAGCAAAAACATTTTTTTGCCGAAAAGCGTAGGTAGCGGTTCACGCTTTGTTTCCGTTAAAATGAACCGAAATATTTTGTGGATTTTTATATATGATATTATTCTCTGATCTGAAATTTTTCTAGTAAGCCATCATTTGTCCAGTTTTTATCTGAATTAAAGGATTAAAAAGCAAAATCAATTTTTTGCCGAAAAGAGTAGGTAGCGATTCACACTTTGTTTCCGTTAAAAATAACCAAAATATTTTGTTTATTTTTATGTTTGATATTGTTCTATGATCTTTAATCTTTCTAATGAGCCATCATTTGTCCAGTTTTGACCTGAATTGAAGGTTTAAAAAGCAAAAACATTTTTTTGCCGAAAAGCGTAGGTAGCGGTTCACGCTTTATTTTCGTTAAAATGAACTGAAATATTTTGTGGATTTTTATATTTGATATTATTCTCTAATCTGAATTTTTTCTAATAAGCCATCATTTGTCCAGTTTTTATCTGAATTGAAGGATTAAAAAGCAAAATCATTTTTTTGCCGAAAAGCGTAGGTAGCGATTCACGCTTTGTTTCCGTTAAAATGAACCGAAATATTTTGTATATTTTTTTATGTTTGATATTGTTTTATGATCTGTAAGATTTCTAATGATCCATCATTTGTCCAGTTTTGACCTGAATTGAAGGATTAAAAAGCAAAAACAATTTTTTGCCGAAAAGCGTAGGTAGCGATTCACGCTTTGTTTCCGTTAAAATGAACCGAAATATTTTGTGGATTTTTTTATGTGCTATTGTTCTATGATCTGTAATCTTTCTAATGAGCTATGATTTGTCCAGTTTTGACCTGTATTTAAGATCTAAATAGAAAAAACAATTTTTGCCGAAAAGCGTAGGTAGCGATTCACGCTTTGTTTCCGTTAAAATGAACCGAAATATTTTGTATATTTTTATGTTTGATATTCTTTTATGATCTGTAAGCTTTCTAATGATCCATCATTTGTCCAGTTTTGACCTGAATTGAAGGATTAAAAAGCAAAAACAATTTTTTGCCGAAAAGCGTAGGTAGCGATTCACGCTTTGGTTCCGTTAAAATGAACCGAAATATTTTGTGGATTTTTTTATGTGCTATTGTTCTATGATCTGTAAGCTTTCTAATGAGCTATGATTTGTCCAGTTTTGACCTGTATTTAAGATCTAAATAGAATAAACAATTTTTGCCGAAATGGCGTAGGTTCCGTTAAAATGAACCGAATTATTTTTTGGATTTTTATATTTGATATTGTTCTATGATCTGTAAGATTTCTAATGAGCCATCATTTGTCCAGTTTTGACTTTAATTGAAGGATTAAAAAGAAAAAACAATTTTTTGCCGAAAAGCGTAGGTAGAGATTCACGCTTTGTTTCCGTTAAACTGAACCGAAATATTTTTGGATTTTTATATGTGATATTATTCTCTGATCTGAAAGTTTTCTAATAAGCCATCATTTGTCCAGTTTTTATCTGAATTGAAGGATTAAAAAGCAAAAACAATTTTTTGCAGAAAAGCGTAGGTAGCGGTTCACGCTTTGTTTCCGTTAAAATGAACTGAAATATTTTGTGGATTTTTATATGTGATATTATTCTCTGATCTGAAATTTTCTAATAAGCCATCATTTGTCCAGTTTTTATCTGAATTGAAGGATTAAAAAGAAAAATCAATTTTTTGCCGAAAAGCGTAGGTTCACGCTTTATTTCCGTTAAAATGAACCGAAATATTTTGTATATTTTTATGTTTGATATTGTTTTATGATCTATAAGCTTTCTAATGAGCCATCATTTGTCCAGTTTTGACCTGAATTGAAGGATTAAAAAGCAAAAACAATTTTTTGCCGAAAAGCGTAGGTAGCGGTTCACGCTTTGTTTCCGTTAAAATGAACCAAAATATTTTGTTTATTTTTATGTTTGATATTGTTCTATGATCTGTAATCTTTCTAATGAGCCATCATTTGTCCAGTTTTGACCTGAATTGAAGGTTTAAAAAGCAAAAACATTTTTTTGCCGAAAAGCGTAGGTAGCGGTTCACGCTTTGTTTCCGTTAAAATGAACTGAAATATTTTGTGGATTTTTATATGTGATATTATTCTCTGATCTGAAATTTTTCTAATAAGCCATCATTTGTCCAGTTTTTATCTGAACTGAAGGATTAAAAAGCAAAATCAATTTTTTGCCGAAAAGCGTAGGTAGCGATTCACACTTTGTTTCCGTTAAAATGAACCGAAATATTTTGTTTATTTTTATGTTTGATATTGTTCTATGATCTTTAATCTTTCTAATGAGCCATCATTTGTCCAGTTTTGACTTGAATTGAAGGTTTAAAAAGCAAAAACAATTTTTTGCGGAAAAGCGTAGGTAGAGGTTCACGCTTTGTTTTCGTTAAAATGAACTGAAATATTTTGTGGATTTTTATATGTGATATTATTCTATGATCTGAAATTTTTCTAATAAGCCATCATTTGTCCAGTTTTTATCTGAATTGAAGGATTAAAAAGCAAAATCAATTTTTTGCCGAAAAGCGTAGGTAGTGCGATTCACGCTTTGTTTCCGTTAAAATGAACCGAAATATATTGTATATTTTTATGTTTGATATTGTTTTATGATATGTAAGCTTTCTAATGATCCATCATTTGTCCAGTTTTGACCTGAATTGAAGGATTAAAAAGCAAAAACAATTTTTTGCCGAAAAGCGTAGGTAGCGATTCACGCTTTGTTTCCGTTAAAATGAACCGAAATATTTTGTGGATTTTTTTATGTGCTATTGTTCTATGATCTGTAATCTTTCTAATGAGCTATGATTTGTCCAGTTTTGACCTGTATTTAAGATCTAAATAGAAAAAACAATTTTTGCCGAAAAGCGTAGGTAGCGATTCACGCTTTGTTTCCGTTAAAATGAACCGAAATATTTTGTATATTTTTATGTTTGATATTCTTTTATGATCTGTAAGCTTTCTAATGATCCATCATTTGTCCAGTTTTGACCTGAATTGAAGGATTAAAAAGCAAAAACAATTTTTTGCCGAAAAGCGTAGGTAGCGATTCACGCTTTGTTTCCGTTAAAATGAACCGAAATATTTTGTGGATTTTTATGTGTGATATTATTCTCTGATCTGAAAGTTTTCTAATGAGCCATCATTTGTCCAGTTTTTATCTGAATTGAAGGATTAAAAAGCAAAATCAATTTTTTGCCGAAAAGCGTAGGTAGCGATTCACGCTTTGTTTCCGTTAATATGAACCGAAATATTTTGTATTTTTTTATGTTTGATATTGTTCTCTAATCTGAAAGTTTTCTAATGATCCATCATTTGTCCAGTTTTTATCTCAATCAAAGGATTTAAAAGCAAAAACAATTTTTGCCGAAAAGCGTAGGTAGCAGTTCGCGCTTTGTTTCCGTTAAAATAACCAAAATATTTTGTTGATTTTTATATGTGATATTGTTCTCTGATCTGTAAGTTTTCTAATGAGCCATCATTTGTCCAGTTTTGACCTGAATTGAAGGTTTAAAAAGCAAAAACATTTTTTTTCCGAAAAGCGTAGGTAGCGATTCACGCTTTGTTTCCGTTAAAATGAACCGAAATATTTTGTGGATTTTTTTATGTGCTATTGTTCAATGATCTGTAAGCTTTCTAATGAGCTATGATTTGTCCAGTTTTGACCTGTATTTAAGATCTAAATAGAAAAACAATTTTTGCTGAAAAGCGTAGGTAGCGGTTCACGCTTTGTTTCCATAAAAATGAACTAAATTATTTTTTGGATTTTTATATTTTATATTGTTCTATGATATGTAATATTTTTAATGATCCATCATTTGTCCAGTTTTGACCTGAATTGAAGGTTTAAAAAGCAAAAATAATTTTTTGCCGAAAAGCGTAGGTAGCAGTTCACGCTTTGTTTCGGTTAAAATAACCAAAATATATTGTGGATTTTTATATGTGATATTGTTCTCTGATCTGTAAGCTTCCTAATGAGCCATCATTTGTCCAGTTTTTATCTGAATTGAAGGATTAAAAAGCAAAAACAATTTTTTGCCGAAAAGCGTAGGTAGCGGTTCACGCTTTGCTTTCGCTAAAATGAACCGAAATATTTTGTGGATTTTTATATGTGATATTATTCTCTGATCTGAAAGTTTTCTAATGAGCCATCATTTATCCAGTTTTTATCTGAATTGAAAGATTAAAAAGAAAAAACCATTTTTTGCCGAAAAGTGTAGGTTCACGCTTTATTTCCGTTAAAATGAACCGAAATATTTTGTATATTTTTATGTTTGATATTGTTTTATGATCTGTAAGCTTTCTAATGAGCCATCATTTGTCCAGTTTTGACCTGAATTGAAGGATTAAAAAGCAAAAACAATTTTTTGCCGAAAAGCATAGGTAGCGGTTCACGCTTTGTTTCCGTTAAAATGAACCAAAATATTTTGTTTATTTTTATGTTTGATATTGTTCTATGATCTGTAATCTTTCTAATGAGCCATCATTTGTCCAGTTTTGACCTGAATTGAAGGTTTAAAAAGCAAAAACATTTTTTTGCTGAAAAGCGTAGGTAGCGGTTCACGCTTTGTTTCCGTTAAAATGAACCGAAATATTTTGTGGATTTTTATATATGATATTATTCTCTGATCTGAAATTTTTCTAGTAAGCCATCATTTGTCCAGTTTTTATCTGAATTAAAGGATTAAAAAGCAAAATAAATTTTTTGCCGAAAAGCGTAGGTAGCGATTCACACTTTGTTTCCGTTAAAAATAACCAAAATATTTTGTTTATTTTTATGTTTGATATTGTTCTATGATCTTTAATCTTTCTAATGAGCCATCATTTGTCCAGTTTTGACCTGAATTGAAGGTTTAAAAAGCAAAAACATTTTTTTGCCGAAAAGCGTAGGTAGCGGTTCACGCTTTGTTTTCGTTAAAATGAACTGAAATATTTTGTGGATTTTTATATTTGATATTATTCTCTGATCTGAATTTTTTCTAATAAGCCATCATTTGTCCAGTTTTTATCTGAATTGAAGGATTAAAAAGCAAAATCAATTTTTTGCCGAAAAGCGTAGGTAGTGCGATTCACGCTTTGTTTCCGTTAAAAATAACCAAAATATTTTGTTTATTTTTATGTTTGATATTGTTCTATGATCTTTAATCTTTCTAATGAGCCATCATTTGTCCAGTTTTGACCTGAATTGAAGGTTTAAAAAGAAAAAACATTTTTTTGCCGAAAAGCGTAGGTAGCGGTTCACGCTTTGTTTTCGTTAAAATGAACTGAAATATTTTGTGGATTTTTATATGTGATATTATTCTATGATCTGAAATTTTTCTAATAAGCCATCATTTGTCCAGTTTTTATCTGAATTAAAGGATTAAAAAGCAAAATCAATTTTTTGCCGAAAAGCGTAGGTAGCGATTCACACTTTGTTTCCGTTAAAAATAACCAAAATATTTTGTTTATTTTTATGTTTGATATTGTTCTATGATCTTTAATCTTTCTAATGAGCCATCATTTGTCCAGTTTTGACCTGAATTGAAGGTTTAAAAAGCAAAAACATTTTTTTGCCGAAAAGCGTAGGTAGCGGTTCACGCTTTGTTTTCGTTAAAATGAACTGAAATATTTTGTGGATTTTTATATTTGATATTATTCTCTGATCTGAATTTTTTCTAATAAGCCATCATTTGTCCAGTTTTTATCTGAATTGAAGGATTAAAAAGCAAAATCATTTTTTTGCCGAAAAGCGTAGGTAGCGATTCACGCTTTGTTTCCGTTAAAATGAACCGAAATATTTTGTATATTTTTTATGTTTGATATTGTTTTATGATCTGTAAGATTTCTAATGATCCATCATTTGTCTAGTTTTGACCTGAATTGAAGGATTAAAAAGCAAAAACAATTTTTTGCCGAAAAGCGTAGGTAGCGATTCACGCTTTGTTTCCGTTAAAATGAACCGAAATATTTTGTGGATTTTTTTATGTGCTATTGTTCTATGATCTGTAATCTTTCTAATGAGCTATGATTTGTCCAGTTTTGACCTGTATTTAAGATCTAAATAGAAAAAACAATTTTTGCCGAAAAGCGTAGGTAGCGATTCACGCTTTGTTTCCGTTAAAATGAACCGAAATATTTTGTATATTTTTATGTTTGATATTCTTTTATGATCTGTAAGCTTTCTAATGATCCATCATTTGTCCAGTTTTGACCTGAATTGAAGGATTAAAAAGCAAAAACAATTTTTTGCCGAAAAGCGTAGGTAGCGATTCACGCTTTGGTTCCGTTAAAATGAACCGAAATATTTTGTGGATTTTTTTATGTGCTATTGTTCTATGATTTGTAAGCTTTCTAATGAGCTATGATTTGTCCAGTTTTGACCTGTATTTAAGATCTAAATAGAATAAACAATTTTTGCCGAAAAGCGTAGGTTCCGTTAAAATGAACCGAATTATTTTTTGGATTTTTATATTTGATATTGTTCTATGATCTGTAAGATTTCTAATGAGCCATCATTTGTCCAGTTTTGACTTTAATTGAAGTATTAAAAAGAAAAAACAATTTTTTGCCGAAAAGCGTAGGTAGAGATTCACGCTTTGTTTCCGTTAAACTGAACCGAAATATTTTTGGATTTTTATATGTGATATTATTCTATGATCTGAAATTTTTCTAATAAGCCATCATTTGTCCAGTTTTTATCTGAATTGAAGGATTAAAAAGCAAAATCAATTTTTTGCCGAAAAGCGTAGGTAGTGCGATTCACGCTTTGTTTCCGTTAAAATGAACCGAAATATATTGTATATTTTTATGTTTGATATTGTTTTATGATATGTAAGCTTTCTAATGATCCATCATTTGTCCAGTTTTGACCTGAATTGAAGGATTAAAAAGCAAAAACAATTTTTTGCCGAAAAGCGTAGGTAGCGATTCACGCTTTGTTTCCGTTAAAATGAACCGAAATATTTTGTGGATTTTTTTATGTGCTATTGTTCTATGATCTGTAATCTTTCTAATGAGCTATGATTTGTCCAGTTTTGACCTGTATTTAAGATCTAAATAGAAAAAACAATTTTTGCCGAAAAGCGTAGGTAGCGATTCACGCTTTGTTTCCGTTAAAATGAACCGAAATATTTTGTATATTTTTATGTTTGATATTCTTTTATGATCTGTAAGCTTTCTAATGATCCATCATTTGTCCAGTTTTGACCTGAATTGAAGGATTAAAAAGCAAAAACAATTTTTTGCCGAAAAGCGTAGGTAGCGATTCACGCTTTGTTTCCGTTAAAATGAACCGAAATATTTTGTGGATTTTTATATGTGATATTATTCTCTGATCTGAAAGTTTTCTAATGAGCCATCATTTGTCCAGTTTTTATCTGAATTGAAGGATTAAAAAGCAAAATCAATTTTTTGCCGAAAAGCGTAGGTAGCGATTCACGCTTTGTTTCCGTTAATATGAACCGAAATATTTTGTATTTTTTTATGTTTGATATTGTTCTCTGATCTGAAAGTTTTCTAATGATCCATCATTTGTCCAGTTTTTATCTGAATCAAAGGATTTAAAAGCAAAAACAATTTTTGCCGAAAAGCGTAGGTAGCAGTTCGCGCTTTGTTTCCGTTAAAATAACCAAAATATTTTGTTGATTTTTATATGTGATATTGTTCTCTGATCTGTAAGTTTTCTAATGAGCCATCATTTGTCCAGTTTTGACCTGAATTGAAGGTTTAAAAAGCAAAAACATTTTTTTTCCGAAAAGCGTAGGTAGCGATTCACGCTTTGTTTCCGTTAAAATGAACCGAAATATTTTGTGGATTTTTTTATGTGCTATTGTTCAATGATCTGTAAGCTTTCTAATGAGCTATGATTTGTCCAGTTTTGACCTGTATTTAAGATCTAAATAGAAAAACAATTTTTGCCGAAAAGCGTAGGTAGCGGTTCACGCTTTGTTTCCATAAAAATGAACTAAATTATTTTTTGGATTTTTATATTTTATATTGTTCTATGATATGTAATATTTTTAATGATCCATCATTTGTCCAGTTTTGACCTGAATTGAAGGTTTAAAAAGCAAAAATAATTTTTTGCCGAAAAGCGTAGGTAGCAGTTCACGCTTTGTTTCGGTTAAAATAACCAAAATATTTTGTGGATTTTTATATGTGATATTGTTCTCTGATCTGTAAGCTTCCTAATGAGCCATCATTTGTCCAGTTTTTATCTGAATTGAAGGATTAAAAAGCAAAAACAATTTTTTGCCGAAAAGCGTAGGTAGCGGTTCACGCTTTGCTTTCGCTAAAATGAACCGAAATATTTTGTGGATTTTTATATGTGATATTATTCTCTGATCTGAAAGTTTTCTAATGAGCCATCATTTATCCAGTTTTTATCTGAATTGAAAGATTAAAAAGAAAAAACCATTTTTTGCCGAAAAGTGTAGGTTCACGCTTTATTTCCGTTAAAATGAACCAAAATATTTTGTATATTTTTATGTTTGATATTGTTTTATGATCTGTTAGCTTTCTAATGAGCCATCATTTGTCCAGTTTTGACCTGAATTGAAGGATTAAAAAGCAAAAACAATTTTTTGCCGAAAAGCATAGGTAGCGGTTCACGCTTTGTTTCCGTTAAAATGAACCAAAATATTTTGTTTATTTTTATGTTTGATATTGTTCTATGATCTGTAATCTTTCTAATGAGCCATCATTTGTCCAGTTTTGACCTGAATTGAAGGTTTAAAAAGCAAAAACATTTTTTTGCTGAAAAGCGTAGGTAGCGGTTCACGCTTTGTTTCCGTTAAAATGAACCGAAATATTTTGTGGATTTTTATATATGATATTATTCTCTGATCTGAAATTTTTCTAGTAAGCCATCATTTGTCCAGTTTTTATCTGAATTAAAGGATTAAAAAGCAAAATCAATTTTTTGCCGAAAAGCATAGGTAGCGATTCACACTTTGTTTCCGTTAAAAATAACCAAAATATTTTGTTTATTTTTATGTTTGATATTGTTCTATGATCTTTAATCTTTCTAATGAGCCATCATTTGTCCAGTTTTGACCTGAATTGAAGGTTTAAAAAGCAAAAACATTTTTTTGCCGAAAAGCGTAGGTAGCGGTTCACGCTTTGTTTTCGTTAAAATGAACTGAAATATTTTGTGGATTTTTATATTTGATATTATTCTCTGATCTGAATTTTTTTTAATAAGCCATCATTTGTCCAGTTTTTATCTGAATTGAAGGATTAAAAAGCAAAATCAATTTTTTTGCAAAAGCGTAGGTAGTGCGATTCACGCTTTGTTTCCGTTAAAAATAACCAAAATATTTTGTTTATTTTTATGTTTGATATTGTTCTATGATCTTTAATCTTTCTAATGAGCCATCATTTGTCCAGTTTTGACCTGAATTGAAGGTTTAAAAAGAAAAAACATTTTTTTGCCGAAAAGCGTAGGTAGCGGTTCACGCTTTGTTTTCGTTAAAATGAACTGAAATCTTTTGTGGATTTTTATATGTGATATTATTCTATGATCTGAAATTTTTCTAATAAGCCATCATTTGTCCAGTTTTTATCTGAATTAAAGGATTAAAAAGCAAAATCAATTTTTTGCCGAAAAGCGTAGGTAGCGATTCACACTTTGTTTCCGTTAAAAATAACCAAAATATTTTGTTTATTTTTATGTTTGATATTGTTCTATGATCTTTAATCTTTCTAATGAGCCATCATTTGTCCAGTTTTGACCTGAATTGAAGGTTTAAAAAGCAAAAACATTTTTTTGCCGAAAAGCGTAGGTAGCGGTTCACGCTTTGTTTTCGTTAAAATGAACTGAAATATTTTGTGGATTTTTATATTTGATATTATTCTCTGATCTGAATTTTTTCTAATAAGCCATCATTTGTCCAGTTTTTATCTGAATTGAAGGATTAAAAAGCAAAATCATTTTTTTGCCGAAAAGCGTAGGTAGCGATTCACGCTTTGTTTCCGTTAAAATGAACCGAAATATTTTGTATATTTTTTATGTTTGATATTGTTTTATGATCTGTAAGATTTCTAATGATCCATCATTTGTCCAGTTTTGACCTGAATTGAAGGATTAAAAAGCAAAAACAATTTTTTGCCGAAAAGCGTAGGTAGCGATTCACGCTTTGTTTCCGTTAAAATGAACCGAAATATTTTGTGGATTTTTTTATGTGCTATTGTTCTATGATCTGTAATCTTTCTAATGAGCTATGATTTGTCCAGTTTTGACCTGTATTTAAGATCTAAATAGAAAAAACAATTTTTGCCGAAAAGCGTAGGTAGCGATTCACGCTTTGTTTCCGTTAAAATGAACCGAAATATTTTGTATATTTTTATGTTTGATATTCTTTTATGATCTGTAAGCTTTCTAATGATCCATCATTTGTCCAGTTTTGACCTGAATTGAAGGATTAAAAAGCAAAAACAATTTTTTGCCGAAAAGCGTAGGTAGCGATTCACGCTTTGGTTCCGTTAAAATGAACCGAAATATTTTGTGGATTTTTTTATGTGCTATTGTTCTATGATTTGTAAGCTTTCTAATGAGCTATGATTTGTCCAGTTTTGACCTGTATTTAAGATCTAAATAGAATAAACAATTTTTGCCGAAAAGCGTAGGTTCCGTTAAAATGAACCGAATTATTTTTTGGATTTTTATATTTGATATTGTTCTATGATCTGTAAGATTTCTAATGAGCCATCATTTGTCCAGTTTTGACTTTAATTGAAGGATTAAAAATAAAAAACAATTTTTTGCCAAAAAGCGTAGGTAGAGATTCACGCTTTGTTTCCGTTAAACTGAACCGAAATATTTTTGGATTTTTATATGTGATATTATTCTCTGATCTGAAAGTTTTCTAATAAGCCATCATTTGTCCAGTTTTTATCTGAATTGAAGGATTAAAAAGCAAAAACAATTTTTTGCAGAAAAGCGTAGGTAGCGGTTCACGCTTTGTTTCCGTTAAAATGAACTGAAATATTTTGTGGATTTTTATATGTGATATTATTCTCTGATCTGAAATTTGCTAATAAGCCATCATTTGTCCAGTTTTTATCTGAATTGAAGGATTAAAAAGAAAAATCAATTTTTTGCCGAAAAGCGTAGGTAGCGTTTCACGCTTTGTTTCCGTTTAAATGAACCGAAATATTTTGTATATTTTTATGTTTGATATTGTTTTATGATCTATAAGCTTTCTAATGATCCATCATTTGTCCAGTTTTGACCTGAATTGAAGGATTAAAAAGCAAAAACAATTTTTTGCCGAAAAGCGTAGGTAGCAGTTCACGCTTTGTTTTTATTAAAATGAACCGAAATATTTTGTGTATTTTTATATGTGATATTATTCTCTGACCTGAAAGTTTTCTAATGAGCCATCATTTGTCCAGTTTTTATCTGAATTGAAGGATTAAAAAGCAAAAACAATTTTTGCCGAAAAGCGTAGGTAGCAGTTCGCGCTTTGTTTCCGTTAAAATAACCATAATATTTTGTGGATTTTTATATGTGATATTGTTCTCTGATCTGTAAGCTTTCGAATGAGCCATCATTTGTCAAATTTTGACATGAATTGAAGGTCTAAATAGAAAAAACAATTTTTTGCCGAAAAACGTAGGTAGCGGTTGACGCTTTGTTTCCGTTAAAATGAAACAAAATATTTTTTGGATTTTTGTATTTGATATTGTTATATGATCCGTAATCTTTCTAATGAGTCATCATTTGTCCAGTTTTGACCTGAATTGAAGGTTTAAAAAGCAAAAACATTTTTTTCCGAAAAGCGTAGGTAGCGATTCACGCTTTGTTTCCGATAAAATGAACAGAAATATTTTGTGGATTTTTTTATGTGCTATTGTTCTATGATCTGTAAGATTTCTAATGAGCTATGATTTGTCAAGTTTTGACCTGTATTTAAGGTCTAAATAGAAAAAACAATTTTTGCCGAAAGGCGTAGGTAGCGGTTCACGCTTTGTTTCCATTAAAATGAACCGAATTATTTTGTGCATTTTTATATTTGATATTGTTCTATGATCTGTAAGATTTCTAATGAGCCATCATTTGTCCAGTTTTGACTTTAATTGAAGGATTAAAAAGAAAAAACAATTTTTTGCCGAAAAGCGTAGGTAGCGATTCACGCTTTGTTTCCGTTAAAATGAACCGAAATATTTTGTGGATTTTTATATGTGATATTATTCTCTGATCTGAAAGTTTTCTAATGAGCCATCATTTGTCCAGTTTTTATCTGAATTGAAGGATTAAAAAGCAAAAAAAAATTTTTGCCGAAAAGCGTAGGTAGCGATTCACGCTTTGTTTCCGTTAAAATGAACCAAAATATTTTGTGGATTTTTATATGTGATATTATTCTCTGATCTGAAAGTTTTCTAATGAGCCATCATTTGTCCAGTTTTTATCTGAATTGAAGGATTAAAAAGCAAAAAAAAAGTTTTGCCGAAAAGCAGAGGTAGCGATTCACGCTTTGTTTCCGATAAAATGAACAGAAATATTTTGTAGATTTTTATGTTTGATATTGTTCTATGATCTGTAAGTTTTCTAATAAGCCATCACTTGTCCAGTTTTGGCATGAATTGAAGGTTTTTAAAGCAGAAACAATTTTTTGCCGAAAAGCGTAGGTAGCGGTTCACGCTTTGTTTCCGTTAAAATGAACCGAAATATTTTGTTGATTTTTATAAGTGATATTATTCTCTGATATGAAAGTTTTCTAATGAGCCATCATTTGTCCAGTTTTTATCTGAATTGAAGGATTAAAAAGCAAAAATAATTTTTTGCCGAAATGCGTAGGTAGCGGTTCACACTTTGTTTCCGTTAAAATGAACTGAAATATTTTGTGGATTTTTATATGTGATATTGTATTCTTATCTCTAAGCTTTCTAATGAGCCATCGCTTGTCCTTTTTTGACCTGAATTGAAGGTTTAAAAAGCAAAAACAATTTTTTGCCGAAAAGCGTAGGTAGCGATTCACGCTTTGTTTCTGTTAAAATGAATTAAAATATTTTTTGGATTTTTATATTTGATATTTTTCTATGATATGTAATCTTTCTAATGAGCCATCATTTGTCCAGTTTTGACCTGAATCGAAGGCTCAAAAAGCAAAAACATTTTTTTGCCGAAAAGCGTAGGTAGCGGTTCACACTTTGTTTCCGTTAAAGTGAAGCAAAATATTTTGTGGATTTTTATAAGTGATATTATTCTCTGATCTGAAAGTTTTCTAATGAGCCATTATTTGTCCAGTTTTGATCAGAATTTAAGGTTTAAAAAGAAAAAAACAATTTTTTGCCGAAAAGCGTAGGTAGCGGTTCACGCTTTGTTTCCGTTAAAATGAACTAAATATATTGTGGATTTTTTTATGCGATATTGTTCTATGATCTGTAAGCTTTTTAATGAGCCATGATTTATCCAGTTTTGACCTGTATTTAAGGTTTAAATAAAAAAAAAACAATTATTGCCGAAAAGTGTAGGAAGCGGTTCACGCTTTGTTTCCGTTAAAATGAACAGAAATATTTTTTGGATTTTTATATGTGATATTGCTCTATGATATGTAAGCTTTCTAATGAGCCATCATTTGTCCAGTTTTGACCTGAATTGAAGGCTCAAAAAGAAAAAACATTTTTTTGCCGAAAAGCGTAGGTAGCGATTCACGCTTTGTTTCCGTTAAAATGAACCAAAATACATTTTGGATTTTTATATTTGATATTGTTCTATGATCTGTAATCTTTCTAATGAGCCATCATTTGTCCAGTTTTGACCTGAATTGAAGGTTTAAAAAGCAAAAACATTTTTTTGCCGAAAAGCGTAGGTAGCGGTTCACGCTTTGTTTCCGTTAAAATAAACTGAAATATTTTGTGGATTTTTATATGTGATATTATTCTATGATCTGAAAGTTTTCTAATGAGCCATCATTTGTCCAGTTTTGACCTGAATTGAAGGTTTAAAAAGAAAAAACAATTTTTTGCCGAAAAGCGTAGGTAGCGGCTCACGCTTTGTTTCCGTTAAAATGAACCAAAATATTTTTTGCATTTTTATATGTGATATTATTCTCTGATCTGTAAGCTTTCTAATGAGCATCATTTGTCCAGTTTTTATCTGAATTGAAGGTTTAAGAATCAAAAATAATTTTTTTTCCGAAAAGCGTAGGTAGCGATTCGCGCTTTGTTTCCGTTAAAATGAATCGAAATATTTTGTGGATTTTTGTATGTGATATTGTTCTATGATCTGTAAGCTTTTTAATGAGCCATGATTTATCCAGTTTTGACCTGTATTTAAGGTTTAAATAAAAAAAACCAATTATTGCCGAAAAGTGTAGGAAGCGGTTCACGCGTTGTTTCCGTTAAAATGAACCGAAATAGTTTTTGGATTTTTATATGTGATATTGTTCTATGATCATTAAGCTTTCTAATGAGCCATCATTTGTCCAATTTTGACCTGAATCGAAGGCTCAAAAAGAAAAAACATTTTTTTGCCGAAAAGCGTAGGTAGCGGTTCACGCTTTGTTTCCGTTAAAATGAACCGGAATATTTTGTGGATTTTTATATGTGATATTGTATTCTTATCTGTAAGCTTTCTAATGAGTCATGATTTGTCTAGTTTTGACCTGTATTTAAGGTCTAAATAGAAAAAACAAATTTTTTCCGAAAAGCGTAGGTAGCGGTTCACGCTTTGTTTCCGTTAAAATGAAATGAAATATTTTGTGTATTTTTGTATGTGATATTGTTCTATGATCTGTAAGCTTTCTAATGAGCCATGATTTGTCCAGTTTTGACCTGTATTTAAGGTCTAAATAGAAAAAACCAATTTTTGCCGAAAAGTGTAGGGTTCACGCTTTGTTTCCATTAAAATGAACCGAATTATTTTGTGAATTTTTATATTTGATATTGTTCTATGATCTGTAAGATTTCTAATGAGCCATCATTTGTCCAGTTTTGACTTTAATAGAAGGATTAAAAAGAAAAAACAATTTTTTGCCGAAAAGCGTAGGTAGCGATTCACGCTGTGTTTCCGTTAAAATGAACCGAAATATTTTGTGGATTTTTATATGTGATTTTATTCTCTGATCTGAAAGTTTTCTAATGAGCCATAATTTTCCAGTTTTTATCTGAATTGAAGGATTAAAAAGAAAAAAAAAAATTTCTGCCGAAAAGCGTAGGTAGCAATTCACGCTTTGTTTCCGTTAAAATGAACCGAAATATTTTGTAGATTTTTATGTTTGATATTGTTCTATGATCTGTAAGCTTTCTAATGAGCCAACACTTGTCCAGTTTTGACCTGAATTGAAGGTTTAAAAAGCAAAAACAATTTTTTGCCGAAAAGCGTAGGTAGCGGTTCACGCTTTGTTTCCATTAAAATGAACCGAAATATTTTGTGGATTTTTATAAGTGATATTATTCTCTAATCTGAAAGTTTTCTAATGAGCCATCATTTGTCCAGTTTTTATCTGAATTGAAGGATTAAAAAGCAAAAACAATTTTTTGCCGAAAAGCGTAGGTAGCGCTTCACGCTTTCTTTCCGTTAAAATGAACTAAATATTTGGTGGATTTTTATATGTGTTATTGTATTCTTATCTCTAAGCTTTCTAATGAGCCATCGATTGTCCACTTTTGACCTGACTTGAAGGTTTAAAATGCAAAAACAATTTTTTGCCGAAAAGCGTAGGTAGCGGTTCACACTTTGTTTCCGTTAAAGTGAAGCAAAATATTTTGTGGATTTTTATAAGTGATATTATTCTCTGATCTGAAATTTTTCTAATGAGCCATTATTTGTCCAGTTTTGACCTGACTTAAAGGTTTAAAAAGAAAAAACATTTTTTTGCCGAAAAGCGTAGGTAGCGGTTCACGCTTTCTTTCCGTTAAAATGAACTAAATATTTGGTGGATTTTTATATGTGTTATTGTTCTATGATCTGTAAGCTTTCTAATGATCCATGATTTGTCCAGTTTTACCTGTATTTAAGATCTAAATAAAAAAAACCAATTTTTGCCGAAAAACGTAGGTAGCGGTTCACTCTTTGTTTCCATTAAAATGAACCAAATTACTTTGTGGATTTTTATATGTGATATTATTCTCTTATTTGTAAGCTTTCTAATGAGCCATCATTTGTCCAGTTTTGATCTGAATTGAAAGTGTAAAAAGAAAAAAAAAAATTGTCGAAAAGCGTAGGTAGCGATTCATGCTTTGTTTCCGTAAAAATGAACCAAAATACATTTTGGATTTTTATATTTGATATTGTTCTATGATCTGTAATCTTTCTAATGAGCCATCATTTGTCCAGTTTTGACCTGAATTGAAGGTTTAAAAAGCAAAAACATTTTTTTGCCGAAAAGCGTAGGTAGCGGTTCACGCTTTGTTTCCGTTAAAATGAACCGAAATATTTTTTGGATTTTTATATGTGATATTATTCTCTGATCTGAAAGTTTTCTAATGAGCCATCATTTGTCCAGTTTTGACCTGAATTGAAGGTTTAAAAAGAAAAAACAATTTTTTGCCGAAAAGCATAGGTAGCGGCTCACGCTTTGTTTCCGTTAAAATGAACCAAAATATTTTTTTCATTTTTAAATGTGATATTATTCTCTGCTCTGTAAGCTTTCTAATGAGCATCATTTGTCCAGTTTTTATCTGAATTGAAGGTTTAAGAATCAAAAACAATTTTTTGCCGAAAAGCGTAGGTAGCGATTCGCGCTTTGTTTCCGTTAAAATGAATCGAAATATTTTGTGGATTTTTTTATGTGATATTGTTCTATGATATGTAAGCTTTTTAATGATCCATGATTTGTCCAGTTTTGACCTGTATTTAAGGTTTAAATAAAAAAAACCAATTTTTGCCGAAAAGCGTAGGTAGCGGTTCACGCTTTGTTTCCGTTAAAATGAAACGAAATATTTTGTGTATTTTTGTATGTGATATTATTCTATGATCTGTAAGCTTTCTAATGAGCCATGATTTGTCAAGTTTTGACCTGCATTTAAGGTCTAAATAGAAAAAACCAATTTTTGCCGAAAAGCGTAGGTACGGTTCACGCTTTGTTTCCGTTAAAAGGAACCGAATTATTTTGTGGATTTTTATATTTGATATTGTTCTATGATTTGTAAGCTTTCTCATGAGCCAACATTTGTCCAGTTTTGACCTGAATTGAAGGTTTAAAAAGCAAAAACAATTTTTCGCCGAAAAGCGTAGGTAGCGTTTCATGTTTTGTTTACATTAAAATGAACCAAAATATTTTATGGCTTTTTATATGTGATATTATTCTCTGATCTGTAAGTTTTCTAATGTGCCATCATTTGTCCAGTTTTAACCTGAATTGAAGGTTTTAAAAGCAAAAACAATTTTTTGCCGAAAAGAGTAGGTAGCGATTCATGCATTGTTTCCGTTAAAATAACCAAAATTTTTTGTTGATTTTTATATGTGATATTATTCTCTGATTTGTAATATTTCTAATGAGCAATCATTTGTCCAGTTTTGACCTGAATTAAAGGTTTAAAAAGCAAAAACAATGTTTTGCCGAAAAGCGTAGGTAGCAGTTCACGCTTTTTTTTCGTTAAAATAACCAAAATATTTTGTTGATTTTTATATGTGATATTGTTCTCTGATCTGTAAGCTTTCTAATGATCCATCATTTGTCCAGTTTTGACCTGAATTGAAGGTTTAAAAAGCAAAAACATTTTTTTGCCGAAATATTTTGAAACTTACATATCAAGTGTATAAAGGAACAAAATAGTTCATAGAATAATATCAAGTGTATAAAGGAACAAAATATTTCAGGTTATTTTTAGGAAAACAAAGCGTGCACAGCTGCCTATGCTTTTCGTTAAAAATTCGGTTTTGCTCTTTGGACCTTCAATTCCAGTCAGAACTAGGTAAATAATGGCTCATTTGAAACTTACATATCATAGAATAATATCAAGTGTATAAAGGAACAAAATATTTCAGGTTATTTTTAGGAAAACAAAGCGTGCACAGCTGCCTATACTTTTCGTTAAAAATTCGGTTTTGCTCTTTGGACCTTCAATTTCATTCAGAACTAGACAAATAATGGCTCATTAGAAATCTTACATATCACAGAAAAATATCTATTGTAAAAAGGAACAAAATATTTCAGTTCATTTTTAGGAAAGCAAAGCATGTAGAGCTTCCTATGCTTTTCGTTAAAAATTCGGTTTTGCTCTTTGGACCTTCAAGTCCAGTCAGAACTAGACAAATAATGGCTCATTTGAAAGCTTACATATCAGAGAACAATATCAATTTTAAAAAGGAACAAAATAGTTCAGTTCATTTCTTACGAAGGCAAAGCGTGTACAGCTGCCTTTGCTTTTCGTTAAAATTCGGTTTTGCTCTTTGGACCATCAATTCCAGTTAGAACTAGGAAAATAAAGGCTCATTAGAAAGCTTACAAATCATAGAAAAATATCAAGTGTAAAAAAGAACAAAATATTTCAGTTCATTTTTTACGAACGCAAAGCGTGTACAGCTGCCTATGCTTTTCGTTAAAATTCGGTTTTGCTCTTTGGCTTTCAATTTCAGTCAGAACTAGACAAATAATGTCTCATTAGAAGGCTTAAATATCATAGAACAATATCAAGTTTAAAAAGGAATAAAATATTTCAGCTCATTTTTAGGAAAGCAAAGCATGTAAAGTTGCCTATGCTTTTCGTTAAAAAATCAGTTTTGCTCTTTGGACCTTCAATTCCAGTCATAACTAGACAAATAATGGCTCATTAGAAATCTTACATATCATAGAAAAATATCAAGTGTAAAAAGAACAAAATATTTCAGTTCATTTTTACGAAAGGAAAGCGTGTACAACTGCCTATGATGTTCGTTAAAAATTCAGTTTTGCTCTTTGGACCTTAAATTTAAGTCAGAACTAGACAAATATTGGATCATTAGAAAGCTTACAAATCATAGAAAAATATCAAGTGTAAAAAGAACAAAATATTTCAGTTCATTTTTACGAAAGGAAACCGTGTACAACTGCCTATGTTGTTCGCTAAAAATTCGGTTTTGCTCTTAGGACCTTAAATTTAAGTCAGAACTAGACAAATATTGGCTCATTAGAAAGCTTACATATCACAGAAAAATATCAACTCTAAAAAGGAACAAAATATTTTAGTTCATTTTTAGGAAAGCAAAGCATGTACAACTTCCTATGCTTTTCGTTAAAAATTCGGTTTTTCTCTTTGGACCTTCAATTCCAGTCAGAACTACACAAATAATCTCCCGCTAAAAATCTTACAGATCATAGAACAATATCAAGTGTAAAAAGGAACAAAATATTTCAGGTCATTTTTACGAAAGCAAAGCGTGTACAGCTGCCTATGCTTTTCGTTAAAAATTCGATTTTTTTCTTTGGACCTTAAATTCCAGTCAGAACTAGACAAATAATGGCTCGTAGAAAGCTTACATATCATAGAAAAATATCAAGTGTAAAAAGGAACAAAATATTTCAGCTCATTTTTAGGAAAGCAAAGCGTGTACAGCTACCTATGCTTTTCGTAAAAAATTCGTTTTTTCTCTTTGGAACTTCAATTCCAGTTAGAACTAGGAAAATAATGGCTCATTAGAAAGCTTACAAATCATAGAAAAATATCAAGTGTAAAAAAGAACAAAATATTTCAGTTCATTTTTTACGAACGCAAAGCGTGTACAGCTGCCTATGCTTTTCGTTAAAAATTAGATTTTGCTCTTTGGACCTTCAATTCCAGTCAGAACTAGACAAATGATGGCTCATTATAAGGATTATATATCATAGAACAATATCAAGTGTAAAAAGGAACAAAATATTGCAGCTAAGTTTTAGGAAAGCAAAGCGTGCACAGCTGCCTATGTTTTTCGTTAAAAATTCGGTTTTGCTCTTTGGACCTTCAATTCCAGTCAGAACTAGACAAATAATTGCTCGTTAGAAAGCTTAAAAATCATAGAAAAATATCAAGTGTAAAAAGAACAAAATATTTCAGTTCATTTTTACGAAAGGAAAGCGTGTACAGCTGCCTATGCTTTTCGTTAAAAATTCGGTTTTGCTCTTTGGACCTTCAATTCTAGTCAGAACTAGACAAATAATGGCTCATTAGAAAGCTTACAAATCATAGAAAAATATCAAGTGTAAAAAGAACAAAATATTTCAGGTCATTTTTACGAAAGCAAAGCGCGTACAACTGCCTATGCTTTTCAGCTCATTTTCAGGAAAGCAAAGCGTGTACAACTGCCTATGCTTTTCGTTAAAAATTCGTCTTTGCTCTTTGGACCTTCAATTCCAGTCAAAACTAGACAAATAATGTCTCATTAGAAAGCTTACATATCATAGAACAATATCAAGTTTAAAGAGGAATAAAATATTTCAGCTCATTTTTAGGAAAGCAAAGCGTGTAAAGTAGCCTATGCTTTTCGTTAAAAATTCAGTTTTTCTCTTTGGACCTTCAATTCCAGTAAGAACTAGACAAATAATGGCTCATTATAAAGCTTACATATCATAGAATATCAAGTGTAAAAATGAACAAAATATTTCAGCTAATTTTTAGGAAAGCAAAGCGTGCACAGCTGCCTATGCTTTTCGTTAAAAATTCGGTTTTGCTCTTTGGACCTTCAATTCAAGTCAGAACTAGACAATTAATAGATCATTATAAAGCTTACAAATCATAGAGAAATATCAAGTGTAAAAAGAAAAAAATATTTCAGTTTATTTTTATGAACACAAAGCGTATACAACTGCCTATGCTTTTCGTTAAAAATTCAGATTTGCTCTTTGGACCTTCAACTCCAGTCAGAACTACAAAAATACATCTCGATGAAAAGATTACAGATCATAGAACAATATCAAGTGTAAAAATGAACAACATATTTCAGGTCATTTTTACGAAAGCAAAGCGTGTACAGCTGGCTTTGCTTTTCGTTAAAAATTCGTTTTTGCTCTTTGGACCTTAAATTTCAGTCAGAGCTAGACAAATAATGGCTCATTAGAAAGCTTACATATAACAGAAAAATATCAATCGTAAAAAGGAATAAAATATTTCAGTTCATTTTTAGGAAAGCAAAACGTGTACAGGTTCCTATGCTTTTCGTTAAAAATTCGGTTTTGCTCTTTGGACCTTTAATTGTAGTCAGAACTAGGCAAATAATGGCTCATTAGAAAGCTTACATATCATAGAACAATATCAAGTGTAAAAAGGAACAAAATATTTCAGCTAATTTTTCGGAAAGCAAAGCGTGCACAGCTGCCTATGCTTTTCGTTAAAAATTCGATTTTTCTCTTTGGACCTTCAATTCCAGATAGAACTAGTCAAATAATGGCTCATTAGAAAGCTTACGAATCATAGAAAAATATCAATTGTAAAAAAGAACAAAATTTTCAGTTAATTTTTTACGAACGCAAAGCGTGTACAGCTGCCTATGCTTTTCGTTAAAATTTTGGTTTTTCTCTTTGGACCTTCAATTCCAGTCAGAACTAGACAAGTAATAGCTCATTAGAAAGATTACAAATCATAGATAAATATCAAGTGTAAAAAGAAAAAAATATTTCAGTTTATTTTTATGAACACAAAGCGTATACAACTTCCTATGCTTTTCGTTAAAAATTCAGATTTGCTCCTTGGACCTTCAATTCCAGTCAGAACTAGGCAAGTAATGGCTCATTAGAAAGATTACAAATCATAGAAAAATATCAAGTTTAAAAAGAACAAAACATTTCAGTTCATTTTTACGAACGCAAAGCGTATACAGCTGCCTATGCTTTTCGATAAAATTCGGTTTTGCTCTTTGGACCTTCAATTCCAGTCAGAACTAGACAAATAATGTCTCGATAAAAATCTTACAGATCATAGAACCATGTCAAGTGTAAAAAGGAACAAAATATTTCAGCTAATTTTCAGGAAAGCAAAGCGTGTACAGCTGCCTATGCTTTTCGTTAAAATTCAGTTTTGCTCTTTAGACCTTCAATTCCAGTCAGAACTAGACAAATAATGTCTCATTAGAAAGCTTACATATCATAGAACAATATCAAGTGTAAAAAGGAACAAAATATTTCAGCTAACTTTTGGAAAGCAAAGCGTGCACAGCTGCCTATGCTTTTCGTTAAAAATTTGGTTTTGCTCTTTGGACCTTCAATTCCAGTCAGAACTAGACAAATAATAGCTCATTAGAAATCTTACAAATCATAGAAAAATATCAAGTGTAAAAAGAACAGAATATTTCAGTTTATTTTTACGAACACAAAGCGTATACAGCTGCCTATGCTTTTCGTTAAAAATTCAGTTTTGCTCTTTGGACCTTCAATTCCAGTCAGAACTACACAAATAATATCTCGCTGAAAAGCTTACAGATCATAGAACAATATCAAGTGTAAAAAGCAACAAAATATTTCAGGTTATTTTTACGAAAGCAAAGCGTGTACAGCTGTACACGCTTGACAAATAATGGCACATAGAACAATATCAAGTGTAAAAAGGAACAAAATATTTCATCTCATTTTTAGGAAAGCAAAGCGTGTTCAGTTGCCTATGTTTTTCATTAAAAATTCGGTTTTTCTCTTTGGACCTTCAATTCCAGTCAAAACTAGACAAATAATGGCTCATTAGAAAGCTTACAAATCATAGAAAAATATCAAGTGTAAAAAGAACAAAATATTTCAGGTCATTTTTACGAAAGCAAAGCGCGTACAACTGCCTATGTTTTTCGTTAAAAATTCGATTTTGGTCTTTGGACCTTCATTTCCAGTCAGAACTAGACAAACAATGTCTCATTAGAAAGCTTGCAGATCACATAACAATATCAAGTGTTAAAAGGAACAACATATTTCAGTTCATCTTTACGAACGCAAAGCGTGTACAGCTGCCTATGCTTTTCGTTAAAAATTCGGTTTTGCTCTTTGGACCTTCAATTCCAGTCAGAACTAGACAAATAATGGCTCATTAGAAAGCTTACAGATCACATAACAATATCAAGTGTTAAAAGGAACAAAATATTTCAGTTCATCTTTACGAAAGCAAAGCGTGTACAGCTGCCTATGCTTTTCGTTAAAAATTCGGTTTTGCTCTTTGGTCCTTCAATTCCAGTCAGAACTAGAAAAATAATGTCTCATTAGAAAGCTTACATATCATAGAACAATATCAAGTTTAAAAAGGAATAAAATATTTCAGCTCATTTTTAGGAAAGCAAAGCGTGTAAAGCTGCCTATGCTTTTCGTTAAAAATTCAGTTTTGCTCTTTGGACCTTCAATTCCAGTCAGAACTAGACAAATAATGGCTCATTAGAAATCTTACATATCATAGAACAATATCAAGTGTAAAAAGGAACAAAATATTGCAGCTAATTTTTAGGAAAGCAAAGCGTGCACAACTGCCTATGATTTTCGTTAAAAATTCGGTTTTTCTCTTTGGACTTTTAATTCCAGTCAGAACTAGACAAATAATAGCTCATAAGAAAGCTTACAAATCATAGAAAAATATCAAGTGTAAAAAGAACAAAATATTTCAGTTTATTTTTACGAACACAAAGCGTATACAGCTGCCTATGCTGTTCGTTAAAAATTCGGTTTTGCTCTTTGACCTTAAATTTCAGTCAAACCTAGACAAATAATGGCTCATTAGAAAGCTTACATATCACAGAAAAATATCAAGTTTAAAAAAGAACAAAATATTTTTGTTCAATTTTTAAGAACGCAAAGCGTGTACAGCTGCCTATGCTTTTCGTTAAAAATTCGGTTTTGCTCTTTCGACCTTCAATTCTAGTCAGAACTAGACAAATAATGGCTCATTATAAAGCTTACAAATCATAGAAAAATATCAAATTTAAAAAGCACAAAACATTTCAGTTCATTTTTACGAACGCAAAGCGTATACAGCTGCCAATGCTTTTCGTTAAAAATTCAGTTTTGCTCTTTGGACTTTCAATTCCAGTCAGAAGTACACAAATAATATCTCTCTGAAAAGCTTACAGATCATAGAACAATATCAAGTGTACAAAGGAAAAAAATATTTCAGGTCATTTTTACGAAAGCAAAGCGTGTACAGCTGCCTATGCTTTTCGTTAAAATTCGGTTTTGCTCTTTGGGCCTTCAATTCCAGTCAGAACTAGACAAATAATGTCTCGATAAAAATCTTACAAATCATAAAACCATATCAACTGTAAAAAGGAACAAAATATTTCAGCTCATTTTCAGGAAAGCAAAGCGTGTACAGCCGCATATGTTTTTCGTTAAAAATTCGGATGTGCTCTTTGGACCTTCAATTCCAGTCAGAACTAGACAAATAATAGCTCATTAGAAATATTACAAATCATAGAAAAATATCAAGTGTAAAAATAAAAAAATATTTCAGCTAATTTTTAGGAAAGCAACGTGTGCATAACTGCCTATGATATTTGTTAAAAATTCTGTTTTCCTCTTTGGACCTTCAATTCTAGTCAGAACTACACAAATAATGTCTCGCTTAAAAGCTTACAAATCATAGAACAATATCAAGTGTAAAAAGGAACAAAATATTTTAGGTTGTGTGGCAGAGTTGCAGCTACAAAGGAAGTTGTAGCTGCAGTTTAGATGGAGCAGCACTGAAGCTCCAACATGGTGCAACAGTGAGTTGGCCTGGAAGATGGCCTGCAAGATTGAGCCATGACCAGTTAGCTCACCTGATTCATCTGAGTTAGCCACTGAGTTAGACACTGACTCAGATGACTCCACTGCCGTTAGTGACCATTAGCCAGTCGTTAACTACAACGGTTGACCATTAACTTTGACCGTTGACGGGCGGCCTTTGCCGGTAACCGGAGAAACTTTCCGTGAACTTCCGGCCGATTCTGTGGGCCCTCCGACACTTTTCTGGCCAAGTTCCGGCCGATTTTGTGGGACCTCCGGCGACAACCTTTTGGCATATTTTCTCCATGGGTTTTTCTCCCACATGGGCTTGGTTGACTCCTATTTAATGGACTTTGAAGACTTAGACCTAATTTTGGAAAGATAAGGATATAAAAGAAAGACTTCTACAACTTTTGGATAACACAATTTATTTTTCTATTTGGAGCTTTGGAGGAGAGCCGTAACTAGGGTTTATTTTCGTATTTTATTCGCTTTCATCTTCTTTATTCAATTGATATTTTTGATGATGAACTCCATAGCTATGAGTAGCTAAATTAGTCTTTATTGGTTAAGGATGTAGTCTTATATCTAGAACTTGTGCTTAATTAATGCATTAGTTTTCTCTCCTTATCATCGTTCTTATCTCTATTGCGCTTATGATCACATGATTGGTGTATTGTGATAGGACTTAGATGTTTGATTAGTTAAGTGGCCAATTAGTTGAACTTGCATCCTTGTCCATAGCTATTTTAGGGTTTTCATCGAGCGATAACCCCAAATATTAGTAGCATGATATGATTACGGGGTTGTAGTGATACACTCTCGTCATCATATGCAGAGAAAGACCATTGTACGAATTGTCATGCGCAATGTATGACAATTGCAGTGATTAGCCTTTTCCAAAACTTATTTCTCCTAGGAATTCGAACTTAATTAGCGCAAGGCGTTAGGTTTTTCATTAGGTAGAATTCACATACACAGCTCTAATGTGTGTGTTGATGAACTTAGGAAATTATAGATATCTTGCTCTCTTGATACTCTAGGCTTTTAATGATAAGATATTAAATTGTAATTTTAATCATGCATGCACTTGTTTAAGATTGAACATGAATTCCTTGACCAATATTCTCAACTCATTGATTACAATCCACTATTTAGTTTGCTTTTAATTTACTTTTATTGCTTACAATAATTCAGAAATCTCCCTAATTGGTTACTAAGAAGCTGACAGTTACATAATAACTACAATTGCCTCTTTGTGGAAACGAACTCTTTCTTATCATATACTTTAGGAAAGTGAAATTATTTTTGACGCATACGACACCGATCAAATTTTGGCGTCGTTGCCGGGGAGGCACACGACTAGTTATTAAGTTTTTAGTTTCTTATCATCGTTTTCTGCTTTCATATTGCTTTTTGTTTCTGTTTCTTACTTGTTTGCGAGAATTGTTTTCAGGTACCTAATCCCCGGATTCTAAAGATTGGAATTATCCAAGGTGCGGGATAGCTACTCGAAGAGGCACAATACTCCAACCAAGTCAAAACAAAGCGGATGAGCAAGAGTTGGAAGTGGAAGAAGAATTACAACTAGAAGAATAAGCAATGGGTGATGCAAATCGTACACTCAAGGACTTGGCTTCTCACAAATTGGATACCCAACAATGGTGTATTCAAACCGACTCTACTTTCGAGGTCAAGCCGGGGTTGCTTAGAGAATTACCAAAGTTTCATGGCATGGTGAATGATGACCCAAACAAGCATCTTATGGACTTCCACACCACTGTCATGGCCATGCTTCCACCGGAGACCGATGCAGATGGAGCAATGTTGGAGGTTTTTTGATTTTCTTTGGCGGATAGTGCTAAGGATTTGTTGTATTATTTACCTCCCGGAAGTGCTACAACATGGAATGGGTTGAAGAAATTCTTTTTAGAGAGATATTTTCCTGCATCAAAGGCTACTCTAATTCACAAGGAGATTTGTGGGATGAAGCAACATGTGGGAGAATCTTTATATGAATGTTGGGAGCGATACAAGAGATTGGTGGCAAGCTCCATCATCATCAATTCAGTGATGCAATGATAATCCAATATTTCTATGAAGGTCTTCAATCGAGTGATAGATCTCTTCTTGACGCCGCAGGTGGTGGTGCATTGGTGAACAAGACGGTGGCCCAAGGTACGGAGTTGATTGAAATTATGGCTGCGAACTAGCAACAATTTTCAAGTCATGGTACTGAGGTGCTTCTTAGGAGAGTTGATGAGGTGAGCGAGGTTGAGGAGCTCCGTCAACAATTGGGTAACATGACAACAATAATGCAACAAGTTGCAGCCGCGGTGATACCGACTTCTCCTCAAGGGTATGAAGACACCAATGAACAAGCTAATGCGGTCTTTCCAAATCAACAAAGAATGTATGATCCCTACTCCAATACTTACAATCCGGGATGGAGAGATCACCCCAATTTTAGCTATGCGAACAAGTAAAGAGCGGTTCAACAACCTAGTTTCAACCATCCGAGTGGATTCCAACCTCAACAATAATAATTCCAACCGCGACAAAAATTTCAACAACAACAACCTCAAAATCGGGGGTCAAGTATGGAAGAGTTGCTGAAATCTTTTATGCAAAGAACGGAGAGTACGGTTAAGGAGTTGCAAACTCGAGTTGGTTCTATGGCTATTGAGTTAAACCAATTGAAGGCACAAAATGGTGGGAAACTCCCTTCTCAACCTATCAACCCAAAGGAGGGTGTCAATGCAATTACGTTGAGAAGTGGTACACAACTTGTGAAAACCGAAGTTACTGATTCGGGAAAGGTGGAAACACCAAAGGAACCTGTTTTGGAGGAGAATAATGAGGATTCTCCCCAAACTTCCGAGGTATCTATTTCTAACTCTGAAACTCCGGTTTCTACTTATGTTCCTACTTTACCTTTTCCTCACAGATTTGCAAATTCCAAAAATGCGGAACTAGAAAATGAGATTTTATACATTCTCAAGAAGATCCATGTGAATATACCACTGATAGATGCAATCAAGCAAGTTCCAAAGTATGCAAAGGTGTTGAAGGACTTGTGTACCAATAAGCAAAGGCTCAAAGGTAAAATTGATTTCAACGTCTTCTCTAGTTCAACACAAGTCCTTCAACAAGTCCTTGATCCTTTGAGCCTTTGCTTATTGGTACACAAGTCCTTCAACACCTTTGCATACTTTGGAACTTGCTTGATTGCATCTATCAGTGGTATATTCACATGGATCTTCTTGAGAATGTATAAAATCTCATTTTCTAGTTCCGCATTTTTGGAATCTGCAAATCTGTGAGGAAAAGGTAAAGGAGGAACATAAGTAGAAACCGGAGTTTCAGAGTTAGAAATAGATACCTCGGAAGTTTGGGGAGAATCCTCATTATTCTCCTCCAAAACAGGTTCCTTTGGTGTTTCCACCTTTCCCGAATCAGTAACTTCGGGTTTCACAAGTTGTGTACCGCTTCTCAACGTAATTGCATTGACACCCTCCTTTGGGTTGATAGGTTGAGAAGGGAGTTTCCCACCATTTTGTGCCTTCAATTGGTTCAACTCAATAGCCATAGAACTAACTCGAGTTTGCAACTCCTTAACCGTACTCTCCGTTCTTTGCATAAAAGATTTCAGCAACTCTTCCATACTTGACCCCTGATTTTGAGGTTGTTGTTGTTGAAATTGTTGTCGTGGTTGGAATTGTTATTGTTGAGGTTGGAATCCACTCGGATGGTTGAAACTAGGTTGTTGAACCGCTCTTTACTTGTTCGCATAGCTAAAATTGGGGTGATCTCTCCATCCCGGATTGTAAGTATTGGAGTAGGGATCATACCTTCTTTGTTGATTTGGAAAGACCGCATTAGCTTGTTCATTGGTGTCTTCATACCCTTGAGGAGAACTCGGTATCACCGCGGCTGAAACTTGTTGCATCATTGCTGTCATGTTACCCAATTATTGACGGAGCTCCTCAACCTCGCTCACCTCATTAACTCTCCTAAGAAGCACCTCAGAACCACGACTTGAAAATTGTTGCGAGTTCGCAACCCTAATTTCAATCAACTCGGTAGCTTGGGCCACCGTCTTGTTCACCAATGCACCACCACCTGCGGCGTCAAGAAGAGATCTATCACTCGATTGAAGACCTTCATAGAAATATTGGATTATCATTGCATCACTGAATTGATGATGATTTCAGCTTGCCACCAATCTCTTGTATCGCTCCCAACATTCATATAAAGATTCTCCCACATGTTGCTTCATCCCACAAATCTCCTTGCGAATTAGAGTAGCCTTTGATGCAGGAAAATATCTCTCTGAAAAGAATTTCTTCAACCCATTCCATGTTGTAACACTTCCGGGAGGTAAATAATACAACAAATCCTTAGCACTATCCGCCAAAGAAAATCGAAAAACCTCCAACATTGCTCCATCTGCATCGGTCTCTGGTGGAAGCATGGCCATGACAGTGGTGTGGAAGTCCATAAGATGCTTGTTTGGGTCATCATTAACCATGCCATGAAACTTTGGTATTTCTCTAAGCAACCCCGGCTTGACCTCGAAAGAAGAGTCGTTTGAATACACCATTGTTGGGTATCCAACTTGTGAGAATCCCAGTCCTTGAGTGTACGATTTGCATCACCCATTGCTTCTTCTTCTAGTTGTAATTCTTCTTCCACTTCCAACTCTTGCTCATCCTCTTTGTTTTGACTTGGTTGGAGTATTGCGCCTCTTCGAGTAGCTATCCCGCACCTTGGATAATTCCAATCTTTAGAAGCCAGGGATTAGGTACCTGAAAACAATTCTCGCAAACAAGTAAGAAACAGAAACAAAAAGCAATATGAAAGCAGAAAATGATGATAAGAAACTAAAAACTTAATAACTAGTCGTGTGCCTCCCCGGCAACGGCGCAAAAATTTGATCGATGTCGTATGCGTCAAAAATAATTTCACTTTTCAAAAGTATATGATAAGAAAGAGTTCGTTTCCACAAAGAGGCAATTGTAGTTATTATGTAAATTTCAGCTTCTTAGTAACCAATTAGGGGGATTTCTGAATTATTGTAAGCAATAAAAGTAAATTAAAAGCAAACTAAATAGTGGATTGTAATCAATGAGTTGAGAATATTGTTCAAGGAATTCATCTTCAATCTTAAACAAGTGCTTGCATTCATGATTAAAATTACAATTTAATCTCTTATCATTAAAAGACTAGAGTATCAAGAGAGCAAGATATCTATAATTTCCTAAGTTCATCAACACACACATTAGAGCTGCGTATGTGAATTCTACCTAATGAACAACCTAACGCCTTGCGCTGATTAAGTTCGAATTCCTAGGAGAAATAAGTTTTGGAAAAGGCTAATCACTGCAATTGTCATACATTGTGCATGACAATTCGAACAATGGTCTTTCTCTGCATATGATGACGAGAGTGTATCACTGCAACCCCGTAATCATATCATGCTACTAATATTTGGGGTTATCGCTCGATGATAACCCTAAAATAGCTACGGACAAGGATGCAAGTTCAACTAATTGGCCACTTAACTAATCAAACATCTAAGTCCTATCACAATACATCAATCATGTGATCATAAGCGCAATAGAGATAAGAACGATGATAAGGAGAGAAAACTAATGCATTAATTAAGCACAAGTTATAGATATAAGACTACATCCTTAACCAATAAAGACTAATTTAGCTACTCATAGCTATGGAGTTCATCATCAAAAATATCAATTGAATAAAGAAGATGAAAGCGAATAAAATACGAAAATAAACCCTAGTTACGGCTCTCCTCCAAAGCTCCAAATAGAAAAATAAATTGTGTTATCCAAAAGTTGTAGAAGTCTTTCTTTTATATCCTTATCTTTCCAAAATTAGGTCTAAGTCTTCAAAGTCCATTAAATAGGAGTCAACCAAGCCCATGTGGGAGAAAAACCCATGGAGAAAATATGCCAAAAAGTTGTCGCCGGAGGTCCCACAAAATCGGCCGGAACTTGGCCAGAAAAGTGTCGGAGGGCCCACAGAATCGACCGGAGGGCCCCGGAAAGTCTCTCCGGTAACCGGCAAAGGCCGCCCGTCAACGGTCAAAGTTAACGGTCAACTTTTGTAGTTAACGGCTGGCTAACGGTCACTAACGGCAGTGGAGTCAGCTGAGTCAGTGTCTAACTCAGTGGCTAACTCAGCTGAATCAGGTGAGCTAACTGGTCATGGCTCAAGCTTACAGGCCATCTTCCAGGCCAACTCACTGTTGCACCATGTTGGAGCTTCAGTGCTGCTCCATCTAAACTGCAGCTACAACTTCCTTTGTAGCTGCAACTCTGCCACACTGCAACAACCTATTCTATCAGATTCACTGCCATCTGAAACTGCAACTCAGTTCGACCATCACTGCCACAGTCACTTCACGCCAGTTGCGCACTGCAATATCATCAATCTACCAGGCTAACTCAGCTTCCATTTGCACCATTTCAACCTTGCAAAGTCATCTCAAAACCAACCTCTTCATTCACCTTATGTAGCTTCCTGCCTGCACCGCATACTGTTGCTAACATTTCAGTCATACCACCTGCACTTGCAAAACAACTTCAACTTCCAGCTTACAACACCATCATCATGTCCTGTAATAGTTCACTTCATCCACCATTATCTTGTCACAACTTCATAACCTGCAAACACCACTGCAGCTGACAACGCCAATCAGAACACCAGCAATTACTCCTTCTTGAACTGCACCTGCAAAATTCATCTTTGCAACCTGCAAGCTCAGTTCAAAAACAAACCAACATGTTCACCACAACATCACAACTCCTCCATTATCATCAGCAAACCACCTGAAATCCTTGCTGACCAATTCACCATCAACAAACCCAGCTTCTACTTCTGCCATCTTCTCACCTGAATCAACAGCAACAGGAACACTCTGGTACCAGATTTTGAATTTCTTCAAAGAAAACTTGAATTCAACCTAAACCCACTTCTGAGTCTTCATAAACTCTTCAATTTATCATAACCCATCTTTTTTACTGTTACCAATTACCAATTGAAACACAACCCAGCTTGTAATTTCCTTCTTAATTTCAATTTCACCTCAATTCCCATCTCAACAGAACATCAACGCAAATTTAATTTAAAACCCACTCTTCCATATCCCTTAAAACCTCGGAATACTCATTAGTTGTTCCTCTCGGCCATACCCAGCATCACCACCTAGAACAATGACAGACCATACCCATCTCAGATCCAAACAACAACAGCTCCCATTTTTATTCTCTTCTTTTCAATCTATCAGATTCATATAAATTGAACCCTAAATTCCACTTTCAGCATCCACAGTCCCCTTTCTCTCTGCAACAACTTAATGGTTCGTCTCATTCTGATTTCCCTCCATCTGCTTCTCTTTCGAACATAGCAGCAACACAAATTTCTACCATTCTGTCAGTTTCATAAATCGATCTCAATTTAATATCAATGGCTATTCAATACCCAATTCTGAAATTCCCTTAGATGCATCTTCATCAGCAACTCTTTCTTTGTCGATTTCATCTCTCAGTTAATGGCAGCAGTTGCGCTGCTTTCTTTTCTCACTTTCAGGCAAATGAAAATGGGAATGATTGAGAAATAAATTCTCGATCTAGGGTTATAGAATAGGTTATATTTGATGCCCGGTCACCTTGATAAGGGATACCCACCTGGCATCCCCTTAACCTTGGCTTGACTGCGTTTCATATTCCTCCAAATAGAGTTGCTCTTTAACCAGGTTCGGCTTTCAGTAGTGTTTGTCTGTGAAATGACATTTTTGACCTTGTTGCTCCAATTGGACGCTTTCTTCGAATTCTTCCACCAATAGCAATCTCTTATTTGTCAAGTTCACTTTACTCTTCAATGTATGTACATCACTAAAGTTGTCGTACTTTTCAGACAAAATATGCATCACTAAAAACGACATGCTTTTCAGTCAGAGATGAAATAAAAGTAAATAATGAGAAATTATCCGCTTTGCCCTTTTACGCAATGTTTCTTCTTCTTTTGCTCCAAATGACTCCAAAGTACCTAAACACTCGAAAGCAAACATAAGATACATAATTTACAAGAAAAGTAAGCAAAGAAAGCATAAATACTAGATATAAAATACGTTATTTTAGACACCTATCAAACATCATATAAAAAAAATATGCTAGAATCTTCAATATAGATTTGCGAAGAAAGAAAAAAATCAAAAAAAACATACTCCATTAGATGTCTTAGCCAGAGGTTCTGTCGTAGATGTGCACGACTTCTCTAGAGATATTGAAGGATTTGGTTGGGAATTACTGGTAGAGTTCTTCATAAGATTAGGAGACTGCTTATTATATCCATTAGAAGGGTTGCTACGTGCAGGAGACTTCCGCAGAGAAGTAGTTGGTTGTGAATTACTGGTATGGTTCTGCATAAGATTAAAAGAGTTATTAGTTACTTTTGTAAGTTACACATATTTCTATTTTTCTAGGTTCTCTAGTTTACACTTGGATCGGTGATTCATATAATTGATAGATTGGTTTATATATATTCGACTTACAAATCAAACAAGCCAAGCAACTAACTTTCTTAGCAGGATCGGTAAGCTTAACACCATACTTTGGCCAAGGAATCGCGTTTCCAAGAGTTTTTCCTAATGTTTTTATACCATCAAATCGTACGGGTAGACAGAAATTCGGTTTTATTACTTTCTCAATCAGGATTTTGTGGCAATAAACCTCCACCCCATCCTTTCCATATAATTGTTGTTTTCCTGCTAACAGAAAAGCTCTACCTCTAGCAAGGACATTCGCCTTGGACTCGTTAAAAAGGTAGCACCTTTTACCATGCGGAATATATAGCATATGAACATCTTTAAGAGAAAACTTCAAAGAAAATTTGAGATTTAAAATGCATATAAAAATAAAGCAGATACCGGATGAATGGCTGCAGTTTTCGTGATCTCAGATTTGCTCCGATTAGATGTGGCTTTTGATGTCACATCCAGAGTATGTTTCCCCGAATTTTGTTGAGTTACCTGTAGCAGCAAAGTAATATTCCATATTCGGGTAAAAAATATACCAAATTCCACCATGAATGCGAAGACACTGATGAATCGAATAGGTAACAAATATACAAGGTTCTCCAAAATATACCCTAGCATCCGTGATTCATATAGTTGATAGCGTATTTCAGACTCATATGGTCTTAAGATAATATAACTGGTTTAAAACACATACCTTCAGAACTTTTTCAGATATTGTGATACGAGATGGGATTTCGTTGAGTAGATCCGTTGATTTCACAGCCTATGAATATTTGGTTGACTTACCTACATCAGAAAATTGAAATGAAAGTTGTACCTTCTTTTTGCAGTGAAACCATTTAAGAACAATGCACAACTGATTCCCAATCAAATATCTAACCACATATCTCGTTCTATAAAGTTCTCTAAAATATACACTAACGTCCGTGATTCATATAGCTGATAACATATTCGTCTCTTGTATCAAACAAGATACATATATAAAACTGGTTTGTGTAAAAACATATCCAATGAGTTAATAAAGCAAACAAGCCAAGCAACCAACATTTTGACCCAAGGTGGTTTGATTTGATGGCCAACAAATTTCAGCATCACCAACATCTCTTAAAGTTTGTATCCCGGGTTTGCCAAGGGGTAATTTGATGGTTTCATTTAATACTTCACTAATCTGGACACTATAGCATGTAACTGAAGCCACCATTCCTGACTTCGTTTTATAGAGTAAGCTTTACCAATGGCAACAATGTTGTCCTTTTCTCCAAACCAAAGTTTGCATCCTATGCCCTGCAGAAACACAAGGCACATGAGAGATAGTAAATGGAAGATTAAAAATTAAATGCGTTGGAAAACCATACATCAACAATAACTTTTTCAGATGCCACATTTTGAGATTCCCCGGTGAATGAAGGAGGCAGAGACTTATTTTTTGATACTAAAGACGCCGATGATTCAGTAGAAACGGTCGGTGTTTTAGTACAAGGAGATTCTCGCTCAAGGTAGTTAATATCGTGTATCAGTATCGTATCGGTCGGGTCCTATACACCTATACAAGTGATAATATCTGTTTTTACAGGCGATACATAATTTATTTTAAAATTTCAAATAATTATAAAACCATAGTAAAAAATAGTAAGAATCATACAGATATCTCAAATTTCCAAAATACAGGGTGGTTTATTAGCCAACGTTGTGATTGTTTCCCATTATGCAGGTAAATCTTTTTTATTATCCTTCATATTTATCTTTTATATTTCTCTGCCTTGATGTTATATTATAAATATATTAGGATTTTTTACTTTCTCCAATTGACATTGTACTTGTCTGTAAAGAATATATGCATGTTGATGAAAAATTTATTCACAAAACCGATATTATCGGTGTACAAGTAAAACCGATATATCGGTCTGTACCGACCTGTACAACCGATAATATCATTTCGTCTTTGTATCGCCGATATTTTTGATATCGTATATGTATTGTCCGATATCCAATAGAAACCTATAATATCGGCTTGTACAACTGATATTGACTACCTTGGTCCCGCTTCGCGGACCGTTTGATGCTTTCAGATGACTTCTGCGGACTGGATTTCCCATGTTTTTTTGGAAGTTGCTTAACTGATTCTAGACCTATGTTATTCTCATATCAATTGGAGGCGTTGCTAGGTCCTGCATCTTGTGACTGTAGTTGAACACATTGTTTGAAATAATCAGATACTGTCTGCCAGTTTTAAAAAAAAATTAAACAATCTAATCAAAACTCAGTTCACTTACCTGTCCTCCAAACTTGCTGATATTGTTGCCCACAATTTTCGCAATGTCGTGACCTTGAGATAACAAGTTATCTGTTAATCTCTCATACGCATTTTAAGTAGACTCTAATTCTTTCTCCTTAGCTTTCAGCATTTCACGCAGTTCAGCATTCTCTTTCGAGTGTCTTGGTTTTCTTCCATTCGGAAAGTCAAGGGTTGCCTTCACTCCAAAGCCACCCCCCTTGACACGTTCACCCTTATCCAGGACGATCAAAACTGTTAGGGCATCCTCGTTATGAACAACCGTTAGAGTTCCCTCTCGAATCATCTTCCGCTTCTCTTCTTGTTCAAATAATGTGTTAAATTCTGATTTAAACCTTGCGCACTTACTTTGGTTAAAAACATGAGGACTGTAAAGTTTCTGTTTTATCAAAACTACAGTTGTCTTCTCTTTGACAAAATTTCTGGTACAATTTCGTCTTTGTTTTCGCGTGCTTTTGCCCACATGAAGCACTGGTCTTCAAGATATTCTTCGTCAATCTTTCTATCTTTGACCTAGTAGTTACCAGAAACAAGTAAGGATTTATATCCGCACAAATATTAACTGGGTAAAACAGAAAACATATTCCAAAGCATCTAATGTGACAAAATTACAGATTGGTGTAGGAGGACACATCCCTATACTGTTATAAGTTTCTGCATTTATGAGACACGCAACACGACATACAAAACAGAAGTATCATATATGCCCGGTTTTACTGTGCAGTGTATAATAAATAATATAACAAACTTACTAAGTTTAGTTTAATCCCGATTATCCTCCTCGTCCCGTCCGATGTGGGAACTTGGATTGTGATATTGCCTCTTTTCCCTTCTCCGAATTTTTCTTGCAGAGAAAATAAAAATAATTTCATTATTATGTTGTGATAGACAATAAGAACGAAACACAAATAAGAAAAAGAAATATGTATTCCATACCTTAAATATAGCCGATTTTAATACATTATTAAGGTAATTGTCCCAGTTTTCTTGGTCCATTACCGTTTCGTACTTTTTGGGGAAAGTTTTTAGTTTTTACGGTATTTCCAGGAAGGGTTTTACATGATTGTTGTAAAATTTCCTTCTGAAGTCCTGCAGCTGAACAAGTAGACACTTCGGACCACTCGCTTATATTCATGGGGCACCTCATAATGAAGATGCAATAACAACTAATGTATGTTCATCACAGTCTCACAGTTAGGAAAAAATAATGGTGAATTGATAACCGCATATGCATACCAGAATTTTCTCCCACATATTTTCTTTTGTTGTTGGAGGGACTTCCTTCTAACATAAATGTTTTATGCGAACCATATCACGGGCCAAATAGCCTAGGTAACTACTGAATTCAGTTCTATGGCCACGAATAGGCCGGAACATTTTGTCAAATCCCTTCTTTTGGCATCAGATTTCGAAAAGTATTTATGCATCGTCAATATTCTTGTCATTCCCCTCTCTTTTTTGATCTCTTCTATAGAGTCTTACTGTTGTGGTTGCATTTCTGCTTCTGGAGCATTTTCCAATTCTTTTTCTTCTAACACTTCGAGAACATCATTTTCATAATCGTCTGACTCTGGAAATAACCGAGGAAACATATGAAACCATGTCATGTTTAAGTAGAAACAAGTAAGTACAAGATTTCGAACATTACCTGTTAATTCTTCAAATTTATCAGTGGGGACCATATCTTCACCATCATCGTCATCTGATTGTACAATGTCATCATGACTCTCATCTAACTCCATCGTTTCTTTATCAGAATTCCCCTCATCACCCCACTGGTCCTCCTCTAGGGACACGTTGTAATCATCATCTTCTCCCATGACAAAAGTTGTGTAGGTACGTGCATCTCAGTTAGGAATTTGATCTTATTTTGGAAAATATTAGCTAAACCTAACAGGATATGCAACATGTGTTACACCTATTTTCTATTATATGAAAAGAAAACAAACATGAACTCATCGATGTATGTAACTTGAGGCTAAAACATCACTGCAACAAACAAAATATCCTCATGATTATTGTGTTATCCACAAAGAGAAAGGTACCGGTTAAACGGTCTTATATAACTTTTTGTTAAAAAATCCAAGAGCACTAAAGCACCACATAATGATTATCCATTTTTATTGAAGATGATAGTCAAATTGGACAACCAGCAACATGGTATTATTAAAGGTGGCAACTTAAAATGCAGACGTTACAGGCTCTCCAAGTAACAAAGACTCAAATGATCAAATCTTGAGAAGCCTTGTATATATATATATATATATATATATATATATATATATATATATGATTGAAACAACATCGCTGATCAAAGTAGATTTATTAACTCTCAATAAAAATCCAACCCAAACGATAACAAAAACCTTAGAAAACAATTAGTATCGTTAAGTTGTTTTTATTTTTATTTTGTAAAACCTAACTAACTAGTAAAGCCTAACTAAGTAACATGAAAGAAATATCCTTACCTAAATATTATAATATTTCATGCATGTAACTTAAGCCTAAAACATTATTGTTGTAACAAAATGAAATCACATCTCATCGTACAATCGTGATTTTCATTAACTTGTTCTTTGATACATCCGAATAAAAACCCTAATCATGATTTAACTAGTAAACCTATAAGATCTAACATCTGATTCCATTAGATCAAACAAAAAATCTAACATAAATTTAATATTCATTCGATAATGGGTTGTAGAAATATTTCCAGCAACAAATATTGAGTTTAAAGAGCCAGATTCCTTATAAAGATTAGAGATAATAATAGAATAAAAACCCTAACATGCTTTAACTAGTAAACCTATAAGAAGTAATAGAATAAAACCCTAGTCATGCTTTAACTAGTACACCTATAAGATCTAACATATGATTCCATGAGATCGAACAAAAAATCTAACATTTATTTAATATTTGTTCAATAATGGGTTATAGAAATAATACCAACACCAAAGATCGAGTCTGAAGAGGTAGGTTCCTTGTAAAGATTAGAGATAGTAGTAGAATTATGATTTCATAGAGAGAATGAATCGAGTAATAAAAACTCAAAAAGTAGATCGAACTCATCTTTCTTTTTCTTTTTGGAATTTAACCAAACCATCTGGCGGGAATTGATTTTCCTTTTGAAATCATCCTGCCCAGTAAAATTCATTTTCATCACCCACCAAACAAAATATTTTTGGTGCTTTTCTTTTTTTATTTCCAAATTTTTTATGTATAATCAATATGGTTAGTTTCCTTATTTTATGAGAGAATATATCGTAGACGGTTATGATAAAATTATTTCCCAAAATTTTCGAAATTTAGTTTTCTATCTCTAACCAACTCGAGAAGAGGCTATAGAAAAAAATTACTTTCCTATTTCGGATAATATTTTCCTTAATAAGTTTAAGATGGGTTGTCTCTTGTATTATTATTGGTTTAGGGAGGAAACGTATGAATTATTAGTGGCACCTATGTAGGAAACGTATTATTCTAATCATATAGTAAGCTACTAAATATAAATAAACTAAACCCATCCATTTTCATGTCCATCATTTCCAAAAAACATAAAAGTTCAGCGTGAATCATTCATCACATGCATGTCAACCAATCTATCAGCGTAAAAAGACTGCATCGAGTGCAGTACTTAAAAAATAAATACAACCACCACTGAAAACAAAATGGTCAGACGAAATGCTTTATATTTAAAAATACGTAAACTAAAAGTTCACACATCAAAAACCCTGTTTAAAAAGCAAATAAATTGTTAGATGAGCCTGGTTCTTTGTTAGATTAGTCTGGTTCTTTTTCAGATTAGTCTAGTTCCTCATTATCATCCAAATTCGGGCGAAGATCATTATCATTAACATCGTCGTATAGCAGTACTTTACTTTCAATAGCACTTTACTTGTTTAAACTCATATTTTTGTTAAAAGTATTGGCGAGGATATAATAAGATCATACCTAAAGTGATGAATTGATTCTTATTGTTTACAGGGGGAAACAACTGTATTTTTCTACATTTCCTTCGTTCTTTCAGCTAATTATATTTATTTTTCCAAAACAATGCACACCTCATAAATAAATAAATTTGCAAGAATATATTGCATTCTGTAAAGTCTGTGAACTTGTAAATAATTATCTGATTTATTTCATGATTCCAATACCTAAATAATAAAAGAATTCATAAAAATCATCTTCTTCTAAATGACAAAATTATAAAACGAAACAAGAAATGAAAACAACTTTCAAAGCGTCCACAAAAAAAAATCGATAAATCAAACCCTATCATCAAAAAAAAAACATATTAAATGAACCATCCCCCATCTTCAAACAATTCTTCTAGCAATGCTGAGGTGAACTTGATCACTCCAACCAGCAGGCTTGTGCGCCTTGTCATCCTCAAATTTGGCATTTTCTGCTTCATCAGGCTCCACATGTTTGTTAATATCATGCTTGTTAACTTTTGGATCCTCTGCCATATCAAGAACATCGTGATCTTCATCAATAATAGAAGCAGGAGCATCATCATTCACAGTAGGAACATCAGCATAAACATGAACATCAACATTCTCAACATTAGTGATTACAACATCCAGAGGCACACCAGGAATAACATCAGCATAAATAGGAACATCATCATTGTCAACACTACTGACAACAGAACTATTACAGCGTCGAGAGGAACACAAGGAACAGTAGTTACTCCGTCCACAGTAATGATAATCCTCAATTTACGAGGACCGTCCATCAGTCGAGGACATTTTTGGATCCTCTCTTCAGCTTTATCTCTACAATCCCTCTTAGCAGAACTCATATTCCTCTTAATACTCTATGTTAATTTTTTTCTATGCTTGGTGGAATTTATATATACTTGTAAGGAAAACCCTAATTTTTTAGGTTTACCATTATTATCTTAAATCACCTATTCTTTGGTATTTACACAGAATATTGTAGAAATATAATGAGATATGGAATGAATATTTTCATGTTTATCCAATTTTCTTTTTCAACTAATGTACATTAAGAACATAACAAACTAAAATAAATCACGATCTCATGAGATATGGAATGAATATTTTCATATTTATCTAATTTCCTTTTTAATTCAATATAAGCGATCTTTTAGGAAATACCCAAATAATTTTTCTGCTTTTCAACTAATTACCTAGGTCGGTTGGGGTGGCTCGGCCGGCTAGACCATAGGTGTAACGCAAAAAAAATGAAAATATTGAAGGTTGGCTAGTTAAACAATGACCCAACATTTAGCGGCAACACTATCATGTTGATACACGAAATTGAACATTTTAACATACATGGAAAAAAACCTAAACGCCAAGAAAAAAAAAACACAAATACAAGAAAAAAAAACGATAACCCAAGTAATAAATTGTACATTTCAGCATAGAAAAAATATCCAAATACCAAAAAAAAAAACACAACTACAAGAAAGAAAAAAAGCTACATAGATAAGCCAAGGAATGTGTTAGCGGCATGGACATTATGATTAAAAGTTTCCAATTGTCCATCAAAATTCTTCAATGAGACAGCGCTCCTCATGTGAGGAATAATTTCAACCCTTGTTTCCCATGGTAGTGCCCCCCAAATTTCCGTCCAAGTTCTGGTGAGTGTATTGTGACGCAATAAACGCCTATTCTGCCAAAATAAGAGGTCCTTGTTATTTACAAAGGTTATCGTGTTATAAGTCGGACATTCATCCTCTTCAAAGTAAATGCTTATCTTATAATTCCAATTTCATTCCCCGCCAGGTGCCCATGTATGAATATTTTCTTCGGAAATGGGATCCCATAAATTTATCCGGGGCCGATCAATCCCCTCATGGATGTAGTAAAATAAAATGCGAACTCCGAACATGACCATCCCAAATGATGGGTAAGTAATTATCCAAAGTTCACTCCCAGGAATATGATGCGGTGGTTATGAATGTTGATGGAACTTCTCAGTGTCCAAATTGAAAGATATTATGCCAATATCCTGCTGACAACAATCCTTCCAAAAAATACAACCATGTGCTTACACACCTGAACTACGAAAAGTATAAGGAATCTCCTCTGTTATGTTCCTCCATACCCTCTTGTATCCTAGAGTGTGTATTTGAACTTTAACATCCATGTGAATTCGAACTACCTTGTACTCATTGGTGCGTTGACAGTAGATGAAACCCTCAATTATGTTGTATCGTGGATACCACTAAAGTACTGGATCCGGTGCAATTGGGATGCATAGTTGTGGAAGATGGAGGTGCTCACCAGTTTCTGGATTCATAATATATGCAGGATCTTGTATGTCGTGGTGTGAAACACAAAAACATATCAGACCATTGCAAGATCCAACTATTGGGTGCACCATAGTCCAATCATCATGGGTTCCATCATTCGGGGCGTCGTGATTGTTGGCTCTTGCGATCCGGCTGAAATCTTCATTTCTATAAAAGAGTTAGGTAACTTTATCTTTCCCCATTCTTGGTGTGACACCAAAAAGGAATCAAATTATTTTGTCCCCAAGGATAGTATTCCATTTTTTGCATACACATTTGCTTGCTAAAACGCTTTCTGCAGTTTGGATGCGCTGAAGTATCTCGGTAGTTAATTCCGGCAACATATCCATCACTATTATACTGATGAAATATTATCAAAAAAAATTACAAGATTTTAGGATTTTCTTATTGTAGAATGCTACTAGTAAATACGAGTAAATCTTATATATATATATATAGACATCCAATACACTTGTTGGCTAATTTTTTTAGGTTTTCCATCTTAAATCACTATTCTTTGGTATTTATACAGAATATTTCAATTTCCATATTGCTAAAAAATGAGACATTCTAGCAATATAATGAGATATGGAATGAATATTTTCATGTTTATCTAATTTCCTTTTTAATCTAATATACATTCCGAACATAACAAACTAAAATAAATCATGATCTTAGGAAGTACCCAAATATATTTTCTACTTTTCGACTAATTACCTAGGTCGGTTGGGGTGGTCCGGACGGGTGGACCATAGGTGTGACGCAAAAAAAGGAAGAAAACCAAAGGTTGGCTAGTTAAACAATGACCCAAACTAATTAAATTGTACATTTCAACATAGAAAATAATCAAAAAAAAAATACAACTGCAAGAGAAAAAAAGCTACATAGATAAACCCAAGGAATAAATTGTACATAAAATAAAATCCAAATACCTAAAAAAAAAAAACACAACTACAAGAAAAAAAAAAGCTACATAGATAACCCAAGGAATGTGTTGGTGGCATGGACATCATGAGTACATGTTTCCGATTGTCCAGAAAAATTCTTCAATGAGACAGTGCTCCTCATATGAGAAATAATTGCAACCCTGCTTGTTTCCCACAATAGTTTCCCCCAAATTTCCATCCAAGTTCTGATGAGTGCATTGTAACGCAATAAACGTCCATTCTGCCACAATACAAGGTCCTTGGTTTTTCCAAAAGGTATCGGGTAATAGGTATACCACCTTTCATCCTCATCCTTTTCCAAGAAATTTTTTATCTCATGATTCCAATTCAATTCTCCGCCGGGTGCCCATGTATGAATTTTTTTTGGAAATGGGTGCCCAGAAATCTATCCGGGGTTGATTAATCCCCTCATCATAAGGCTCATGGATGTAATAAAATAAAAGGAGAATCCGAACATAATCATCCCAAGTTCTGGGAATTCACTATCAGGAGTATGACGCGGGGGTCGCGAATGTTGATGAAATGTCTCAGTGTCCAAATTTAAAGAAATTATGCCACCATCCCACTGACAACAATCCTTCCAAAAGATACAACCATGTGCATACATACATGAATTCCGAAAGTGTAAGGAATCTCCTCTTCTATGTTCCTCGATCCCTCTTGTAGACCACCATTCTTAGTAAGCAAACGATACCTGCAGGGACGGATTGACGCCCGTCAACATGTGCACTCGCATAAGGCGGATTTTTTTTAAAGCTGCTTTGTATATAAATTCAAGTAAGTTGTGAAACGTATTTGTCAACAGTTCCTTATGGCTAAAACCCTAGAGTACCTCTATCCTCAAACTACAATTGAAGTAGGCGAGATGGAGAGTAATAAAATCAGTGTAAGAATATCTTCTGCATCTCTACTTATTCATTCACGAGTACTTGCGTACTTTTATGTGAAGACGTTAACTTGCCGCAACGCCGCTTTCTTCGCTAGTTTCCATTGATTTCCCTAAGTCTGATCAAACTTTTTTGGTTTTTATTTTCTTTATAGGTTTTCAGAACACACAACTATTTGAACCGTAACTTCTTGTTTTATTGTTTGCATCTAAAATGTTTGAGAAAATGATAGTTGTTATTCCTTAATATTTTGATTGCCCCATACTTATGGGATTCCCATCAGAATCATTGTAATAAATTCATGTTAGTTGTGAACTAATTACAAGTGGTTGCAGCCTATTCTTGTGAAGTTGCAGGCGACCTCATTTCCCTGGTTGCGGCCTACTTATCGAAAGAGCTAACAATAATAAAGCTTGATTTAGGTATTAATTTTTTTTGGCTTTTATTTTCGTGTGTAGTCTTGGATACGCATCACACGAATGGTCATACCAGCTAAAAATGTATATGCTACATGTACACAGAAAAAAAAAACTGATGCAAAATCTCAATTAAAAACCCTTGATAAGCTTGTTTCTAAAAAGCCAGATGGTTTATTTGGAAGCTCATCAGCTTAAAAGGAAGGGGTTCATAGCATTATAAATGCGACACAAGGGTGTTCCAAAAAATTTCGCACAAGGTCACCAAAATGTCAGAGACGGCCCTGGATACCTGCTACCCTCTAACCATTCTTGTGACTACAGTATTATGAGTAGCATGCATGCATGCACTATGAAAAATCAAAGAATATATTAGTATCCACAACAGTCTCAAATGCTTTCAAAGTAATAACTTCAAAATTTCGAAATCGCTTAACTACGTTTAAATAAACCTCCAAGCATATAAGTATGAAGTATGAAGCGCCAGTGCCGCCAACATTTATAAGCCATAATACAAGAATTAATGCATGCAGTCATACTAGATCTTATATATTTTATGAAACCAAAATTTAACCCACAAGATTCTATTAAAATATAACCTCACCCATCCTTTACTGCCAACTACAATCTCACCAATGACTCCACCATTACACCATAAATTTATATGTATTCATAAATTAAGTCATAATAAAATTTGCAAAGGAAACAAGTACCCAATTCAGACGTGTCATCATAGAAATGACCAGGTAAGCTGATAATGTCCATAAGCAACACACCACAGTTGAAATAGCTCACTGCTACCTTGAAAGTGAGAAATTATAGTTTAGTACTAGACTTGAGTACATGGTCGATTCATCTAAACACACGGTAAAACAGTACATACGGCATAAAGATTCAATTTCACAGTCATACAAATCCCATAGTCCATGGAGTTACAAATCAAATATATACAACCATTGTGAATAGTTCGAATCATCCCATGGTCGTCTGATCTTGCAACTATTTCAAACAAAATAGAAGGTACAAAAGTTCTAACATTATACAAGTCATTTTCGGTGTCAATGAATGATACTATTAAACTTACAACTCCAGTCAAAATACGAGACATGAGATATGAGCTATAAGAGGTTCAATATATTCTTGTCAACAAGGAGATCAAATTTAAGTCATAATATAACTCTTTTACTATTACGTCTAACAACAGCTCAAAGGAGAATAAACACAGCACGTTATATCCTTGTTACGACCATAGGTCAATCAATTTCAGATAAGAATCAAGTTTATTTAATGACTAAAGTTCAACCACAATTCAAAGAAAAACACCGTTAAGCCAACTATTTCCCATCCTCATAAACTAAAGGCATGAACTAAATCTGACTGTTGTGGATACTAATATATTCTTTGATTTTTCATAGTGCATGCATGCTACTCAAATACTATAGTCACAAGAATGGTTAGAGGATAGCAGGTATCGTTTTCTTACTAAGAAAGGTGGTCTACATGTAATTCATTATGCGAACTCCAATTCATTATGCGAACTGCAGGTAGAATATGTTTACTTGATATTTAACAAGAGATAATTGCTACGGTTGAGGTAGTTCATATTATCTGGGTAAGTAAGTGACGAACAACGGTCGTGCTTGACCCCTTCGAGCAACGGAGAGGGTACGTAGACAGCCGCTATGCGGTTCGGCACAACTATGCAAGGTTGTTCATATCATCTGAAGTGTTGGTTACTGCTTGGCAGTTCATACCATCTATTCGGAGATGATTACAACCTAGAAATTTATAAAATGTTTTGGAAGAGGTAGTTGCAGTGCTGGATGTTCATACTATCTAATAATGAGATTATTGCTACTTCTTCGAGATATTTCATACCATTTGATACCCATACAGTCCATGAGACAAGAGATGATTATTACCATTCAAGGTAATTCATATCATCTACCTCGGCTAGTGAGTTAGGCAATGATTATTATCGTGCAAGGTAACTTATATCATCTAAAAAAGGATGGTTACTGCAAGGCGGTTCATACCATATACTAAGCCATAATTGGCATCCCCACTACATCTGGATGAACCGTCTTGGACGGTGAGATTTTCAGGCCCACTGGGGCACGCCACTTACGGGTGGCTACCCGGAAAATCGTTGCGGCAACGATGGATGGTAACCAGAACTACCCTGACATTGGCACTGGCCATTCCTCACCCGTATGGTACGGTGTGTGTTGTCAGGCCCACTTGGGAACCCCACCACCTCGGTGGATACCCGGAAGACCATTGGCATTAGCCGATGGTGGCTGGTATCCTTAACTACTCTCACCATTCTGACATTTACATGACAATTAAATGAGGTTTCTGTTCAGCAGAATCTCAGTCTACGAACACTGGTGTTCGCTTGGAGATGATTGTCACTTGCACAAGTTGATTCATATCATTTGGTTGGTTATCAATGATATCCGGAACTGTACAGCAGTTAGAAGGATTCGATGAACCTTGGAATGAAAACAGAGTTTGCATGCTCCTGAAGCATCTTGGCATAAATCGATAAACATTTGTTTGGTAAAGTCGAACTAGTCGGAAAAAATTTGAATGTCTAGTTTCTCGAGTGGCGTATCAGAGAGTTGGAGCTTGCCAAGTTGGTCATAACTCGACTCATTGGAAGAAAAAAAATTCTCTGGTCTATCACACTACATTACTCTGATCAAAACAAAAACAAAACACTACAAACAGAATATGTTAGTGGCATGGACATCATCAGTACATGTTTTCGATTTTCCACCAAAATTCCTCAACGAGACGACGCTCCACATGTGATTAATAACTCTAAATTTTGCCCATCTTGTCTCCGCAATTTCTTTCAAAGTTTTGGTAAGTTCATTATAACGCACTAAACATCTGTTGTTGTTTTTGCAATAGGATGTCGTTGTTCTTTCCCAAGGCTATCAACTTATAAGGTCAGAAAAACATATACGAATTCCAATCCAAGACAATGCTCCTCTTAGGTTCCCAATTCCATTCTACACCGGGTGCCTGTGTATGAATATCATTATGGGAAATGGGTGCCCAAAAATCAATCCGGAGATCATAATAATCGTGAAGGTTTTAAAATAAAAGGCGAAATCCAGACAAGACCGTTCCAAGTCTTGGAATACTATAACCACCATTCTCATAAATATGATGTGGGGGTGGAGAATGTGACTGAAATGTCTCATCCTCCATATTGAAAGATATTATTTGATCACTGTCACAAGAATAATGATTTATCCAGAAAATGAAACCATGTGCATACACACCTGATTCATGAAAAGTAAAAGGAAATTCCCCAATGTTTCTCCATGCCCAGTTGTCTCCTAGTGTGTGTACGTCCACTTTACCTCCCACTTGAATTCACTACTTTGTATTCACCGGTATGTTCACAGTAGCTGAAACCCCCTACGACGTATCGTGGATCCCAACTAATTTGTGGTGTTGGTGTTGGATCGCATATTTGTGGCAGATGGAGGTGCTCACCCGTTGTTGGATTCATAATATATAGGATCTTCTATGCCGTGGTGTGAAACATAAAAACATACCACACCGTGACAAGATCGAACGATTGGGTGTGACATGTTTTCATCATAGGGTTGGATAAAATTCCAAACACCATTGTTTCCAAATAACATCTGATAGAAATCTTACATCATCGTGTAGTAATCTTCATCCTCAATTTTTTCTCTGTAGAAGAGTTGCGTAACTTTTTTTTCTCTCACTTTTTAAGTGAAACCTAAAAGGAGTCCAATTCTTTTGTCTGCAAGGACAGAATTCCACTCTTTACGAACACATTTGCTTGGTAAAACGCTTTTTGCAGTTTGGAGGCGTTGTAGCATCTCACTAGTTAATTCCGACAACATTTCCATTACTATTACTGGCGAAATTTTAGAAGAATTTAGGATTTCGTTTTTGTTGAATGCTACTGGCAGGTACGAGTAAAGCTTATTTATATGTCGAATGGATGCAATATGTGTCCCAAACGACACACCTGTTGGAATTTTCACGTCTTTTGGTGTTTCGAATTCTATTCGGTTAATATGTACCCCGTAATACGAAGGGGTACGAACCATTACACCGTTTGGTGTTCCATAAACCCTCTTTGTATTGATTAATAATTAATTAACTAATCAATATTTATCTAAGAAATAAATAAATGAATGAATTAAAATTAATGTATAAAGTGGTCAATTGTCGCATCCTTAATCAGCAGGCCTTCTTTAAAAATTCATGATCCAAACAAGAAACGGATATTTTCACGTGTTTGTGTGAGATTTATAGGGCCAAAAATAGAACCAAAAATGGTTTTATTCCAGTTTATCAACATTATATTTATGTGTCCATTGCAAATTAAAAAATTAGGGTTATGACCATAGTATATTAACATCCCTCTTGTATCCTAGAGTGTGTATTTGAACTTTAACATCCATGTGAATTCGAACTACCTTGTACTCATTGGTACGTTGACAGTATCTGAAACCCCCAATTATGTTGTATCGTGGATACCACTAAAGTACTGGATCTGGTGCAATTGGGATGCATAGTTGTGGAAGATGGAGGTGCTCACCAGTTTCTGGATTCATAATATATGCAGGATCTTGTATGCCGTGGTGTGAAACACGAAAACATATCAGACCATTGCGAGATCCAACTATTGGGTGCAACATAGTCCAATCATCATGGGTTCCATCATTCGGTGCGTCGTGATTGTTGGCTTTTACGATCCGGCTGAAATCTCCCTCTCTATAAAAGAGTTGGGTAACTTTATCTTTCCCCATTCTTGGTGTGACACCAAAAAGGAATCAAATTCTTTTGTCCCCAAGGATAGTATTCCATTATTCGCATACACATTTGCTTGCTAAAACGCTTTCTGCAGTTTGGATGTGCTGAAGTATCTCGATAGTTAATTCCGGTAACATATCCATCACTATTATACTGATGAAATATTATCAAAAAAAAATTACAAGATTTTAGGATTTTCTTATTGTAGAATGCTACAAGCAGATACGAGTAAATCTTATATATATATATATATAGACATCCAATACACCTATTGGCTAATTTTTTTAGATTTTCCATCTTAAATCACTATTCTTTGGTATTTATACCGAATATTTCAATTTCCATATTACTAAAAAATGAGATATTGTAGCAATATAATGAGATATGGAATGAATATTTTCATGTTTATCTAATTTCCTTTTTAATCTAATATACATTCTGAACATAACAAACTAAAATAAATCATGATCTCTTAGGAAGTACCCAAATATATTTTCTACTTTTCGACTAATTACCTAGGTCGGTTGGGGTGGTCCGGACGGGTGGACCATAGGTGTGACGCAAAAAAAGGAAGAAAACCAAAGGTTGGCTAGTTAAACAATGACCCAAACTAATTAAATTGTACATTTCAACATAGAAAATAATCAAAAAAAAAATACAACTGCAAGAGAAAAAAAGCTACATAGATAACCCAAGGAATAAATTGTACATAAAATAAAATCCAAATACCTAAAAAAAAAAACACAACTACAAGAAAAAAAAAAGCTACATAGATAACCCAAGGAATGTGTTGGTGGCATGGACATCATGAGTACATGTTTCCGATTGTCCAGAAAAATTCTTCAATGAGACAGTGCTCCTCATATGAGAAATAATTGCAACCCTGCTTGTTTCCCACAATAGTTTCCCCCAAATTTCCATCCAAGTTCTGATGAGTGCATTGTAACGCAATAAACGTCCATTCTGCCACAATACAAGGTCCTTGGTTTTTCCAAAAGGTATCGGGTAATAGGTATACCACCTTTCATCCTCATCCTTTTCCAAGAAAATGCTTATCTCATGATTCCAATTCCATTCCCCGCCAGGTGCCCGTGTATGAATTTTTTTTTGGAAATGGGTGCCCAGAAATCTATCCGGGGTTGATTAATCCCCTCATCATAAGGCTCATGGATGTAATAAAATAAAAGGCGAACTCCGAACATAACTATCCCAAGTTCTGGGAATTTACTATCAGGAGTATGACGTGTGGGTCGCGAATGTTGATGAAATGTCTCAGTGTCCAAATTGAAAGAAACTATGCCACCATCCCACTGAAAACAATCCTTCCAAAAAAGACAACCATGTGCATACACACATGAACTCCGAAAAGTATAAGGAATCTCCTCTTCTATGTTCCTCGATCCCTTCTTGTCTCCTGGAGTGTGTATTTGAACTTTACCATCCATTTGAATTCGAACAACCTTGTACTCATTGGTACGTTGACAGTAGCCGAAACCCCCAATTACATTGTACCGTGGATACCACGAAAGTACTTGATCTCGTGCAATTAGGATGCATAGTTGTGGCAGATGTAGGTGTTCACCATTTTCTGGATTCATAACGTATACATGATCTTGTATGTCGTGGTGTGAAACATAAAAACATACCATATGATTGCAAGATCCAACTATTGGGTGCAACTTAATCAAATATTCATGGGTTCCATCATTCTGGGCGTTGTGATTGTTGGTTGTTACGATCAGGCTGAAATATTCCTCTCTATAAAAGAGTTGAGTTAATTTTTTCCCTATTCTTGGTGTGACACCAAAAAGGAGTCCAATTCTTTTGTCCTTGAGGATAGTATTCCACTCTTTGGGAACACATTTTCTTGCTAAAATGCTTTCTGCAGTTTGGAGGTCATGTAGTATCTTGGTAGTTAATTCCGGCAACATATCCATCACTATTATACTGATGAAAGATTATCAAAAGATTTTTTTACAAGCTTTTAGGATTTTCTAAATATTGTACAATGCTTCAAGCAGTACGAGTAAAGCTTATATAGACATCCAATACACCTGTTGGCGAATGGTAGCGTCCTTGATGAGCAGGCATTATTTGAATGGTTGCACCCTTAATGAGCAGGCAAGTAACGCATATTTGCCTGTTTTATCTTATAAGCGGTTAAACGGGAACAAAATATAAAGGATAACCATTATGTCATGAAGTAGGTCTGAAAGGACATGACATTTTAGTAGGGTGTTATAATTTCTTTGAATTCAACCGCTGAATGCGTCTCTTGGGAATAGGTCTCAGAAGAAAAAAATAATAAAAAAAATAATAATAAATGTGAAAGAGGAATTAGGGATTATATTTATTTTCCAGAGAGAAAATTAATCCAAGAGAGGAGAAGAATAAAAAAAGTTTCAGAGATAACAATGGCTCCGAATAAACCAGAAAAAGGGAGTGGTTCCAAACCATCAAAAGGCAAGAACCCAATGACAGCGGAAGAAGTTGATAAGGAGGAGTGCTTGAAGAGAAATGAAGTGATGATGAGGTTCAAATTAGCAGTATGTGAAACGAATTTGGAGCAACTATAGAAAGTTAAGTACCATATATCGAAAGCAATAAGATTGAATAAAAAGAAGAAGAAAGAAGAGGCAAGGAATATGAGAGAAGAGGAAGAAGTAGGTTTGCATAGCAATAACCAAGATGATGATATGGATCTGTTTTGGAATGAGTTTGATCATGAAAAATCAGTATGTGAGGCAGAAAATGAAGAGACAAAGAAGATAAGCATAGAGAAAGTAAAAGATGAAGAATACCCAGAAGAATTTTTGCATTTGTTGCAGAAAATGGAAAATGTTTTTAATGAGAATGATTAGGGCTATAAGAGCATATATTTATGCTGGAAGATATAAGGATTATACTGTAGATGGGGGAAAACGGTTCTCTGGTTTTTTGGGAAAGTGAAGAGTCAAGCATGTTGTCGAGACTCCTCGAACCGAGCAAACTGCTTAACCTCACACAGATGCACTGCAAAGAGAGTGCTTAGATTCGAGATATCAATCTGGAGAACTCCGACTTAAACCAAGTCAATGGCCGTTGCGGAGTTAATTCGTCCGCAAAGAGGGAGAAGGGTTGATCTGTAGGAGGGAATCTGAGAATTGTATGGGATCAGTGATGATCAAGGATTGTGGGTGTGTTGAAGGTTTCTGCAATAATTGGTGAACTGTTGAGTTCGAATAAGTTCTGATGGATTGATGAATTCTTGAGACTATTTGCTCGAGAAATTCTGTGTATACAATTGATAGCTAGTGATCATTCGTCGTCCTCAATCATGGATTCAGATTCTTATTTATACCGTCAGAGTTTTGAACACCTTGATCCCTGTAAGTGTGACGGTTTCATAAGTGGAAGAGTGGGAAAATGGAAGATTGTGGTCAAGTCTGTTCCATGTCGTGTGGAGACTTGACAGATCGTGCACCCACTACTTTGTTAACTCCTTCGATCTTTGACACCACTTAAACACATTTCTCGTTGTGGATGAATCCACGTGTTGTAGGCTGTCAGACCAAAACCCTAATTGTTATCCCCTAATTTGACGTAATTGATGTCTCACGAATCGTGGAGTCTGTATGACAGACGTGTATTTAGTTTATCAGGTGTTGACTAATTATGCAATGAGCCTAGGTTTTATTGAATCGAGCATGTTTGACAAATGCTCAGCGATTCATGAATGTTAACGTTGCTCATCTGAGCAAATATTGTAAATTCAACGAGTTGTTGAATATTGATGAGTTACTGAATATATGTGGATTATTCGAGCAACTGAGCAGGTATTGCTCGATTCGACGAAATACTGAATACTGAGAATCTGACGTGTAATTGAGAAAATATTGCTCAATTCGAAAAATTACTGATAAATTACTAAATATTGATAGTTGGACCCATATTTGAGCAACTGAGCAAATGTTGCTCGATTAGACGAAAGTTTTATGGGTAACGTAACCCAATAAAGTATTAAAATATTGATAGATTATGAAATATTATATAATTAATCCCCGTGGATCAACATAAATTCATTTGGTGTTTGAACTTGCTCACAATGATGATTCCGTGAAGCGTTTGTTCGAAACCCTAATTTTTGAGTAATTGTTCAACAATTGATGAATTGCTGAAAATAAGTCATGAACAAAGGAGGGACCGACCACATGAGACCATGGACGTCCATGTGATGCCCAATTTCTCGAATGAGCATGCACCGTGGTTCTCAGTTGGAGAGTTGGTGAAGGAATGATGATTAAGTTCCAGTTTCATCATTTATTGAATTACTGCTGGGTTCAACATTAGGTGAAACCTAAGTATGAAAGACGGGGGACCGACCAAGAGAGCATGGGACCGGCTCTTGGTGGTCAAGGGACTAGATGTTGTCCGTTCGAGCAATCCCCAGGTTGGTTGGACAAAGTTTGGGCCTAATATGAGCAATTGAGCAAATTAGGTCAGAATTATGAAAACATGTGGGATCGGCTTTGTGCAAGCTCTAGGAATGACTCTGGTCTGTCATCAAGGCATGCACGTGTTACCATGGTGTCCGTGTCTCCATATTAAGAGTTTCAGTATTTTCTGATGTGCGTTCGAGCAACATTGTGAATTTTCATAAGAGTTTCATCTTGACTGAAATTCTTGATTTTTGTTGGAATGAGCATGTATGCTCAATTGATCAATATTTTGTAAATATTAAAATAAGAGTTTTTTAATATTCAAAAATTTCGTGAGAGGCTAGCCGGTCATGTGACCACGTTGGCTTTTGAATTTTCATGATTTGAGCAATATTCGAGAAGTTATGAAGAAACCAAGGAGTTTCATGAATTTGAGGAAAATAATAATTAAAAAAGACTAGGGATTGCAGGGTGTGGGACCGGCCACGGCTAGGGCATGGCCGTCCGGCTATGTTGCCCGGTCCCACACTCTTTCCCTATTTTATAATATTATTTTTCATGAATCCGTGATGTTATGGAGAATCCATGAGTTTTTTTGAAACAGAGGAGTTTCATGAGTTTAGGGAATAATAATTATAAAAAGCTAGGGATTGTGAGGTGTGGGGACGGCCACGGCTAAGGAATGGCCGGCCGACTATGTTGCCCGGTCCCGCACTCTTTTCCCTATTTTATATTATTATTATTCCATGAATCCATGAAGTTATGAAGGATCCATGAATTTTGTTGAAACCCAGGAATTTCAAGAATTTGGAAAATAATAATTATAAAAGGCTAAGGATTGTAAGGTGTGGGACCGGCCACAGCTTGGGCATGGTCGGCCGGCTTTGTTGCCCGGTCCCACATACCTTTCCTTATTTTATAATATTATTATTTCATGAATCCATGAAGTTATGGAGAATTCATGAATTTTGTAAAAACAAGGAAAGTTGCTAAATTGAAGGATTTTTTCATGAGTTCATGAAAATAACAAAATAAGGAAAAATAATGGAGGAGGCATGGGACCGGCCACGACCGTCCGGCCGGTGGGCCCGGCCCATGGGTGCCTCCCATTATTTTATTATTATTTGTTCTTTTCTCCTGTTTTGCATAGAATTCCTCATCTACTCATGTTTTTGGATGCTCGTTTGTGCATCCGGGTGCGCAGTCGTGCTCATTGTTGAGTACACTTACACCATTTTTGTGGGGCTTACTCAGTGATGATCCAGATGCCCAACTGTGAGTATTTGTTGATGATCCATGAAATTCAATGTAGAATAATTCATGAAATTTGAACAAATAAAAATGAGTAGTTATTTATTATCAATTCATAGGATCAGTTTTGGATTCGACCATGAATTCGGAATAATAAAATATGCATTACCATTCCATAGGATCGCGGATTCGACCATAGAATCAGAGTAATGAAATTATAGTTTACCATTTCGTGAGATTAACAGTGAATTCGATCATAAAATCGGAGTAATGAGATAATATAAATTGTTATTGACATTCCATGAGATCAAGTCCGATCATGAAATTGGAACAATTGTTATTGCAATTACATGGGATCAGGTCGTGGATTCGACCATGGAATCAGAGCAATTGTTATTGCCATTCCATGGGATCAGACCGTGGATTCGACCATGGAATAGGAGCAATAATAGATTATTCTGGGAATTCAGAGGTGAATGTCACGGCAGAATTAATCTATGTGCATAGTCAGGAGACGGATAATCCTGAGGGCACTCTCGAATTACCTTACGAGAATGTCCGAGTCTATACACGGTTGCTCTACATAGTCAGGATCAATGAGTACCACTGTATTGAAGGCGTTGTTGCTCTCAATCTTACGGAGAACCGCCTAATCTTTCTTCTATGTAGAGGGGGGTCGCTCTCCTGCAGTCAGGGAACAATGAGTATCACCGACGTCCTGAAGGCGTTAAGCCCTCTCAAAAAACAATTATGTAGAAGGACCGCCCAATTTTATTATTCTACATAGAGGTCACAATGAAATGCCAGGGATCGAACGCTCATCTAGTGGAGGCTTTTCGAAAGACATTTTCATCGTGGCTTCGTAAAATATGAATCGTCACATGCCTGAAGACGTACAGAAACATGCAGTATCATGATTTTACGGATTTGACCCTTATTGAAAATCCACCATCAACATATACATACCATCCTATGAATGAAATCAGTGTAGAGGATGAGTATCAGGCGTACCTATCATGAACAACACATGAAAATGAGGTCATACTCAACATAGTGACTAATTCTGAAACTGATATGCGATCAGATAGGGAAAAGTCGGATTACAACTCCGAGTGATGGCCCGCAACAGGTAAGGCTCTACCAATTCCAATTTTCTTATAGCTGGTGGATTTTTTGGGTTAAGTTGCTTTAATGGAAATGATGATACAGATTTTGCAAATGGTTACATAAGTTACTATTTTGAAGAAATAGGTATCATCAAAGTACAGAGAAAAATTGGAATCAAGAGTGGTCTAATGGGAAATTGTGGACTGTGGACGATTGAATCTTGTTCTGTTTTTTGGAATTTATGTTTTGGATTTAGGATTTATTTTCATGTTTTTTGTAATGTTAATGACTGAATGGTGTTGGAGTTGCTTAATTAATGACTGTTTAATGACTGTCTAATGGATTAATTTTCTTGTTTAATGATGATTGCTTTCTTGTATATGATTGAATGGTGTTGGATTTGTTGGTTGCATTGTCAAACTCAATCTATGACCAAAGAACTGAATAGGAGTATATAGAAAGCACAAGTATTATGTTGAAAACTTGGAAAAATCACGCCTTATTTTATTACACAAATTTGACATTGTATTGAAATCACAAATGATAGCTGAAATTACATGGATTCTATAAGACTAGAGTCCATCAAGGGGAAGGGGTCTTCCTTGCTTTCATTTGAATTGCAGAAACCAGCTGCGATTCCCATTAGAGCTACTTATGCACCAATTCACTAATGCTGACCTCCTGGAATTAGAATACACATCACAACAACATCTTAATATTTACAACGGAATTGGTTGATAATATAAAACAAGAACTATCCATAAAATACAAAACAAAAATTTACCACTGCAAATATGGGTTAATGGTACCATAATTTATGTATCTCTCTTTTAGCCCCTATATCTTTTTGGATAAAGAACATCGAATATTTCAATTTTTGTATCACTATATATAAATATGGCAGAAAATAGATAATGAGATATATATATGGAATGAATATTTCATCTTTATCTAATTTCCTTTTTAACCGGATGTAGTTTCTGAACATAAAGAACTTAATAAATAAATCAACTTAATTTTTTTCGGCCACCATATCTAATTATCAATACAAGAAGATTTTCTTCTCTCCTGCTACCAACCGCTCTTCTTTTTCGATCAGAATGAACTGCACATCCTATTGCTACCAATTTATTGCTATAGGTCCTAAAACTGTTAGATATAATTCATTAAGAAGAACCCTAGAAGATGATTTTAAGATCTCAGATTACGATGTACGAGTTCTTCAGCCTAGACTTGGCGTGTTCATAATCTGGATGAGGAAGCATGTAGATTATTTGGCGTTTGCGTGAGATTAATGCATTTGTTGTCGATGAGCATTGCATGGAATTGGTACATGGGGAAAGTAGATGTTGTTGTACCTTTGATCGTGATTATTTTGGTCTCCATCAACAGGTGAATATATTTCAAGAACGAGTTGATCGGCTTCAAGAACAATTTCTTCGTGATATTAACGACTAGGACGTGGCATTTATAGTTCATGATTCAAAAAGAGGCCGGATAGACAAAATAGGTCTCTTATGATCAGTATTTCTTATATTTATTAGTTATTTATTAATAAAAAAGACGTAATAACACAATTCTAGATATTAAAATGATGTGTTACATATGTCTCTAATTTGTTTTGCCCATTTATGTTCTGGTTTTGTGTTTTGGTGTCCAACACCAGTTTCAAATCTATAGTTCGTCTATAAAAAGAATTCTGATTAGTCACGTAATCAACATTTTTTTTTCAACTTCTCAAAAATCTTTTTCATTCGTGCATTTTCAAGAATATCATTATTGATTTGTCTATCAATCACTTATACCTTTTGCATCTCAAATTCTCACTTATTTTTACATTCTTCTTTTTCTCTCTCGGATTTACTTTTATGAACACATAAAAGTCTCCCTATAGATTCGCAAAATTTATAACAATAAATACAACTGGAATACAGAAATGCCTCCCTCTGTACCAAATTGACCACCATAAAAGAAAGTCCCCCTCTAAATTCGTTGGGAATATGTTTAAAAGCATCAACTCCATTAAATAAAAATACTAACCATTATTCCCAAAATAAGACCAAGTTCGATTCTTCAAATTTCAAAAACAACTTTTAGTCCAGACAAGATAAGAAAAAAAATCAAAGATGAGAAATAGTGTTATTAAAATATATATCAAATTTTTTCTGATTAATTCAATTTTACCAAGCAAATGTTCATCGATTTATGCCAAGATGCTTCAGGAGCAGGCAAACTCTGTTTTCATTCCAAGGTTCATCGAATCCTTCAAACTGTTGTACTGTTCCGGATATCATTGATAACCAACCAAATGATATGAATCACCTTGTGCAAGTGACAATCATCTCCAAGCGAACACCAGTATTCGTAGACTGAGATTCTGCTGAACAGAAACCTCGTTTAAGGGTCATGTAAATGTCAGAATTTTAAGAGTAGTTATGGATAGCAGCCACCATCAGCCAATGCCAATGGTCTTCCGGGTATCCACCGAGGTGGTGGGGTGCCCCAGTGGGCCTGAAAACACACACTGAATCAGACGGGTGAGGAATGACCAGTGCCAATGTCAGGGTAGATCTAGTTACCATCCATCATTGCCGCAACGATCTTCTGAGTAGCCACCCGTAGGTGGGGTGCCCCAGTGGGCCTGACAGTCTCACCATCCAAGAAGGTTCATCCAGATGTAGTGGGGATGCCAATTATGGCTTCGTAGATGGTATGAACTGCCTTGCAGTAACCATCCTTTTCCATATGATATAAGTTACCTCACACGATAATAACCATTGCCTAACTCACTAGCCGAGGAAGATGATATGAATTACCTTGAATGGTAATAATCATCTCTTGTCTCACGGAATGTATGGCTATCAAATGGTATGAATTATCTCGAAGAAGTAACAATCGTCTCATTATTAGGTAGTATGAACAGCCAGCACTGCAACTACATCTGCCAAAACATTTTATAAATTTCTAGGTTGTAATCATCTTCGTATAGATGGTATGAACTGCCAAGCAGCAACAAACACTTCAGATGATATGAACAACCTTGCATAGTTGTGTTGAACCGCATAGTGGCTGCCTACGTACCCTCTCTGTTGCTCGAAGGGATCAAGCAAGACCGTAGTTCGTCACTTACTTATTCAGATAATATGAACTACCTCAACAGTAGCAATTATCTGTTTTTAAATATCAAGTAAATTTATTCTACCTGCAGTTCGCATAATGAATTGCAGTTCGCATAATGAATTACATGTAGACCACCATTCTTAGTAAGCAAACGATACCTGCAAGGACGGATTTGACGCCCGTCAACATGTGCACTCGCACAAGGCGAATTTTTTTAAAGCTGCTTGTATATAAATTCAAGTAAGTTGTGAAACGTAGTTGTCAACAATTCCTTATGGATAAAACCCTAGAGTACCTCTATCCTCAAACTACAATTGAAGTAGGCGAGATGAAGAGTAATAAAATCAGTGTAAGAATATCTTCTGCATGTCTACTTATTCATTCACGAGTACTTGGGTACTTTTATGTGAAGACGTTAACTTGCCGCAACGCCACTTTCTTCGCTAGTTTCCATTGATTTCCCTAAGTCTGATCAAACTTTTTTGGTTTTTATTTTCTTTATAGGTTTTCAGAACACACAACTATTTGAATCGCAACTTCTTGTTTTATTGTTTGCATCTAAATCTGACTAACGGATTCAGTTAAATTTTAACTCGTTGGTCAGATTTAGTTCATGCCTTTAGTTTATGAGGATGGGAAATAGTTGGCTTAACGGTGTTTTTCTTTGAATTATGGTTGAACTTTAGTCATTAAATAAATTTGATTCTTATCTGAAATTGATTGACCTATGGTCGTAACAAGGATATAAATGTTGTATTTATTCTCCTTTGAGATGTTGTTAGACGTAATAGTAAAAGAGTTATATAATGACTTCAATTTGATCTCCTTGTTGACTAGAATATATTGAACCTCTTATAGCTCATATCTCATGTCTTGTATTTTGACTGGAGTTGTAAGTTTAATGGTATCATTCATTGACACCGAAAATGACTTGTATAATGTTAGAACTTTTGTACCTTTTATTTTGTTTGAAATAGTTGCAAGATCAGACGATCATGGGATGATTCGACCTATTCACAATGGTTGTATATATTTGATTTGTAACTCCATAGTCTCTGGGATTTGTGAGACTGTGAATGTGAATCTTTATGCCGTATGTACTGTTTCACTGTGTGTTTAGATGACTCGACCCTCTACTCAAGTCTGGTATTAAACCATAACTTCTCACTAGGGCTGCACAACGGGTAGGGTGGGTAGGATATGGCCTATACCCGCCACCCTACCCGTTTACCGGCGGTTAAGAAAATCTTTACCCGCCACCCTACGCGCCAAATAATGGATAGGGTAGGATACGGTTAAAAAACTGGCGGGTAGGGTAGGGTTGGCGGGTAGGAGTAGGGTATGTGCACTCCTAGGTAGGGTGGGTAGGATATGGCCTATACCCGCCACCCTACCCGTTTACTGGCGGTTAAGAAAATCTTTACCCGCCACCCTACCCGCCAAATAGTGGATAGGGTAGGATACGGTTAAAAAACTGGTGGATAGGATAGGGTTGGCGGGTATGGATAGGGTATGTGCACCCCTACTTCTCACTGTCAAGGTAGCAGTGAGCTATTTCAACTGTGGTGTGTTGCTTACGGACATTATCAGCTTACCTGGTCATTTCTATGATGACACGTCTGAATTGGGTACTTGTTTCCTTTGTAAATTTTATTATGATTTAATTTATGAATACATATAAATTTATAGTGTAACGGTGGAGTCATTGGTGAGATTGTAGTTGGCAGTAAAGGATGGGTGAGGTTATATTTTTAATAGAATCTTGTGGGTTAAATTTTGGTTTCATAAAATCTAGTATGAGTTCATGCATAAATTCTTGTATTATGGCTTATAAATGTTGGCGGCACCGGCGCTTCATACTTCATACTTATATGCTTGCAGGTTTGTTTAAGCGTAGTTAAGCGATTTCGTCATTTTGAAGTTATTACTTTGAAAGCATTTGAGACTGTTGTGGATACTAATATATTCTTTGATTTTTCATAGTGCATGCATGCTACTCAAATACTATAGTCAAAATGGTTAGAGGGTAGCAGGTATCGTTTTCTTACTAAGAAAGGTGGTCTACATGTAATTCATTATGCGAACTCCAATTCATTATGCGAACTGCAGGTAGAATATGTTTACTTAATATTTAACAAGAGATAATTGCTACTGTTGAGGTAGTTCATATTATATGGGTAAGTAAGTGACGAACTACGGTCGTGCTTGATCTCTTTGAGCAACGGAGAGGATACGTAGACAGCCGCTATGCGGTTCGACACAACTATGCAAGGTTGTTCATATCATCTGAAGTGTTAGTTACTGCTTGGCAGTTCATACCATCTATTCGGAGATGATTACAACCTAGAAATTTATAAAATGTTTTGGCAGAGGTAGTTGCAGTGTTGGTTGTTCGTACTATCTAATAATGAGATTATTGCTACTTCTTCAAGATATTTCATACCATTTGATACCCATACAGTCCGTGAGACAAGAGATGATACCATTCAAGGTAATTCATATCATCTGCCTCGGCTAGTGAGTTAGGCAATGGTTATTATCGTGCAAGGTAACTTATATCATCTAAAAAAGGATGGTTACTGCAAGGCGGTTCATACCATATACTAAGCCATAATTGGCATCCCCACTACATCTGGATGAACCGTCTTGGAGGGTGAGATTTTCAGGCCCACTGGGGCACGCCACTTACGGGTGGCTACCCGGAAGATCGTTGCGCAACGATGGATGGTAACCAGAACTACCCTGACATTGGAACTGGCCATTCCTCACCCATATGGTATGGTGTGTGTTGTCAGGCCCACTGGGGAACCCCACCACCTCGGTGGCTACCCGTAAGACCATTGACATTGGCCAATGATGGCTGGTATCCATAACTACTCTCATAATTCTGACATTTACATGACCCTTAAACGAGGTTTCTGTTCAGCAGAATCTCAGTCTACGAACACTGGTGTTCGCTTGGATATGATTGTCACTTGCACAAGGTGATTCATATCATTTGGTTGGTTATCAATGATATCCGGAACTGTACAACAGTTAGAAGGATTCGATGAACCTAGGAATGAAAACAGAGTTTGCATGCTCCTGAAGCATCTTGGCATAAATCGATGAACATTTGTTTGGTAAAGTCGAACTAGTCGGAAAAAATTTGAAAGTCTAGTTTCTCGAGTGGCGTATCAGAGAGATGGAGCTTTTCAAGTGGGTTATAACCTGACCCGTTGGAAGAAAAAAAATTCTCTGGTCTGTCACACTACATTACTCTGATCAAAACAAAAACAAAACACTACAAACAGAATATGTTAGTGGCATGGACATCATCAGTACATGTTTTCGTTTTTCCACCGAAATTCCTCAACGAGACGACGCTCCACATGTGATAAATAACTCTAACTTTTGCCCATCTTGTCTCCGCAATTTCTGTCAAAGTTCTGGTAAGTTCATTATAACGCACTAAACATCTGGGTTTTTTTTTCCAATAGGATGTCGTTGTTCTTTCCCAAGGCTATCAGCTTATAAGGTCAGAAAAACATATACGAATTCCAATCCAAGACAATGCTCCTCTTAGGTTCCCAATTTCATTCTACACCGGGTGCTCGTGCATGAATATCATTATGGGAAATGGGTGCCCAAAAATCAATCCGGAGATCATAATAATCGTGAAGGTTTTAGAATAAATGGTGAAATCCAGACAAGAGCATTCCAAGTCTTGGAATACTATAACCACCATTCTCATAAATATGATGTAGGGGTGGAGAATGTGACTGGAATGTCTCATCCTCTATATTGAAAGATATTATTTGATCACTGTCAAAAGAATAATGATTTATCCAAAAAATGCAACCATGTGCGTACACACCTGATTCATGAAAAGTAAAAGGAAATTCTCCAATGTTTCTCCATCACCTGTTGTCTCCTAGTGTGTGTACATCCACTTTACCTCCCACTTTAATTCGAACTACTTTTTATTCACCGGTATGTTCACAGTAGCTGGAAACCCCTACGACGTATCGTGGATCCCAACTAATTTGTGGTGTTGGTGTTGGATCGCATATTTTTGGCAGATGGAGGCGCTCACCCGTTGTTGGATTTATAATATAAATAGGATCTTTTATGCCGTGGTGTGAAACATAAAAGCATACCAGACCGTTACAAGATCGAACGATTGGGTGTGACAAGTTTTCATCATAGGGTTGGATAAAATTCCAAACACCATTGTTTCCAAATACCATCTGATAGAAATCTTACATCATCGTGTAGTAATCTTCCTCCTCAATTTGTTCTCTGTAGAAGAGTTGCATAACTTTTTTTTCTCTCACTTTTTTAGTGAAACCTAAAAGGAGTCCAATTCTTTTGTCTGCAAGGACAGAATTCCACTCTTTACAAACACATTTGCTTGTTAAAACGCTTTCTGCAGTTTGGAGGCGTTGTAGTATCTCACTAGTTAATTCCGGCAACATTTCCATTACTATTACTGGTGAAATTTTAGAATAATTTAGGATTTCGTTTTTGTTGAATGCTACTGGCAGGTACGAGTAAAGCTTATATATACGTCGAATGGATGCAATATGTGTCCCAAACGACACACCTGTTGGAATTTTCACGTCTTTTGGTGTTTCGAAATCTATTCGGTTAATATGTACCCCGTAATACGAAGGAATACGAACCATTACACCATTTGGTGTTCCATAAACCCTTTTTGTATTGACTAGTAATTAATTAACTAATCAATATTTATCTAAGAAATAACTAAATAAATGAATTAAAATTAATGTATAAAGTGGTCAATTGTCGCATCCTTAATCAGCAGGCCTTCTTTAAAAATTCATGATCCAAACAAGAAAGGGATATTTTCACGTGTTTGTGTGAGATTTATAGGGTCAAAAATAGAACCAAAAATGGTTTTATTCCAGTTTATCAACATTCTATTTATGTGTCCATTGCAAATTAAAAAATTAGGATTATGACCATTGTGGCGACCCAGAAAAATTTTCGCTCTCGATTGGCCGTGGTATCCAGTCAACCGACAAGTTTCCAACCTTCCGAGTTGCCAAAACGGAAATATACTAAAGAAAACAGTTCAATAATCATGGTGAGGTTGCCATGTCATCATGAGTAAAAAAAATGAAAAAAATTCAATTCACGCAAACTTATTAAGCTAAAGTGGCGAAATCTAAACCTTCCATTCATATAACAGTCAAAGTAGTAATTTACAACTTCTATTATAAACAATACCAGAGAAAGGATTCATTTTCCTTAAGAAATTCGCTTAAAGGTGGTAGTTTAAAGATTACAACAAAATAGATTTAACCGCTTTTCAAACAAAAGCACAACTATCAACGTAAACCTCATTTACAAAATTTACAAGAGTAACAAAAATTTCCTTTTCAAACCTTCACAATATAAACACAAAGTACTTGTTTTCACAAACCATTCCAGATTACACGTAGATATATACATGAACAAAAAAAGAAGCGAGTATACTCACTCTGACCCCCCAAAGCTTTACGCACCAAGCTTTTACAAGCTTACTGCCTCAATCTGCCTCAAACTCTGTGGAAAACCAAACAAATAGGGTGAGCCACAGCCCAGTAGGGAGACGATGATACGAAGTCGAAAGTACAATTCAATGCCCAATAAGGATAGCCAAAAACATCAAAATATATGTAAATTAAACATTAAGTTGTTGAGCACATCCATATCCAAGTTTCAAAGACTGTATAAAGTCAGTAAACCATTCTGAAATCATCCAAAGCGATTGAGTTCGCAATATTCTACTGTGAGGGTCCTACCAAGTGTCGGAGTTTATCTGAAAACTAACCATCGTCCCAGACGATCTTCCGCAGGTAACCATTAGTATGGATTGCCCCTAATGGGCCCGAAAAACTCATCAGTAGCATTTGTAATCAAAAGAGTGCTCAAACAAACGATAGATAGTTCACAAATATCGTTAAATGTGAGTATCTCTCAAACTACCAAAGTTTTGATTCATAACCCATAAAAAAAACACCTACCTTAACTTACCTTGATTAAAACAAGATCAAAAGTACTGGAGAATATTAAACCATACAGCTGGGCAGGAATCAGATTCATAAGAATGTTTTAAAGCAAGAGTTTGCACTGCCTATCTTCAAAAATTTGTGTATGCTTTGTTGCACAATAAAAATCAATGGGTCTTAACTCATTTTAAAGTAGAAAGAATGGCCTTTCCTATAAAAATTATATGAAAAATCAATAAATTCAATAACCAGGTCAAAAATCTCCAAACAAAACCTGACATGAATCTGTTTCCAGAAAGTTAACTGTTTTGATAGTCCAAGTTCAAAAATTCACATAGGCTTCAATACTTATCCAAAATTAGTTGTTTTTAGCTAATTTCAAAGCTATGAAGATAAGCTATCATATAAATTTACTTACAAAAATAATAAGTTCAGGAACCAAGTTGAAAAGTTGCCAAGAAAGTCTGACAGTAAGGTAGCTACAGAAATTGACAGTTTTGAGAGTCATAACTCAAAAATTCGCACAAAATTCATTAAACGATGGAATTCAGTGAATTCAGTCTCCTTAGAAACTAGTGAAAACCCTCCTTAACATAAAAATAATAGATGAAGGTAAGAATGTTTGTAAGTAGGTTAAAAAGTCTTAGACAAAGCAGCACCGAATTCCCGTTTTCAGAAAACTGCAGTTTCGGTAGTCTATAATCAAAAATTTCTACAAAATTCATTATGATTGAGAACTTAGAAAATATGGTCTTGTTAGAAACTAGAAAGAACCCTCTTTGAAAAAAAAATACTAACATAATTAATAAGCTTATAAACTGTATAAAAAGTTCATAACATGACAAGAACATTTTCAGATTTTTCCTGAAATTCTAGGGATTCAGATTTAAAAAAAAACGCATCTCTTCAAGGATTTCAAATCACCCATGTTTTATAACTTCAAAACATAGAGTTTAAACACAAATTTAGAGGAAATCTCTGAATTTTCTCTAGAAACCCTAGAGGTGAAATTGATGAAGAACAATCAAGGGTTGTTACAAAACATACCAAAGTTAACATATAACCAATCACAAGAGTAAAACAAGATAGAGGATTAGTTAAATCAGGATGTTGGATTTTAATTATGTGAATATGAAATCAAAACAAATCAGTGAAGTAGTCCCCCTACCTTTGGTGTGAAATAAAAGCTCCCAAGCAACTCAAACCCAAGCGCACAATCGAAAGATGTTATCAAACCGAGATACTACATCATTATCCCCTTAAAAGAATTTCGTCCCGAAATTCAAGATAAAGGAAAGAGCTATGAAAGTTACCTTCAAGTAGCTCCGGATATTTCTCCCGGATCTCAGATTCTAGTTCCCAAGTTATCTCCTTAGTGTTGTGATGTTGCCAAATCACTTTCACCAACTTGATGGTATTGTTTCGTAAGACTTGCTCTTTGGAGTCCACAACTCGTAACGGTTTCTCGATATAGGTTGCGTCCTCATTCAATTGTATGTCTTGCCATTCGATGACGTGTGATGGATCCGCAAGGTACTTCCGAAGCATGGATACGTGAAATACATTATGTATATTCGCCAACGAAGGTGGTAAAGATAATCGATAAGCTACTTCACCAATACGATGTATAATTTCAAATGGCCCAATGTAACGTGGCACCAATTTACTCTTCTTACCAAATCGTTTAATGCCAGGTCTTGGACTAACCTTCAAGAAGACTTGGTCTCCAACTTGAAACTCTAAAGGTCTTCTTCTTTGGTCAGCGTAGCTTTTCTGTCGACGTTGAGCTGTCCTTAGACGATCTTGAATAATATTTATCTTCGTTGTCGTCTCTTGAACAACTTCTGGACCCATGACGCTCTTCTCACTGACTTCTGCCCAACACAATGGTGTTCTACACGGTCTACCATATAAAGCTTCAAACGGTGCCATTCCGATGCTAGACTGGTAACTATTATTGTAGGCAAACTCAATGAGTGGTAGTTTTTCACTCCATCTCCCTTTAAAATCCAAGGCACATGCTCTAAGCATGTCTTCCAACACTTGGATTGTTCTCTCTGATTGTCCATCTGTTTGGGGGTGAAACGCGGTGCTCATATTCAACTTAGTTCCAAAGGCCGACTGGAACTCTTTCCAGAATCTAGATGCGAACAAGGGATCTCTGTCTGAAACAATCGACATAGGGATACCATGTAGCTTTACAATCTATAGGATGTACAAGTTACTCAAACTAGTAACATTGTCCGACTGCTTCACGGGAAGAAAATGAGCTGATTTCGTAAGTCGATCGATGATCACCCATACACTATCTTTCCCCTGCTGAGCTTTAGGCAACCCTCTAACGAAATCCATAGCAATGGAATCCCATTTCCATTCTGCAACTGATAATGGTTGGAGTAGTCCTGCTGGTCGTTGATGCTCGGCCTTCACCCTTTGAAAAGTAAGGCATCTTGAAACAAACAAAGCCACATCCTTCCTCATACCCCTCCACCAAAACTGACGTCGCAAGTCATAATACATCTTGGTAGTTCCAGGATGAAGTGTAAGTACAGATACATGGGTCATAGTTATAATCTCCTTTCGCAAGGCCTCATTCTATGGTACACACAATCTGCCCCTAAAGAAAATACCTCCATTAGTCCCGAATGACCAATTTACAGGTGCCTCTCCTGTAGTTAACTTCCCTTTTACTTCTTGTAGACTAATGTCAGCTATTTGTGCTTCAACCACCTTCCCCACAATCTCTGGAACTACTTCTATGTGAGACAGAAATGCTTTCTCATCATTATAATCAACGATGAGATTAAAATCTTTCAATTCTTCCATCATCTTCAAAGAAGCTACCAGACCCTTTCTACTAAGAGCATCTGCTACTACATTTGCTTTTCCCGGATGATAGTTCAAAGTGAACTCATAATCCTTCAAAAGATAAAACCACCTTCTCTGCCTCATATTCAATTCTTTTTGGCTGAATATATACTTCAAGCTCTTGTGATCCGAAAATACGACAAAGTTTTCCCCGTAGAGATAATGTCGCCAGAGCTTAAGGACAAACACCACTGCTGCCAACTCCAAGTCATGAGTGGGATAATTCTTCTCATGAGTTTTAAGTTGTCACGAAGCATAAGCTATTACCTTTCCCTTCTGCATAAAAACTCCACCCAACCCAGTTCCGCATGCATCACAATACACCTCATAACCAAGTCCTGCTTCAGGTGTTGTTAAGATAGGTGCTGATGTTAACCTACGCTTTAATTCCGCAAATGCTTCCTCACACTTTGCTGTCCATTCAAATTTTACACCTTTCTTAGTCAGTTGAGTGAGTGGTGCAGCTATCCTCGAGAAATTCTCCACAAATCTTCTGTAGTATCCTGCCAGACCCATGAAACTCCTAACTTCAAACACATTTCTTGGCGATTCCCATTTAACTACTTCCGCTATCTTCTCTGGATCTACAACTATTCCTTGACCAGAAATGACATGGCCCAAGAATAACACTTATGGTATCCAGAACTCGCATTTACTTCTCTTGGCATATAGCTTGTTGTCTCTCAAAGTCTGCAACACAATCTGAAGATGTTTCTCGTGCTCCTCTTCACTTTTAGAGTAAATAAGAACATCGTCAATAAATACCACCACAAACTGATTCAAATAAGTCCTGAAGACTCTATTCATCGATTCCATGAATGCTGCAGGTGCATTCGTCAACCCAAACGACATCACAAGAAACTCATAGTGCCCAAAAAAAGTGCCAAAAGCTGTCTTTTGGATATCTTCCTCCCGTATTCTCAATTGATGGTACCCGGAACGGAGATCAATCTTAGAAAAATATCGTGCTCCCTTCAACTGGTCTAACAAGTCGTCTATTCGGGGAAAAGGATATTTATTCTTGTTAGTCACTTGATTCAGCTTCCGGTAATCGATACACATCCTCAATGTTTTATCCTTTTTCAGAACAAAAAAAATTGGGGCTCTCCATGGTGATGTGCTTGGTCTGATGAATCCCAATTTTAGTAATTCATCAAGTTGCTTCCGTAACTCCTTCATTTCCTTCGGCGCCATACGATAAGGAGATAGACATATTGGTGTAGTTCCTGGTTGCACTTTGATCACGAAGTCAACCTCTCTCCTTGGTGGCAATCCTGGAAATGCTTCTGGAAAGACATCTGGAAAACCTCGAACAATCCTTGCTTCTTCTGTCACCTTGGTGTCGGTGTCCTCCTCGTCTAGATACGCCATGTAACCCATGTATTCCTCTGTCTCGTTTCGTCTCTTTTTCCCATGAAGAGATGGGGTAATGAATTTCAACCTTTCCCCTTGCACGAGCACACGATTCCCACTCGTTGTCACGAAAGAAATCTTCTTTTCAGAACAATGCAGGGTGGCATGACTGTGTGACATCCAATCCATACCCACAATAACGTCGTACTCTTGCATTTTCAGTGGTATAAGATCTATACTCACCCTATGGTCACCAAGAGTTAACACAATTCTTACATACCTTACTGATAGTAACCAAACTCCCAAGTGGTGAAGACACATTCAAATTAAACCCTAAAGGATCAACACTTAAACCTATATACGCATCTAGGGGAAGAGATATAAACGAATGGGTAGCACCAGTATCAAACAAAACTTTAGCACGAGAACTGAAAATTAAGAAGTTACTGATAGACACATTTTTGTGTCTAATTTGATCTCAATACTATATATTGTTGGCACTCGATTTTGTACTAATTTTGTTATTTTATGTATTTGTAGGTATTTTTTGGAAATAAATATTTTTGGAAAATTCGGCTCGAAAAGTTGATTTTGGCATCCGGAGGACAAGTGTTATTCGGACTCTCGCTTTTGGATAAGGGGTAACCTAATTACTAAGGGTCACCCCCAGGTCACCCCCAAGGCATCTGCTATTCGCACCCCAGAACTGGTTAGGGGGACACCCTTCTTCACGCTTTGAACATTCAAAATGGCGGGAAAGTTCATGCAGTTCACGGAAGAAATTTGGGTTCGATCTTGTGTGGGCTTTGAGCGAGATTCAATCACTGGATTTTGTTTTGATTGACCTGTTTCGGCTAAACAGGGATTGTATGGTTAATGGATTCGATCCAGTTGGGCTAGAACATCGAGTCTTGGTTAAACAGGGAAGAGAAATTATCACGGATATTGGATGATACGTAACTGCATGGGAGAATATTTTCTTCTTTATTCAACAAGATTCGACCAATCAAGCCAGGATAAACAAGGAAATACAGCTCAGAACAAACGCGTGAAAGATGAACAGGGAAAGGAAATATTCCCGTGAAAATAAAAATCATTAAGGAAGAATTATTTGCATTTAACTCGGATTATCTCGGTGCTTTTGAGTATAAATATGTCTATGGGATTGAATAGAAGGGATGTCGAGAGTTGGGAGGAGAGAAGGAACGCTGCAGATCGAGAACCATGATTTCTCTCTGCTGCTGCTGCTGCTGCCATTGATGAAGATGAAGAACACGAAGAACGGACACGCAGAAGCAGTCGTTTATCAACAGTGTCTAAGACGCACACGCGTGGGTCGTAGTTCTTCGTACAACAGCAGTTACCATTTATCGTTCTTTTTGTAACAGCTGAACATCGCCTTTGCAACAGTTATTTCTGTTGCGATTTTTATGTTCAATTGTTTTACTCATTTTTATCATTTGTAAACAACTTTTTGAGCAATAAATAATTATTTTGAGAGCATTTTTACTATGATGAGCTAAAACCCAACACTGGGACGACGGAGGAGGCCAAACTTCATACTTGGGGTAATTTTATTTAATTCTATATTTACTTTTTGCACTAATTTTAATTGAAATTATGATTTGAAAAAATTAGTTGTCATTTGATTTGATGCGGCATGCTTAGCTTAGATGATTTGATGCATCATGCTTAACATTTACATCTAATATTTGGAGAATTTATCTTGGCAAAAATAAGAGTCATTATATTTTATATATTTACTGAGCTATAATTGTTAAAAGAATCATTATTTGAACCTTAAGAAATGAATTCGGTGGAATCCTAAACCCCAGTACCTCTTGCACCATTGTTAATATTTTTGTGTATATAATTTTTATTAAATCAAAAAAAATCTGCTTTCACAAGTCTGAAAAGAACCCTATTTTATAACCACTATTACTACAACCCACATTAAATCTTTAATCATTTTGGCGCCGCCGACGCGGACCTGTGCTTAGGTAGAATTTTTTTTAGGTTTATTATCTTTTTTTTTTCCTTTTTACGTTTCTTTTTGTGTTTGATTTGCAGGTTCGAAGTGGAGTACTAAGGACCTTAGAAGGAAAAGCTTGAAGCGAAAGGAGCGAAAGAGGAATTTTTTTTGTTTTATATATAGAAAAGAGAGAAAAAAAAAAGAGAGATTTTTTATATTTTTTTAGGTTATTTTTCTTTTTCTTTTGCACTTTACTTTATTTGGACTTTGGACTGGACTCTTGGACTTTATTATTATTATTATTATTTTTAACCCTACGGAAGGGTATTTTTATTAAAAATAAATAAATAATAATATTATATAAACTGTGTGCAGGGAAGGACGACGATTACTATATCGTCTCGGCCCCTCGGGTTCGCACACGGCATAGGAGTCGTGGCCCGAGTCGACGACAACGGTTCATCGCCCGTCTGGTACGGGAGTTAAGTCCAATCGAAACACCCGTGAATCTCCTGCAAGCGGGTTACTGTCTGCCTTAAGGTGATAATTGTTTGAGAACGAACAGGACTGTCTTTATTTTCCTAGTAAAGGGCAAGGTCTGGCCTAAACAAGATAAGGGTTCGGATTTCATCACCGTTCTCTTCTTGCCCGCCTTAGGAAAACGAAACCGAACGCGAACCTAAGCTTTAAAATTTGGAATAGAACGAGACCGATAGGGTAACGAGCTTAATAGGAAACTCGTTCGAAAAATATTGGTTGCTCTTTAAGCACACTCCAAAGTTCATGATGGTTTCTGTGAGTTGAATGCGTGACTGCGCCGCCTTGTGATAGCGGTGAGGCCTTGGGTATCAAAGCTCCACTGAGCTTCCCTCGCCTCAATTCAACTTACTTTGACTCGGATTGATTCCAGAGGGGTTTGCTCAAATTGCAACGAATTCCCTTTCGAAAGATAGAAGCTGGTCTAGAAACAATCTAAGTGGAACCATCATGCTTTTTGTTTGCTAGAAATCTTTAGGTTTGTTTTGGTGGAGTCGAGTCGGCCTTGTTTGTGGTTGTGTAGAATTCCCTTGCAATTAAGAATATCGAACTGGTATGATAGAAGCCAATACAATGAGTATCGATCTGAATTTGAATATGGACATCATCATTTTTATGACCATGGTGGGAATAGTAGTTGGGAACGCCAACCTTTTCAAGGTTATGGTTCATACCATGGTGATCCTATCCACACATGCATCAGTCTTACGAGCAAGAAGATTATAGTACTAGTTCTTCGTCTCTAGAGGATACAATCAAACTATTGAAAAGTAGTCCTTTTTATGATCCTTCTGATAATTCCTCTTTACTAGAGTCAACACGTAAGTTAGCTGAGTAGACGCGTAAGTTAGCTGATATGAATAGTATAATTATAGACGAAAGAACTACAATAATGAGTGAACCTTCTTTAGAAGACCACCTCAAGCGGATAGCTGAGACGAACGAAAGAATTGCTCGAAATTACTTGAATTGCCAATATAGTGTATCCAATAATACCCTTGAGAATGAAGATAGTTATTTACACAATCAAGAGAATGAGGTTATAATTGGTAACACTACTTATTTAGATAAGGTTCAATCATCTTCGTACTATTATGATGATGAGGATAGTAGTGATGAAGAATCTGAAATATGTAGGCATAGTGATCAGGAATCTAGTAATCCAATTGAGCTTTATAGTGATTATATTATTTCTACTTCAAATCCAAATAATTTTTATGATTATTCACCTATTCAAGAGGACGAGGATTTGATTAGGAATACCACCGTTTTAGACGATGTAGTATTTCCTTTTGATTACGAAGCCGATAGTGGTTTAGAGGAACGGGTTTATTCTGAAAATGCTGTTTTAGAGTCTAGCGACTTAGAAACAATAATCTTGAATGAAGAACATAGACTCGTAGAGATGAGTAAATATGCACTACCTGATAATAAATTAGAGGAATCAATTTACCATTTTCAAGAATCTAATGATCCAGAAATTAGGGAGATTGTAACTAGTCTATCTAGAGACACTAAAAACTCTAAGTTTGGGGGTGATTATCACCTTCATAGTGCCTTAACTTTAACTCTCAGAAAGTCCCTTCACTTAGGACTTGATATCTCTGCCTCGACAATTTTACAAGATTACCTTCATACTCGTTTTCCCGAACCTAATGATGTCCTGAAAAAGGTTCAGTCGTTAGAAACCCATCCTCTGGTTGATGTGGTTTGCCCAGGGTATGATACCCAGATTGACTTTGTTTTCCCACCAAATAGTTTTCTTCCAACTGTGGGAACGTTTATATTCCAAATGTGTCGAATATTAAGTTGTGAGACTAGACCTAAATGCTTTAGGAAATTAGAATCGACACATTTGCTTAAGAATGACCACTACTCTCATTGTGGTCAAATTTGTAAGTCAAATCTTATTGACTTAGAGGATCCTCAGTTATTTAGGTTATTATTGTGCGCTTCTAAGATCATATTTGAGTTTTTCCAGACTCTAGGACCTAATAATTTGGATCCAACCTATGAGGAAATGCATCCGAGAAAAATATTTTATTTAGACCCTTTCATAGAACCTGAACCTGAACCACAATTAGATATAAATATCTTAATCAGGAAACTAGATAAGGGCATGTTATTCTTGTTCACTTTCTTGGGTTATTGTAGTTTCCTTTGGTCAGCTCTTTTTCGTTTTGAAGACCCACAGTTATTTCGACTGTTACTTTATGGTTCGAGTTGAATAATCCTTTCCTAAGTCTGGCTGAAGACTTTAAACTTAGCACTTCTTGGGAGGTAACCCAATATTCTTGCGACACGGTAATATCCTTCCTTATCTCTTTTGCTTCAAGTGGTAACAGTTTCTCCTTGTTCAAGCTTTTAGTTTCATCTTTAGAACATTGAGGACAATGTTAGATTTAAGTTTGGGGGTATGGGAGAAACTTTTTAGTTGCAATAAATAAACTCCATAGCCTAGAAATTTACGCCTATTAAGGATAGCAGTAACCAATCTAAGTGGATGGAAACATTTTTGTTTTAGGAGCTGAGGAACCAATCTGACTAGATGGAAACATCTATAGAGTCTATTCATAAAAGCACAGAGCTCAGGTGTTAGAAATAACATGATAGTTTCACCATATCTCGTCGAGTCCTTTTCACTTTCTATTTTTAGTTTTCTTTTGTTTCAAGTGATTTGGTGGGGCACACGATTCAAGTTGTTACCTTTGCTAGGGTGAAATAGAGTGACTGAGTTACCCAAAAAAAAAAAAAAAAAAAAAAAAAAAAAAAAAAAAAGACCGGACCAGTTAGACCAATCGGAATAAGTATTAACACTTGGATAGCAATATGCGTGTGTTCTCCCTGTTTCCGTCGCCTAAGCAAGCATGGAATGCAGGACCCGTGGGAACTATCGTGTAATCTGCTGACAAGAAGCATGCGCTTGGATCCAAAAGATCTATTCATGCCGTTAAGTTAAAAAAAAAAATGGTTATTGTTATGTGTAGTCAACTGCTGGTTCCCTTGTATTTTCCGGTTTGTTGATCTAGATTTAAGTTATTGACCACTGGTACCCTTGTATATGCCAGTGTGTTAATATTAGTCAGACCGGTATCTCAGTCATTTAGGTTAGGTTCACCTTGGCAGAGGCCTTCAGACAGATATGGGAAACACCGTTCACTTTTCAACCATCTACATTTTTCTTTTTCCATCTTCTTAATCTTTTCATGTGATTAGTCTGACTCCGAGTATGATGTCCATCGTGAAACTATCTTAGTAGAGCTCTGTCACTTATATGAATTTTAGTATGCTTGAGTGCAAACTCGTGTACAACAATTGGAATTTCGCATCAGGGTTCTTCCTCTTAGAGTCAATAATTGTATGCCAACCAAGGAGGTTCTTTAGTGCTTTCCAAGGTTCTGCGTAGATAGCTAGGGTCTGGAGTATTGGTTTTTATGGGTACACCTCTGATAAACCAACCCGAGATTAACTCGGTCACTTTTCAAGAATAAATTTTGCTCGAGGACTAGCAAATAATAAGTTTGGGGGTATTTGATAGACACATTTTTGTGTCTAATTTGATCTCAATACTATATATTGTTGGCACTCGATTTTGTACTAATTTTGTTATTTTATGTATTTGTAGGTATTTTTTGGAAATAAATATTTTTGGAAAATTCGGCTCGAAAAGTTGATTTTGGCATCCGGAGGACAAGTGTTATTCGGACTCTCGCTTTTGGATAAGGGGTAACCTAATTACTAAGGGTCACCCCCAGGTCACCCCCAAGGCATCTGCTATTCGCACCCCAGAACTGGTTAGGGGGACACCCTTCTTCACGCTTTGAACATTCAAAATGGCGGGAAAGTTCATGCAGTTCACGGAAGAAATTTGGGTTCGATCTTGTGTGGGCTTTGAGCGAGATTCAATCACTGGATTTTGTTTTGATTGACCTGTTTGGGCTAAACAGGGATTGTATGGTTAATGGATTCGATCCAGTTGGGCTAGAACATCGAGTCTTGGTTAAACAGGGAAGAGAAATTATCACGGATATTGGATGATACGTAACTGCATGGGAGAATATTTTCTTCTTTATTCAACAAGATTCGACCAATCAAGCCAGGATAAACAAGGAAATACAGCTCAGAACAAACGCGTGAAAGATGAACAGGGAAAGGAAATATTCCCGTGAAAATAAAAATCATTAAGGAAGAATTATTTGCATTTAACTCGGATTATCTCGGTGCTTTTGAGTATAAATATGTCTATGGGGTTGAATAGAAGGGATGTCGAGAGTTGGGAGGAGAGAAGGAACGCTGCAGATCGAGAACCATGATTTCTCTCTGCTGCTGCTGCTGCTGCCATTGATGAAGATGAAGAACACGAAGAACGGACACGCAGAAGCAGTCGTTTATCAACAGTGTCTAAGACGCACACGCGTGGGTCGTAGTTCTTCGTACAACAGCAGTTACCATTTATCGTTCTTTTTGTAACAGCTGAACAGCGCCTTTGCAACAGTTATTTCTGTTGCGATTTTTCTGTTCAATTGTTTTACTCATTTTTATCATTTGTAAACAACTTTTTGAGCAATAAATAATTATTTTGAGAGCATTTTTACTATGATGAGCTAAAACCCAATACTGGGACGACGGAGGAGGCCAAACTTCATACTTGGGGTAATTTTATTTAATTCTATATTTACTTTTTGCACTAATTTTAATTGAAATTATGATTTGAAAAAATTAGTTGTCATTTGATTTGATGCGGCATGCTTAGCTTAGATGATTTGATGCCTCATGCTTAACATTTACATCTAATATTCGGAGAATTTATCTTGGCAAAAATAAGAGTCATTATATTTTATATATTTACTGAGCTATAATTGTTAAAAGAATCATTATTTGAACCTTAAGAAATGAATTCGGTGGAATCCTAAACCCCAGTACCTCTTGCACCATTTTTAATATTTTTGTGTATATAATTTTTATTAAATCAAAAAAAATCTGCTTTCACAAGTCTGAAAAGAACCCTATTTTATAACCACTATTACTACAACCCACATTAAATCTTTAATCAGTTACCCTCAATAACGGAGTTCTCTGCTTCTCCTCTAATCTCTGCAACATAGTTAAGCTTCCCTTGGACATTTGGTTTCCTCGGCTGGAATGGCGGTGCGAAAGTACTTGGATGATTCTGAGGTCTACCACCAACATTCTGATTGCATGGCTGATTCGTGTTTTGTGGTCTCTGCCTCTGTGGATGGGGGCAATCTCTAACGTAATGACCTTCCTCTCTACAATTATAACACTCTGTCCCAGGCTTCTTCTCCTTCTTCGCCGGAGATTCGGTACGTGGTCGCTTATGCCGTGCTTGTGGGTTTTGTTTTACCTTCTTCTTCTTTTCATGAGCTTCTCTCTCTTTCAGTGTTTTAGCCCAACTAGCTTCAACAGCCAACGCATATTTTAAGACTGCAGCATACGTGTTATGGTTATGACTGACCACCCTATCTCGAATGGGTCCCTTCAAATCACACTCTAGCTTACGAGCCCTCAGCTCCTGGGTCGGTACCAAATGTTGTCCATGTCGTTCTAACTATGCAAACTTCTTATCTAACTGAGTTACCGACATATCCCCCTGCTCTAATAATGCAAAATCCATACACTTTGCATCTTGAGAAGTCGGTGGGAAATATTTCTCTAAAAACAACTCCTCAAATCTTTCCCAAGACATCTGTGATACATCTTCCATTCTCTCAATGGAGCTCCACCAAATATCCGCATCTCCATGGAACATGTATGTAACAAATCTCACTGTGTCTTCCTCTGAAACCAACATAACTTTCAATTCTTTCTTTATACCCAGCAACCACTTTTCAGCATCAGTTGGTTCCTCGGTTCCATGAAATATGAAGTCATTACCTAAAGATTTCTTGAATCTTCGTACATCAACTTCATGACTGGATTTGTTCGGATTTTCTATAGCTTTAGCAATGGTCTTCAAGGAACCTGCTAGCTCTGCCATATCTTACTGCATAGTCTTGGTTCTCTTATTCAGAACCTTGATCTTCTTAGTTGGAGTAGAGCGAGCTATTTTTTCCATATTCGACATCTACGAATCAAACTTTCAACGAGTTAACTCGGTTAGTTTGGTCAGTAATTACTCATTACTAACCACCCAATCATACATATCACGGAATCTGGTAGTAGTTTTTTTTTTTTTTTTTCAAAATTCCCAAATGAAAAGATTCTAAACTCCTTTTATAAATCTTACAACAAAACCAACGCTTAAAGACTCACAATTCAAACCAAAATAGAGTAAATTTGCTGGTATCACTAACACAAAACACAGAGAAACCCAAAGAAAATCGAAACATTTGCTCTAATACCAACTGTCGCGACCCAGAAAATTTTTCGCTTTCGATTGGCCGTGGTATCCAGTCAACCGACAAGTTTCCAACCTTCTGAGTTGCCAAAACGGAAATATACTAAAGAAAATAGTTCACTAATCATGGTGAGGTTGCCATGTCATCATGAATAAAAAAAGAAAAAAAATCAATTCACGCAAACTTATTAAGCTAAAGTGGCGAAATCTAAACCTTCCATTCATATAACAGTCAAAGTAGTAATTTACAACTTCTATTATAAACAATACCAGAGAAAGGATTCATTTTCCTTAAGAAGTTCGCTTAAAGGTGGTAGCTTAAAGATTACAACAAAATAGCTTTAACCGCTTTTCAAACAAAAGCACAACTATCAACGTAAACCTCATTTACAAAATTTACAAGAGTAACAAAAATTTCCTTTTCAAACCTTCACAAAATAAACACAAAGTACTTGTTTTCACAAACCATTCCAGATTACACGTAAATATATACATGAACAAAAAAAGAAGCGAGTATACTCACTCTGACCCCCCAAAGCTTTACGCACCAAGCTTTTACAAGCTTACTGCCTCAAGCTGCCTCAAACTCTGTGGAAAACCAAACAAATAGGGTGAGCCACAGCCCAGTAGGGAGACGACGATACGAAGTCGAAAGTACAATTCAATGCCCAATAAGGATAGCCAAAAACATCAAAATATATGTAAATTAAACATTAAGTTGTTGAGCACATCCATATCCAAGTTTCAAAGACTGTATAAAGTCAGTAAACCATTCTGAAATCATCCAAAGCGATTGAGTTCGCAATATTCTACTGTGAGGGTCCTACCAAGTGTCGGAGTTTATCTGAAAACTAACCATCGTCCCAGACGATCTTTCGCAGGTAACCTTAGTATGGATTTCCCCTAATGGGCCCGACAAACTCATCAGTAGCATTTGTAATCAAAAGAGTGCTCAAACAAACGATAGATAGTTCACAAATATCGTTAAATGTGAGTATCGCTCAAACTACCAAAGTTTTGATTCATAACCCATAAAAAGAACACCTACCTTAACTTACCTTGATTAAAACAAGATCAGAAGTACTAGAGAATATTAAACCATATAGCTGGGCAAGAATCAGATTCATAAGAATGTTTTAAAGCAAGAGTTTGCACTTCCTATCTTCAAAAATTTGTGTAGTCTTTGTTGCACGATAAAAATCAATGGTTCTTAACTCATTTTAAAGTAGAAAGAATGTTCTTTCCTATAAAAATTATATGAAAAATCAATAAATTCAAGAACCAGGTCAAAAATCTCCAAACAAAACCTGACATGAATCTGTTTCCAGAAAGTTAACTGTTTTGATAGTCCAAGTTCAAAAATTCACATAGGCTTCAATACTTATCCAAAATTAGTTGTTTTTAGCTCATTTCAAAGCTATGAAGATAATATATCATATAAAATTTACTTACAAAAATAATAAGTTCAGGAACCAAGTTGAAAAGCTGCCAAGAAAGTCTGACAGTAAGGTAGCTACAGAAATTGACAGTTTTGAGAGTCATAACTCAAACATTCGCACAAAATTCATTAAACGATGGAATTCAGTGAATTCAGTCTCCTTAGAAACTAGTAAAAACCCTCCTTAACATAAAAATAATATATGAAGGTAACAATGTTTGTAAGTAGGTTAAAAAGTCTTAGACAAAGCATCACCGAATTCCCGTTTTCAGAAAACTGCAGTTTCGGTAGTCTATAATCAACAATTTCTACAAAATTCATTATGATTCAGAACTTAGCAAATATGGTCTTGTTGGAAACTAGAAAGAACCCTCTTTAAAAAAAAATACTAACATAATTAATAAGCTTATAAACTGTATAAAAAGTTCATAACATGACAGGAACATTTTCAGATTTTTCCTGAAATTCTAGGGATTCAGATTTAAAAAAAAACGCATCTCTTCAAGGATTTCAAATCACCCATGTTTTATAACTTCAAAACGAGAGTTTAAACACAAATTTAGAGGAAATCTCTGAATTTTCTCTAGAAATCCTAGAGGTGAAATTGATGAAGAACAATCAAGGGTTGTTACAAAACATACCAAAGTTAACATATAACCAATCACAAGAGTAAAACAAGATAGAGGATTAGTTAAATCAGGATGTTGGATTTCAATTATGTGAATATGAAATCAAAACAAATCAGTGAAGAAGTCCCCCTACCTTTGGTGTGAAATAAAAGCTCCCAAGCAACTCAAACCCAAGCACACAATCGAAAGATGTTATCAAAGCTCCGAAATTTCAGATTTTTATGTAAAGGATTTTTATTTTTATTTATTTTTTTGTTTTCTTTTCTTGATGGAACGAAAGAAGAAGAAGAACTCGATACCAACACTGGTTTGCAAAGACCAGGAGAAGTTTTAAGTTCATCAAAAGGATGAAAAAACTAAAATGCCCTTTTTTGAATAAAACATGACATGTACCCCTTTGCAAGTGTCATGTTCTCTAAAATCCCTGAGATATGTATCCCTATTGGCATATGTACTCATCAAGGCTCGCTCACACGAACAGAAACATGGTTTCTCAAGAAATTATCAAGTGTTTCGCAACCGAAACACGACAACAACTAGGTTCAACGCTCCACAATGCATTAAATCTAGCCTTCCAATCCATATGGATTGGGTTCGCACCCTAATACTTAAGAAGAAAAAAAAACGAGATACTACATCATTATCCCCTTAAAAGAATTTCGTCCCGAAATTCAAGATAAAGGAAAGAGCTATGAAAGTTACCATCAAGTAGCTCCGGATATTTCTCCCGGATCTCAGATTCTAGTTCCCAAGTTATCTCCTTAGTGTCGTGATGTTGCCAAATCACTTTCACCAACTTGATGGTCTTGTTTCGTAAGACTTGCTCTTTGGAGTCCACAACTCGTAACGGTTTCTCGATATAGGTTGCGTCCTCATTCAATTGTATGTCTTTCCATTCGATGAAGTGTGATGGATCCGCATGGTACTTCCGAAGCATGGATACGTGAAATACATTATGTATATTCGCCAACGAAGGTGGTAAAGCTAATCGATAAGCTACTTCACCAATACGATGTAGAATTTTAAATGGCCCAATGTAACGTGGCACCAATTTACTCTTCTTACCAAATCGTTTAATGCCAGGTCTTGGACTAACCTTCAAGAAGACTTGGTCTCCAACTTGAAACTCTAAAGGTCTTCTTCTTTGGTCAGCGTAGCTTTTCTGTCGACGTTGAGCTGTCCTTAGACGATCTTGAATAATCTTTATCTTCGTTGTCGTCTCTTGAACAACTTCTGGCCCCATGACGCTCTTCTCACTGACGTCTGCCCAACACAATGGTGTTCTACACGGTTTACCATATAAAGCTTAAAACGGTGCCATTCCGATGCTAGACTGGTAACTATTATTGTAGGAAAACTCAATGAGTGGTAGTTGTTCACTCCATCTCCCTTTAAAATCCAAGGCACATGCTCTAAGCATGTCTTCCAACACTTGGATTGTTCTCTATGATTTTCCATCTGTTTGGGGGTGAAACGCGGTGCTCATATTCAACTTAGTTCCAAAGGCCGACTGGAACTCTTTCCAGAATCTAGATGCGAACAAGGGATCTCTGTCTGAAACAATCGACATAGGGATACCATGTAGCTTTACGATCTATAGGATGTACAAGTTACTCAAACTAGTAACATTGTTCGACTGCTTCACGGGAAGAAAATGAGCTGATTTCGTAAGTCGATCGATGATAACCCATACACTATCTTTGCCCTGCTGAGATTTAGGCAACCCTCTAACGAAATCCATAGCAATGGAATCCCATTTCCATTATGCAACTGATAATGGTTGGAGTAGTCCTGCTGGTCGTTGATGCTTGTCCTTCACCCTTTGACAAGTAAGGCATCTTGAAACAAACAAAGCGACATCTTTCCTCATACCCCTCCACCAAAACTGACGTCGCAAGTCATAATACATTTTGGTAGTTCCAGGACGAAGTGTAAGTACAGATTCGTGGGCCATAGTTAGAATCTCCTTTCGCAAGGCCTCATTCTCTGGTACACACAATCTGCCCCTAAAGAAAATACCTCCATTAGTCCCGAATGACCAATTTACAGGTGCCTCTCCTGTAGTTAACTTCCCTTTTACTTCTTGTAGACTAATGTCAGTTATTTGTGCTTCAATTACCTTCCCGACAATCTCTGGAACTACTTCTATGTGAGACAGAAATGCTTTCTCATCATTATAATCAACGATGAGATTAAAATCTTTCAACTCTTCCATCATCTTCAAAGAAGCTACCAGACCCTTTCTACTAAGAGCATCTGCTACTACATTTGCTTTTCCCGGATGATAGTTCAAAGTGAACTCATAATCCTTCAAAAGATAAAACCACCTTCTCTGCCTCATATTCAATTCTTTTTGGCTGAATATATACTTCAAGCTCTTGTGAACCGAAAATACGACAAAGTTTTCCCCGTAGAGATAATGTCGCCAGAGATTAAGGACAAACACCACTGCTGCCAACTCCAAGTCATGAGTAGGATAATTCTTCTCATGAGTTTTCAGTTGTCACGAAGCATAAGCTATTACCTTTCCCTTCTGCATAAGAACTCCACCCAACCCAGTTCTGCATGCATCACAATACACCTCATAACCAAGTCCTGCTTCAGGTGTTGTTAAGATAGGCGCTGATGTTAACCTACGCTTTAATTCCGCAATGCTTCCTCACACTTTGCTGTCCATTCAAATTTTACACCTTTCTTAGCAGTTGAGTGAGTGGTGCAGCTATCCTCGAGAAATTCTCCACAAATCTTCTGTAGTATCCTGCCAGGCCCATGAAACTCCTAACTTCAAACACATTTCTTGGCGATTCCCATTTAACTACTGCCGCTATCTTCTCTGGATCTACAGTTGTTCCTTGACCAGAAATGACATGGCCCAAGAATAACACTTCTGGTATCCAGAACTCGCATTTACTTCTCTTGGCATATAGCTTGTTGTCTCTCAAAGTCTGCAACACAATCTGAAGATGTTTCTCGTTCTCCTCTTCACTTTTAGAGTAAATAAGAAAATCATCAATAAATACCACCACAAACTGATTCAAATAAGGCCTGAAGACTCTATTCATCAAGTCCATGAATGCTGCAGGTGCATTCGTCAACCCAAACGACATCACAAGAAACTCATAGTGCCCAAAACAAGTGCCAAAAGCTGTCTTTTGGATATCTTCCTCTCGTATTCTCAATTGATGGTACCCGGAACGGAGATCAATCATAGAAAAATATCGTGCTCCCTTCAACTGGTCGAACAAGTCGTCTATTCGGGGCAAAGGATATTTATTCTTGATAGTCACTTGATTCAGCTTCCGGTAATCGATACACATCCTCAATGTTTTATCCTTTTTCAGAACAAACAAAACTGGGGCTCTCCATGGTGATGTGCTTGGTCTGATGAATCCTAATTCTAGTAATTCATCAAGTTTCTTCTGTAACTCCTTCATTTCCTTCGGCGCCATACGATAAGGAGATAGACATATTGGTGTAGTTCCTGGTTGCACTTCGATCACGAAGTCAACCTCTCTCCTTGGTGGCAATCCTGGCAATGCTTCTGGAAAGACATCTGGAAAACCTCGAACAATCCTTGCTTCTTCTGTCACCTTGGTGTGGTGTCCTCCTCGTCTAGATACGCCATGTAACCCATGTATTCCTCTGTCTCGTTTCGTCTCTTTTTCCCAGGAAGAGATGGGGTAATGAATTTACACCTTTCCCCTTGCACGAGCACACGATTCCCACTCGTTGTCACGAAAGAAATCTTCTTTTCAGAACAATGAAGGGTGGCATGACTGTGTGACATCCAATCCATACCCACAATAACGTCGTACTCTTACATTTTCAGTGGTATAAGATCTATACTCACCCTATGGTCACCAAGAGTTAACTCACAATTCTTACATACCTTACTGATAGTAACCAAACTCCCAAGTGGTGATGACACATTCAAATTAAACCCTAAAGGATCAACACTTAAACCTATATACGCAGCTAGGGGAAGAGATATAAACGAATGGGTAGCACCAGTATCAAACAAAACTTTAGCACGAGAACTGAAAATTAAGAAGTTACCCTCAATAACGGAGTTCTCTGCTTCTTCTCTAATCTGTGCAACATAGTTAAGCTTCCCTTGGACATTTGGTTGCCTCGGCTGGAATGGCGGTGCGAAAGTACTTGGGTGATTCTGAGGTCTACCACCAACATTCTGATTGCGTGGATGATTCGTGTTTTGTGGTCTCTGCCTCTGTGGATGGGGGAAATCTCTAGCATAATGACCTTCCTCTCTATAATTATAACACTCTGTCCCAGGCTTCTTCTCCTTCTTCGCCGGAGATTCGATACGTGGTCGCTTATGCCGTGCTTGTGGGTTTTGTTTTACCTTCTTCTTCTTTTCACGAGCTTCTCTCTCTTTCAGTGTTTTAGCCCAACTAGCTTCAACAGCCAACACAGATTTTAAGACTGCAGCATACGTGTTATGGTTATGACTGACCACCCTATCTCGAATGGGTCCCTTCAAAGCACACTCTAGCTTACGAGCCCTCAGCTCCTGGGTCGGTACCAAATGTTGTCCATGTCGTTCTAACTCTACAAACTTCTTATCTAACTGAGTTACCGACATATCCCCCCTGCTCTAATAATGCAAACTCCATACACTTTGCAGCTTGAGAAGTCTGTGGGAAATATTTCTCTAAAAACAACTCCTCAAATATTTCCCAAGACATCTGTGATACATCTTCCGTTCTCTCAATGGAGCTCCACCAAAAATCCGCATCTCCATGGAACATGTATGTAACAAATCTCACTGTGTCTTCCTATGAAACCAACATAACTTTCAATTATTTCTTTATACCCAGCAACCACTTTTCAGCATCAGTTGGTTCCTCGGTTCCATGAAATATGAAGTCATTACCTAAAGATTTCTTGAATCTTCGTACATCAACTTCATGACTGGATTTGTTAGGCTTCTCTATAGCTTTAGCAATGGTCTTCACAGAACCTGCTAGCTCTGCCATATCTTGTTGCATAGTCTTGGTTCTCTTATTCAGAACCTTGATCTTCTTAGTTGGAATAGAGCGAGCTATTTTTTCCATATTCGACATCTACGAATCAAACTTTCAACGGGTTAACTCGGTTAGTTTGGTCAGTAACTACTCATTACTAACCACCCAATCATACATATCACGGAATCTGGTAGTTTTTTTTTTTTTTTTTTCAAAATTCCCAAATGAAAAGATTCTAAACTCCTTTTAGAAATCTTACAACAAAACCAACGCTTAAAGACTCACAATTTAAAACAAAATAGTGTAAATTTGCTGGTATCACTAACACAAAACACAGAGAAACCCAAAGAAAATCGAAACATTTGCTCTGATACCAACTGTGGTGACCCAGAAAAATTTTCGCTTTCGATTGGCCGTGGTATCCAGTCAACCTACAAGTTTCCAACCTTCCGAGTTGCCAAAACGGAAATATACTAAAGAAAACAGTTCAATAATCATGGTGAGGTTGCCATGTCATCATGAGTAAAAAAAAAAGGAAAAAATTTAATTCACGCAAACTTATTAAGCTAAAGTGGCGAAATCTAAACCTTCCATTCATATAACAGTCAAAGTAGTAATTTACAACTTCTATTATAAACAATACCAGAGAAAGGATTCATTTTCCTTAAGAAGTTCGCTTAAAGGTGGTAGCTTAAAGATTACAACAAAATAGCTTTAACCGCTTTTCAAACAAAAGCACAACTATCAACGTAAACCTCATTTACAAAATTTACAAGAGTAACAAAAATTTCCTTTTCAAACCTTCACAATATAAACACAAAGTACTTGTTTTCACAAACCATTCCAGATTACACGTAGATATATACATGAACAAAAAAAGAAGCGAGTATACTCACTCTGACCCCCCAAAGCTTTACGCACCAAGCTTTTACAAGCTTACTGCCTCAAGCTGCCTCAAACTCTGTGGAAAACCAAACAAATAGGGTGAGCCACAGCCCAGTAGGGAGACGATGATACGAAGTCGAAAGTACAATTCAATGCCCAATAAGGATAGCCAAAAACATCAAAATATATGTAAATTAAACATTAAGTTGTTGAGCACATCCATATCCAAGTTTCAAAGACTGTATAAAGTCAGTAAACCATTCTGAAATCATCCAAAGCGATTGAGTTCGCAATATTCTACTGTGAGGGTCCTACCAAGTGTCGGAGTTTATCTGAAAACTAACCATCGTCCCATACGATCTTCCGCAGGTAACCATTAGTATGGATTGCCCCTAATGGGCCCGATAAACTCATCAGTAGCATTTGTAATCAAAAGAGTGCTCAAACAAACGATAGATAGTTCACAAATATCGTTAAATGTGAGTATCGCTCAAACTACCAAAGTTTTAATTCATAACCCATAAAAAGAACACCTACCTTAACTTACCTTGATTAAAACAAGATCAAAAGTACTGGAGAATATTAAACCATACAGCTGGGCATGAATCAGATTCATAAGAATGTTTTAAAAGCAAGAGTTTGCACTGCCTATCTTCAAAAATTTGTGCAGGCTTTGTTGCACAATAAAAATCAATGGTTCTTAACTCATTTTAAAGTAGAAAGAATGGCCTTTCCTATAAAAATTATATGAAAAATCAATAAATTCAATAACCAGGTCAAAAATCTCCAAACAAAACCTGACATGAATCTGTTTCCAGAAAGTTAACTGTTTTGATAGTCCAAGTTCAAAAATTCACATAGGCTTCAATACTTATCCAAAATTAGTGGTTTTTAGCTCATTTCAAAGCTATGAAGATAATCTATCACATAAAATTTACTTACAAAAATAATAAGTTCAGGAACCAAGTTGAAAAGCTGCCAAGAAAGTCTGACAGTAAGGTAGCTACAGAAATTGACAGTTTTGAGAGTCATAACTCAAAAATTCGCACAAAATTCATTAAACGATGTAATTCAGTGAATTCAGTCTCCTTAGAAACTAGTGAAAACCCTCCTTAACATAAAAATAATAGATGAAGGTAACAATTTTTGTAAGTAGGTTAAAAAGTCTTAGACAAAGCAGCACCGAATTCCCGTTTTCAGAAAACTGCAGTTTCGGTAGTCTATAATCAAAAATTTCTACAAAATTCATTATGATTCAGAACTTAGCAAATATGGTCTTGTTGGAAACTAGAAAGAACCCTATTTAACAAAAAAAAATACTAACATAATTAATAAGCTTATAAACTGTATAAAAAGTTCATAACATGACAGGAACATTTTTCAGATTTTTCCTGAAATTCTAGGGATTCAGATTTAAAAAAAACGCATCTCTTCAAGGATTTCAAATCACCCATGTTTTATAACTTCAAAACATAGAGTTTAAACACAAATTTAGAGGAAGTCTCTGAATTTTCTCTATAAACCCTAGAGGTGAAATTGATGAAGAACAATCAAGGGTTGTTACAAAACATACCAAAGTTAACATATAACCAATCACAAGAGTAAAACAAGATAGAGGATTAGTTAAATCAGGATGTTGGATTTCAATTATGTGAATATGAAATCAAAACAAATCAGTGAAGAAGTCCCCCTACATTTGGTGTGAAATAAAAGCTCCCAAGCAACTCAAACCCAAGCACACAATCGAAAGATGTTATCAAAGCTCCGAAATTTCAGATTTTATGTAAAGGATTTTTATTTTTATTTATTTTTTTGTTTTCTTTTCTTGCTGGAACGAAAGAAGAAGAAGAACTCTATACCAACACTGGTTTGCAAAGACCATGAAAAGTTTTAAGTTCATCAAAAGGATGAAAAGACTAAAATGCCCTTGTTTTGATTAAAACATGACAGGTACCCCTTTGCAAGTGTCATGTTCTCTAAAATCCCTGAGATATGTATCCCTATTGGCATATGTACTCGTCAAGGCCCGCTCACACGAACAGAAACATGGTTTCTCAAGAAATTATCAAGTGTTTCGCAACCGAAACACGACAACAACTAGGTTCAACGCTCCACAATGCATTAAATCTAGCCTTCCAATCTATATGGATTGGGTTCGCACCCTAATACTTAAGAAAAAAAAACCGAGATGCTACAACCATAGTATATTAATCTTTTGAAGACAAAAAATGATCCCAATATATATTTCTATTGCCAATCGTAGTTGTAATTAGGGGGTTGACAAATATCTAAAGCCAAAATAGAATTTGGGCATGGTTATCCTTGGATGGAGGTTTTCAACTATATAGTGTTTGAGTGGTATTTTTTGGTTAAAACTAAATTGTTCACCAGCCACGTTAATTAAGTCATGCAATGACAAGGTTTTTAACATGGCTAGGTCTAAGTGTAACCGTGGGGGTGTGACACTATGCTAGAGGCACACTGTGGCAGTTAGATTGGAATTAACCCCGGTTAGGGGACTCTAGAATTAGGCTAGGAGTATAAGTAAACGAGGGGTAATGTGGAGTTTTGCACATGGCTTTGAGTAGGAGTGAATTACAGAGGGAATTACACCAAAAATAGAATTTTGTTCAGAGAAGATTAGGCATGGAAAATCATGGAGAGAGAGAGATACCTACATATTTTGCAAGAGTGTAGACAAGGCATGCACATTAGCCAAGAGTACATGATTATGATCTACTGTAATTAGATAAAGAATATATATACTCAGTCAACATGGTATTGTGCTTACACAATTTTTTCGTGCTATTTTTCCATATTAAGATAAATCATAAATTTACTCAAATCAGTGTGGTGTTGCACGCGTATATGAGCATATATTTATCGATATGGAAACTGTTGTATTTTATTTACTTGAAAGTGATATGCGCAATACAACTAAATTAGGTAATTGGAGATAATGCTCCTAACTAAAGAAATTAGGGTTTTTCTAATATATATATATATTAAAAATGTCTTACAAACCACACCATCATAAAAGATAGATTGATATTAGATAACGAAGAAAAGGAGTTCCGATAAGAACAATATCGGGAGGATTAAAATGGCTGTACCAAGAAAGCTAATTATCACCATAACTATTGATGGCGTGTGTAAGGTTCCTGGTATGCCGATGTTAGCTGAAGTTCAAGCTCATGTTGACAATCTTACTCTTACTGCTTCTGCTTCTGTTGAAATGGATGGTGTCCATGCACCCATTCCTTTGAATGATACTGTTGGTGAAACTATGCCTGGAAGACCATAAAATACCCAGGGAGACACCTCTAAAGAAAAAGGTACTTGAAGTTCCAGCACAGCCTGCGAACGCTGCAACACGAGTACCAGATGCGATGGTTTTAGTTGAGCAGATTATCAAAGAAACTTTCGAATAATGTGGTTTTTGTTTTTAGAAATTATTTATTTTGATTACTTTTAAAAAAAAAATATTGAGGATGTTGGTATTATTTTGCTTCGTTTAGTTTTATAAAAATATTGGTTCTTTAAATTCTTTGCTTGATATTTGTTTGTTAATCGATCAATTTTAATTAACTCGTTGAGTCAACACAATTTAGTTTTCCATAATATACCTTATATAAACATAAGTCCTTATGATAGTTATCAGATTTTAATTTTAATTTAGACACGACCAAATGGAAGAAATATAGAAATAATTTATGGAAAGACTGGACCACAAGGAATCTTGGCACCAATGCCAAATTTGGGTCAAGCCAAAAATGTGTGACAGACATTTTAGACACAAAAAAATAATCTTCTCTATATTATTTGGCAAAACAGAAGAAGATGAGTACTGAAGAGACATATCTTTTCTTTTGCATGTTCCCAAGAAAGCAACAAGATACTCATTATGGCTACCTAGATCTTCTTCTTTTTCATGCGCACAAAAAATAAGATACTCATTGTGACTGAGTAGATCAGTGGAAGTGAAATATGAGAAACTGAAGCGTAATGATGATTGACAAAAGTGGTGATTGACAGAATACTGCTTTTGTAGGAGAGAATATAGTCTAGAAGGTCTGATAACACCCATAACCCTATCAGTAATCCTGTTAAGAGCAATTACTCCATAGAATCAACCACTTTTATCTAAGGTAATATATATATTTCCAAATAATATGGTCCCAAGTTTTACCAAAAATAAAATGTTAATAAATTCAAAAAAAGAAGGAAAATGTTTTATTACACAATTAATAAATTAAAAAAAAAGGCTTCGTTGCTCTGATCAAAGATACTGCTACATTTAAGAAAAATACTTGTTTAGGTAGTCAAAAGTGTGAGAAGCATACAGTTAAGTTGTTCTCTTCTCTGCGTTACACCAAAAAAAGTAATTTAAAAAATAAGTGTGGCTATACCAACTTTTTACGGTTTTTGATAAGACCAAAAGTTATTAGATCTTGTGGGGTATACAATACAAGCTCTTGTTATAATACAGTTAATACTTCTCTTTAGGAATGAGGAATGTACCCCTAAAATCCAAAAACCAATCATAGGAATGATCCATATATATAATCCTAGTATTTAGTGATGGGGATGGTATTTAGGACAGGGTCCGACTAGATATCCTACACAAATTGTTAAAGTAGAAATGATCAAAGATCAAAAAATGCCACTGCAAAACTGGAGTACTTATTATTGTACTAGCTAATTCCTTTGTTACTAGTGCCTTGGATATAGTAGTATCTTTTCTTTACTACTTAGTCAACTACATTGCACTATTTTACTCCCAATTCACATATTCTTAAAAGCAAGCTAATAAATTATTAATATAGTACTAGCTAGTGCCTTGGAAGATCGTAAATGCTTTTTGGTGCAAGTTTTTTGATTAAAATCCCAATTCATATTTTTAGAAGCAATTCTAGCTAGCTCTTACAATCAAATTTTTATTAAAAGAACCGATCAGTATTTATTTTTTAAAATACTAGATGATAATATAGGATTTTATCATATATGTGCCTTTAATCTGGACGAACATGAATATTAGTGATATATACATATGAATATCCGATAATATTGCATTATTGGTCGTATCGTAACGATCATCCGATAATATTGGCAAGGATGTTTGGGGATGTTAGGTTATCGGGTGTAACTAGTTTATTTGATTGGTCGGCATTATGAATTCACGAACGACTATGATTGGCTTCGTTGACAAGACTCGATATCCAAGTTTTTTACCAATGTCACTCTCGGGCATAGCTTATTCAGCTAAACCAATTTTTATTTTGATGTCACGATCTTAGAGAGTATAGTTCATCCAAATCTAAGTTTCCGAGAGTATTTCCACCAAGATATATTGATTGATGGTAATTTTCCATTTTTTCTGATGTCACTCTTGAACGAGCTTGTAAACCAAATTTTATTTCGATGTCACCATCTTAGCATGTATTTATCTTCCAAATCCAAGTTTCTGGCATATCTCCACCAAGATAAATTGATTGATGGAAATTTTCCATTTTTATCGATGTCACTCTTGAACAAGCTTCTAAACCCCTGATTTTTATTTCGATATCAAGATATCTTAGCAAGTATATATCATCCAAATCTAAGTTTCTGGGGAGTATTTTCACCGAGATAAATTGATTTAATTTTCTATTTTTACTGATGTCACTCATGGACGAGCTTATATTTCGATGTCACGATCTTAGCAAATATAATTTGTCTTCCAAATCTAAGTTTAAGGGGAATATCTCCATCAAGATAAATTGATTGATGGTAGTTTTTAATTTTTACCGTTGTCACTCTTGGACGAGCTTCTAAAGAAATTTTTATTTATTTCGATGTCACGATCTTAGCATGAATTTTTCGTCCAAATCTAAGTTTTCGGGAGTATTTCCACCAAGACAAATTGATTAATGCTAAATTTCCATTTTTACCGATATCACTCTTGGACGAGCTTCTAAACCCCTGATTTTTATTTCGATGTCAAGATAACTTAGCCATCCAAATCTAAGTTTCCGGGGAGTATTTTCACCAAGATAAATTGATTTAATTTTCTATTTTTACCAATGTCACTCATGGACAAGCTTGTAAACCAATTTATATTTCGATGTCACGATCTTAGCAACTATAATTTGTCGTCCAAATCGAAGTTTACGGGGAATATCTCCACCAAGATAAACTGATTGATGGTAATTTTCAATTTTTACCGATGTCACTCTTGGACGACCTTCTAAACTAATTTTTATTTATTTCGATGTCACGATCTTAGCATGAATTTTTCGTCCAAATCTAAGTTTTCGGGAGTATTTCCACCAAGACAAATTGCTTAATGCTAATTTTCCCTTTTTCCCGATATCACTCTTGGACGAGCTTCTAAACCCTTGATTTTTATTTCGATGTCAAGATATCTTAGCCATTCAAATCTAAGTTTTCGGGGAGTATTTTCACCAAGATAAATTGATTTAATTTTCTATTTTTACCGATGTCACTCATGGACAAGCTTGTAAACCAATTTATTTTTCGATGTCACGATCTTAGCAAGTATAATTTGTCGTCCAAATCTAAGTTTACGGGGAATATCTCCACCAAGATAAACTGATTGTTGGTAATTTTCAATTTTTACCGATGTCACTCTTGGACAAGCTTCTAAGCCAATTTTTATTTATTTCGACTTCACGATCTTAGCATGAATTTTTCGTCAAAATCTAAGTTTTCGGGGAGTATTTCCACCAAGACTGCTTAATGCGAATTTTCCATTTTTACCGATATCACTCTTAGACGAGCTTCTAAACCCCTTATTTTTATTTTGATGTCAAGATATCTTAGCCATCCAAATCTAAGTTTCCGGGGAGTATATTCACCAAGATAAATTGATTTAATTTTCTATTTTTACCGATGTCACTCATGGACAAGCTTGTAAACCAATTTATATTTCGATGTCACGATCTTAGCAAGTATAATTTTTCGTCCAAATCTTAGTATACAGGTAATATCTCCACCAAGATAAATTGATTGATGGTAATTTTCAATTTTTACCGATGTCACTCTTGGACGAGCTTCTAAACCAATTTTTATTTATTTCGATGTCACGAACTTAGCAAGAATTTTTCGTCCAAATCTAAGTTTTCAGGAGTATTTCCACCGAGACAAATTGTTTAATGCTAATTTTCCATTTTTACCGATATCACTCTTCGACGAGCTTCTAAACCCCTGATTTTTATTTCGATTTCAAGATATCTTAGCCATCCAAATCTAAGTTTCCGGGGAGTATTTTCACCAAGATAAATTGATTTAATTTTCTATTTTTACCGATGTCACTCATGGACATACTTGTAAACCAATTTATATTTCGATGTCACGATCTTAGCAAGTATAATTTCTCGTCCAAATCTAAGTTTACGGGGAATATCTCCACCAAGATAAATTGATTGATGGTAATTTTCAATTTTTACCGATGTAACTCTTGGACGAGCTTCTAAACCAATTTTTATTTATTTCGATGTCACGATCTTAGCAAGAATTTTTCGTCCAAATCTAAGTTTTCGGGGAGTATTTCCACCGAAACAAATTGTTTAATGCTAATTTTCCATTTTTACCGATGTCACTCTTGGACGAGCTTCTAAACCCCTGATTTTTATTTCGATGTCAAGATATTTTATCCATCCAAATCTAAGTTTCCGGGAAGTATTTTCACCAAGATAAATTGATTTAATTTTCTATTTTTACCGATTTCACTCATGTACAAGCTTGTAAACCAATTTATATTCCGATGTCACGATCTTAGCAAGTATAATTTGTCGTCCAAATCTAAGTTTACGGGGAATATCTCATCCAAGAGAAACTGATTGATGGTAATTTTCAATTTTTACCGATGTCACTCTTGGACGAGCTTCTAAACCAATTTTTATTTATTTCGATGTATTGATCTTAGCAACAATTTTTCGTCCAAATCTAAGTTTTCATGGAGTATTTCCACCGAGACAAATTGTTTAATGCTAATTTTCCATTTTTACCGATATCACTCTTAGACGAGTTTCTAAACCCCTGATTTTTATTTCGATTTCAAGATATCTTAGCCATCTAAATCTAAGTTTTCGGGGAGTATTTTCACCAAGATAAATTGATTTAATTTTCTATTTTTACCGATGTCACTCATGGACAAGCTTGTAAACCAATTTATATTTCGATGTCACGAACTTAGCAAGTATAATTTGTCGTCCAAATCTACGTTTACGGGGAATATCTCCACCAAGATAAATTGATTGATGGTAATTTTCAATTTTTACCGATGTAACTCTTGGACGAGTTTCTAAACCAATTTTTATTTATTTCGATGTCACGATCTTAGCAAGAATTTTTCGTCCAAATATAAGTTTTCGGGGAGTATTTCCACCGAAACAAATTGCTTAATGCTAATTTTCCATTTTTACCGATGTCACTCTTGGACAAGCTTCTAAACCCCTGATTTTTATTTCGATGTCAAGATATCTTAGCCATCCAAATCTAAGTTTCCGGGAAGTATTTTCACCAAGATAAATTGATTTAATTTTCTATTTTTACCGATGTCACTTATTGACAAGCTTGTAAACCAATTTATATCTCGATGTCATGATCTTAGCAAGTATAATTTGTCGTCCAAATCTAAGTTTACAGGGAATATCTCATCCAAGATAAACTGATTGATGGTAGTATTCAATTTTTACCGATGTCACTCTTGGACGAGCTTCTAAACCAATTTTTATTTATTTCGATGTCACGATCTTAGCAAGAATTTTTCATCCTAATCTAAGTTTTCATAGTGTATTTCCAACGAGACAAATTGTTTAATGCTAATTTTCCAATTTTACCGATATCACTCTTAGACGAGCTTCTAAACCCCTGATTTTTATTTCGATTTCAAGGTATCTTAGCCATCCAAATCTAAGTTTCCGGGGAGTATTTTCACCAAGATAAATTGATTTAATTTTATATTTTTACCGATGTCACTCATGGACAAGCTTGTAAACCAATTTATATTTCGATGTCACGATCTTAGCAAGTATAATTTGTCGTCCAAATCTAAATTTACGGGGAATATCTCCACCAAGATAAATTGATTGATGGTAATTTTCAATTTTTACCAATATCACTCTTGGACGAGCCTCTAAACAAATTTTCATTTATTTCGATGTCACGATCTTAGCAAGAATTTTGCGTCCAAATCTAAGTTTTCAGGGAGTATTTCCACCGAGACAAATTGATTAATGCGAATTTTCCATTTTTACCGATGTTACTCTTGGACGATCTTCTAAACCCCTGATTTTTATTTCGATATCATGATATCCTAGCCATCCAAATCTATGTTTCCGGGGAGTATTTTCATCGAGATAAATTGATTTAATTTTCTATTTTTACCGATGTCACTCATGGACGAGATTGTAAACCAATTTATATTTTGATGTCAAGATCTTTGCGCGTATAATTTCTCGTCCAAATCTTAGTTTACGGGGAATATCTCCACCAAGATAAATTGATTGATGGTAATTTTCAATTTTTACCGATGTCACTCTTGGACGACCTTTTAAACCAATTTTTATTTATTTCGATGTCACGATCTTAGCAAGAATTTTTCGTCCAAATCTAAGTTTTCATGGAGTATTTCCACCGAGACAAATTTTTTAATGCTAATTTTCCATTTTTACCGATATCACTCTTGGACGAGTTTCTAAACCCCTGATTTTTTTTCGATTTCAAGAAATCTTAGCCATCCAAATCTAAGTTTCCGGGGAGTATTTTCACCAAGATAAATTGATTTAATTTTCTATTTTTACCGACGTCACTCATGGACAAGCTTGTAAACCAATTTATATTTCGATGTCACGATCTTATCAAGTATAATTTGTCGTCCAAATCTATGTTTACGGGGAATATCTCATCAAAGATAAACTGATTGATGGTAATTTTCAATTTTTACCGATGTCACTCTTGGACGAGCTTCTAAACCAATTTTTATTTATTTCGATGTCACGATCTTAGCAAGAATTTTTCGTCCAAATCTAAGTTTTCATGGTGTATTTCCTCCGAGACAAATTGTTTAATGCTAGTTTTCCATTTTTACCGATATCACTCTTAGAAGAGCTTCTAAACCCCTGATTTTTATTTCGATTTCAAGATATCTTAGCCATCCAAATCTAAGTTTCCGGGGAGTATTTTCACCAAGATAAATTGATTTAGTTTTCTATTTTTACCGATGTCACTCATGGACAAGCTTGTAAACCAATTTATATTTCGATGTCACGATCTTATCAAGTATAATTTGTCGTCCAAATCTATGTTTACGGGGAATATCTCATCAAAGATAAACTGATTGATGGTAGTATTCAATTTTTACCGATGTCACTCTTGGACGACCTTCTAAACTAATTTTTATTTATTTCGATGTCACGATCTTAGCATGAATTTTTCGTCCAAATCTAAGTTTTCGGGAGTATTTCCACCAAGACAAATTGCTTAATGCTAATTTTCCCTTTTTCCCGATATCACTCTTGGACGAGCTTCTAAACCCTTGATTTTTATTTCGATGTCAAGATATCTTAGCCATTCAAATCTAAGTTTTCGGGGAGTATTTTCACCAAGATAAATTGTTTTAATTTTCTATTTTTACCGATGTCACTCATGGACAAGCTTGTAAACCAATTTATATTTCGATGTCACGAACTTAGCAAGTATAATTTGTCGTCCAAATCTACGTTTACGGGGAATATCTCCACCAAGATAAATTGATTGATGGTAATTTTCAATTTTTACCGATGTAACTCTTGGACGAGTTTCTAAACCAATTTTTATTTATTTCGATGTCACGATCTTAGCAAGAATTTTTCGTCCAAATCTAAGTTTTCGGGGAGTATTTCCACCGAAACAAATTGCTTAATGCTAATTTTCCATTTTTACCGATGTCACTCTTGGACGAGCTTCTAAACCCCTGATTTTTATTTCGATGTCAAGATATCTTAGCCGTCCAAATCTAAGTTCCCGGGGAGTATTTTCACCGAGATAAATTGATTAAATTTTCTATTTTTACCGATGTCACTCATGGACGAGCTTGTAAACCAATTTATATTTCGATGTCACGATCTTAGCAAGTATAATTTGTCATCCAAATCCAAGTTTACGGGGAATATCTCCACCAAGATAAATTGATTGATGGTAATTTTCAATTTTTACCGATGTCATTCTTGGACGAGCTTCTAAACCAATTTTTATTTATTTCGATGTCACGACCTTAGCAAGAATTTTTCGTCCAAATCTATGTTTTCGGGGAGTATTTCCACCGAGACAAATTTCTTAATGCTAATTTTCCATTTTTACTGATGTCACTCTTGGACGAACTTGTAAACCAATTTATATCTCTTTCAAGTTAAATTCCTTGATGTTAATTTTCCACCCAATTTTTTTATTTTATATTAATTTTTACTTATTTATTTTCCATAGCTATGCTTGTTCACTAGCCAAGTTATCATGCTTGTGTGTGGCTAAGCTAGAGGTTGAATATTAAAGTGAAAACGTGTGTCACAGTATAAAATACGAGCAAGGGAGACTAGGAGAGTACTACTCGGCTTTCTATTTTTCAAGTCTCTCTTTTTAAACTGAACCTAGGGTTTCAGTATCAAAAACTGAAAGTTTTAGTATCAAACCAGACAAAATGACTGCTCTAGTTGTAACTTCCTTCCGATTTCTTCTTCTTGATGAAGACAAAGAGATCGTTGGTTATTTTGGTTGCAAGGTTGTTCATTGTTTTGGAGATGAAGAGGAGGATGATTATGATTTTGTTGAAGATGAAGAAGAGGAGGATGATGAATAGGATGATGAGCATGATTCCGAGGATGATGATGATGAGGAGGAGGAGGAGGAGGATGATGATGATGATTTAGATGATCCAGAACACTTTTTTTGGTTTGGGCCAGAGCTTTAGGATGAAGATGAAGAAGATGATGTTGATGATTATGATGATGATTGGCCATACAAAGATGTGGTTACGATTTTCGACAGCAGCAGTGAAGAAGAAGGGGATTCTAACTAATCTAGTCCTCTGTTTTCATGGTTCTGCTATGCAAGAATGGTATTCAATCACATCTTGATATATCATCTTTTGTTTATATATATATATATATATATATATATATATATGTCTTTTTTTTATTTTTTTTGTGTTATTATTAGTGTATCTTATGTTTTTTTTGGATGTTTAATTAGTCTGTTTGTAAAGCTGCTTGGAAGTATACTTTTTGTGAATGTTTAATATTTACGGATGCAATATTTTTTTTAGATTCCAAGTGCATATGTTGTTTAATTTATGTCCATTGTTCATCTGTTGGAGTATCAATCTTTTGACAAAACAGAATGAACTAGTAACATGTTTAAGGGGGCTTGGGTTAGAGATTTGGATCTGAAGAGTTAGGGTTAACCATTATTTTTTTGTGGCTTTGTTGTTAAAGTGATAGGATCATGAATATGATAGTGATTGTATATTGAGTCTTGTATCAGAGTTGAAAAATATAGCCAAATTTTTCATAAATTGTACTGCCAAATCTGACAAACTTAACCAAAAAAAAAATCAGAATTGAGAGCATAATTGAACTGTAGGCCTTTGACTGCCACATAATTTTGCTTAAGCATTAATTGAATTAGCATACTAAAAATAATGTAAAAAACTTGAATTTAGCCAATTTCGAGTGCTCAGGCATAAATTTGCTCGTTTTGGTGGCTTCCCATGTTCTTATTCATTAAAATCATTATCCAAATGTTCACCATAGCTTTTCTCAACTGCATCCCAAGAAGCAAAACCCTTAGGAGGAGGATCATTTCAACATGGATCATTTTCTTAATATGAACCAATTCCCATTCTTCATCGACATACTCTTCTAGTATATCACCAATGCTTTCCACAAAGTCATCCCATGAAGCAAAGCCCTTCATAGGAGGAGGATCATTATTAACAAGACCATTGGCGGGAACAACACATTTCTCATTAGAACTTATCCTCTTAATTCCTTTTTTCTTTTGTTTATGAATGAGATATCTAATTTCTTATTTCTAGGATCCAAATCTAGCTAAATATATTGTTTTTTTTTCCTATACATATCTAGTATGCAAACATAAATATAGTGGGTGGGTTATGTTTACCATGAATATAACAAACGAAAATCAAGGTGATATATGGATAGTGCGATTTTGCGGATTTTGCAAGACCCCGCAGAAAAATATTGCATTAGGATTATAGGATTAGACTACTGATTTTCAGTTCTAATTAGACGCTTATCATCTTGCTGAAACCCTAAAGAATTCTCTAAATTTCCTAACACGTTAAGCATTCATGTCAATGAGATAATACACATGTTAAAATTAAAATTTTACCTTCTTTATTTAACAAAATAGTCCTTCCTTATTGAATTTCACACGCAATTTTTCCTACCACATTATTACTACAATCATAATTGATTTTTTGCAAAATTCATAGACACCAGCACTTCTTGATCATGCACATGTTACCAAGGTTTACGCGTTTACAGATCCGGAAGAGCCAGCACCTGTTGACAGACATTATGTGACGCTGGTATATTGCAATATCTTGATTTGATTAATCAGAACACTAGTATATTCCTGACATAATTGATTAGTTAGTTAACGGATGAGCCATATCTTGAACTGCAGCATGGTTTGGCTCATGTATCATGCCATATCTCAAGTATCTGACCAACAATAATCAAAAAATGGTCAAACATAATAGGTCAAACAAATAAAGTCAATAAGCAAAATAAAATCAGCACACTTGTGTATATTTATTGAATGGTACAATTTCTTATGGTGATTATGAAGTATGAACATCTATATGTTTTTCTAGATTGTAGATTCAGACTAGGTGTGTATATGCCTCTCCATCAAGTGAATTAGACTGGACGGATAATAATGCCTATTTTTTTTCAACATACCACGGTTTAACATACCATTGTTCCTTTCATTAAACTCATAAAGAGAAACCAAAAAAAGAGACAATTGAAATTTCATTAACCACATTTACAAACACCATCACCATTACAGATCAGACCGCTAATTACCAAGTAATTCAATTTACAATTTTTTTACGACCAACACCAAAGGAATAATGAAATACCAGTTCAACAATCAAACCCCATAAGAAAAAAAAACTAGACACACCATGAACAACCAACTCTGATGTCGTCCGACAAGCAAAATTCCCTGATTATTCATGTTGCACTTACATAACCTCCATAACAAGTACCAGCAAAATACATACCACTACTACTACCGAGTTTGATCTTTGTCAACAGCAAAAGAACACCTTTACAAGATCAAACCTTGTGCTGAAATAAAAAATCAAAAAAAAAAAAAACACTTACCATGCATTAGAAGATGTATAACAGAAGAGTAGACATATCCTTCAGTTCCAACAGCATCAACAACTACACACATTAGGAAAATCTTTGTGAATTTTCATGAAGATGATCTTAAAACTTCAGGGAATGCAATCCTCCTAAGTCTTTCTCAAAAGATTTTCCCGATGCTCTACAGATGATTACCATTGATCATCGTCATCGTCGTTGTTAAAGCCCTCTTCTTCATAGGAGAAGTCTACGCCGCTATCAGTGCTGGTAGAATCTTCTGGACCATAACCTCCATCCTCATCATTTATGATTCTTCATTTTCTTCTTCCTGAACCTATGCTGCAATAGGATTGACATTTACATCCATCCCTGGTATCTCCTCACCGTCTGAATCCACGTTCAGGGGTTCAGACATGGTACGAGAAAATATCCTGGGTTGAGCTTTCTCTGCCAAACAGAGTAGATACATTCTTGCATCATCTCTCTCATGTCTTCTTCTCTCTCGAGCCTCTCTTTTTTGGATCAGTAGATACACTGCTGCTATTATCCTCATCTATTTTTTTTCCACCTTCCTCATCATTTTCACTTTCAGTGGCACTTCTTGTCTTAATCCAATGACGTTCAAGTCTCTCCATCCTTTCTTTTCTTTCTATCCTCTTCCTTGCACATCTTGCCTCATATTTTCTGATCCAAAACTAGTACTCTTCTTCGTTCTCAATCCATTGCATACCAAATTCTTCCTGTCTCCTATTTTCTTCTTCTTGCAACCTCTTATTTGGAATTTCTTGTTCTAAATAAAAAATCAATCCCTCAGCCTCTTCACTTTTTAATGCATGAGTTGCTTGTTTTGCATTTTCTAATGCTGGTGATTGATTTTCAACAACATCTTGAACTGCAGGTTGGTTTGGTTCAGCCATCTCTTAATCTTCTTCTCTTTACAAATTTTCTTTATTCTTTTGGTTTGATTAAAAAAATTGCAAGTATATCATTTTCTCATCCATTTGTAGAGTGGTTATATTAACAATAAATGTCCATTTATGGCGCATGGTGCTAACCTTCTAGTCCCTTGTCAGACCACGCCTCTTAAGTCTCGAGACGCAATTTTTCAAAATACATCATATTGTCATCTCCAGACCCGTCTCATCTCTTAATTGCACACAACGTTATCTTTAAAAGTAAAACGAGGCGGTTACCTAATTTGAAGGCCAGAATTGTAGCATTATGGTTCACCAGAGTTCACAAGTTTGGTTCATGTATCATGCCATATCTCAAGTACCTGACCAAGTGACCAAAAATTAAAAATAAAAAATGGTCAAACATTATAGGTTCATGCACAATTGTGTACCTTTATTTAATTTTAATTAGTTAACAGATGGGCCATATCTTGAACTGCAACATGGTTTAGCTCGGGCATCATGTCATATCTCAATACCCTGGTCCCTGACCAACAACTCAAATGAGCCAAAAAAATCTACCAACACTATGTCAACAGCGCCTGAGACATAACTCATTATCATTTAATCTAATTCCATTCATTTGATCCACACAAAACTTCATCAACAATAACGAAAGAATCGATCAACTCTTCTATGAAACATCGATTTAAGGATAGACTTAAGTTCAATCGATCTCTCATAGAAGTATTGACATTGATTCATAATCTTGGAAATGCAAATCTGGGTTATCTTCATCTAAGATTCATTTGGGGGTTTCTTGGAGATTCATCTGCAGAAAACTTCATCTACAACAATTAATCAATTGATTCTTCTGTGAAAGATCGACTCAGGCCTAGATTTAAGTTTAACCGATCTATCATATAAGTATTGATAGTGATTCATAATTTTGGAAATGAAAATCTTTATCATCTTCATCTAAGTTAATTCTCATTCATTCATTTGGGGTTTTAAGGATTTGACAAATTGGATGTTACAGACTACTGATTTTGAATGGTACAATTTCTAATGGTGATTATGAACATCTCTATCTTTCAGGTTTTAGGTTTATTATGTTGCTGTGAATTGTATCCTGTTTTTAGAATATGTTGGTGATTATGAACATCTCAATTGCATGATTTATGCCTCCACCAAGTAGTTTTATATGTCAGTTAACAGATGATCTTAAACTCATACATAGTATTTGGTCGTAGGATGTCAGCATTGGTGAATACAGCTTGTATTCTGTTTTGAGAAGCAGCATCTCAGGAGTCTTTGTGATTTGTATTTACTGTCAGATTGTAGAATAAAATTAAGTGTGCATAAGGTTCCATCAAGTAGTGTTCATGTCAGTTATGTGCAAGTCGAATACACGCAACAAACTCAAGCCAATTTTTGTTAGTCATGTATTTGACAGAAGATATAAAGATCAAACACATATGGATGTTCGTAATTTGTCCCTTTGCCAGATTATAGATTAAGACTACGTGTGTATATGCCTCCCCATCAAGTGAATTAGACTTCATAGAGAAACACTAAAGTGACTTGTTTTCAGTATGCATTTTTTCTATACATTTTAGTCTTGTACATGTTCCAGTTCTTTTATTGTAGTTTTAGTTTTTGGAATACATCCTGCATCTCTAACATTATCGACACACAATCAGCATTGGTGAATAAAGCTTGTATTTTGTTTTGAGAAGCAGCATCTCAGTAGTCTTTGTGATTTGTATTTACTGTCAGATTGTATAATCAAATTAGGTGTGCATAAGGCTCCACCAAGTAGTGTTCATGTCAGTTATGTGCAAGTCGAATACACGTAACCAACACAAGCTAATTTTTGTTAGTCATGTATTTGACAGAAGATATAAAGATCAAACACATATGGATGTTCGTAATTTGTCCATTTGCCAGATTGTAGAGTAAGACTAGGTGTGTATATGCCTCTCCATCAAGTGAATTAGACTGCATAGAAAAACACTAAAGTGACTTATTTTCAGTATGCATTTGTTTTCTATGCATTTTAGTCTTGTACATGTTCCAGTTCTTTGATTGTAGTTTTAGTTTCTGGAATACATCCTGCATCTCCAACATTATCAACACATAATCGTTGGATAATATAATAAGCCGACTTCATTTAAAAAAGTTACAACCGTTCTGTTCATTCAGTCTTGAGCAACATTTAGCAGCAACACTATCATTTCATATCCACTTACATGTTCATAAACTAAAACATACCCATTTACAAGTATTTCACCATCTTACCCACAAAAAATCCAAATACCAAAAATAAAACGAAAAAAAAACAAAATAAACATAACATTACCCTATATTTTCAGTCTCCATTTCTAGAAGCAAAAAAGAAACACATGATTCAGTGATTTACCATTTGCATTAGACCCCTCTCCATTTGAATTCTTCTCTATACTTTGATGATAATATCTATTTATTAACCATTTTTTAAAATTATGTCATCATTTCCATTCGAGCAATTACCCAAAAATCCACCATCTCTCTACAGGAGAATTCAAATGTCAATAAGCCTTACTCATTGTCATACCCATCACTCGGAATCAGAATCATCAGATTCATCTTCCTCCTCATCAGACTCCTCTTCATGCTCATCAGGCCCCTCTTCTTCCTCATCAAACCCCTCTTCCTCATCAAACCCATCTTCCTCCTCATTTTCATCTGTATCGTCTGCTTCGGAATCGGTCTTTTGGTCCAACAATGCATCATTAATCTTAAATCTCTCATATTCGCGAAATTCCTTAATTATCCCTTGTATGACGGAAAAAGTATGTGTATCACTTCGATGATAAAAAAACAGCAGGATCTTCATCTTCAGAAGCAATTGCATCACTGTCTTGTGGCCCAGATTCTTTCTTCATTACTGCCATTCCAGCCAACCTCATCTTTTTACCCTGCACTTCCCATAATTTTTCCTCCTCTTCTTTATCTATGAAAAAATCATGATGACGCTTCTTTTGCAAAATCTGTACCGGTTTTTCAACTATTTTCTCTTCTGCTTTGTTTTCATTCATTACAGCATGCATTTCTTCCCAGAGAGGATCGAGTTCAATATCATACAACAAGTCACTTACTCTCTTTTTTACTTTCTCTAGATCATCCTTGGTCATCTTCCCAATCATCTGCATAGTGGATGATAACCTTTCTCGTCTTTCTTTCTCTTCCAACTCTTTCAATAGTTGCTCTTCAATCATAGGGGATTTACCTTTTCGTCTGTGTTGATCATCATCACCAGCCATTTTGATTGATTTGATTTAGAAAAATTCAGTAAACAATAGTCTTCCTCTACAAATTTCTCTCTGAAATTATTTGCTCTCTGACTCTTTGGTTTCCCTGTTAATCCCCTAAGAAACTACTCTATCAGGAATAAACTATAAATTCTTGGAGGGTCACACCTATTCCCAAGATAAAGACTTAATCGAACACGTTCACTAGTCTAAATGGCATCTATTATAGTTCACTATGTCATAATGACGTGATAAACCTAGGTAAAATGGCATTTTGGTTAATTAAAGTATCTTTAATAACTAGAGAAAAAAAATATCATTTCCTTCTCTTACTTGCGCGGTAGAAAGACTAGAAGAGGCGAAATAGAGAAACCCTAAGTAAGGAAATATAAGAAAAAAAAGTTTCTATACTTCTATAATCAGATTAAATTCGAACTTACTTGTTTAATTTCATGAATGGGGGATTGGTTTTTCTTAATTTGAAATCACTATCGCTAGGGTTTCAGGTATATACATTTCCTAAAACTAAAACCGTTTTCTACTATACTCTGTAAACCTAGGGTTCTGTCAATTTTAGTAGTTTTTTATGATCTTGGCTGGGATTCTATATCTTATCTGTGATGGAAATTGTGAAAGCACGTCGATATTGTTAGGGTTTCTTTTGTTTTGTTCAGGTCTTTCATTTTTTATGATCATAAACCAATTTAGAGAGAGTTCATCTAGAGCATTCTCTAATAAATTATAATAATAATATTTTAATTTTGGGTTTGGGTTCACATGGATGATCACGTTTCCTTATGATTTATTTATTGATTTTTGTTAGACAGTATTAATTGGTTGAAACAATTGATGTTTTGTGTGAGTTTTGTGACGGAAATTGTGGAATTTGGTTTAGGTTGAGTTAATTTTTGTTACTAGTGGTTTTTTTATGGATTTAGGAATTGGCTTTTGTTGTTGTAAGGAGTAAAAGTTGCATTGTAGATTAAGCCGACATTGTTATAGAGCCGGAAAGGAGAATCGGTTGTTATATTCTCTCGATTTTGTTTTTCTTCACTTCGCAACGGTGTTCTATCATGCTAAGCAATTGGTTTAACAGGGAAGAAGGCGTATGTGAAACTCGGTGCTCGACCAGAAACGCATGTGCACTCCACTTGTATCCTATTAGAGAACCTCCTCATTCCCTACCTCCACATATAACAAATGGAATCGTTTGACTCTGTAGAAGATTTGTCAATCACCAAAGCATGGGCAGCCGAAAGTCAAGTTCTAAATCGCTCCTCGACCGAGACCTATTGGGCGAAGATACATAACAAATTTAGCCAAGATTATGGGAACCCGAAAACAAGAAGTGTTTGACAAATCAATGATAGGCACAACATCCTCCTAGATGCGGTAGCTGGGTTTTTTAAAATCAAACACCGGATATCGCATGCAAGCCACCTTAGCTTGTACCCTATACGACTTGTACGTATCTTTATGGTTTATTAGGCACAATACTTTTTTCAATTTATATGTAACCAAATAAGTTTGTGTGTTTTTTTTGTAGTATGAAACCGTGAAAGCGCGTTACTTAGAGGAAAAGGGGGAAGCATTCACATTTGATGAAATCATTTACTTCATAGTATTCATATTTTCGGAGTACCACCAGCTACGGAGTACCACCAAAACTCAAGGGTGGGTGAATCAGACTTCATACTCTTATTTGGATTCCAGATAGGAAAGGCCAATTCTCTGTAAAGAGTGTCTATAATGTGTTGTCTAGTCCATCTAATACTTATGTAGGTACTAATTATGTTTCTCCACAGGTATGGAAAGCTTTATGGAAGTTAAATTATTTGTTTGGAAGTGTTAAAAGATATAGTCCCAACAAGAGATAAACTAGCTAGATATGGAAATGATATTGAATTGTCTTGCAGTTTGTGTAATCATCCTGTGGAATCCAGTAATCACATATTCCTTGAATGTGGTTATGCTAGATCTATTTGGTTGGTTTTAAATATCAATGTTACCTTTGGTGCAGGAATTACTAGACATGAGATTAATAAATTGCTAATGGTTTCAGTTTGGACAAAAAAAAATTAAGCTTCAGTTTGGACTATTTGATGTTCAAAGATATTTTAGAACATAACTCCAAATAGGACAATGTCAATATATGGCATTAATAAACTTGTGTCTCCTGGAACTAATCTTGTTTCTTCTACATTTTGATGCTTCTTTAAGTCAGATTCATTACAAGGTGGAATAGGCCTAATAGTGAGGAATTGTGCAGGTAGTTGCTTTCGGGTGCAAGGACAATGCTTCAATTGAGGAATGAAGATAGGATTTGAAGCTGAGGAGCTGGAATATAAGGTTATGCTGGCAGCTGTTACTCTGGCACCCTCTAAGAACTTTAATTATTTTATGTTATCTGTGAATCAGATTGTGAGACTTTAATGAAATCCATCAATGATCATACCTATTATGTTAATTGGATGACTCAAGCTTTGGTTTTAGATATTAATTCTAATTAGACATAACACACAATTAGAGTAATGTGTTTTAGTTCACTTAATTCTAATTGGGGTCATAGCTTCCTCCAGTTCTTACGATTTTATTTTTCAATTGTACCAACACGTACTCCACTTTTTACAAAGTTAGTTTTGTACTTTAGTACCATTATAACAACTGCAGCAACACGTACTCCTCATTTTAGCTATCATTTTGATTTATTTTCTGAATTCAGGTACGAACAAAAAAAATATTCAGGATGGAATGAATATTAGTTGCATCGCATCTACCTTCGGTCTTTTAGAGCCGTCAAAGTAGAAAATTATGCAGCAGGATAACAAGATTTGACTGAGAAAATTATTAACATAGAACGTGGAGCATGCAAATTAAAGGATCTTTACCTTCATTTTTCACCAAATTATTTAAGATATACACTTAAATATTTTTCCAAATTATTTATTAGTAAAAATATTGCCAATTTCCATTTACCCTTTGTGTTCATATCTCTCGTCTTAAATCATTTCATGTTTCTACTCTTAAATCTTCTAACCTCCCCCTAGAAAACGAAACAAGTGGTTTACTTTGATCATCTGATTCATCTCCTGGATAAACCATATATTCCTTTATCAGTTTTGCTTTGCGGAATAATCGGATCGACCGCGTAAGTAATTCTTTTTAGTACTGCTTTGTTAACTGAGATTGTAACTCTAATGGTTATAGTATGGTAAATATTTTCTTCACATGCAACTGTATGTAGGTAGCTAACCTCTGATTATTTGTATGATTCATATATGATAACTGAACTCAATTGGTGATTTGTGATTACTCTTTGTGTACGTATTACTCTTTGCAATGATAATTCGTAGTTTTATTCGGACCACAATAACATTTTCACAAGATGTTGACAAGTTTTTATCCGTCCAGGTACCTGAGAATTCATAATGGATCCTATAGTAATGGATAAATCTTCGATGTATACCGATAGAACCCAATGGAGTTATCAAGATGGAGTCGATGCATTTATAAAGTTTGTTACGCATACATACCAACATGATATTGAATGGGAAATGGAAACATACGACAAGGGAAAAGTTAAGTTTATATGTCCATGTGTGAAATGTCTCAACCTCTACGTGCACAAGGCAAGTAAAGTTAAGTATCATTTATATTCTTCTGGATTCATTCAAAATTATTCTGTATGGACTAAGCACGGAGAAGGAGATGAGTCATCAAGGTGGACACTTCTGGATGGTAATGGCAGCGACGGTCCGTACTATGATTAACCAACACATGCTGCAGAGACAATAGAAATAGTTAGTGCTTTATTAGGAGAGTTTTCAAAGGATTCTGAGAAGATGCAACCGATACTCAAAGATGCTTGGAAACCCCTATACGAAGGATGTGTGGATTTTACAAAGATATCTGCAATGTGTGAACTGTTTAACTTCAAGATCAAGCACGGATCTTCCGACAAGTTCTTTAATGAACTTATACCACTATTAAAATCCATGCTCCCTCCAGGAAATGAGATGATGAAAAGTACGTATGAATCTTAGAAGGTGATGAGATATTTGGGTTCAGATTACGTAAAGATACATGTATGCATCAATGAATGCATTCTCTATAGGAATGATTACAAGGATCACATCAAGTTTTCCATATGTGGGGAATCAAGATGGAAAGTTAACAACACCACCCAAGAGGTGCGTGAAAAAATTCCGGCAAAAGTCTTGTGGTATTTCCCAATTATCCCAAGACTGAAACGTCTGTTTCAATCAAAGAGAATTGTCGAATATTTATTGTGGAACGACACCAGAAAAAAAGAAGAGGGTATTTTAAAGCATCCGGTGGACTCAACAGCATGGAAAACCATAGATGAAAGATATCCCGTAATTCGTGATGATCCTCGAAATATGTGGCTAGGCATTTCGGTTGACGGGGTTGACGTAAACAAAGGCATGCAAGAACATCATACTGTGTGGCCAATTCTGACAGTGATTTATAACCTTCCGCCAGAGTTGTGTATGAAGATAAAGTTCACCATGTTGTCATAAATTATCGGTGGGGGGCCTTATAAGGACATTAATTTTATGTTACAACCGTTATCGAGGATCTCAAGGAATTGTTTGAGGGAGTCGAATGTTTTGATGCGCTGAAACAGGAGATGTTTACTCTATGTGCGGTTGTTTTATGGACAATAAATGATTACCCGGATCTGGGTACACTGTGTGGTTGCCCCTACCAGGGACGAGACGCCTGTAAGGTGTGTGGGAGAAATACTTACTATGTCAGGCTAAAACATTGTAAAAAAGAGGTTTACACTGGGCATAGAAGATACCTACCATACGATCATTCATTCAGACGTCAGAAGGGGTTCAACGGAAAAGAAGAAAATGAAAAGGCTCCGGAACTTATGACCCCGTCAGAAATATACAATGAGGTAAAGTCTATAAAGAATACATGGACAAAGGGATAGAAGAACATTGTGGTGGAATTCGTGCAGGGTAATTCCGGAAGAGGTGGAAAGATGAAGAGAATCGAAAAAACCATCGACCCAATAAAGGGGAGGGGGAAGGGGAAGGAGACCGAAAGGCCCTACTGGAAAAAGTTCAATATATAGTTCCGGCTCCTTCCCTACTGGCGGTATCATGTTGTCCACCATTCCACAGATTTCATGCACGTCGAAAAGAATGTATGCGAGAGTACCGTTGGAACATTGTTGAACAATGAATTTAAGTCGAAAGACCACCTTGCTGCTCGAATGGACCTGAAGGAGATGGGTTTTAGAGACGAGTTGCAACCTCGGGAAAATGGCAAAGGGGGATATATATTAAAGGAAGCATGTCACTCATTAAGCCCGGAGGAAAAGTAAAAGTTTTGTGCAACATTATCCGAGATAAAGGTTCCACAAGGGTATTGTTCAAAATTTTCAACCCTGGTGAATCAAAAAGATCGAAAGCTTATCGGACTAAAATCGCATGATTATCACATGCTAATGCAGTATTTTTTGCCCATTGCAATTAAATCAATTATGCCGCAGCCAACAAGATATGTTATTATCAGGTTTTGTTTCTTTTTCAGTGCAATATCTATCAAAGAAATCAAGGTGGCAGAGCTAGAAAAATTGCATCCGTATCTCATTGTGACGTTGTGCTTGCTCGAGAAATACTTTCTTCCATCCTTTTTCGACATCATGGTCATTTAACTGTGCATCTTACTAGGGAAGTGAAAATTTGTGGTCCTGTATTCTTTCGATGGATGTATCCGTTTGAAAGGTGCATGAAGGTCATTAAAGGGCATGTGTGAAACAGAAACATACCTGGAGGAAGCATTGCTGAAGGGAACCTTTTGAAAGAGACAATTGAGGTTATCAGTGAGCACCAATAAAGCATGAATGATACAATCGGAATTCCACCAGAAAAACGCAACACATCTGACATTAGCGAAGATTCTTATTCTTTCAGGGGAAAACCAATGTCAAATCCTAAGTTTCCTCGTGTTGATAAGGATCTGTTTGATAAAGCGCATTTCTATATATTACGGAATTCTCCTGAAGTTGATCCTTACGTTGAGTAAGTATAAATAGATCTAACCAAATAACCTCATTTTTATTTAGTTTTTGATTATGTGTCCGAATTTCTGTAAATATAATAACATTAATCATTGCACCGTCCATCCGACACCAGAATTTTTTGAAGGATAAATATCCTGGTATGAGTAATAGACAGCTAGATGATCGTTGTCGTATGCGTCAAAAATAAATTACTTTCTCACTACTCAAAATATAAAATATAGCAAGGGCAAGAAAGGATCGTTCCCACAGAGAGGACTAGGTTGTCAAGTTGTTTCGGTTTCTTATGTAAAAAAATGGGGATTTCTGATTTATGTAAGAAATAAAAGTAAATTAAAAGCAAAGTAAAGAGTGGATTGTAATCAATGAGTTGAGAATATTGTTCAAGGAGTTCATCTTCAATATTAAACAAGTGCTTTCATTCATGATTAGAATTACAATTTAATCTCTTATCATCAAAAACCTGGAATATCAAGAGAGCAAGATATCTATTAATTTACTAAGTTCATCAACACACACATTAGAGCTGCGTATGTGAATTCTACCTAATGAACAACCTAACACCTTGCGCTAATTAAGTTTGAATTCCTATGAGAAATAAGTTTTGAAAAAAGCTAATCAATGCAATTATCATACATGGCGCATGAAAATTCGTACAATGGTCTAATTCTACATATGATGACGAGAGTGTATCACTACAAACCCGTAATCATATCATGCTACTAATATTTGGGGTTATCGATCGATGATGAAAACCCTAAAATAGCTATGAACAAGGATGCAAGTTCAATTAATTGGCTACTTAACTAATCAAACATCTAAGTCGTATCACAATAGATCAATCATGTGACATAAAAACACTAGAGATAAGAACGATGATAAGGAGAGAAAACTAATGCATTAAACAAACACAAGTTGTAGATATAGGACTACATACTTAACCAATAATAAAATTTAGTTCATGTTCATGGAGTTCATAACAAGAAGAAAAAGAAAAGGTTTCATGTCTGAACCCTAGAACAAAGTAGAAAAGTGATGATCAGAAGATCTTGGAAAACTTCTCTATTTATATGCTTCAATTTCCTTGCAATCCTCTTAATCCCTATCCAATTAGGATACTTAACCTCCTCAAAATCCACCAAAAACCCTAATTTTCACGTCCATAGCAATCCCAAAACGCATCCCTCCTTTCTCTTTTTCGCGCAAGCCCAATAAGGCCCAACAGAAACCTAATCCAAATTGGTTTCACCATTTTGCTCATAACTTCTTCACACGAACTGGGAATGACCTCATTCTTTTTGCGTTCTTTTTATATTTGAATTCTCTTCAAGATGGTCATCCTGGATTTTAATGAGTTGAAATTGGTCTTTGGCCCTTCTTCCCAATTTTGGATGATTTCTTCTTCTTTTCTTCCAAATGGACAATTTATCCTTCTTTTGATCTGAATGACTCCAAAGCACCTAATAACTCAAAACGAAACATAAGATACATAATTTACAAGAAAACTCGCAAAGAAAGCATAAATAATATATATAAAATTAGGTGTTTTAGACACCTGTCACTAGATCAAAAACATCGTGAAGAGTTCGCCAAATGGTTACAAAAAGTGGTGAGAGTTTGCAGAAAATGTCACTCTTGCTATATGTAACTTTTGCGTTGAGACGGAGGCTAATCCTTATAATGTATTTCAGGTTGAGAGTGAGTGGGCAGACTCTAGGGAAAACTTCAATCAGGACTTAAGGTGGATATCAATCCCACGGAATACACAAGTAGAGACATACAAAGCATATCACATCAATGGATACATGTTTCGCAAAAAATCTCATGATGGTTTTGTTAACCAGAATAGCAGCGTTTACGTAGAGGCAACTGACACGCACATTATAAAAGCGGGGATTACCCTTAATCTGGCGGATTATTATGGTCTTTTACAAGAGATGTGGGTGCTGACATATCATTCGCAAAAAATGCCACTTTTCAGGTGTAAATGGGTTACCAAAGCAGGGGTCTCAAAAGACAAACTTGGCTACATTTTGGTTGATCTTGATAAGTTGGGACTCCAGGACGATCCTTTTATTGTAGCCTCCCAAGCTAAGCAGGTATTTAATGTGCCGGACCAGGAAAATGAAAAAAAAAATCTATTGTGTTAGGTGCACCTACCTAAATCTGGAAATATGTTGATGCTGAAGTCGATGAGGAATTCATTACGACAGTTATTTGTCGGAATGAGTATAAATTTCCGAAGGTAGATAAACTTGACCTGCAAAGGACATCTAGGGATGATTACTATCGGGACGACATTAAGGGTAGAACTGCAAGGAAAGCACCAGCACCAACAGCAGTTCCTACTTCTCAAACGACTGCATCTGGGCTACCATTTCCAAGGAATAAGCGATAATGAAGCCAGGTGATAGAACGTAGTTTTTTGTGTTTTCTAATATATGAATGATTAGGTTGGAAAAAAAAAATTGGTTTTTGTTCAAGGAACTGGTTAGTGTAAATTATATACTCTTAGCCTTTGTTTTTGGTTTTGAGTTATACTATTTTGGTTATGATGATCATCATGGTACTGAATTTGGTTCAAATTTAAGTCAGCAGTTTGGATTTTCCTATTAACTAGAGAATGAATGTATGGATTGTTGAAAAAAATTGATTCTTAAATCATGGTGGGGTTTGTATGTAGATGGTTTTAGCAATGTTGGATGAGTTTGGATTTGGCTATACTGATTGTTGAATTAATATTATGTCATGTTAGGATTAGTAGTAATAGTACTAGGCTTGCACATATATTTTTTTTAGAATTTGGCCTAAAATAGTCTTTGAATTAATCTTACTCCAATAGCATTTTATAAACTGGAGTAATACCCTAGTTTTTACCATCTTAACCAACATTTTATATACCCTATTGATTCACTAATTCAGTCATTCCTACAAATCTCTACTTTACAATCATTGGAATTTTAGAATCATTCACCAAGAACATTGTTTGTTTGTACATCTATTGTATTCAATCCATTACTACTGAAATCAAAAGAGCAAGAAAAACTGACAAATTTCTTCAAACCCTTCAGACCTACATCCATCACAATTTTAATACTACTGGAAACTCAAACAACTAGAAGAACACAACTAGTTTAATTACATCTAAAGAACCAAACAGAATACCAATTCTAAACACCCGACAAGCTACCAGTGTCATTACAACTTTCTTTGTACAACCAAAATTCAAAGCTGCAACGTTACTAATATTCGTGACATAAAAGGTTTACCCATCATAACCACTACAACTCTCCCAGCTGTTATCAAAAAAATGCACCTGCTGCAAACTGAACCCCAAAATCACCTTACATGTTCTAAGATCTTCATCAACACCATGCATCTATCAAACAAAAAAACCACCAAATATCTGAAATTGAACCCCATTCTCCATACACTTATTCAGCAACATAAAGTACCATCAATATCCCTACAAGTTTTCACGAAGATGCACAAGAAAAATAGTAATCAAAATATCACATTACTCTAGTTTTAAGGGATTTGACAGTACCTATAAGGAAATCACCAAGAATTGCCATCATTGTTGTTGTTATTGTTGTAGTTTAACTCATCATCTTCATAGTAGGCACCAGTACCATTATCATTGTCTGAAGATGTGTAGGGACCCTTGAGATCATCATCTTCGGTTTCTTCTTCCTCATCTTCTGCTTCAATGCAAACCACCATCTCATTTCCAGAAAAAACAGGCTCCCCATCGAGGTCTAACCAAGGAATATCCTCTCCGTAAGAATCCACGTTTAGGGGTTCTAACATGGTTCGAGAAAACTTACGAGGGTTGTTCTTCTTTTCGGCGAGATAGCACATGCACATCACATCTTCAAACTCTTGCCTTTTCTTCTTCTTCCTCTCTGCTTCTTTTGTTATCTTGTCTCTCTCCATCGAATCATCACTGCTCTCTCATCTTGTACACCTTCACAGTTATTTTCTTCATTTTCATTCCCACTGCGATTTTTCCCCCATGAACACTTCCACTCTCCTCGTCGTTAAAGCTTCTGCATGTGTCGACATGCCTCTTTGGCATCCAACTTTCTCATCCGCTACTGAAATTACTCATCATTTTCAGCCCTTAATCTTTCAAATTTTTCTCGCTCCTCTTACTCTTTCTTCCTTATCTTCTCCTGATTCAGAAAAGGAATCAAACTTTCAATCTCAAAGCTTGATAAAGTCTCAATTATCAACTTTGCACGTACCGTTGCATTTGAATCGGTTGGTGGCTCGTTGTGATTTCCATTTGTTGAACTACTAGCATTCTTTGTCATTATCTGTTTTCTTAATCTTTATTTTTATGATTTCTTTTTTTGGTATAATAATCCGTTTTCCCCCTGCCTTGTTTAAACAATGGTAGTAGCTTAGCCATAAATGGTCTTTCATGGAGCTTGGTCAAGTGTCTGTCGCTTGGATATTAACGCCTTTCCAATGCCATGCGCACCCTCTTCAAAGCCGTAATTACTCTGCTAAACCCTATTTCCAAAGCCTAAATCTAGTCGCTTAATTCATTAGCTTTTACTCCAATTAAGAGGTGCACTGTTACATCAACCGTTTGGTTTTATGCATTCATATAAGGAAAGTCTATCAGATGAGTTATTTATAGCCATTCAGCTGCAGGTTAACTTGGTTTCAATATCAGAACTTGATAAAGTCCCAATTTTCAACTTTGTACGTACCATTGCATCTGAATCGGGTGGTGACTTGTTGTGATTTCCATTTGCTGAACTACTACCATTCTCTGCCATTATCTGTTTTCTTAATCTCTATTTCTATGATTTCTTCTTTTGGTTTAATAATCTGTTTATCCCCCTGCCTTGTTTAGACAATGGTAGTAGCTTAGGCATAAATGGTCTTTTATGGAGCTTGGTCAAGTGTCTGTCGTTTGGCTATTAACGCCTTTTCAATTCCATGCGCACCCTCTTCAAAGCCGTCATTACTCTGCTAAACCCTATTTCCAAAGCCTAAATCTAGTCGCTTAATTCATTAGCTTTTACTCCAATTAAGAGGTGCATTGTTAGGTCAACCGTTTGGTTTTATGCATTCATAGAAGGAAAGTCTATCAGATGAGTTATTTATAGCCATTCAGCTGCAGGTTAACTTGGCAGAGCTCATGGGCTTGTTTTTGTTGTTGTCTTCTTGTTTGTTGTTGAATCCATTAAAACACTTAAGCACCAAAATATTTTAATGGATTCAGCAGCAAACAAGAAACAACAACAAAAACAAGTCCAAGCATTAGTACTAGTGTTTGGGATTAAATGGGTGAATGAGTAGTAAAGGAGGAGGAAATGGAAATATATGTTTGGGGTAAAAGGGATGAATGAGTTGCAAAGCATGAGGAGGAAGAGGAAAAATGAATGAGTTGCAAAGCATGAGGAGGAAGAGGAAAACTTTCTTCTTTGTAAGTTACGGACCATCAAATGATTCATCTATAGATTGTAACTATCCTTTCGTCCCTATGGAATAGCAGAAACAATTTATTGTAACTAATCTTAAACAACTATAGATGGGCAGCTTGGTGGATTCATTCTTCTTTTTACCTACCTCCTTCGAGACCATGCGTTCGAATTTGGGCAGAACCTTTTTTATTTATTTTTTGAAAGTCAGTTAATGACTGTTGGGCTGGAGAAGAAAAGGGCCCTCAACGGAGCTGGGTCAGTGCTTTCGCAATTACAGCCCGCTTCATGTATACCCATACCCAACAATAAATAGAACTGGTGTGTCTATAAACGCACACTATGGACACGCATACTAGCGTGTCTACTAAAACCAAATTTTTAACCACGCATATAAACCAGCGTGTCTATAAAACGCATATAAACTAGCGTTTCTATAAAACACACACTATGGACACGCATACTAGCGTGTCCAATAAACCGATCTTTTTAGCCACGCAATACAACCAGCGTGGCTATAAAAATCCCACTATGGACACGCATACTAGCGTGCCTAATAAAACCAACTTTATAGCCACGCAAAATAACCGGCGTGTCTGCAAAGAAAACACTATGGACACACATACTGGTGTGTCTAATAAAACTAACTTTTTAAACACGCCTCAAGTGGTGTGACTATTTTTTATGGACACAAACAACTGGTTAATATGGCCATAGACTGGTATATAAACACGTTTTTGATGGTGGTTTTTAGTCTAGGGTTAAAACCGTAAAATCCCTCGCCTGATATGACGTCACTCTGTAAGGAAACTAAGACACGTGTGCTGGACTCTCCACTGGCGTATTATTGAGCCCGCTCAATATACCTATATCCATGACGTTCTGCAAACTTTGGCACCTCGCCGACACAAAACTCACTGGGTACTTTCCTGTGTTGTGTTCCCCGGCTGAACCCTTGACATTGGTATGGCGTGACGGATTTATGTTCACTCACGACAGAGTAGCATGAACCTCCAAGTACTACGGTTAAGGTCATCGCTGTAAAGGCTCAGTCGAAAAAACACACTAGAAGTGTGGTCGCGCCCATATCTTTCCGGCTCACTTCCCATCGACCAATCAGGTCTCTCCATGCCGTCCCACTTCCCTTCGGCCAATCAGGTCGCTCTAAAGTCTCCCAGAGCGCCAAGAAGTGTGGTCGCGCCCCTAACTTGCCGGCCCACTTCCCTTCGGACAATCAGGTCACTCCAAAGTCGCGCAGCGCGCCAAGAAGTATGGTCGCGCCCCTAACTAGCCGGACCACTTCCCTTAGGCCAATCAGGTCGCTCCAAAGTCGCCCAGCGCGCCAAGAAGTGTGGTCGCTCCCCTAGCTTGTCGGCCCACTTCCCTTCGGCCAATCAGGTTGCTCCAAAGTCACCCAGCGTACCAAGAAGTATGGTCGCCCCCCTAGCTAGCCGGCCCACTTCCCTTCGGCCAATCAGGTCACTCTAAAGTCGCCCAGGGCCAAGAAGTGTGGCCACTCCCCTAGCTTGTCGTCCCACTTCCCAGATGCGCACGCCAAACACACTTTACCAAAGGAAAACTTTACACACGCTAATTAGGGTTTCAAACACGACAAACCCTGATTTGGACAAACGGCTGGTAAAGCCTTCCACGGAGCCCGAGACAAAGGCCATGCTTTCTCTTGGGGTACAAATCTCAGCCGTCCAAGTTTACCACTAACTGCAAGACTTGCGCATACTCTTGGCCCAACGCCAAACCCTAACTGACCGCGGCTCCGCCAGCCTTCCAGGGCTCCGCCAGGATGCTGTCATGCCCCGGCCTCGTCAGCATGCCGCATGCCACGGCTCCGCCATCCTCCAGAGCTATGTCAGCATGCCGCATGACACGGCTTCGGCAGCCTGCCAGAGCTCCGCCAACATGCCTCCATGCCTCAGCCTCGCCAACATGTCGCATGCCACGGCTCCGCCAGCCCGCCAGAGCTCCTCCAGCATGCCGCCATGCCACGGCCTTGCCAGCATGCCGCATGCCACGGCTCCTCCAGCCTGCCAGAGCTCCGCCAGCATGTCGTTAGCGCGACGCCTCTCCACTACGCAACAAGAGGTGGTCGTAATCGAGGGACATCCTTCTTCACAAGATACGATCTCGGTTGTCGAAGTTCGCCACCGAGATGGTAAGCTCGCGACAAGTTTTAGGCGATTGGCCAAAACGAGCCTAGCATCACTTATGGAAAGCCTCTCGACTTTGGCTTTTCACACTTAGAAAAATGCTACACGTTTTCCATGAAAACACTCGAGACATCAAAACATGTCACAAAGTGGGGGATGCTCATCAGGGTATTGGTATGGAGGTTTACAGCGTGCGGCGTGCAATGCGCCGGTTACAATAAAGTGTCATGAAGGAGGGTAATTAGTGGTGGTAAAAGTAACGGTAAACAATTTATTCCCGCATGTGTAACGTCTGGGAGTTACACGGCTTTACTTCGCTCAGAATGGACGCATGCATAACGTTTGGGAGTTACACGACTTTACTTCCCTCATAATGGACGCATGCATAACGTCTGGGAGTTACATGGCTTTACTTCCCTATAATGGACGCATGCATAACGCCTGGGGGTTACTTTTTCCTTTACCACTCAATTTCCCAACTTCCCATGAGATCAGGATACGTTTCCTTTGCATCTTGTATAAATAGATCTCACCTATTTCTACCAAAACAACAAGTTTCTGTCAGGAAACATAATACATTCAGAAAACGTCTGGTAGCTCTCCGTCTTGGATACCCAGGTTTACCTTTATGATACAAGTCGCAAACATTCGTACTTCGCAGAATCAACTACTTTGATCTCACACTTTCTTCGCTTCCCTCCCTAGATCAACCCTTCTCCTTCACCTTGTGACCGAAGCAAACCTGGAAAGGCCATTTTCTTGGTTTAGGCCAGGGTTGTACTTATTGATCTCTCGAATCAAAAAGTACTCCCGTGCAGTACATTGTTGAATGTTTAGATTCGTTTCTCACCCACACACACAAAATTACCGAAATCAGCGGAAACGATTTTCACCCATCAACACACGCCCAATCAAAAATTAAAAGTTAACGTGACTAAAAAGTTGATATTTGGACACGCTACTAGTCCTGGCATGGATGAAAGCACTTATATTAATGCGCTCATAGAACATGGCACTTTGGTAGAAGTATACCCTATAGACACGCCAAAACCAAAAAGGCGTGACAGAGAAATTTATATGTGAAGTGGCTAAAGGTCATTTTGGTACTAGTGTAAGTACCGTGACAAGAATTTCATGAACACGGGCACATAAAATCAACAATTAAACGATTTAACGGTTGTGGAAGCATATGATCTGGGAATAATGATGAACAAGTGTCGCTTGATTCACTTCATTGTTTTGATTTGTGTAGTTCGTATAATATTCAAATTAACCTTGTGTAGGCAGTGATTTTCTGAAGTACAAAATCAAGGGAAAGTAGTCTTTTCGGTCCCTACTAGCACGAATTATGTCACCAAAGTCTCACAAGCGTGATTTATGAAGGTCGACGCACATTCTAGTCCATATAGTAAAATTTGGGTTTTTAGTCCTGTATACACATAATCTGTGATCGAACACGTATCAAGAAGAAAACACGTGTACTTCATCAACTGAAAGGAGCATCAAGGCACTGATGACACGTTGTTCCAACAAAAGGCATGCATCTCCATCATCCACCACGTAACTATCATCACACAGATCCAACGATGTTAAATCAAGGAGCACTGGATGATAGGGCCACTGCGAAGCACCATATGAAGATTTATGGGATCATTTTTTACCATATCAAGAGATACCCAGATCAAACGGCTGACAGGAAATGAAGCTGACACACGCGTCAACATTTGTCTGAGGCATGTAGACTACCCCAACCACCTGCATTGAATGCTACACACTTAGGGCACGTGTCAACATTTCCATGGAAGAGTCAGGGGCGGATCATCGTATTAGTAGGATACTGTTGCAGATCATCGGTACGAAACGAAGATATCAGCGGTATCGGCACAGAGACCAAGACGATAAGGATGCAGCTGTTACTCAGAAGGCCCCACACAGAATCCCTATAAATACCCCTCTTCACTGAGAGATGGGGTCGACCAATTTTTAGTAAGAGTGAGAGAAAGAACACAGGAGAGATAAATTGTAAAAGTAAGTATAAGTTTTATCCGAACCCAAAGTCATTCGACTATCTTTGTAAATTATAAATACATAGTGAAACAACAACCCCGTGGATGTTGGACTTAATGTTGAACCACGTAAATCATCGTCTCATTTACATTTCGTACTTTCTATCTTCTATTTTACTTATTATGCTTTGTTATGTTGCATATCGTGCATAGATCGGTTTTAGTTACTCCCCTGTGGCTAGACGAGGAAGAGCCCGACGGTTGTGAGTCTAATAAGCTTCTGACTTATACTGTTTTATACGTATTTCATCCTTGTCAATGATCTTTTGAGCAATGCAAATATTGTTTGTGGACACGAATGTACCATCGTTATTTTTGTGTTCACAATCTGGCGCTAGAAACAGGGAGTAAGTCCCGGTAAAAGATTTATCTTTTCCTGTGATTTTACCATTTTTGGGCTCTCAGCGCTATCCCCATGTAATAGTGTTTTTGAAAACTTACCGTATTCTTCCTTTCAAAGACCCCTTATTTATTTACGTTTTCTATTGCAAAAATGCTTTAGATCTAATGTTCGCTTTGGAAGAATTTCCTAGATCTTTATTTTCCTAACAGTTGTAAGCCTTCTAGATCCATTTAGCACCTTCTTTTAAAACGAATCTCCGGGTGAATACCTTTGAAATCACTTTATCTAAGATTTTATCACTCTAAGAGAAGATCTGGTTTATTTAAGTAAGATCCGTCGGTATTCGTGACATATTTTAAAATCCATGAGTCGAGCTATGTTTGCAATGATTTGATCTACACTCAATGGAAAGAGTTTTCCCAAAACCTTGTTTTCCTTGAGAATCTTTAAGTATGCGTTGAGATTAATGCCATTTCTGTTTAAATTAATTTTGCTACAAAACAATGGATTCTGTTTTTTCGACGACGTTTCTTTTTTTCAGAGAACCAAAGATGGAGAAAACGAAGGATGTGGGAAAAACCAAAGCATCGTCAAAAGAAACACCAAAGACGACACCAGTTATGACACGCATTAAAAACAGGTGAAAAGACGAAGGCAACAAGCCAGAAGCCGGATACAGCGGAAATCACCTCACCACTAGATGCTAACGCTATAGCAGCGGCAACAGTCAAACTTATGGCGGCTAAAGCTGATGCAGCGAAGACAGCAGCGATTTCCCGTGCTGACAAACAATGTGAAGGATTTGCAGATTCAACAATGCAACAACCATCCTTCGGAATGCCGACAACAAATGATAAGAACCGAACCTTACCAACTATCCAACCCTTGTTGACAATAAACCAACCAGCGACCCCTCATGTTGATCCACCAGTGGTAACTACCGATCCCCCTATGCCCTTAATCCAAACAGTTGATGAAGATCATAGTGTGGCCATTGGAGAGCAAAGGCAAGTCGGGACACCAAACCAAGGATCGAATCATTCCCTCCAGTTAATAGCAGAGATCGAGAAATTAAAAAATGACCAGAAGGTATACGCAGATGCAGTGGCGTTATTGGCCCGGGAAAATCAAGAGCTCAAAGAAAAGATCGCCCAAAATGCAGGAGCGGCCCACCATCATGATGAAGCAAATTCTAAAGCACCAGAGACGAACCATGACCGAAGAATCGTCGTGACAAATGTCAACAATCCCGAGCCATTAAACCGAAAAGCTGGCAAAGCAAACAGAATATCTGATCCAGATTATGTTCCGGACGATTCAGATTATTTTGATAGCGAGAATGAAAGGTCGGGACGATCCGCAATCAGAGAGTACCATCAACGGGAAATGGAGGACCTTCGTGCTGAGATGATGGCTGAAAGCAAGACAAGGAGGAGGAAGGATGGAAGAAGTGATGAGGGAGGAAAGCACCACAGCACTGACTCCACCTTTGGCCAAATCTTTCATTCCCCATAAGTGCCCCATCCCAGCGTTTGAATGCTACGATGGATCCAGCGATCTCGCAGCCCACCTCCGGTATTATAACTGTATTTTGGCCCAATGAGACCAGGACGACGTGGTCCTCTACAGATATTTTCCTTCAAGCTTGAAAGGATCGATATTATCCTGGTTTGATAACTTACCACCCAATTCCATCGACTCATACAGCCATCTCACTGAGAAGTTCTTAAGGACTTACATGTACAACAAGGTCGTCAACGCAGGAATGGACAAGCTCTTCTAATTAGCCATCACATACAAAAAGACCGTCAGGGAATACACTGATAGGTGGCTAAAATCTGTCAAGAAATAGGGAACGTGGATCCGGTAGTCAGTATCAAAATATATAAGTGGGGATTGGATAGGATGAGTCCTTTGTTCGTCAAGATTCATGGAAGTGTCCTTGCGACCGAAGGATACCTTCGGGTAATCATCGAAAACCATGCCAGATTGGAGTAAATCCGACGGGAAACTCCCAGGGCCCAGATACAAAGATCTCATCGGACTAATTCGGTGGAGCAAGGCAGCGGATAATAGAGAGGAAACTCGATTGAGAGTTCCAACAAAGATAAGAGAGGACGAAGGGATGATCGGCGGCGTGATGATCGAAAATTCGAAGACTGAAGCTAAACACCAACTACACTCGCATCCTAAGAGAGATTAAGGATCGAGAAAATTCAGAGTGGCCTTGGTCTAAAGGGAAGCATCTACCCCGGTCTGAGAAGTCAATGGACTACTGTGAATACCACTGTTTCAATGGACATCCGACTGAAAAGTGCAAGAACCTCAAAATAATGATCCAAAAGTTGATTGACGCTGGTGACCTTAAGCAATATGTTCAGAGGTCAGACAATGATGATAGGGCAAGACGAAGCAAGCAAGTCCAACTAACCGAGGGTAATCGAACGCTCAACACCATTTCATGATCTGAATCCAACGGCCCCTCACTGACTGCCCGGATAGGAAAAAGACTGAGAAAGAAATTTAAGGACTATTGCGAGTTGTATAAGATTGACGAGATTGAACTGGATGAGCACGAAGATTGGATGAATGCGCCGATGACATTCGATGCTTAAGATGTTGAAGAAGATATGGAGGATCACAACGATCCTTTAGTTCTCACGTTACCAGTGGCAGGATGCAATGTCAAGAAGATTTTGATTGAAGGAGGAAGTTCAGTCAACGTTTTGTGTTATGATATGTTCAAACAAATGGAACTGAGGGATGAGCAACTGATGTCTTCTTATTATAGCATCTATGGATTCAACGACGCACCTACGAAGGCAGGACCAGTGAAGATCGAAACCAGGTTCAATGTGGTAGATGCTTCTTCTCCTTACAACGCTAGCATCGAAGGAAGATGGGTGCACAAACTCAAATGAGTAGCATAAAAATACCACCAGTATCTTAGATTCCCAACACCCGAAGGGGTGATGGAAATTAAAGGAGATCAAGTCACTGCCCAAGAATGTCAGGCTCTACAAAACCAACTCAATAATGAACAAGATGAGCATCGGAAGTCCCGCATAAACAAAAACAAGGCAGCCACTAAGGACAGGGAAATTGACCTTTATCTCGAAGAAATCTCAGGAAAGATCTTGACGAAGGAGAATATCGTCTTAACTACCGAAGCAGGTACTCCAATGGCTAAGGGGGATGAAGAGCCTGCCAAATAGCAATTAAGTAATGTCCCTCTCCTAGGGGAGCCAAAGCCTGCATTAACACCAGTAGAACCCACAAAGGAGATAAACATAGGTACCGAAGAAAGACCGAAGATGATCAAGATAGGAACACTAATGGAAAAGGAAAAACAGGCATCCCTAATCAAGGTACTTACAGAATATGTGGACATATTTGCATGAAAACTATGAGATATGCCAGGAATCGATCCGAAGATAATCCAACATGAGCCCCGTATAAATCCAGACACAACCCCTTTTAGACAGAAGGTACGAAAAATCGCACCAGAGTATCACCAGGCGGTCGAAAAAGAGCTTTGCACGCTGTTGGAGGCAGGATTCATTAAGGAAGTGAAGTATCCAACCTGGATTTCGAATATGGTCATCGTACCAAAGATGAATGGAGGAGTAAGGATATGCATCGACTTCGCCAACCTCAATAAGGCGTGCCCTAAGGATAGTTATCCACTGCCGAGCATTGACCATTTAGTAGAAGCTGTTGAAGGGTACGAAGAATTGTGATTCATGGATGGATATTCAGGATACAACCAGGTAGCCCTGGAAGAAGAAGATCAATGACACACGGCGTTCTATACCCCACACGGCCTCTATTGTTACACACGGATGCCCTTCGGGCTGAGGAACGCTGGGGAAACATAACAGAGGATGGTTGATGCTATATTCAAGCCATGGATTGGGAACACCTTGGAAGTTTATGTTGATGACATGCTTTTCAAGAGTAAGCTGCACAAAGACCACCATCAAAAATTGAGAGACATCTTCGATGCCATCAGGAAGCACAGCATGAAAGTTAATCCCGAAAAATGCACATTCGGTGTCACGTCGGGAAAGTTCCTTGGATATATAGTGACGAAAAGGGGCATCGAAGTCGATCCTGCTAAAATATAGGCCATTGTGGAAATGTTGCCCCAAAAAACTTGAAAGAGGTTCAAAAGCTCAACGGATCACTGGCAGCATTAGGAAGATTCATCGCCAGATCGTCGGACAAATGCAAGCACTTATTTAACATCCTCAAGAAAGGAAGTGAATTCGCATGGACCACTGAATGTGAAGAAGCCTTCCAAAAGATTAAGGAATACTTGGCCACGATCCCGAACCTCCATAAGCCTTATCCCGATGAGGTGATGGCTCTTTACATAGCAGTAACCGAAGACGCGGTCAGTGCAGTATTGGTCAAAACCAACACAAAGGTCGAACAATCAATATATTACGTCAGCAAGACTCTCAACCCGTCAGAAAGAAACTATACGAAGATTGAATAACTCATACTATCATTAGTATGGGAAACCCAAAAGCTAAGAACCTATTTCTTAACCCATTAGTTCGTGTCCCGTGTAAGGTACCGCTGGAAGTTGTTCTCAAAAACGCCTGGAAAGTGGGAAGAATAGCAAAATGGAATACTCATCTCGATCAATTCAATATCATCCACGAGATCCAAACTGCACAAAAGTCATAAGTTTTGTCGGATTTTCTAACAGACTTACCCCTGGACAATGACGAAGAGGTGAAGGACATCCTAGAAGCAGAATAAGAAGATAAAGACCTGATTGATGTACTCGAACCCTCAAGTCAAAGACGATGGGAGGTCTTCGTTGATGGATCAAGGAACAGAGAAGGAGCGGGCATAGTCATCGTGATCACCACCCCAACTGGAGATAGGATCATGCACGCACTAAGACTGGAGTTCAAGGGGCATATCAACAACATCGTGGAATACGAATCCGTAGTACATGTTCTTCGGTTGATAGAAATGGGAATAACGGACGTACGCCTTCACAACTAGTCATCCGACAAGTGGTACTGGAATACAATGTTTATGAAAACACCCTCTCAGCATATATGGCCCTGGTCCAGACCCTAGCATCACAAATACCCAGCATCAAGTTCCGACATCTATGTAGAAGTGACCTTAGGCACGCTGATGCCTTGACATATATATCATCTATGATAAGGGATGAAAGTGTCGAGGCCATCAAGATAACAAGAGTATAGGATACTTCGACTACTCCACAACAATTCTTCGCTACCAGTCGTGAAGACGATGTAGGGGAAGATATCAACGATAACTTCGTCGAAGATGATATCTAATTAAGAGCAAATGAGGACGAAGACTTCAACAACAAAGAGGAATGGAGAACCAAAATCCACATGTTCCTTGAAGAAGGAATGCTTCCTGCAGACCTGAAGCAAGCTCGAAAGATACAAACAAAGGTAGGAAGATACGATCTTCGTAACAGAATTCTTTATAACAATTTTTTCCTTAGACCTTTGTTGCGTTTTTTATATAGGCAAGAAGGCCACCGTATCCTAAAGGACATCCACTATGGAGACGCAGGCAATCACAACGGGATGAGGTCATTAACCGACAAGGCTAAAATACAAGGATATTACTATCCGCAGATGATACAGGACGCAGCCAGGATGTCTAGAAGATGCGGAGAATGTCAGCGTTTTACCAAGAGAATTCATGCCACGGAAACAAAGTTAAATTCGGTCGATAGCCCCTGGACATTTTCAAAGTGGGAAGTAGATATCGTCGGGCCCTGATCGAAGGGTCGGGGAAAAGAAGATTTTTAATCGTAGCCACGGATTACTTTAGAAAGTGGGTGTAGGCCAAAGCTCTGGATAGAATCAGAGACGTGGATGTATTCACATTCATTTGCAGATTTGGCATTCTCGTAGAAATTGTCTCCGACAATGGTAAGCAGTTACAAGGAAATAATATAGACATGCTATTTGATACCTTCATGATCAGGAAGAACAAATCGACCCCCATTTACCCCCAAAGTAAAGGACAGGCAGAAGCCACAAACAAGACTCTGGCTCTTATCCTCAAGAAATCGTTAGCTGAACACAAGGGCCGATGGTGTGAACAGCTGCATAATGCGCTATGAGCTTACCGAACGACACGCAGGTACGCCACCGGAGAATATCCGTTACTCCTCACTTATGGGGTCTAAGCTGTCATTCCGACAGAAATCATCATGCCAACCAGGAAGACCGAAGCTTGGGAGAAGAAATTAACAGCGCATATGATGTTGGAAAGGCTCGATGAGAAAGAAGGGAGACATTGTTACAAATGATGGAGAACTAACAACGAAGATTAGCAAGAGAATACAACAAGAAGGTTAAACTCAGAAATTTTGTAGAAGGACAGTATGTGCTAAGAACTATACCGCAATATCAACGAGAGAAAATGGGGCAATTAGCATCATCATGGGGAGGACCATTTGTAATACTCGACATCGCAGGGAATATATCATATTATCTGTATAACCTCAAAGAAGAAGTCCTCAGGCACCCCTGGAATGCAAAATACCTCAAGTAGTACTATCCTTGAAGCAACGCAGTTCTGCATCTGCGTGAAGACTACCAGAAGAAGAAGAAGACAGCGTACCCGCTCGACGTGTTTCTATTTCTGGACGAGGAGTAGAATACCTCACCACATCAATTAAAAAAACTTTCTGCAACATTTTTATTGGGGAAAGTAATCAGATGCAATCTCTTGGGAATCCCCTATCAGCGTCTATAAGTGTGTGACCAGGGGGGAGGATTCCAGTAGAAAGATATACCCAACCAGTCAACAAGGCAGCAATGGGTGCATATAAATATTTAACTAACGCATCACATATGAGGGACGCTGCATCAACCCCCACCGTTCGGTAACCCTCTGGCCCAGGGTTAGCCAACAGGATGACAGGTCCAAAGTCAATAACGAAGGTATCACCTTCGTTATGCCACCAAACACTTTTTACTGTTGTACTTGTTCATTTCTCAGTATTTAGAATCACTTTTTACTCTCGCTTACTCTCTAAAAAAGTTAAATGAACTGACAATGCAGACAAATCAGAAATGCACATACCAAAAAGCAAACGATGATCCATTCCATGAAAATTGATTACAATCTTGGTAAATAAAACAAAGAAACACAGAAGATATAAAAAAATGGCCTAAAGCCAAGTAATCAACAAAGATCAACTTTCTATAACAGACCTAGAACTCTACTTCCCCTGGGAGGACTCAGCGGGATCAGTGGGATTTTTCTTCTGAGACGAAGGTATACTTCCACCCAAAGAAGGATTGGAGGTGTAGGTGAAAGGCTCGGGCATGGGACGACGGATATACTTCTTGACAATACCATGCTGCTTCAGAAGGCCTTGTTATATCTTGGTTAAGGTCTTGTTTACCTCCTCAGCAAGATGGAACGAGCCTTATGTGCAATAACGGAGACCTTAAACTCAGACTGTGACAAGGAAGTCTTCAACCGCCCAACCTCCTTCGCTGCCTCCTTTGCTGCTTCGTCTCGAGATACGGCCAGCGCCTTATAATGCTTGGTCTGACCCTGCCGATACACTAAGGAAGATTGAGTCTCTTTAAGCTTTTCATTTGCAAGGTTAAGCTATCCCTCGAGCTCTGAAAAATAAAATACAAAATGGCTAGGAAAAAAGAATCATGAAGCCATCCACGAAAAACAAATATATACCTTCGACATTAGCCGAAGCTATCTCAAATTCATTAACTACAGCGTCCCGGGCTTCGTCAAGGAAATCATACTCTTCGGAAATTTTCTTATAATCCATTTAGAGGTTTCTGAGAGTAAACTGACACTCATCCAACTCTACCTGCTTAATAGAATCCAAGTGATGAAGACGGTTAACTTCATTAGTCATCTTCTCAATTCATATGGTTAACCTATACATGTTGACTTCTAGATTCTTTTCCGACTCCACCAAATATGCAACACCGGCGCGGGAAGCAGTCAAGGCCTTGATGAGAGCATGTGCTTCTTCCCTAGCATCGTCTCTCTCACGAACCAACCTATGAATATACTCTTGAACATCAGGACCATGAGATTATCGGGCTTGACGAAGCTCTACTTTTAAGTCAGCCATCTTATATTATAATTGACAAACCTCATCTCTTGCCTCACGCAAATATTGACGAGTCCATTCCATGGCATTTTCGTATTCAGTGTGAGATTCGTACATAGAGTTTCGCAAAGATATCAAATACTCCCTCTGCTTGCGCACATCGACCAACATCTTGTTGTGATGATCAGCGCGACCATTCCACTTATCAGCCTCTTTTATGAGTTTGGAAACTAATTCTCTGATCCGAGAAGCTTGGTGTTTCCTCTCTCCTTGAAGCCATGTTAACTCTCTAGCATCGCCCCCTGAAGACAGGGATGTCTAATTCAGAACGAACAATAAAAAATGAAGAATGAAGAAAGATTTAAGGAACGAACATTTAGACGACGAACCAGCTTCGGCCTGAGCTTTCTCCAGTTTCTCATTTAACTCCATTATCTCCTTGTCTTTAGATACAAGGCGTTCTTCAGTACAATTCAGCTCTTCTTTTCTATGATGAAGTTTTGCCTCTAGATTGAGGGATTTCACTTTAAAGAACTGGTACAGAGTATGGTTGCAGTGCTCACTCCTCATCATCTACATTAATAACAGACAGATAAGAGATGATCAATAGGAGAGCATCACCCTACTAAACTCAGGAGAATTCATGACGACTTACCTCAATAACACGTTGCTGAGGGAAACCATACTGATACCCATCATCTATGGTCATCATGTCATCAATGGAAGAAGGAGGATTGACCAACAAACTAGTCGAATTAGCCCCCAAATCCTTCTCCCATATCTCCGCAACATCATCCTGGCATGCTAGCTGCATTCCCTGGCGAGTGAAGGCGTCAGAACTCCTCTCGCCGGGAACTATAGGAGCCAGATTGGGCATACACATCAAACCTTTTTTCATCAGCCACTCAAAGGTGGTATCAACCCTTTCACACATCGCGGCCTTCTCAAAGATCCCATACGATATACCAGTGGTGGCATCATCACCAGCAGCATCCCCTTGTTCATCAGCGGCAATCTCTTGTCCACCGGCGGGGGCCTCACCACCAGCAGCGGTTCTTCATCCACCATAGGTTTTCCTGGCTTCGTCCTCTTTAGCAGCATGAGCTTCAGCATCCTATTCATCTGAACTTTCTTCCCCCTCTGTCAACTTATCACCATCACCTTCACCAATAACATCCATTCATCGTTTGGAGAAACGATAGAGAAATCGTCATCCATCCTGAAAGCAGCATCAATGTCAATTGGACCCTCAGTAGAATAAATCTTACTAAAAGAGAACTCTTGGTTGGGGTTCTTGGTTTGAAGACCAGCATCTTCATTCCCTTGAACGTGCATGGGCTCAATATGAGGATCATTCACTTGAGACTTAGAGATGATGTTCTCTTCTCCTTTCTTAGCACCACCATTTCCATCACCCTCGTGACCAGGAGACGGAGTATCAGTACGTTCCTCATCATCAGTAACGTCCTCGTCAGAATTCTCCTCATCGTTCACCGGACTGGTAACTTTGAGAATCTATATCTCTTCTTGACCAGCAGTAGAAGACTGGACGGGACCGAGCTTTTTCTTTTTCAAAGCCTGAAACAAACACATGATCAACTCCTGATTCCAGGAGAAAACATACATGAAACAACACACTACTATAAGGAATGGAACCACACCTTGACAGTGGTAGTACTCTTCGAAGGAAGAACTGCATCAGAACTCTCCTCCCCATCTGTGTCAACAACATCGACAGCATAATCAAATCTCATACGAGCAAAATTCAACTTCCAAGGGCAGGAGTCACCACAACGAGACGGTTGGTCATCACGAGGTTTGCTACCCGCGATAGGACGCCATCCATGCTGACCAAGCACCCAACCATGAGCCCAAGGACCAATAATTTCAATAACAGTGGCATGCCACTCATAATTATGATCGCGCTTAATACACTCGTTCTTGGGAAAAATCCTTGGTTGTACAGACCCTTCGGCACCAGGGACAAACTGAAGCTTTGAGTCCCTCACCTCGCTAAAAAGATGAATCTCACCAGGGGCAGCATCAATTGTACGAATACCCACACTCCAAGGTTTTTGATTTCTACCTTTGACATAGTCTCCGAAGGAAGCATTGAAGTTCTCGGGAGTATACCAATCCTTATCCGCAGGGTTAGGAATATAGCAAGTCATCATCGTTTCGCCTTTACTCCGAAGATAACACTCTTTAAGCGTCCGAAGATAGTTCCCACTCAATTGAACCACCGAGAGACAATGAGTATGAGGAGTGGAGCCCTCACGATGAGCCAAGACATCGTAATAGAAGGAATCCCCCGACTTATACAGCGGTAACATTAAGCCCGTCTCGAAGGCCCCACGGTTTTCAGCAAATGGAAGGCATCGTATTTGTAGTTTACGATCATATCATAAGTAAGATCGTCGTCCGGTGCATAAAACTTAACATCAAAGGCCTCGAGGCCATGCTTCACTTTGAATGCTTTGAGATCAATATGCTTAAAAGTAACCTTCTTCTTGGCAACCGTGACGCTTCGTATGACCTGGGGAATGTCAGAACCAGCAGCCTTACCCTATGACAGTTTCTTTGGAGGACTCATATCCGAAGCCTTCCTCTTGGTCGTAGTATTCCTTGACAAGTCATCCTTTGTTGCAACAACTTTAGAAGAAGGATCCTTCACCAAGACAGTGGATTGCGAAGCCTTGGGCTTTTGAGAAGCCGCTTCCGTATGAGAAGCTACAAAACAATGAGGTTGAACGTCAATCGGCCCCGAACGCTGACGGGATGGATTAGGAAAAGGACGATTAACAGCATAATGAGAACCTCTAGGCGGATCCCCCTTTTTATGAGTAGAATCCCTAGGACCCGATGACGATGAGGTCTTATGAGTATGAGGATCAGGTTGAGAAGGTTTAGGCGGACCATCCTTCGGCAGAGATTTATCAGGGCTTCTGAACGGAGGATGTCTATAAGGACTAGATGGGGGAGTATTAGAAGGAACACGAGAACGATCAGCCATACCTGCAAGGGGCATAAAGATAAAATGAAGGTCATAATAAAGGTTTAGTGGAGGTTGAACAGAACTCCAACCATTATAACGAAAAAATCTTCATACAAAATATGATGTCATACAAAAAAAACGAATGACAATAACCCTAAATTTCGCGGTAAAGAACAGAGGCAAGTATATATACTATCGTTTGGATTGTTCTTTATCGCGAACCCTGGGATCATTGACCAAGGAGAAACAGAAGAAAAATAAAAAATATTACAGATGCAAGAGAACTACTTACCGGTTATAATGGCAGAAAGAAGATCAGGGAGCAGCCTCAGTGAAAGATAGCAAAGATAATCACGTCATAATGAATAAGGGGCAAAAATCAAATAGCAGCAACAGTTAAGAACAAAAAACAAAATAAGGAAGAGTAGTCTCTCTCAGAAAATAAGAATGAAGATGACAGAGAACGAAGAAGAGAATAATAGGGAACAAAAGTTATTATTCCCTGACCTCTTCCCCTATTTATAACCGCAATAAATGAAAAGAAAACTGCTCCGAAAATCAAGAGGGATTAAATGCTAGGAGTGGGGAACGTTCCCTAAAATCTAGGAGAATTTATGCAAAGAGAAGGAAGCTGTAAAGACAGTTTTCTTCAAAACTTTGACTAACATCGAAGTCATGAAGAAAAGGGGCAAATTATATACACATAATCTGTGATCGAACACGTGTCAAGAAGAAAACACGTGTACTCTATCAACTGAAAGGAGCATCAAGGCACTGATGACACGCTGTGACAACAAAAGGAATGCATCTCCATCATCCGCCACGTAACTATCATCACACAGATCCAACAATGCAAAATCAAGGAGCACGGGATGATACGGCCACTACGAAGCACCATATGAAGACTTATGGGATCACTTTTTACCATCTCAAGAGAGATCCAGATCGAACGGATGAGAGGAAATGAAGCTGTCACACGCGTCAACAGCTGTCTGAGGCATGCAGACTACCCCAACCACCCGCATTGAATGCTACGCACCTAGGGCACGTGTCAACATTTCCATGGAAGAGTCAGGGGAGGATCATCGTATCAATAGGATACCGTTGGAGATCATCGGTACGAAGTAACGACACAAAGACCAAGACAATAAAGATACAGTTGTTACTCAGAAGGCCCCACATACAATCCTTATAAATACCCCTCTCCACTGAGGGAGAGAGATAGAGTCGAGCAATTTTTAGTAAGAGTGAGAGAGAGATTGTAAGAGTAAGTATGAGTTTTATCCTCCCCCTAAATACATAGTGAAACAACAACCCCCGTGTATGTAGGCCTTAGTGTTGAACCACGTAAATCATCGTCTCATGTACATTCCGTACTTTCTATCTTCTATTTTACTTATTATGTTGTTTTATGTTACATATCGTGCATACATCAGTTTTAGTTACTCCCATGTGGCTAGACGAGGACGAGCCCGACGGCTATGAGTATAATAAGTTTCAGACTTATACGTGTTTCATCCTTCTCAATGATCTTTTGAGTAATGCGAATATTGTTTGTGGACAAGAATGTACCATCGTTATTTCTGTGTTCGCAAGTCCAACAATGCAAACCCAAGAGCCCCGCTCATGTAAGCCTCATGACTGACTCCTAGTACGTCCCGAATTATTCAGTGGTGATGATGTGTGTTCCTTATTATGATGAGCACACTCATTATTCAGTCCTAGCAATGTCCCTGACAAGTCTCACTTTTCAAGTCAATGTGCTTCTTATTCTCGTACAAACACGATACACTTATCACACGCATATATACCATCCTTATTTTCAGTTTCATGGGAATGAACATGGCTAAAATTGTTATTGCGATGCTCGGTTGAACCCACAAATTTTTCTATCTCAAGCTTGTTGTCAATGTTAGATGATCAAATTATATCTTAACTTTTAGTCTACTAAGTCAAGTCTTGGACTAGGTTAGAATTTGGTAGTTGAGTATTAGACATCACCCTCGAAGACTGAAGATCGATGAAGACACTTAGAGAACTTTTTCTATCAGGTATGTGAAGACTAAACCATTATATTTACTCACTATCTTACCATTCTATCATTTGCTATTATGTTGTATGACTTCTAGTAGATTTACAAAGAAGAAATTTAGAGTCAAGCTTGTGTTATTAAATACCTCAAAATATGATACAAGCATAGATGTTCTGGAGAGTTACGAATTATCAAGCTCTTTCATGTGATATAAATAAATAAACAATTCTGGGCGGATATAAAACTTGCTACATATTTTTAGATCTGACTTGTCTTGGATTTGATTCGCATGGATCTAACTGAAATCACCCGACTCATATAGAGATGGCTCAATGTGTTTGTTTTCTGAGTCAAATATGACTCAGCTGACTCGAAAATATTCGTATCACTGGCTTGGTCCCATGAATTAGCATTCGAGCCAGGGATGAAATATGTTATCTGAGTCATGTTTCAAGTTAGATTTGACTCTAGCTAAAAAACAAACGGTCTAACATCTGAGTCAGATCCACATGCTAAGTCAGTAAGAAAAACTATCAGATTGGTGAAACACTCAAAACTCTACTGGAAAATTTCTTGTTTTCCTTTTCACCGTAAAAAATACCCTTATGGAACAATGGATGGCTACAGAATCACCAAAAAATCATCACTTATAGGTAAAATTTCTCCAAAAATTCCTTCTAAGTCAAGTAAGAATATTTTGTGGGTCTCTTTCTTTTCGTGTTTTTTTAATTTTTGAATGTCATTTTTTCTGTTAGTTGTAGTTTCAAATGTTTCAATAGCTACAAGAAGAGAAAGAAATGCAACAATTGCGAGCCTTCTTGAAGATACTACCATCATTATAGCTTCGAAGTTATCAGCCAAATCGATCTCTCGTTATAATGTTGGCATGAATTGTTTAAAAACCCTAAGTTTATTAAGATGCACCTTCACCGTGCTAAGCAAAACAGAAAATTCAGTGTCGTACTTGATACATGTTCCATAGATTTTGATGTTCAAACTAATCTATGCTCAGCGCGTCACGGGGAGGCACAAGCAGGATGTATTGCTCAGTGCATCGATTTGGAACTTCCGTCAATGAATTTCAGTGCTTTTGCCCGTTGATATCTTGAACAGCTCCAACTCCGCTTGAGAGGATTCTTGAGAATGTGTCGTTGTTTTTTGATTGGTTAATGCCTCCTGATTTATATCACCTAATATGGATATGGTTCCTTATGGTGTTTGCATCATGTTAATTTAAATGGTATTTGTACGGATTTTGTACAATATAAATGGTTATGGAAAGTGGAAAGAGCAAGAATTGCAAGGCTGCTATATCTTCTTCGTCACGTCGAGGAAAGATCCATGCCTCGAAATAGATTCACGGCTAAAGATACGAAAAACAGAGCAGTTTTAGGTTCATCATATTTTAAGAACTGTAAGTGTGATACTGCAGAACTCTTTGGATAACACAAAAGCTTGATCACAAATGTATTGATGCGATAAAATTCTCAAAGAATTTGCTCTATTTTCAGTTTATAAAATCATAATAGATTTAAACTCTTAATTTAGTGTGATTTTATATACATTTGGGTGTACTGTAGGATTTCCTGCAGTTACAGACTTACATGAAATATTCATAGTGATGTGGAAGACTCCATCAGGCTTGTTTCTCAACCTCGCCAGGGATGTTTATTCTCTCTAAATTATGTAATTCAGCTACTCTTGCTCTGAAAGAAATGTAACCGATTGGAGACACTGGATGGAGGTGGGTCTGGTGTTCTAAACTATACCTCAAAGAAGAAAAAGAAAGAACAAGAACTAGATAACAGTGTTCTTGTTATATTAGCAGAGCTGTTGAGATCACTTTATTTAATGCACACTACCAAATGGCATTCACGTGTTGAAAGGAATGCTCTAAGATGTTAAAGATCCTGAAAGTGATGAAGATTAGAAGGATTTTGATTGATAATAGAGTGGGAAACTAATAGTTTCTACTCACTCTATTTTCTTTTGATTTCTTTCTTCATAATGATTTATCTCTATACACATGGTCAATATAAGACCATAGAGATAAGATGACACGTGGACATCTATTGTCCATACAATTCTACTACTACTTTTATTCTTACAGTCTTATTACATTAACACTCAACAGTCTCCTCCTTAATGTGATGTTCTACAACTCCTAGTAATTCTCGAAAATTTTAAAACTTGCATTTGGGAAGTGCCTTGGTGAATATGTTCGCCAATTGGTCTTCCGTCTTGCAATACTTGAGTTCTATCTCACCATCTTCAACCGCTTATCGAATGAAGTGATACTTGAGTTTGATGTGCCTTGCTCTACAATGCTCAACCGATTTTTTGGAAATAGCAATTGCGGATTTGTTTTCACAAAAAATTTCGGTGCACGCTTCTTGTTTGTCTTGAATATCTTCCATGATTCTTCTTAGCCATACAACATGAGATGTAGCTATTGATGCCGAAATGTAATCCGCTTAGGCCGTGGATGGAGCTATGGTTTCTTGCTTCTTCGATGCCCATGTAAATGTACCCGAACCAATAGAAAAATCATACCCTGATGTACTCTTCATGTCATCAATACACCCTCCCAAGTCGCTATCATAATAGCCAACTAATTTGACATCCAAATTTCTTGAATACATGATTCCAAAATTCATTGTTCCTTGTATGTACCTCAACAACCTCTTTGCCACGCTAAGATGTAAATGACTAGGTGAACTCATGAACCTAGAAAGCATACTTGAAGCAAACATGATGTCGGGTCTTGTATGTGTAAGATACAACAAGTTTCCAATAAGTCCTCTATAGTAAGTCTCATCAACTTTTCTTCCTCCATCATCTTTCTTGAGTTTCTCATTCACTACAAGTGGTGCATATGTGGGTTACAACCAAGCATACCAAATTTCTTCAACACCTTTTCGGCATACTCGCTTTGAGAAATAAACACTCCATCTTCACTTTGATGAACTTTTATACCAAGGAAGTACTTGAGCAAACCCATGTCACTCATATCATATTTAATCATCATTTCTCTTTTGAATTTTTCAATCATATGAGCATCATTACTCGTAAAGATAAGATCATCAACATACAAGGCAACGATGAGAATGGACGTACCTTTTGTCTTCACATATAGTGTAGGCTCACTCTTGCTTTTGTTGAATTTTTGAATTTTGAAGTATCCATCTATCTCACTATACCAAGCTCTTAGTGCTTGTTTGAGGCCATACAAAGCTTTCTTCAACTTGTATACTTTGTCCTCTTCTCCTTCAATCACAAAACCTTGTGGTTATTCTACATAGATCTCTTCATGGAGTTTTCCATTCAAAAATACCGATTTTACATCAAGTTGGTAAAGTAACCAACCTTTTTGGGAAGCCATAGCAATCACGCTCTAACGGTGTCAAGACGAGCAACCAGTGCAAAATTTTCATTGAGTCGATGTCGGGTTGTTGTGAATATCCCTTTTCCACCAACCTTGCTTTGTACCTTTGAACTGATCCATTCGCATTGTACTTCACCTGGTAGATCCACTTCACACCAATAACTTCTTTTCACTAGGCCTTGCTACTTTTTCCCATGTATCGTTATCATTTATGACAACAACTTCTTCTTCCATGACTTTTATCCACACCGGTTCTTTTGATGCTTCTTCAAAATTTTCCGGTTCAACCGTATAATAGTTGTATCTTTCATACACTTCACTCAACCTATGCATCTTCTTTGGTGCCGATGGTGGTGATGTTGATGCATTAGTACTTGGAGATGTTCTAAACCTTGCATTTGAGGGTATTTGAGGTAGTTCTCCACCTTCTTCTTCACCTTCTCCAACTTCATTTGTTGCTGAATTTTCTTGTTCATCATCAATAATAATGGTTCTCTTCCCAATTTTAGCTTCTTCTCAATTCCATGAAGCATCTTCATCGAACAAGACATCACGGCTTGTAATCATTGTGTTGTTTTTCAAGTTAAACAACCTATAACCTATGGATTGGAGGTTATAGCCAAGAAATATACATTTCTCACTTGATTCATCAAGCTTTGTTCTCTTAACCTTTGTAATTTGAGAATAACACACACTACCAAAAACTTTGAGATGTCTTACCGGTGGCTTTCTCCCACTCCATGCTTCAAAAGGAATTTTGTCCCATACGGCTTTTGTTGGACACCTATTAAAAAAGTAGACGGTGGTGTTAACAGCTTCGGCCCAAAACTCTCTAGGCATACCCTTCATGAAGCATGGACTTCGCCATCTCCATCACGGTTTGGTTCTTTCTCTCGGAAACACCATTTTGTTGAGAAGTATAACCCACGGTTAGTTGCCTTTCCAAGCCTTCATCTTCACAAAATTTATCAAACTCTTTGTTGTTGTACTCTTTGCCTCTATTCACTTCTTAAAACTTTCATGTAGTGGCCACTTTGCTTTTCAACAAGGCTCTTTAACTTCTTGAAGATGCTAAAAACTTCGGACTTTTGTTTCATGAAGTAGACCCAATTCATACGAGTAAAGTCATCAATGAATACAATGAAGTATCTATTACCTCCATGAGTTGGTGTCTTTATTGGTCCAGCCACATCGGTATGTACCAAACCAAGAAGTTCTTTTGCTCTCCATGCTACATTTTTTGGGAATGGTTGGCGATGTTGCTTCTCAATTGCACAACCTTCACATACTCCGTCCTTGTGGTTAATATGTTGTGGAAGTCTTTGCACCATGTTCTTGTTGGAAAGCACCTTGAGACTATTGAAATTCAAATGCCCAAGTCTTTTATGCCATGACCATGTTTCATCAATGGTTTCCATCCTCAATGCAACATTTCTTTGCTTTTCAAACACAATTGGAAAGCTTCTATTTTTCTCCATCTTGATACTCTTCATGACTTGTCTCTTGTTGTTGTGCTTCTTGTCATAAATGGTACAATATCCATCTTCAAAATGGACCGCGTACCCAAGTTCCACAAGTTGTCCAACACTAAGAAAATTTTGTGCCAAGTCCGGAACATATAACACATCTCTAATGTATTTTGGTTCATTGATAGTTTTCACACAAATGGTGCCTCTTCCGTTAGATTGAACCATATTTCCATCACCCATCTTCACTACAGAGTTTATGGATATATCCATATCAACAAACAAGCTTTTTTCACCGGACATATGAGTTGTGCATCCACTATCCACAAACCAAACTTCACTTTTGGAAGTTACCACAGGCACTTTGACAAGCATAAAACAAATTTTGTTTATCCTTTTTTTCTTCGGCTCTACCGGCTTGTTCTTCATCTTCTTTGTATCTACAATCTTTCTCCAAATGCCCATACTTTCTGCAATTGCGACATTGTGGTTTACCTTTGTTCCAACAATTCTTCTCCAAGTGACCATTCTTCTTGCAAAAATTGCATCTTGGTACTTGAGACGAATCACTCTTTGTATAGTTGTTGGAATTAGCTCCTCCTTTCTTCCATTTTCCTTTTCCTTTGAAGTTTGATGTTGATTCACCCTTGTACTCATTTTTATCTATTGTTGAATTTTTTGAATCCAAGTTGAATTTTGATTGAAATGCACTCTCAGTTGACTTTTCAGAGTGTGTTAACAACCTTTGCTCATACACCTTCAAAGATGCCCATAGTTCTTGGGACTTCAATGTAGAAAAATCTTTAGTCTCTTCCAAAACCGCCACAATGATTTCAAATTTTTCCGGCAAGCACATCAATATCTTCGCACAATTCTTCTTTCCTCCATCTTCTCACCACACATCATCATATTATTAACAACTTCAACTACTCTGGATGAAAAATCATTTAAACATTCATTCTCATTCATTCTAAGATTCTCAAAATCTCTTTTATATGAATGTAATTTTAACTCTCTTACCTTCTTATTGCCTCCACACTCTTGTTGTAGAACATCTCAAGCTTCTTTAGCGTTATAAGAATGGATTACTCTTGGTAGAATGGTGTCTCCAACTCCTTGTTGGATGTACATGGATGCTTTTGCATTCTTCCTCCTACTCTCCTTAAGTAAATCCTTTTGGTCTTGGTCTAAGTTCGATGTATCTTCAATTTCATCATACCCATCTTTAACAATCTCCCACACTTCTTGAGACATGAACAAGCTTTCATTTAAATTGCCCAAAAATCATAATTTTCTCCATAAAAAAGTGGTATAGAAGGTTGTTGAATGTATTGATTTGAGTAGCTACTACTTGCCATTGATTTGGTTGATGATTGATTGAAGAAATTGGGTTTTTTCTTTTCTAGATCTAGATTTTAAAAACTTTGAATATTGCTGATTTTTGAAATTTAATGGGTAGAAATTGATTTTTTCCACTCAACGAGATCAAATCTAATAGATCTAAGCTCTGATACCAGTTATTAGATGTTTGGTTGAATTTATGATGATGGTTAGAAGGATTTTGATTGATAATGGAGTGGGAAACTAATATTTTCTACTCACTCTATTTTCTTTTAATTTCTTTCTTCATAATGATTTATCTCTCTACACATAACCACCGTAGAGATAAGATGACATGTGGACATCTATTATCCATACAATTCTACTACTACTTATATTCTTACACTCCTGATACATTTAAACATTACATTAACAATCAACAAAAAACATAATCATGGTTATGCAACAATATTAACTTGTTTCTCTTCTAAAGAAGGGATTAATGAAGTGTACGTTATATCTCATTGAATTCGTTGCTAAGTATATGGCCATAATATACTCTTTCCTTGGGATTTGGTGATGTCGGTTCGCTAGGACATACTTTAGATCAGTTACTTGGCATGCTTCATGAAAATATACGCAAACATACACTACTGGATAATACTTGAACATAAGCAGGTATATAGATATCTTTGAAATATTTACTTATCAGGCCAGTCTTTGATGAGATGGACCCTTGGCAACAATTCCAACTTTGAAAAGAAATGTTCCTATTCTTGCCCGTCACATAATCAGCTCTACTAAAAGTCTCTATCACATTTGTCATATCAGAGACAGATGACGAAAAAATTGCCACTGACAGTTAACCTAGACTTGAGACATAGACAACAAAAAACTGACAGTTAACCTACACTTCAGTATCCACCCTAAGCACTTCTTCCACAAGGGCCCTACAATTAAATGAAAATGAAAACAAATATTAAACCCAAAAAAACAAAAATGAAACAAAAAATAAACCAAAAAATAAAAAAGTGAACATGAAATAAACAAATGAAAATGAGTACTTACATAGACTTCGAATAAGTAAGGAACCTACTTCGGCAAATTTTCCTTCAGAAATTTGCCAAATTCATATCTGTAAACAGCATCTTCCATAGATTTTATCTGATTTGGTTAAAATAGTATTAGTAACTCATTATAAGTGTTAAACTAAAAAAAAAAACAAATCTATAACTTGACATGCAAAAGTAACACCCACTCACATTGTCATTGATGTGTACCATCGCACCACGTAAAAAACAAACAAGGTGATAAACTTCTGTTGTGTAGTGCCAATGTCTTTCAGAATATGAATTGCGTATGGGATGCCACGACGCCCTATTCATTATGGACTTCCAGTTATGCAAGTCGGTACCGGCCCTTCTATTATCCAGCTGAAGATCATCCTCAGAGAATTCTATGGCTCTTTAAAGAATAACGTTGAAATCTGCCTTTACCATGCATCTGGTTGTAGACAGTTTCAACATAAGTTGCATACTGTTCATCATTCAGAAAGAGTGGATGCATAAGCAATCCACACTCTCTGCAATTTCCACTAGCATCCTTCCCAGCCAAAGGGGCAGCACTAACAAAAAAAAAAGCACAAAAAGAAATCAGCATAACTATGATCTTTACAAACTCCCATGTAAGTAATACAAAACGACTAAGCTTAAGACATTACCAATTATTCCTCAAACATGTCATAAATGAATTAAAATCGGGATTCTCATGCACGATATCTGGTCTGCCAAAGGTCAGTTGATCTTTAATGATATCATGAAGTCCCATTAGTTCCGCAGTCTTCCCCCATGCCTTTCCAACTGAATTGACAAGAATAGGCATTAATAAGTGAAGATATATGTCAACTGTGACCAAATTAGCAATATAAGTTAATGGGATTGTAAATTAATTTAATTTATATATTAAAACATACCAGGGGCAGCAGACAACATACAGTCGATGATCTTAGGCCTTAAAAATGTTGGATCGTCATCTAAAAACACAATCATCTCGGTAGTCAATTCTCGTACCCAAAGACCTTGTTCGATGCAGTAGATTACACCTTCCAATAGATTTCTGTCAACATGCCAAAGATGATGATAAGAGAGATAAATAGTACAAACTAGAGTTTGCAGTGAAAGATGAACTATAACAAAAACCACTTACCTAAGCATTATTAGACGATCCGCTTCCAGCTTATAAAATTTGCATACACCATCCAATTCCCAAACCTTACGAGGCCCCAAAATTTCTAACACATCTTTAAGGTCATCCTCCATCCTTGATGAATACAGTAAGGTCTTTCTCCATTTTCATTAGAAAATAAAACGCCTAGCACACAGTTATGTGGACACTTGACATGTTTCTTAGCCCTCCCGTCATTGAGAACTTTGCCACACCTCAAACCGTTCTCCACTGCTTCATTAGCCCGAACCAATATGAACTGTTGACCAACATCCTCTAACTGTTCTAATGATTCCAAGCGTGGTACAGCAGAAGCCATATGAACCTGGTATCAAGAAGATGATGTAAGAGAAGTACTATGCAGGATAACATGGGTATACTTTTACAATACTCGCATCAAATTTTAAGAGGATCAAGATTAACAAGTACATCAAAATGGTTCCAGACTTCAGATTTCGCCCTTTTACTAGCAATGGGCATTACAACTCGATCAAGCGAGAAAGTAAGCAATTCAAAACATGTTTTAAGTATACTTCTTACAAGCAATAACAAATTCAAATGAACTTAAACACTAATTAATTGAAAACACCCAATCTAACCTGGATTACAGACTAATAGGTAACATATACAGAGTAATACGTAACATATAAACAATTACAGACTAATACGTAACATATAAACAACATGCAAAACTATCAATCTAACCTGGATTCAAACCATAAGCAAATAAACTTAATGATCCACCATCCCCAACAACAACTAGCACATGAATAGTATTGAAAATCTCTACTCTATAGCATCAATAGACAGAAAATGTCCAAATCTATTCATACTGAATCAAAAATTTCAAGAACCAAAACAAAACCCACTATCAAAATATACTTGAAACCCTAACTCTATATCTTCAATAGACTTGAAAACACCCAAATCTCCGCATACAAATGTACTTTTGGACAGAAAACACCCATATCAGATATAAACATCCAATCGCCAACAATAAAAGTCATGAGATAAAGCAATCCAGAAAAAAATAAGCATAAACCTAAGAAAAAAATTAACAATTCACGATTTTCTCAAGCATACAACAAATCCTGGAACTCGTCCATAACAAGATAAAACAAATCCTAGAAAAAATATAGAAACTAGGTCAGAAACAACCTGTTGCTTCACTTCTTCGCTCCACCACTTTCAGGGCAGCCGTAAACTAGGTTAGAGGTCTGAACTGGGTTGGCGGATAGTATATACCATCAGCAAAACACTGGAAAGCCCCTTCATATTTTTAAATACCCACATTTACCCTAGAGAGGTTGACTTGACCTGAGTGGGTCTTGTGCTGACATGGAAGGGTGACGGCTTTGCACCCTCAACTGTGTGCTTTAGCGATGCTCTTGAACGGGCGAGGGGCAATAATGCTGTATATACCGGGGCTGCTATCCCATGAAGTATCCGGCTAGAGACAAATGTTGTTGGATCCTTGGATGGGTAAAAACCACCCACCTATATTTCCTCTGGTGGGCCAGGAACTGTTTCACTCGGAATTTAGTCTAGGGATAATCCGGGAACGTAGCAGTACTCGGTGAGGGGACTAAATAGTTTTTTAAAAGTGAAAAATACTAGAACCACCCTATTATATGGGTTCAATATTTTGAAGCCCCACCAAATGGATCATATATTATCAACTCCATATTTTCATAAAATGATACTACTATGCCCAAAATATCAATATTTCTTCAGATCTGGCCCATAATTAATTGTTATGAATTTTTATAATGACGACACTACCCTTTTGTATTTATACCAGAGGAATATCATAATATATTTTCATTTCTCTATTATCTTTCTCTCTCTTCTCCGTTCTCTTTCTCTCCCGGCTCTCGGCTTCAGTGAATTCAGATCGATGATGAAGAAGAAGAATCGATTTAATTCAATAGATTTTACATCTGATAATCAGTTAATCTACAAATCTAAATCACTTATTCAATCAATTTCGTTTGAATCTAGGTATCAGCTGGTTCTAAGCTGCATTAGGTTAGGTTTTCATTCGTTCAACTAGTTTGTTTTCTAAAGAATTTGAATCGATTTGAAGCTGATTCGAAGCTGCATCAGGTTAGTTTTTCGTCATTCTTGATTTTCTTAGTTCGATTAGGTTTTGATATTTTTTTTTTGATAAACTCGATTCAGATCTGCGAAGAAGAACAATTTGTTTTTTCTTGAATTAATCGAACATCATCGTCGTAGTTTTAACCTTAATTACTTGTTGTGCAGGTTCAATAATGGGAATGAAGATGATCTTTAACAGTAGCAGAAATGAAATCGTCGCCATTTATTTCATCTTTGAAGATTCCAGATAGGAATAAGCGGTATTACTTTTCTTCTGATTGTAATATATTTCTTTCGATTTAGTTTTTGTTTGTTATGGGAGTTGATCTACTATGGTTTGATGTCTAGGGTTTAGAAGAACTGGTAGATTGGTTGCTTGAGTTGCACTGTAGAGAGATGAATAGATGATGTTGAACTTGTTGTTGTTTAAGATGAGAATGCTGCATAATCTCTTGTTGTTTTTTAGAGCAAGGTATGATTTGTTGTTTTTCTTATTTTTATACTATATAGAGGTATCTGAAAGCTAGGGTGAAAGTTTCCAATTATTTAATTTGTTCAATTTTAATCCAGGACACCACCAGATTGTAGTCATTTGTTGCAGGCGATATGCTATTGCAGGTAATTTAAATTTTGGAATTAGTGTGGTTTTCTATTTGGAGTGTGAAAGATGCCATCTAGAATTCCTATGCCTCTCATGTTGTACCTTTATTTGCTTATATATTTGTTGTTAGAGGGGACAGAACTTTACTACTAGTATTCGAATGAAAACATGCTAGCTAGCTAAAAAAATTTATTTTATTTGAGATCGTGTCATTTGAAAGCAGGTACATGAAATGGATAGGTAGTGGCGGTGCATACATTTGTGTTTGACTTAGTTTTTAAGATACCATATTTAGAACTGGTTGGTATAGATAGGTCATGTCCTATTAGAAATGATATGACTTGTGAAATGATTATGCTTATATCAAATAATGACCTGAAACTCAGAATGGGACTTTGATTTTGATTTAAAGGTTAGTTAACCATTTTATCATTTCATAACATTTGTGGAGCAAAAATGAACAGTATTATGCATTGAAGTTGGATTTTTCGGTGTGAGCTTCCTAATACTACATTATTTTGGTATCTAACTAGTGTTTGTTAAAAACGCATATATGATAATTAGACTGTCAGACTAGTGAAATGGAAATATCTTCCCACTCTAAGGTCTGTGCTAGCTTCTAACTTAATAAACACTAAATGATGATTTTATAATGGAGTCATATTTTGTTATGGAAAAGAAGGTTCTCTGTATAGTGGAAATTTAATATGATTCTAATTAATCTCTCGTTGCATTATGTTATAGTCCGATAAAGTTTTTCCGATACTTCGCGGTTGTTAGATAGTCAAATCTTAAGTTTTGTTGTCAATATTTGGCTTTCTTTCTTTCTTTAATTAAAGTTTGTTTTGAAGTTTCTATTTAAATCATGCATCTAGTATCCTGCAAGTGAACTATGCAGATGACGAATTGGAAAAACTAGGTATGATAATTATTCATATGTGTATTTATGTTTTTCGTCCTTCCAGTGGATTCTCCTAATATGCCCGGTCCAATTTTGAGTTCCAAAATTAGCTTTTTAGTTTGTGTACTTATAAGGATGAAATTAGCCTTTTACTTTGTGTATAATAAGATCTTATTTCAACTCTACAGCAAAAGTTGGGTCGATTTGCGAAACGAAAGAAACTGTTACATTAAAACAGTGATCTTTAGGATGCTATCAATTCCCTGCATTTTTCTGTTCACTATAGATGCTTTGAACTAGTACTAGTATAATAATTTATTAGTTGTGGCATAGTACAATGAATATTACTGTGAAATGTACATTACTGTATTTTGGTTTACTTTTATGACAAGACGAGCGCAGCATGTTTGAGAAATTAGATCCAACAAAAAAAAATTGTTTCAATGCCTGGATATGTTAAATAGGTGCTAAAGAAACAATATTGTTGTCTAGTAGATATATTTTGTGCTTTAACGTTTATAGATATATGAGTTTTTTTGATAACGGATGTGTAACTGCTGATTACACATTTATTCTCTTTACATGATTCTGGTTCATCGATGTCTATGTTTTCTCAATGTTGGTTTGTTGGTGTCTTCACACAATGTTTTATTAATTAACTGTGGAAGATAGAAATCCTATAAACTAAATTAATCATATGCATGTGTAACTTAAAGTTACACAAGTCAGATGCATGTGTATCTCCTAATTACACATGTTATATTCATGTGTAACTCTCAGTTACACAAGTTAGCTGGTGCGTAACTAAATCTGAAGTTTATGTATAAATCTGATTTTCAGTGTTTGTAGAGTTCAATGAAAAGCGTATTTCACTTTGATTGTTTGATTGTTCTTGTAATGTTATTGATTGATTCTTTTTAATGGATTTATTCTTTCTTCTGATTCTTTAAATAGTTTTTCATTGAAAACCATGAGAATGTAATCTGAGATGAACAATTTGTTTTTCCAACGTAGATTTTACTTTATGAACCATACGCATGAGATTTACAGGTGAACCATTGTGCCATTTCTTAGCATTTGTCATTTCTAGTTGGGTTGCTGGCTAATACTTTGTAAGCATGACTTCTTGACATCCCAGGTTGTTTCTTAAAGTAGTAAATGAATCCTGAGCTCGTTATTGTAGGCTGAAAGTGAGAACTTTCTAACTGAATCTAAAGTTGCTTAATGCTAGTGAACCAATCTTTTGCTAGTTTCTCGACATAATCGGGTCGCTTGCCAAGTGAAGTGTAGTTATCTGATATAATCTTCCCAGCCCATTTATATTTAACAGCTACAAAAGAGGCCAATGGTAAGCTCCTCCCAGACTTAGTTCCATTATACTGATTTTTTGTTTTTTGTACTATCTAATTTGTTCTTGTTCTGTTCCTCTTATGGATTATGATTTTCAGTTATTCTTTCACAGGATCGTCGTCTGTTGGTGTCACGGGCATTTTAGTTGAAATAATTTCTGTAGCATTCAAACCACAATTATGTAGAAATAATTTCTCTCTGAATTGTTTTTCAGCTTCGGTTAATCCCCTCCCATGTATATCTTTGTAGTTCATCGCATGTATATTTGCTTGTAAAGGTAGGATTATACTGTTTATTAGACTGATTAGATACATGTGTAACTCTTAATTACACAAGTGAGATGCATGTGTAACTATTAGTTACACATGCTAATTAGATGTGTAGTTACCAGTTACACATGCCAATTAGATGTGTAGTTTCTAGTTACACTTGCTAATTGATGGGATATAAAGGTTATGAATTGTAACTCTCATTGTACCAGTTAGACGCATGTGTAACTCCTAGTTACACTTATGAGACACATGTGTAAGTCCAAGTTACACTAGTCATATGCATGTGTAACTCCTAATTACTCTACTTGTAATTGTTCTATAATATTATTTCATTCTTTTTTTCATCCAATCTAATTTCATGGATGTTTATTTTGTTACAGATATGAAAGCATTTTGTAATGAGGAAGACAAAAAGGGAAGGAATAATCTCAACAGTTACAGGTGCTAATAGTGGTCCTGGTGTAGTGCATATGTAATTGGAGTCGCAGTTTTAGATGCATGTTTAGGACAGGGAAGTGCAATAGCAGGTAGTTGTATGTTGCTATTGCAGTGGATTTGTCGGGAGTTGATGCTGGTAGAGAATGGTGAAATGAGCCATGGTGGTAGTTGTAGGATAAATGTTGTTGAAAGAGTGCATAGTGTTGTGTAAATTTCAATTACACTAGATAGATGTATAAGTAACTCCCAGTTACACTAGACATATGTATTTTTTATGTCTATTTTTTTTATGCTAAGAAATTATCGTAAATAAATCTTAAAGTGTAATACATGTATTTTTTTTCATGTTTACTTTTTTATGTCTATTTTTTTGATGTGTAACCTCTCATTACACATGTCATATGGATGTGTAACCTTTGGATACACATGTTATATGCATGTGTAACTTCTGCTTACACATGTCATACACATGTGTAACCCTTTCATGCCATACCCATGTGTAACTTCTGGATACACATGCTCGATGCGTGTGTAACTTCAGATTACACATCCATATATTATTGGTGGGAGGCGGTGGTGGCCGCCGGCGAGGGAGGTGGTGGTTCCCCGCGGTGGTGTTTTCTGCTGTTTCTGGTGGCCACCGGTGGAGGTGGTTGGTGGTGGCGGTAGTCGGAGGTGGTGGTTGGTGGTGGTTTTCGGCGGCGGTGGTGGTTACCGTCGGTGGTGGTTTCTTCTGCTGTTGGTGGTCACTGGCGGAGGTGGTTGGTGGTAGCGGTAGTCGGAGGTGGTGGTTGGTGGTGGTTTTCGGCGGTGGTGGTGGTTGCCGGTGGAGGTGGTGGTTGGTGGCGGCAGTCGTCGGAAGTGGTGGTGGCGGTCGTTAAATATGGCTGTGACATCATGTTTATTATATTTTATTAATTTTGGGCCTAAATTTAAAATTTATTTAATTTGGGGCTTGAAAATATATAAAAGGGTATGGATGTCTTTTAATAACTCGGGGCCTAGATTTAAACTTCTTTTAACTAGGGGCCTCATATTATGGGTTACCCATGAATGGGGCCTGAGCATAGTTTTCCCTTTTTAAAATCTTGAGTAATAAAAAAAAAAGATTAAATATCTTGAGGAAGAAATTATAGAACGCATGATTGGGGATATGGAAAATAATTGGGGGATATAGCTACAAGATAAAAATTGGATCCATATATCAAATTTGGGTCACCCCTTATCTAATAATTTTTTTAATTCCTAATCTTGCCCTCGCTAATCTGGTTTAATGGTTAATAATAATTAGTAAAATCTTAAGTATTGGAGGATAGATTATTGTGTATTTTTATTTGAATTTGTGTGAGTGAGGTGAGAGTAGAAGGAGGGAAAAAAATTGAGTGGAATTTTTTTTGTGAAAATGGAAGATGATTGTGAGGAGAGTGAGCATGAAGTGTTTTTTGAAGAACCAACCCAAGAAAGTAAACAAGTTCAACATACAAGCATCCCAATACACAGGTAATGCTGCTAAGAGGTCGAAAATTTGAATTTTTTTTGAAACCGCCCTTTTTTTCTCTGAAAAAGCTTAGTGCCGGCATACATGTAGTATGAATACCACGCCGGCACAACAGAACCAGTATGGTATTCATACAATTTGTATGTCGTCAATGAATATCCCCCATTTTGAGACAACTACCGGCGTGGTCTTCAACCAAAAATTCCATGTCGGCAAGCCGTTAACTTTTTACCTACCACCGAATATTCCATAGAATATTCTACCGGCATGCTTCACTCCTAACTTTACCATGCCGGAACCACAAGGAAAACATCCAGAAGTTAAAGAAATTTTAAGTTTCATACCGGCGTGCTTTATAAATCATCGAGCATGCCGGCGCTGGGTTCCGGCTTAGAAACCTTACAACACGGGAATGCCGGAACCGCAAGAAAAACATCCAGAAGTTAGTGACTTTGGTAGTACTATACCGGCGTAGTTTTTAAATTATCGACGTGCCGGTTCTTCGTACCGACGTATAACCCTGCGCAAAAAGCATGCCGACAGTGCTATTTCCGGCATTTATGTTCAGGAAAATACAATGCCGGAACATTTAAAAATTAGGTCCTCTTTTCCAAATGCAGTTTCGGAATGCCGGAACCTTATTCGTGAAAAGAGTATCCATGCCGGAATTCTAAATTCTTTATGTCCGGAAATAAATCAGTATACCATAATTGTTGTTAAAATTTCGACCGTGCCGGTTTTGGAAAATAAAACATAAAAACTGCAATGTTTGACATAGATTAACCAATATAATATGTTCTAAGCCAAAAACAAATGAAATCAACATCTCCAAAGTTCAGCAAGACACACAAAATAACATAAGCAAATATTAGATTGTTTAACAAACCATATGTAAAGTTAAGATGTTCCAAACCGAAAACAAATGAAACAAAGATCTTCAAAGTTTAGCAAGACTAACAAACAAACATAACCCGACAGTAGATTGTTGAAAGACATAACTAATACTATAAAAGAAACATTAACAAACATCTCCGATCACTCGGTCCTTGGCTTCTTGTAAACCCTCTTCTTCGTTTCCTTCCAGAAGTCCTTTGCATTTGGATCTTCAATTTTGTCTATCTTTTCCACGACTGTCTTCATTTCTGCCGGGGGCAACACCTTTCCTTTCTTATTCTTGCATTTAAACCAGTTTCCCAATTTTCCTATCCGCGAACGCTGTTGTCATATTTTTCCATTAGTATATTAACTTTTATAAGTTTATAGATATACATTCAAACAATAGGAAGTGAACCAGAATTACGTACCACCAACGTGAGGGTCTTTTGAAGTACGGGTACAGTAAGTTTTTCAGGAGTTGTTGAGGGAGGTTCTGCTTTTGGAGGCACTGCTTCGGTGGCCGGGCATACAATATATGGATGGGAGTACCTCGAATGACCTCTGAGGAAGCTTGGTTCCGAATCATAACCGTTTTCCGCCCCAACCTTATCCAGCACTAGTTATTGTTCTTTCCTTTCATTCCAATGTACAAGTAGAGGAGTTGGTTTGTAAACCACCAACATATGATGTTCATCCGATAGACATTGCGGAAAGTCATGAGAGAATTTGGCATCAGACTTACCCGTAATTTTTTCTATTTGTACCCAAGTTGGCGCATTACACGGCGAGGGTTATGCATAACAAATCCTTTTGGATGAAACAATGGTCCCTTGTAAAATGTTATATTGTCATGCCTTTCAAAATGAACTCCTCTTTCGTTCCTATATGGGTCAAACACAACATCTTCGACAGCGATAGAGTCCAAAGCATCTCTCATGGAGAGTAACCGATTTATGTTATTGGGCTTAGGTTTATTGTCGAAAAAGTATTTATTAGATATAGGACGTTGTGGTTCCAAACCATACGTTGATGACTGCAAATATTGGTACTCTTTGAACAATGTTGGGAAGTGTTCATAAGCCAACACCTACGCAAATGAAAGATCGTTCCAATGAAATGTATAAGAAAAGAACAAATTGGAAAACAAAATAAATAGTTCACATTACCTGTAATACAGTGAAATTCCCATTAAATTGACAGGCAGTCGCCTTAGAAGATCTGCGCATCTCAGCCAAAAAATGTGCCAAAAAAGTAGTGCCCCATGAATACTCATGAACCTCTTCCAAGGGATCCAAGTATTGTAAGTGGTTTATATGCACCCTGTTACCATTAGAGTCGGGGAATATTGCGATTCCCAAGAGGAACAACAGATAAGCAGTGATAGTTTACTGAATTTTTTCGGCATTCAATTTCCTGTCCATCGTATTCCCAAACAACTCTCTGAGCTTGAAGATTTTAATAGTCTTTGTCATGGTATTCATTGACATGTACATATTTGCTTTTGTCGTCGTCTCGTCCCAACCAAAGAACTTTTTAGTCAGATCATAGATCTTGGACCATTATAGGGTCTTACCATTAGCTTCTTTCTTAACGGCTTTTCCAAGGATCCCTAGACCTAATATTCTAGACATCTTCAGGGATAATGGTCATCTCGCCAAAAGGAAAATGCATGGTACCAGTTGAAGCAAAAAAAATCTCCAAGAAGCAATTCGTCGTCACTTGATCAGTGGACACATCGTTTTCTACCATGGGATACAACCCAGATGCTCTTACTCCAGCTTGAACAGCCGCACACTCCCCTTCCAAATCCCATGTATCCATTTGTTGATGGCGGCAAACACGGAAGGCTTTCTTGTGGTCCTATAAAAACACAACAAACAAACTTCAATTCACCTGATCATATATAAACATATAATAACAAGATGCAAACGTCTTACATAAGTTGAATAGATCCAACAAGCCCAAGAGTCCTTGTAGTCAAATAAGAGTTTCGGATCTCTCGGATGACCCCATTGTTTGCCATCATTGCGTTCTGGAATCATGTCATATGTTTTTGGGAGGTGCTTTGGTGGGTCCTTTTCCTTTTTCTCACCGGATTCAACTTCAGGTTGTCCTAAGCCATGTGAGGATGAGCCGTCTGCTCGAGCTGGATCAGGAGGTACAAATTTCTCCCACTCTACATCATCATCGTTGCTTGTGTCTCCAGCCGGGGGAATCTCCCGAATCATGAGCTTACCACGTTCTGGATCATCTCGACTACGTCGAAGCCGAGAAGACTTAGGTTTTCCTTCATCAACATCTTTTCCCTTTCCTTTCTTCGTTTTTGCAGCTATGGACCTACGTACAAAATGAGATTTAACAAAACAAGGAAATCAAAACCGGCATGGACGGTGAACATAACGATACTGTCGGCATAGTTTCCGTCATTGTAATTTAAAAGGAGTCTTTGCCAGTTTTACGGTAACGGCATTGTATGTAAATAAAATACTATGCCGATTTTATGGGAATTGTCAACATAAATTGAACAAAATAAGGTAATCAAAACCGGCATGGATAGTGAACATTACGATACTGCCGGCACAGATACCAGCGTTGAAATTTATAGGATTTCTATGCCGGTATCCAAATAACTTGAATGCAATAAATGGGGGATACAAGACATATAAACCAGCATTGTATTCAAATTTAATTGTACGCCGAAACTAAATTGGAATTTTCAATTCACTAAATTCAGTTTCAAGTTCACTAAATTGCAAATTCAAATCTCCTAGTACAAACAATAATCATGCAAGTTTCAATTTGTGTTTTTATATTGTGAAACAAACCCTAAGAAAGCTTCAATAAACATAGACGTCACTTATCTCATAATCTCTGCTATTGGTATTTCCTCATCATCAACTTGTTCAATAGATGCTTCTGGTTTCGATTTACCACAACAATTAGGATTTGGTTTTTCAGGAGGTTTGGGAGGACCCATTCTTTTTTGTGTTTGAAGAATTGAATGAATTTGGTTCTGAGGATGAAACCAAATAATGGAGTTTAGTTGTTTTGGAAGTTCTTTTGGAATTCTGAAGTGAAAACAAAGAAATAGAAAGATGGAAACGTTTTTATTCTATAACCGTCAATTTATGTAATAATGAGGGAGTTTGTAACGGTTACAATGGGGGATAATTGGTGCAACAGTTACAATGGAGAAAAATAAGGAGTTAGACGGTTTTTTTTTTAAAAAAAAAAACGTTTTCAATTAATGACGGTTATAATGGGGGATAATGCTTCGGAGTTGTAGATCTTTCATTATCTATGCCGGTAGTCTGAAGAATCTAAGATGGGTGTGGTGGGTGTTATATGAAGGGAAAGGAATATGTTGAGAGAGAAGATAAACCAATTAAGAGGATTTGTAACCTATTTATAAACAATACCATCATGGTTTATTTATCAAAATCCAATTCCGGAATTATGCAAATCTCTGGAAGAGTAAGAAAATCAGAATTCCGGCATAGATAATTTAATTTCTTTGTATGCCGGCACGGGCCATAATCTACACAAAACTTTGTCATTTTCATCCACTATACCCGGCATGGATTTAGAGACAATATTTTATGCCGGCAGAAACGCCGGCATAGAAAATAATATCATTTGGTTTCTGAAGAAATACCGGTTCTGCGGAACTTAAACATTTGAATGCCGTAACTACCCATAATCTACACAGAAACATGTTCAACATAAACCAAACAACTAAATCGCTCTTAAATATGATTCATCAAGGTATCATAAACCAAAAGTAAACCAAACAACTAAAAAGTTCAACCAAAAACAAGTTCAAAACTGTTCAAAACATAACAACCACCATCCAAATAACAAAACACAACTATAGAGTTCATCACTTCGTCTTTTGCTTCTTGGCAACGAGTGCCTTCCTTGTTTCCCCAGAAAAAGCTCTTGCACTTGGGTCTTCAATTTTATCAAGATTTTCCACGACTTGCTTCAATTATTCACGGGATAGCATCCCTCCTTCCTCGTACTTGCAACCTAACATCTTCTTCAACTTTCCAAGCCGACGCCGCTAGTTTCATACATACAACACATAATTAATATATATATATGCTAATATAAAATGATGTATACATTAAACGAGTAAGCAATTAACAATACTTACTAGTAATCCAACGGTCTTATTAAGTTGGGTCATCGTAGGTGGTGCCTCTATAGGAGTTGGAACTGGAGGGTTTTTCTGGGCTGGAACTTCCACGTCTTCCGGGCGCACTACAAGAGGATGTGACCATTCCAAGTAATCATCAATGTTGGTTGGGTTTTCTTCATCACCGTTGTTCACAAGCTCTCAATTAGTAGCATCTACCAAACGACGTGGTTCCCTATCCCTCTAATGTGTTGGTTCCGGAGTTGGAATATACTCTACCCTCAACCTTGTGGAACTTGACATGGACATAGAAAGCTCAAGCTGATACCTTTTCAGTAGATGTTGTCATGAATGAGGGTAATTGCTTGTATCCAAGTTGCCGCATCACACGTCGAGGATCAGCCATAATGTATCCCTTTGGGTGGAACAAAGGCCCTTGGTAAAATGCAACGTTATAAAACCTCTTGTATTGGCAGTTCTCTCTAGCCTCCTTGTAAGGGTCGAACACAACATCTTTGGTAGTCATCGCGTCCAGAGATAATCTCATTTCTGCCAGTCGATGATTGTTATCGGGCTTCGGATGGCTGCTGAACTGGTATCTCTTGGCTCTAGGCTCCTCGGGGTCATCAACAAGAATAAACTTCAAGAAGGGGTTGTCCTTGAACAATGTTGGGAAATTTTCATAAGCCCACACCTATACAAATGTGAAATGATACATATAAAAATCAGTAAATTATGTTTCTAAATTCATGATAAGGGTACATGTGAACAATATAAATAAGAACATAAGTTTAAAAACAAAAATACCTAGAGTAGAGTGAAATTCCCAACAAATTGGTTTGCAACCGCCTTAGAGGCCCTTCTCATCTCCGTTATCAAATGTGCCATTGACACGGTGCCCCATGAATAGGTAAAAACCTCTTCCAACGGATCCAAGTACTGAAGGTAGTTTGCATTAACCATGTTGCTACTAGTTTCAGGGAATACTTTAGTGCCCAAGATGAATAGAGGTTGTATAACGAAGCTGTGCGGGGTACCATCCATCCTTCAAACTTCTTTCCTTTGTCTTTTCAGACTTATCCTTAAGCAGGGTCAGCTTGATGGTCTTTGTCCTACTAACCTTATACACATAGAAGCTTTCCACATAAGTTTTGTAGTCCCAACCAAAAAACTTGTTAGTAAGCTCGTGCAACTTCGCCCATTCTAGCTCAAAAGAATGATTATCTCGTTCTGCAATTGATTTGCCGCTAACATACAAGCCTAGAATGTTTTGAGAATCATCAGGGATCAAGGTCATCTCTCCAAATGGGAAGTGCATGGTATGAATTTTACCATGATACCTTTCGACAAAGCAATTGACTGTCACAATATCTGGATTCACATAATTTTCAACCAAAGGATATAGACCAGAATCCTTTACTATTGCTTGGACCTCTTCATGCTCCTTAGAAAAATCCCAATGAGCCACGGCTTGGTTTCGGCAAACACGCACATCCTTCGTATGATCCTACAATTACTAGACAATACGATTACGAGATTTTGCATAAATACAAAACAATATATATGCACGAGATAGAAATTCTTACATAGGTCTGATATATAGTACGAGCCCACGAGTCCTTGTATCCAAATAGATACTCCGGCTTAAAATAAAATGCGCCCCAAATTCTTCCATGATCAAGGTCAGGTATCATGTCATCAACATGAGGAAGGTGCATACCTTTAACTTTTACTCTGTTTTTGCCTTTCCCCTTGCCTTTGTGGGTTATTGACTTGGACCACCTTGTTCCACTACTCCTTGGCTTTGGTTTGATAATTGAGTTGGATCAATATCATTATCTTCCTCCTCACTTTCCTCTTCGTCTTGCTCATCTTCCTCCTCAACAGCTTCGGTAGATTCACGGATTACGATTTTACTACGATCACGACCACTTTACAAAATTGCCCCTCTTGTATCAGCACCCAAACACTTTTTTTCCCTTGCGAAGGAAGAGACTGAGAAGTATCAAGACCATCCTTCCTTATTTTCTTAGTGACAACATCTTTAGCTTTTCCTTTGTTAGCCTCATTTGCTTTGGCTTGCTTCGCTTTAAAATCTATTTCAAAAAAAGCACCAAATAAATATAAGACAAATAACTTTCATTTCTTATACCGGCATAGATACACCACATTACGACATAAAATCATCACTACCGGCATACCAAAAACATATTACGGCATAGAATCATCACTACCGGCATACCAAAAAAAAGTTTTGAGCATGATGGAAACAAATACCGGCATTGAGAAATAATTTTCGAGGATGCCGGTACACTTTAGGAAATTCCTGGATAAAAAATACTAGTATCGGCGTATAAGTAAAATAAAAACTTATGCCGAAATATAGTACCGGCGTAATCGAAAAATAAAAACTGATGCCGGTAATAATTCTGAAATTCCTTGAAACCAAAACTAGAGTTCCGGCATGGAATCTAACCTAAAATGTATGTCGGACCTCTAACAAAACCCTAGGGTTGTCTGTGTGTTAGAAGCTCACTACCCGCGTAATCGAAAAATCTCCAAACTATATCGGTACTTCCTAAATAAAACTCTGAAACTAATTTTCGGCGTGGTCTTGAACCTAAATTAAATGCCGGGAGCTACATTCGTTGTGGTCTTCATCCTAGAACGAACTCCGGAACTAATTTCCGGTTTGGTATTCATACTAAATTGAATGGCAGAGCTACTGAAACTCAACTATTTCAGTTAGGGTTTCGTGATTTTGACCTAAACCCATAGCTAAAAATCGATTAAAACAGTAATTAATCAGTTTTAGATGACTTACCTTCTCACAGAAGCCATATATTTGTGTAGTTGATCATCTGAAAACTCTTGTTCTTCGTGTTGTTGCTCTTGAGCAATCAAAGCAAGCCTTTTCTTTAATTTCTGTTGAGCAATCGATTTTGATTTCGATTGGGCATCTGATTTCCTTCCTGGAGGCATTCTTATAGATTCAGGTAGGTTAATCTACGAAGAAATTTTTGATTTAACGATTAATCGTCGATGAAGAACGATGAAGAAGATGAATAAAAAAAAATTGAAACCTAACCCCAACCGAGTGTGCCGGAACTGTTTTTAGAAAATGGGGGATTTTAGATTTTAAGTTTTATTAGAAAGGGTATTATAGTCTTTTCATAATGTATTTTAATTAATCCAAGGGTATTTTAGTATTTTTGGCCCCTAAAGCACCCCTTAGCAGTGATAGACGCATTTATGTGTCTATTTTGTTCTCAATGTTCTGTATTGTTAGATTCAATTAAATACTTATTGTGTTATTTTATGTTTTTGTAGATGTTTTTGGAAAAATAAGCTCTTGCGGCTAAATTGGATCGAAAAGTGGTGTTTTACACTCAGGATAAAGTACTAAAGGCACCCAGGAAACACCCGGAGGAGTGTTAAAAGCACCCCAAAAATGTGCCGGAGAAACCCCAGAAAAATTACTATTCACGCCCAAAAATTACTATTTGCACCCCATAAGGCAAGTGCTAAAGGGACACCCGTACAGGATTAGGGGGAGGATATCTTCTTCTAAAAATTCAAATTTAATTTTGGCGGGAAAATATTTATCATTCCCTGGCAGTTTTCGATCAAGAATTTGAAGATGTTAGAAGGAGATTCAATGGCTGGAATTGGTTGGGATTGTTCCTAGAGGGTATAAGAAGCTATTTTTGGTGTTTGTTTCGATCAAATTTGTCTGAATAACGTGTATTAATCCAAAATAGTGGACACAAGCTTTCACGGGTTCAAGTGATTATGACACGATTCAGGCGTGATATGCACGAGTTAGGAGTGTGTTGCACTACATAGAGGAGTGATGAAGGTTTAGAAGGAAAGAAATACAGCTGCATCCACACATATATGATAAAAATGGAATTTTGGCCGTGAGAATAAAAATAATAAAGAGAGGATATTTTGAAGTTATGGAGGAGATTCGGTGCATCCTTTAGGTATAAATAGGTAGACTAAGTATCATAGAAGGGGTGTCGAGAGTTTGGGGTCGAGAGTTTGGGGTTGTAGTAATGAGGTTCAAACTCTCGGAATTGTGAAGGATAATTTTTTATACATAATAGAAAATAAATATATACAAAAAAATATTAACAATGGTGAGAGGTACTGGGACTATGGATTTGGCCGAATTCACAACACAAGGTTCATTCATTTATTCTTTAACAATTAAAACTCAATAAAATTAACATGGACTCTTATTTTTGCCAATATAGATTCTCAAAATATTAGTTATATATCGTAAGCATGGGACATCAAACATTTAAGCAAGCATGACCCATCTAATGAAAAGATAACTAATTAATTCAAATCATAAATCAATTTAAAACAACTGCAAAAGTCATAAAGAGAATTATTAAAATTACCACATGCGTGAAATAGGCTTCCTCCTTTGTCCCAGTGTTGGGATTTAGCTTCTCATATTAATCACTTGCTCAAAATACATGTTTGTTGCTCAAAAGTTGATTAAAATGATAAAAATGAGTAAAACAGTGAATGTACGACCCACAGAAAGCGTCACAAAAGGAACATAAAAGACAAGTGTTGCTGCTGTTAAGACTGCACTGCGACCCCCTATTGTGCGTCTTAGACGCTGCTGATTAACGACGATCTACGCAAGTATGTTCTTCGTGTTCTTGGTGTTCTTCATCATCATCAGCAGCAGAAACAGAGTTTCATCAACTCTTGATTTCTTGCTCCTGAGCTATCCTCTCGACCCCTAACTCTCGACACCCCTTCTATGATACTTAGTCTACCTATTTATACCCAAAGGATGCATCGAATCTTCTCCATAAATTCAAAATATCCTCTCTTATTATTTTTATTCTCACGGCCAAAATTCCATTTTATCATATATGTGTGCATGCAACTGTATTTCTTTCCTTCTAAACCTTCGTCACTCCTCCATGTAGTGCAACATTCCCAACTCGTGCATTACACGACTGAATTTTGTCATAATCACTTGAACCCGTGAAAGCTTGTGTCCACTGTTTTGGATTAAAACATGTTATTCTGCCAATTTTGATTGAAAAAAACACCCAAAATAGCTTCTTATACCCTCTAGGAACAATCCCAACCAATTTCATCCATTGAATCTCCTTCTAACATCTTCAAATTCTTGATCGAAAACTGCCAGGGAATGATAAATATTACCCGGTAAAATTAAATTTGAATTTTTAGAAGAAGATGTCCTCCCCCTAATCATGTACGGGTGTCCATTTAGCACTTGCCTTATGGGTTGCAAATAGTAATTTTTGGGCTGAATATTAATTTTCTGGGGATTCTCCGGCACACTTTTGGGGCGCTTTTAACACTCCTCCGGGGTGTTTCCTGGGTGCCTTTAGTACTTTATCCTGGGGTGTAAAACACCACTTTTCGAGCCAATTTCGCCGCAAGAGCTTATTTTTCCATAAACATCTACAAAAACATAAAATAACATAATAAGTATTTAATCCAGTCTAACAATACATAACATTGAGAAAAAAAAATAGACACATAAATGCGTCTATCAAATACCCCCAAACTTATTATTTGCTAGTCCTCGAGAAAAAATAAAATCCTAACTCACTAGGTATCCTTAGTGACCGAGTTAATCTCGTGAGGGTTTACCAGAGGTGTACCCACAAAACATAATACTCCAAACCCTAGCTATCTACACAGAACCTTGGAAGGCACTAAAGAATCTCCTTGGTTGGCATACAATCATTGACTATAGGAGGAAGTACCCTGATGCGAAATTCCAATTGTTGTACACGAGTTTGCACTCAAGCATACTAAAATTCATATAAAGTGACAGAGCTCTACTCAGATAGTTTCTGGACATCATAACCGGAGTCAACCAATCACATGGAAAGATTAAGAAGATGGATAAAGAGATGGTTTAAAGTGAACGGTGTTTCCCATATCTGCCTGAAGGCCTCTGCCTAGGTGTACCTATCCTAATGGACTGAGATACCTGTCTGACTAATATCAACACATCTGGCATATACAAGGGGACCAGTGGTCGATAAACCTAACTCTAGGTCAACATAACTGGCATATACAAGGGCACCAGTGGTCGACTTTATTGAATTTATTCCTGTTGGTCTGATGGTCTGGTCTCATTTTCATTTTTTTTTTGGTATCTCAATCACTCTATTCCACCCTAGAAATGGTAACAAATTGAATCGTGTGCCCCACCAAATCACTTACAAAAAATAAAAACAGAAGGATTAGGATTCAACGAGATATGGCGAAACTACCATGTTTTGTTTTTTTAAAATTCTAACACCTGAGCTCTGTGCTTTTATGAATAGACTCTTTAGATGTTTCCATCTAATCAGATTGGTTCCTCAACTCCTACAACCAAGATGTTCTCATCCACTTAGATTGGTTAGTACCATCTTTAATAAACATAAATCTCTCGGCTCTGGAGTTTATTTATTGCAACTAAAAAGTTTCTCCCATACCCCCAAACTTAAATCTAACATTGTCCTCAATGTTCTAAAGATGAAACTAAAAGCATGAACAAGGAGAAACTGTTACCATTTGAAGCAAAAGAGTTTAGGAAAGATATTACCGTGTTGCATGAGCATGGGATACCTCCCAAGAAGTGCTAAGTGTAATGTCTTCAGCCAGACTTAGGAAAGGATCAGTCAACTCGAACCGTATAACAGTAGCCGGAATAACTGTGGGTTTTTAAAACCAAATAGAGCTGACCAAAGGAAATTGCAGCAAACCAAGAAAATGAACAAGACTAGCATGTCGTTACCTAGTTTCCTGATAACTATCGCTAACTGTGGCTCAGGTTCAAGTTCTATGAAAGGGTCTAAATAAAATATTTTCCTCGGATGCATTTCCTCATAGGTGGGATCCAAATTATTAGGTCCTAGAGTCTGGAAAAACTCAAATAAAAACTTAGAAGCACATAATAATAACCTAAATAATTGTGGATCCTTTAAGTCAATCAGATTTGACTTACATAACTGACCACAATGAGAGTAATGGTCATTATTAAGAAAACGTGTCGATTCTATTAACCTAAAGTACTTAGGCTTAGTCTCGGAACTTAATAAGTGACACATTTGAAATTTATACGTTCCCACATTTGGAAGAAAACTATTTGGTGGGAAAACAAATTCAATCTTGGTATTATTGCCTAGGAAAACCACATCAACCAGAGGATGGGTTTCTAATGACTGAACTTCTTCCTGGACATCATTAGGTTCGGGAAAACGAGTATGAAGGTAATCTTGTAAAATGGTCGAGGAAAAGATATCAAGTCCTAAGTCAGAGGACTTTATGAGACTTAAAGGTAAGGCACTAGGAAGGTGATAATCACCACCAAACTTAGAGTTTTCAGTGTCTCTAGATAGACTAGTCACAATTTCCCTAATTTCTAGATCATCAGGTTCTTGAAAATGGTCAATTGATTGTTCTAAGTTATTATCAGGTAGTGTATCTTTACTCATCTCTACGGGTCTATCTTCTTCGTCTAAGACTATTGTTTCTAAGTCGCTAGACTCTAAAACAACATTTTTGGAGTAAACCCGTTCCTCTAAAGCACTATCGGCTTCGTAATCAAAAGGAAAAACTATATCGTCTAAAACGGTGGTATCCCTAATCAAATCCTCGTCCTTTTGAATAGGTGAATAATCATAAAAATTACTTGGATTTGAATTAGAAATAATATAATCATTATAAAGCTCAATTGGATTAATAGATTCCTGATCACTATGCCTACATATTTCAGATTCTTCATTACTACTATCCTCATCATCATAATAGTACGAAGATGATTGAACCTTATCTAAATAAGTAGTGTTATCAATTATAACCTCGTTATCTTGATTATGTGGAAAACTATCTTCATTCTCAAGGGTATTATTGGATACACTATATTGGCAATTCAAGTTATTTCGAGCAATACTTTGGTTCGTCTCTAACTCAAGTTTACGTGTCGACTCAGCTATCCTATCAAGGGTCTCTTCCAAAGAAAGTTCCCTTAGTGTTGGATCTAAGTTTTGAGTTAATCTATTGAGGATATCTTCTACAGATTCAGTTGTTGTTGCAGTCCTTTCGTCCATAACTACGTTATCCACCCCAGCTAACTTATATGTCGATTCAGCTAACTTTCGTGTCGTCTCAGCTAAATCCCCGAGGGATTCTTCTAAAGAAGGAATAGGAACAGAAGGATCATAAAAAGGACTACTTTTTAAAATTTTCATTGTATCATATAAAGACGAAGAACTAGTATTATTATCTTCTTGCTCGTATGACCGATGAGCGTGTGGATAGTAATTGGGCTCACCGTGGTATGACCCATATCCTTCAAAAGGATGGCGTTCCCAAACACTATTCTCACTATGGTCATAATAAGAGTGATGTCCATATTGTTCAGTTGGATATTCGTTGTATTGGCTATTGTAATACCAGTTCGATATCCTAACTGCAAGGGAATTCTAAACAAGCACAAAGAAGGATGACTCGACCACAATAAGCCTATTTTATCTAGCAAACAAAAATCATGATGGCTCCCTTAGATTGTTTCTAAACCAGATTTTATTCTTTCGAAAAGGAATTCGTTACAATCTGACCAAACCTCTTTGGAATCAATGCGAGTTAAAGTAAGTGAAACAGGGGCGAGGGAAGCTCAATGGAGCTTTGATACCCAAGGCCTCACCGGCATTACAAGGCGGCACATTTCAACTTACAGAAACCATCATGAACTTCGAAGTATGCTCAATAGAGCAACCAATATTTTTCGAACGTCTTTTCTATTAAGCTCGTTACCCTATCGGTCTCGTTCTAGTCAAAATTTTAGGCTTAGGTTCGCGTAGGTTACGTGTTCCTAAGGCGGGCAAGAAGGAAACGATGATGAAATCCGAGTCCTTATCTTGATTCGGCCATGCCTTTCCCTTTACTAGAAAATTAAATCCGATTTCATTCCTCAACATATATGCATACGAAATCATCCAGTAAACCCGCTGACAGGGGATTCACGGGTGTTTAGAATTCTTACCTCCCGCTCCAGACGGGGGATGAACTGTTGAAGTCGACTCGGGCCACGACTCTTATGTCATGTACGAACCCGAGGGGCCGAGATGATATTGTAATCGTCGTCCTTCCCTGCAAACAATTTATATATATATATTTTTTATAACCCTTCCGTAGGGTTTAAAATTAAAATAATTGTCTAAAGTCCAGTCTAAAGAAAAGAAATAATAATAATAATAAATACAAAAAAATGGAAAGTCTCTTAAAAAATAATTCTCTCTCTTTTTTGTCACTCTGTTTTTTTCTTTGTCTTTTTCCTTCTCTTTTAGCTTTAAGCTTTGATTACGAGGTCTTTAGCATCCAGCTTCAAACCTGTAATACAAAGACAAACCCAAAGAAACGTAAAAAGAACAAATAAAAAATAATAAAAACCTAAAAAATTCTACCTAAGCACAAATCCGCGTCGGCGGCGCCAAAAATGATAAGTTTTTTAATGGGATTGTAGTAATGAGGTTCAAACTCTCGGACTTGTGAAGGATAATTTTTTAGACATAATAGAGAATAAATATATACAAAAACATATTAACAATGGTGAGAGGTATTGGGACTATGGATTTGGCCGAATTCACAACACAAGGTTCATTCATATATTCTTTAACAATTAAAACTCAATAAAATTAACATGGACTCTTATTTTTGCCAATATAGATTCTCAAAATATTATTTATAAATCGTAAGCATGGGACATCAAACATTTAAGCAAGCATGACCCATCTAATGAAAAGATAACTAATTAATTCAAATCATAAATCAATTTAAAACAAGTGCAAAAGTCATAAAAAGAATTATTAAAATTACCACATGCGTGAAATAGGCTTCCTCCTTTGTCCCAGTGTTGGGATTTAGCTTCTCATATTAATCACTTGCTCAAAATACATGTTTGTTGCTCAAAAGTTGATTAAAATGATAAAAAGGAGTAAAACAGTGAATGTACGACCCACATAAAGCGTCACAAAAGGAACATAAAAGACAAGTGTTGCTGCTGTTAAGACTGCACTGCGACCCCCTATTGTGCGTCTTAGACGCTGCGGATTAACGAAGGTCTACGCGAGTCTGTTCTTCGTGTTCTTGGTGTTCTTCATCATCAGCAGCAGCAGAAACAAAGTTTCATCAACTCTTGTTTTCTTGCTCCTGAGCTATCCTCTCGACCCCAAACTCTCGACACCCCTTCTATGATACTTAGTCTACCTATTTATACCCAAAGGATGCATCGAATCTCCTCTCTTTATTATTTTTATTCTCATGGCCAAAATTCCATTTTATCATATATGTGTGCATGCAGTTGTATTTCCTTCCTTATAAACCTTCATCACTCCTCTATGTAGTGCAACACACTCCCAACTCGTGCATTACACGCCTGAATCGTGTCATAATCACTTGAACCCATGAAAGCTTGTGTCCACTGTTTTGGATTAAAACGCGTTATTCAACCAAATTTGATCGAAACAAACACCCAAAATAGCTTCTTATACCGTCTAGGAACAATCCCAACCAATTCCTGCCATTTAATCTCCTTCTAACATCTTCAAATTCTTGATCGAAAACTGCCAGGATATGATAAATATTATCCCGCCAAAATTATTTTTGAATTTTTAGAAGAAGGTGTCCTCCCCCTAATCATGTACGGGTATCCCTTTAGCATTTGCCTTATGGGGTGCAAATAATAATTTTTGGGCGTGAATAGTAATTTTTCTGGGGTTTCTCCGGCACATTTTTGGGGCGCTTTTAACACTCCTCCGGGGTGTTTCCTGGGTGCCTTTAGTACTTTATCATGGGGTGTAAAACACCACTTTCGAGCCAATTTCGCCACAAGAGCTTATTTTTCCAAAAACATAAAATAACACAATAAGTATTTAATCGAGTCTAGCAATACATAACATTTAGAACAAAATAGACACATAAATGCGTCTATCAAGCAGACATCTTTGGTTGGGGGAAGTAATTCATACCCCAATTAGTTTCCATATCCCCAATCGCGCGTTCAAATAATACATCACATTAAAAAAATGTTTCTTTAACAAGTTAAAAAAAACTATTTAGAAAGATAGGGAATTCTTTATGTGCAAAAATAAAGTATATATTGAGTAAGATAAAATACTTCGTGGGTGAAAGAAAAAAATATCTTGAATGTAAAGAATACTTTACTAGTAAAAAATAATCTATCTTTTTTCTACGGGTTGAAAAAAATTATAAATCTCTAACCTTGAATCATAATTTTATTTTAATAAAACAATACATTTTTTTAATACACCAATATTTACTGCTTTCTACAAGAAAAAAAAAGCAAAGCATATATGACCATGCAACACACGTGCACAACAACTGTGTACATATATCAAATTTCATCTGTGTACCCAAAAATCACACCCGCGACCGCGACAAAACATACCTATTTTCTGCAAATAATTTGGGCATGTGCATAGCACGTGCGTCCCAACTAATAAATGTGGAAGAGGAAACATTTCAAGCGAAAATCCATTTTCTCGCCTTTATATTGAGTGAAACACTGGGTTTGAACCTTTATTTACCACCAGATTTGGTATTGGATAAGGTTGTTGCATATAAAGACTTAAATGACTTTGGAACAATCTCATTTCTGGTTAAAATCACATCGCGGCCACTATGGGTCACTTCTACCATGATTGAGAACTTAGATTGGCGCCACGTCACGCGGTAAAGCAATGGGGGGAAATCACACAATTCGAATTCACAAAAAGCACTTGATGAGGGGAAAAAAATCCTGGACAATCTCTATTTCTGCTGCCGCTAGTTACATCTCACGAAAATCGAAAATGTTTTATATCTACATTTCATTACTCTATTGACTCACTATATGTGTCTAAAGACTCTAAACGATTAGACGAGATAGGACTAGACCCTTCCAAACAAGATACTTGTAACTTCAAAAATCATGGATGTACCAAAGTTTTACACTCCGATATGTACCGGATCTAATTGCAGTGGGCCAGTGTCCCCTGCTAAACTCTAGTGGTGGCGGGGACCACCATCTTTATTATAGCTTCGGGACAAAACAATGTGCAAATTTCGATCAATCCAAACCTAGTTTATATGTGAGTGATCGAAGAATTGTACAGGATTTTGTACCGTGAGGGATCAGACAATCTAAACTCTGTGTTCTAAACATTGGGATAGCCGAATAGGGGTGAGCAGAAGTGGGACCATTAATTTGCGATTCACCAAACTATACGGTTGTATAATTGTTTCCCACTTCATCATTAAAAAAGAGAGGAAGTAGAACCAAGCCAAGATGATTAGGGAATAGGGATCAACCCCTTCTTCTTGCGTTCTTGCGCCAATTATCGTTCCCGTAGGAACTGGACCTACATCTATTTTCAATTTCCATTCAAGAGTTTTTATGTGTTTCCACTTTCCACTCCCCGTTGAGACCTCGAAAAATGGAAAAAATTCATTTTCTTAGGAACACATAAAAGATTCGTCAATACAAAAAAGGAGAATGATAATCCCACCATTTTAACTACTTCATTTATGAATTTCGTAGTAATAGAAATATATGTCCTACAGAGACATAATTTGTGTAACTTGTTATCCCCTTACCTAGCAGGCAAAGTTTTACCTCCGAGGAAAGGTCGATTCTTTCGGATCGACACGAGGGTCCAACCACATTGCTGCTAAAATCCATGTTGTAGATTTGAAACAGGTTGAAGATATTTTAACATTAAAATTCACATACACCAATCTTACCGCTATATACATACCGTCCATCTAATTTATTGACTACATTGTATGTATCATATGTATAGTTCCTTTAATTTATAAAATCATAGTTTCCAATGTAGTTAATATTGGATATCGGTTTGTCACGGTCGGGACTGATATACTGTTACAATTTATATATGGAAAATGCTAGAAAACTCGCTTTATTTCCTCGCTACGTACTTACTTGCCTTCCGAAGTGGCAATTCATGTGACTAGTTCATGATATTTTGAAGTAATACATCAAATGGTATTGAGAGAGAAAGTGAATTTGAGGGTTTAGTTTTCATCTTTACATAAGCATAATATTTGGAGATAATCAGAGTGTTCCAAAAATTGAAGATACTCATGAATCCCTAAACCAATTACCCATTTCTCCAATCGAACCACTCATTAAGAATCATGTTTGATTTTGAGTTTTATAAGTGTTTTGGGGTCATTAGAGAAAAAATAAGTGGAACTCGTCTAAATAATGAAAATATAAAGCCAACCACGAATGAATGAATTCAATCCGACGTCGTATGAGAAAGTTACGAGCAAAATCAGATACTAAGCTTGTCAGTTCTCCAAAATTGTTTTTTTTTAATAGGAAAGATAAAAAAAAAATTAAGTTAATATCAAACAGAGGTTACAGATTGTTTTTCTCTTATAAGAGAAACTAACTCACTTGGCAGTGTACTGCTATTCCAAGACTCTCTAGCTAATCTACCATTCCTAGCTTTTTTTGCTAGGTGGTCTGCAACACCTTTAAAGTCTTTAGAAATATGAGTGTCAGTTTTCCAAAACTGGTAGTTCGTTGAGAATGAAACATGAGGAAGCTATCACGGTGGCCCTTATCCTTGACAGTGGGGGTCATAATCCACCCATTCTTCTGACACCTAATTTCAATTCAGAGTGAATCTGAAAGAAACGTCTATTGTCGCCGTTAAAATGGATCTGAAGGTGATGGGAATTTACAACGAGATTGAGGGATTGATGATTATGAAGTTGAGACACAACAATGAACAAGATGTCTCTGTTGTGGAATCGAGAAGAATTTTGGTTATTTAGAAGATTAACCTGATGTTTCAATAAATGGGTTTCATGGTGTTGAAATTGAAAAATCAGTTATTGAGAAGATGGTGGTGAATCTGTGGGTTTGAAGAAGAACTGAGAGATCTTTTTGATGTTCTAAAATTAGGGTTTATTGAGAAGATGCCACAGCTGATTCATGAAAATGGGTATTTGCAAAATGAGTTTTGGATTGATTTGAAGTTGGAAGCAACAAGAAGAAATCAAGGTTTGTGGTGAATTTGGAGCTCGACATCGAATTGGAAGAAGATGTTGTTGAGTTACATGTGTTGGTGAGGATGTTGGTTATTATGGGTTATTGTGAGACTAAGATGAAGAACAGGTGGATGTTGTTGATGGTAGCAAGAGATTGCAACTGTTACGATGGAACTAATGGGTCAAGGGTTGAGAACTGATGAATGAATGTGTGCTTTTATTGAACTGTAGGCGATAATTCAGATGAAGCTGAATCACAATTGGGGTTAATGTCATTTGATATAAAGTGATGATGGTTTTGCAATGGTGTTACAACTACAGATAAACTGCATAATTGAAGTTGGTATTGGTGGATGTTTGGAAGGGGTTCGAGCTCGAGTTTGACCTGAAGTTGAGAGAGACAGAGAAGTCGTGCTGATTAAAAGAGATGGAGGTTGTTTTGGATTCATGAGTTGATTGCAGAAAATACCAAGGTTCGGTGAAGTAGATGAGCAATTAAAGCTTATTAGACACTGTAAGTGTGTTAGTAGTTTGTGTCTCAAGTCAACATTATTCAACAGTTGACTTGACTATTATAGTGTGTCAGTGTGCTTCACAAGTGTTGACATGCTATTACATATTCAATGATTTTCCTTAATAGGCTTGTAATAAAACAATGTAAGGTTTTCTGAAATATTTTCATAGATATCAAATTCTTCTCTTCTCATGGTATCATTCGGTTTGATCCAGAGATTCTGATTTTTCTTTTCAATAATCTTTTACAACAACTCATTAAATCATATTCAACATCCTTTTTCAATACCTTTTTCGATTCAATTTTTGAAGAACATAATTTAGGGTTTACACAAATTTATGATTGTTTACACAAGAAGAGGAAATATGGCTTCCGCTGCTAATGAGGGAAATTTTACTATTCCGTTTACAAATATTGGGAATTTTGTTTCAGAAAAATTGGATTCAACAAATTTTCTTGTATGGCGTGATCAGTTCGAGTCGATTATATACTATGCATCTTTGTTTGGGTATGTTAATGGAGAATAAGTAGAACCGGCTAAAGAAATCTTTATTAATAGAGTTTTTTTCTCTAAACCCTAAGTGGGTATACTGGAAGAAGGCGTATTCTTATGTAATGAGTTTCTTGAAAGCAACTTTCACTCCTTTTATGTTTAATGATTTATTGGGTTTGTCATCAGCTCGCGAGATCTGGTCTTATTTGGAGGTTAGTTTCAAGAATCAATTCATGGCACGTAAGAGCTTATTATGAAGTTAATTACATGGTTGCAAGAAAGGTAATTCTACTATTCTTGTTTATATACAAACTCGTAAAAAAATTGTTGATTCCTTAGATGCAATGGGTGAGAAGGTTTGTGAATCAGATTTAGTTATGTATGTTGAATGGATTAGGAAGGGAATATGATAATTTTGTGATTTCTGCACAAAATGGAGAAGTTCATTTTACCTTTGCTGACATTAAGCTAAGATTACTAAGTCATGAACAATGGCACATTGACCAACATCAAGATACTAGTTCTTTGTTTGATACCCAGAATTCTTCTGGATTCTATTCTAAAAATGGTACTACTAACAATGGTAATGGTAATGTATATGGGAGAGGCAAGAGTAAAAATTCAGGAGGTGGTAATTCTTATAATTTAGGAAGTGGTAATTCTTATAATGGCAAGAAAAATCCAACTTCTAATTGGAAATTCAGTGGGAATAACGAAGCTACTTCATCTGGTACTACAAATGGTATGAGAGATTTTTCTCAGGTTGAATGTCAGATGTGTCGCAAGAGGGGCCATTATGCAAGTAGGTGTCATTTCAGATACTATCCACCACCATCATCTTCTTCAGCCGATAATTCTGCAAATGTGGCACAACAGCAATAGGATTTTACTACTATGGGTGAAGATCTGAATTTTTCAACACCATTAACATCTCAGACTCCACAATGGTTAGCAGATTCTGGTGCCACAACACATATGACTGGTAATGAGGGACTTCTCCAGCATACTTCTTCTTACAAAGGAAAGGAGACAGTTCAAGCTGGCAATGGTAAGTCTCTAAACATAACTTCCACTGGAACATCTGTTATTCATGCACCTCAAACTAGTTTTAAGCTCAACACAGTTCTCTTAGTACCAGACATGAAGCATAATTTAGTTTTAGTGGCTAAGTTTACAAGAGATAATTCATGCTACTTTAATCTTTTTCCTCATGGTTATGAAATTAGGGCTTGTCATCGGATGCATTGCTTGTTAGAGGAGTTGTAGTTAATAATTTGTATCCACTTACTGATTCTTTCATATCACCCAAACTTCATATTTCTTTGTCTGCTTCTTTGAATGATCCTTCTCAAGTTTTGCATGATAGGTTAGGTCATCCATCCAGTGCTATTATTCAAAAATTGGATTCTACAAAAAAAATTGTTTTAACTTCTCCTTTATCTTCACTTTGTGTCATCCATGTCAATTAGCTAAAAGTAAAAAGCTTCCTTTTCACTTGTCTTCTTCTCATGAACAAAAACCTTTATCATTAATCCATTGTGATGTTTGGGGTCATACTATTCCTTCTTTAAATGGATATAGATATTACATTGTTTTCATTGACGATTTCAGTCATTTTCATTGGATTTATCCAATGGAACTTAAAACAGATGTTGTTCAATGTTTTACTCATTTCAAAAACCATACCGAGAACCAGTTTTCAACAAAGATAATATCTTTTCAAGTTGATGGTGCAGTAAAGTTTGTTAAAGGCATTTTTAAAACTATTTTAGAAAAGAGTGATATTCATAAAAGAATTTCCTGTCCTAAAACACCAGAAATAATTGGTCTTACTAAGAGGAAGCATAGACACATTATTGAAATGGGAAACACTCTGTCATTTAATGCTTCTTGTCCTAAAGAAATGTGGTATGATGCTTATCTTACTGTTAGTTATCTTATCAACAGGACACCAACTATAATTCTAGACTTTAAGTCTCCTTTAGAGGTTTTGGTATTGTTCCAGATTATTCGTTTCTCAAAGTTTGTGGTACTACTTGTTATCCTCTTTTGGCTCATTCAAAAGCTGATAAACTCTCTCCAAAATCTGTAAAGTGCATATTTCTAAGATATAGTCCTTTCCATAAAGGGTACAAATGCTATAATCCAATTTCTAAAAAGTCTTATATTTCTAGGAATGTGGTTTTTGATGAATCTAAGTTTTATTTTTCATGTCATGTGCCTCCAATTTCAAATGTTTCTTCTACTGTTTCTTCTACTTCTTAGTCTTTGTCCATTCCAATTACTACTGATTGTGAAACTCCAAATTATATTACAACTATGATTACTAGATCACAAAGAGGAATTTCAAAACCCAAGCTTTTTCCAGACCATGCGACTAATTTGTCTGTTAAATATTCTATTTATTTTTCTTTTTCATCTTTGTTAACTACTAATTTTGAACCAACAACTTTTAAGCAAGCAATCACAGATCCTAAATGGCAAGTTTCTATGAAAGAAGAGTACATTGCCTTAAGAGATAATGATACTTGGGATTATGTAGCTCCTGAGTCACATATGAACATATTAGGTTCAAAGTGGGTTTATAAGGTTAAGCAAAAATTAGATGGTATAATTGATCATTTGAAGTATATGCTAGTTGCAAAAGGCTACAATCAATTTGATGGTGTGGATTATTCTGAGACATTTAGTCCAATTATTAAAAGTACTATTGTAGAGTTGTTTTGTGTCTGGAAATTTTTCATAACTGGAAAATTTGACAACTTGACGTAAGTAACGCGTTTCTACATGGATATTTGGATGAAGCTGTTTATATGTCGCAACCACATGGATTTACTAATCCTGGCTATCCTTCTAATTATATATGTCTTCTTAAGAAGAGTTTATATGGATTGAAACAAGCTCCTAGAGCATGGTTTCACATATTCATTACTTTTCTTTGTTCCAATGGGTTTAAAGTCAATCTCTGACAATTTCATGTTTGTGTTTACCTACAAGCAAGACATGCTTATCTTGTTGCTTTATGTAGATGATATTTTGTTAACCGGTACTTCTTCTATTATCAGTGATGCTCTTATTATTTAACTCAAGAAATAATTTTCCATGAAAGATTTAGGAGATTTGGGTTACTTTTTGGGTATTGAAGTTGTTAGGGATTCAGATTATATTTTATTGACACAAAAGAAGTATACTTTAGAGCTACTCGCAAAAGCCAATATGCTAGACAGCAAACCTTGTGATACACCTGTTGTGAAAGGTAAAAGGGTCGCAATACATGATGGTAATAAATTAGAAGATGCTAGTGAATACAAAACTATTGTTGGTAGTTTGCAGTATTTAACAACAACAAGGCCTGATATTTGTTATGGGGTGAACTATGTTTCACAATTTATGCACTCTGTAGCTTATGTTCATATGAAATTAGTTAACAGGATTCTCAGATATTTGAAAGGGACACTTGGTCTAGGAATTACTTTAAGAAGAGATAGTTTACAAGAATTGAAAGCTTATACTGATTCAGACTGGGCAGGTTGTCCAGATACAAGAAGGTCAACTTCAGGATATGTTATTTTTCTTCGTACAAATCTGATATCATGGTCATCTAAGAAGCAGCCTACTGTTTCAAAGTCATCAGCAGAGGCTGAGTACAAATGTTTATTTGTAGCATCAGCAGAGTGAAAGTGGCTTTCAGATTTAGTTTTTGAGTTGCAAGTTTCAATTTCTAAGCCAACAATTCTTTTGTGTGATAATACTAGTGCTTTATCCTTAGCATCTAATCCTGTTTTTCATGCTACGATAAAGCACACAGAGATTCAATACCATACTATTCGAGAGCTTGTAGAGAAGGGAGTTGTACAACTTCAACATGTGCCTAGTCAACAATAGGTTGATGACATATTTACAAAGGGTCTATGTGCTCCTACTTTCTCCAGATTATTGCAGAGTTTAATAGACACAACCAGTCAGTAGTTTTGTGTTGTTCTCAGTTCTTATCATTGAATATGTAGTTTTATTAGATAGTGTAAGTTTGTATCACTGTAAGTGTGTTAGTAGTTTTATATCTCAAGTCAACATTATTCTGTTCAAATTGTTTTCGTGCCCATAACAGTTTGAGGGGGTGTATTAGACACTGTAAGTGTGTTTGTGGATTGTTTCTCAAGTCAACACTATTCAACAGTTGACTTGACTATTATAGTGTGTATGTGTGTTTCACACAAGTGCTGTCCTGCTATTACATATTCAATGATTTGCCTTAAATATGCTTGTAAGAAAACAATGTAAGGTTGTTTGAAATATTTTCAACAATATCAAATTCTTCTCTTCTCACAACTCAAGTACATGGGAGTGAATTAATGCTACTGGTGCAGGTGCAGTGATGGAAGTTTGTTTCAAATGGCTAGGCCAGAAGAGCATGATGCTGAGTTATGGAGAAGTTGGAGCAGTGAGCTGAGTTGTAGATGTTGCAGCTGTATGATGTGCATATTACAGGAATGAAGTGCAATTACAAGTGATGATGTCAGGTTGAGTTGGATATGGAAATGGAGGAACTGATTGGGAGAGTTTATGTTGCTTCAATGTAAAGAATGAATTGTAACTGCTGCTGTAATACAAGCAGATGAGCACCAGCGGGTTGTTGATCTGTTGCGGCATTCGAAGATTGCAGGTGATGGCAGTAATATGGTAGTTGAAGTTGAGTTGCTGCTGTGTATGCCATTGTGGTGGTTGTGTTGTTTATACATGAAAAGATATATTATAACTGAGTTAGGTGGTTGCCATGGTTGTAGCAGTTGAACTGGAGCAGAAAAGGATTGCCAGGATTGAATGAATGAGCTGTGAATAGATGTATGTTAGGAATACAGGGGAGCTATAATTTTGTACTGGAATCGTCTGGAAATCACCTAGAAACAGGGGAGACTCGGCCGATATTCTGTCATGGCGAGTTGACTCACTGGTCTAGGAAGCTAACTCAGATGAATTTAGACCTGTTCTGACTGGGCTTTACGGGTAACTTAGTCATCTCGAAACTAATTTTGGTTATCCCTTAGGGCACCCACATGGCTACCAAATAACTCATTCTTTGTTCCTCTTCCTTCTCGTCTAGGTTATAAATTTCCTGGAGTTTTTAGGGGCCACCCCAAAGGATTTAGGGGCCATTAATTTATACCCAGCTAAAGACTCTAGTTAAGGGGTACCCTATATGATATTGAAGTTACATAAATGCCATTCTGGTAAAACTGTATAAAAATCAAATCAAAAAAAATTCTACCCATTTCAACTCTTCTTCTTCCAGTTTCATATTATCTTCCGATTGTGGAAGAAAAAAAAAATTTCCTCGTTCAACCGAAACATCGCCGCGAATCGTAAAATCGAAACATCGTCGATTCGATTATAAAACAATGGATAAGAGAAATGAAACCCACAGACCTAGAACCAAAAATGTTGCTCGGGGTATCGATCCAAACATTGGAATTTTAGCAAGAAATAAAGAAATTCTTGCTGCAAATGAAGAAGAACGCGAAGAACGCGAAGAAGAAGTACCCAGCAATGTAGTCGGTGGTGGCGATTCCGAGACTCAAACACTTCGTCAACTTCAAATGGACCCAATTAGGTAAGAATCTATCATTTTCGGGGTTTATTTCGCTTTAATTCGTCGAATCGAGAAAAAAAAATTCTAGGGTTTTCGGTTATTTATCCAGATTCGGACGATATGCATGCTCATTTACTTCCGAATGTAGTCGTGTTCTTCATTTTTCAAGAACATCGACAGTATCCGGGAGAAAGATTTGATGATTATCTGCCGAATATTGGTGGCCATATCTTCCTGGATACAAACTGCTAATAATCGGTAGTTCAATGAATTTTTTGGCTACCGAATATATTTAAGTAGACACACAGTATTCGGAAGAACACTCACTACCGAATGTATATATTGAAAAAATAAAAATATCAAGGAAAAATCCCATTTTGGGGCCAGTATTTATTCGGAAGACAATATAATATTTTATACCTCCGATTGTGTAGGATAAAATTTTAGAGTTTCTGAACTCCAGTTGATGAATATTCGGTTGTAAACATGTTTATTTATATTTCGATTGTTTTTCATTCGAGAAAAATATGTGTCTTCTTACTTCCGAATTTGTACATTCGGGTTATAGATGTGCACTTTGTCTTCCGATTGTGTAGGATGAAAAATTTAGAGCTTCTGAACTCCAATTGATGTATATTCGGTTGTAAATATGTTTAGTTAGCTTACGATTGTTTTGTATTCGGGAACAATATGTGTCTTTTTACGTCCGAATGTGTACATTCGGGTTATATTTCCATACTTTGTCTTCCGATTGTATAGTTTGTAAATATTTTTCCTTTCTTTGTTGTTTAGACAAAGTCGAGAAGGGAGGAAGAAAGTGACAGCTAGTGCTAGGAGGGAAAGGAGTGCCAAAGATAATTCAGGTGCTCAACAAAGCGAACAAGAACAAAGCAGTCAACAAGGAGTGCAACCAACTGTTGAACAACAAGGCAGTGAACAAGAGGTGCGACCAAGTGTTGAACAAGCCGCTCAACAAAGTGCAGGACCAAGTGTTGAACCAGTTGATCCAGTGGCAAGAGTAGAAGAAGAAGGACAACCAAGTGGTACCCAAAAAGCCAAAAAAGGAAAAGATGTTGTAAGGAAGGATATTGCTAAGAAAGCATCACATCTTGTCCCTCAGCACTTGAAGAAGAAGGGTATTCCCAGGCACAATCCTTGGACTACCAGCGGATGGAGGAAAATTGCTATTTGGATACAAAGACTCATGGGCCAGAGAAATATATGAAACCGAGGTAATAAAATTACTATTTTTTATTAATGTATTGTCTATGTGTTATATCGTAATACTTGTATTAAGGATTTTTTTATGTACTTTAATAGGATCATCAAGATGCGGTCCGTCTACTCAAACCTACCGCCACCAACAAAAATGCTTGCGTGGCCTTTATCCGGTGAATGTGAAAGGTTCAAGACAATTGTTGCCAACTCGGGGTTAGCTAATGCCGCCGAGAATTCATTGTTGGAACATGATCGTGTGGCCATATCGGCGTTCGTGGAGAGAATGTATCCTGAGACCGATACTTTCCATATGCCGTTTGGGGAGATGACGATCACCCCGGATGATGTTGTGCAGATTCTTAACCTTCCCGACCAAGGCACAGCTGTGAAGTTTAACTACACAAAGCAGTTAAGTTGGGCACAACTTTATTCTCTAACTAACAAGTGCTTAGGTTGGGATGAAGAGACAACAACAGAGTTTAGGAGGCATGCAGTTACAGAACAAGACAGATCAACATTACAGCTTTGATGAATATGTTCCGAGGCACCTTGGAGAAGGAAAAGAATGGAACGTTAACTGATGAGCAAGTGAACCACGCTGCCACTGCATATCTCCTCTGTGTATTGGGATGTGTCATATTCCCCAATACTTCTGGAAACCGGATCGACGCCAACCTTATACAACTTTTGGATCCTCTCCATGAAGTCGGTGACTATTTTTGGGGCACGGCATGCCTAGCATTCTTGATGGAAGAGTTGAGAAAGGCGTCGAGGCTAGGAACCTGCCAAGTTGCCTGGAACGTGGCTCTATTGCAGGTTTTTTCTTTAACTCTATAACTCACTCTATAGTTATTCGGTAGAAAAACTAGAGGTTACTGAACTCCAAATGACGCATATTCGGTAGGCAATGATCCATATCTATTTCCGAATGTTTGTTATTCGGTGCCTAGGTACTCAGTTTTATTTCCGATTATATATAATCGGAAATATGTTTTTGATATTACTACTGAATATACAGGCCAGAAAAACTAGAGGTTACTGAACTCCAAAGGATGCATATACGGTAGGAAATGATCCATCTTATTTTCAGAATGTTTTTTATTAGGTGGCTAGGTACTTAGTTTTATTTCCGATTATATATAATCGGAAATATTTTTTTGATATTACTACCGAATATACAGGCCAGAAAAACTATAGGTTACTGAACTCCAAATGACGCACATTCGGTAGGAAATGATCCATATCTATTTCCGAATGTTGGGTATTCGGTAGATAGGTACTCAGTTTTGTTTCCGATTATATATAATCGGAAATTATGTTTGGAAATTACTACCGAATATACACAATCTATTTACTAAAACTTGATTTCTTATGTATATAGGCATGGATTTATGACCACTTCCCTATCCTGAAGTTGGCCGGAGAGAACCCGGGGTGGTGCAAAGGTTCTCCTAGAGGAACAAAGTATATATTTGAAGATAACCGTTCTAGGACAAAAGAGCAGCAGTTGATTCGCATGAGGGAGATTTTGGACCAATTGAAGGCCTCGGACGTATGCTTTGACCCATACAAGGAAGTTCGATCCAGTGGGCATATAAATGTTCGGTCGGACTTGTCCCTTTATTTTGGACCGTTGTGGCACCCCACATGATATGTGATGTATAACCCCTCTAGGGTGATGCGACAACACGGGTATATACAATTATGAGAAAATAGGGGATTACTACAAATTGGAGTTGGAGTTGTGCTCTTCTAGTGGTGATAATCTTACAATTGTTCACACAGGCCCACCTACTGTTCTTGATAACTGGGATAAGAGGAATGACTTCATTATCGACACTGGTAGACGAACCAACCGAGGTGATGAAATTTCTCCAGACTATATGAGTTGGTATAACAAGGTATCACATCCTTTGGTTATCCGTGAAATCAAATCCAACACTACTACGGCGGGTTCAAGTTATAATTGTATCATCAAAGACAAACCAGCTGGTTATGATAGACTGGTGTGTGTTCTTATATTTTTGTTCATTTTATATGATTCCTATAAATCTTAGGTAATTACCGTTTGATGTTATGTCATTACGTATAAAAAACAGGTGAATAGGTTCAAGCGTGTTTCCAAAATGTTAACTGCATGCCTGAAGAGCGGAGATCCCATGCTAGCTGAGAAGATCAAAGAGGCTAGAGATCTAGTTGATAATATGGATAACGAAGATTATGCTGCCCAGTTTGGGGAGAAAGTCACGAAGAGGCATCCGCCCAAGGTGGCAGTATCAAAGACGGGTAAAAGAACTCGAGCTTCATCGACCGCTGAAGCTGCTCCAACTGAAGGTGCTCAAACCCGTGGTCGTGCAGGACTGGGAGGTAGTCACGGTCGTAAAGTAAAGAAGAGCGGATAAATGACAAGTTAGACAAGTTCAAATGACAATGATTTGAGCACCTTCAGTTGTATTCAAATGTTGTACATTCGGAAATTTGTTTGGGTAACTAAGTTAGACAAGTTCAAATGACAATGATTTGTGTGTTATATTCGGAAGATTTGGTAACTAATTTAACTTCCGATTATTTCAATTTCAAAATTTGTGTTTTTCCCAAATTCTGATTTTTGGGCCATCGTACATTCGGAACTTTACAAAAAAATTTATCCTCCGAATATTACAAGTTCAAAACAAACCACGCCATGGCTCTAGGTGGTTCCAAGGGCCAATATGGAAGGTTAGACAGCCCATATTCGGAAGTTTGGGTAACTGTTTAACTTCCGATTATTTCAATTTCAAAATTTGAAAAGTATCAGTTTTTCCCAAATTCTGATTTTTGGGCCATCGTACATTCGGAACTTTAGAAAAAAATTTATCCTCCGAATATTACAAGTTCAAAACAAACCACGCCATGGCTCTAGGTGGTTCCAAGGGCCAATATAGAAGGTTAGAAAGCCCATATTCGGAAGTTTGGGTAACTGTGTAACTTCCGATTATTTCAATTTCAAAATTTAAAAAGTATCAGGTTTTCCCAAATTCTGATTTTTGGGCCATCGTACATTCATTACTTTACAAAAAAATTTATCCTCTGATTATTACAAGTTCAAAACAAACCACGCCATGGCTCTAGGTGGTTCCAAGGGCCAATATAGAAGGTTAGACAGCTCATATTCGGAAGTTTGGGTAACTGTTTAACTTCCGATTATTTCAATTTCAAAATTTGAAAAGTATCAGTTTTTCCCAAATTCTGATTTTTGGGCCATCGTACATTCGAAACTTTACAAAAAAATTTATCCTCCGAATATTACAAGTTCAAAACAAACCACGCCATGGCTCTATGTGGTTCCAAGGGCCAATATAGAAGGTTAGACAGCCCATATTCGGAAGTTTGGGTAACTGTTTAACTTCCGATTATTTCAATTTCAAAATTTAAAAAGTATCAGGTTTTCCCAAATTCTGATTTTTGGGCCATCGTACATTCGGAACTTTACAAAAAAATTTATCCTCTGAATATTACAAGTTCAAAACAAACCATAATCGGAAGTTTAGTTTTTGTTACCCTTTCGATTATTCTAACCGAATATTACAATCGGAACCAAACAACACCATAATCGGAAAGAAAGTTGACTCATAACATAACCGAATATTACAATCGGAACCAAACAACACCATAATCGGAAAGAAAGTTGACTCATAACATAACCGAATATTACAATCGGTAGTTTGTTTAACAAAATAATCTACCGATTTCGTATAATCGGCTATTTTTTATATTAATAATACTCCGATTACATCCATTACATAAAATTCAAACGGCCTTAATCTTACAATTTCGTCAAAAGCACCTAAATCCATACTCCTAATTGACCATAAAAGTATTAAAACAGATCATAACTTCCAGTGACCATAGAAATTGTCCCTCTTGATTTTGTAGCATTCTTCATGTTCAAATCGTTTCCCGTAGAGGTCCACATACCGGCGATCCGCAAGATTTCTCTGAAATTACGAATGAGTAACAAGTTAGTACTAACTTTTGTTAATGTGAGTTGGAGTTACAGAGATACTTACTCGTTTTTCATACGTCCACCAAGGAAAAGCGTTCCTAACAAACCGTTCCTCATCTTCAAGTTTGTCAATCTCCTTATCGAGCGCATTCTTTCTCATCTTAATGTCATTGGATGATCTTCGAATTCGATTACCATCTAAGGCCTCAAATACCATTAAGATACGGTTACATATCTGCTCTTCGGATTCCGATTTGTGGAGCTTGTGAACACGATCATGAGCAGTTACCATAACCCACGCTCTATAAATATCACAATCTTCTTCTTCGGCAAAAGCAATATCCATGTGTTTTTGTTATGAAAATTAAAACTGAAGAGAGGAAAGAGTTTGGTGCAATTGGGGTGATAGATATGAGTTTCTTCATATAGGTTTAGGGTCCAACGGCTCTTTTTGTTTTTCCCAAAAACTCCAACAGCTAATTTGACGGAAGTTGAATGTGGAGAAACCAATAATCGGTAGGTATTGGATTTAGAATATCTACCGATTATGGTAGCTTTCAAAATTTGAATTTGCGGCAACTTATAATCGGTAGGTTTTGTAATATATTTAACTCCTGATTAACGCTGAATCCAAAACACGAACCAAGAAATACTGCACCGACTACAATCGGAAGTCTGGGAAATATTTTGGCTTCCGATTGCATTCGGAGGGTAACAATGTTATCATATCCTCCGAATATATAAGGGTAATTTCGCCATTACGAATTACGCGAGATAAGGGCTGGCTACATTTTCCCTTTGGGTGACCTTTTTTGTTTTATTGTTGGCTCCTAAATCCTTTTGAGTGGCCCCTAAAAACGCCAGGATAAATTTGTTCCCCCGTCGAAAAATATTAAAGTACTACCTCCGTTCTTTTTTAATAGGCCAGTTTTGTTTTTAGCAAAATTTAAGGAAATTAAGAGAACTAATCATTGAAAGTGGTCCTCATGACACTTGTCAATAAAAGAAGTGAAGTGAAATGGTCCCCATGACACTTGTTAGCAAAAGAAGTAAAGTGAAGTGGTCCACATGACACTTGTCATCAAAAGAAATTAAGAGAAAAATGGTCCTAAAAAATAAAATAACATTTGATTTTCCCAATTAAAAAACTGGACTATTTTTTTGAAACTTTTATTTATAAAAACTGGTCTATTAAAAAAGAACCGAGGGAGTATAAGAAAAGAATTTCCTCTGTCTTCTCTACAACTCCGCCGTCTGCAAATAGGTAATTCTGCATTCAATATGAAACATCGTAGACTCAGGGTTATGTTTCCTTACTTTTCTATATACGAATTGATTTTAGGAATTTCAGTCTTTAATTTAGGGTTATGGATATTTTGTACAGTTTGCGGCAGATCATGATCTCCTATGTTATTATTCATACCTGTGGTTTTTCTATTTTCTGTGAATATTTATTGTAGATTCATCTGCTTCATCGAGGATGACGGACGAAAGGACTTTTGTCTTGGCCTATCCTTGTCACTGCACCTATGCATCTGTGGGTGAAATCGTGTCTAAGTTCGAGAAATTGAATTTTAAGATCACAGGTAAATTTGATAGTATTGAGTAATTTAGTTCTGCAGTGTTCTTTTCATGTGATCTGATGGAGTGATTTTAAGTTGATATGCTTTTTGTTTTTTTACTAGAGATGGGATGTATTCATGTGAATGAAGCTTTCGCTCAGGTGCATGTTGATGCAGTTGGATTGGATCCTGAAAATGATATGCTACCCTATGGAAATTTGGTTTACTACTTAGCTTCCAATCCTGTTGTTGCTATGATTGTGGAGGGAGAGGGTGTTATTTCGAAAGTTTGTGCTTTAATATCCGACAAGCAACATCCCTTTTGGGCTACTAAGGGGTTAGCTTAAAACTCATTACTATGTTCACTATATCTCATAATATTCTTTTTCTTGCTAGTTTATGTTAGCCACCTTATTAATAATTAGTTGGAAAGTGGGGTTTTAAACATGGTTCTCTAGGGTTTAGGACTTGTGGTTAGTCTATTAGCAACCGATACGCTATATATAAACTTGTCGTTGTAAATGTGATTATGTCCTTATTGAGTACCTTTTCACCACACACAATCACGACTATACAAAATCCATGTTTTTATCGAGTACCTTCTCACAATGTGATTATGCCGAACTCTTAGCACTGTATAATTCCATGATGTACTGAAATGATATACACTATTAAGTTTCAAAGAGTAGGGACGCAAGAATACATGGGGGTACAAAGGATCCGGATACTTTATAGAACCGCAATCATCAGCCAGTCTCTCACTATCCGGAACTCTGGTTTCCACTAGAAAATTATATTTTAGTTTCTCTTTAGTGGCCAATGATTTAAGACTAACACTTGCATGAGTTAAAGCATGCAGCTTGGCCAATGATTTACTTCATCAGACACTTGCCCAGACCTTGGGTACTAACTCTCCATTTTTGGGCCTACCAGAAGTCACTGATGGCAACTGTCTATATGCCTGATGAAGTACTCTCGTTTATGTGCTTATGAAAGCTACCAATTCAGAGAGCTTGGTCTCTAATTGCCTTGCTTGCGCCATTAATCAGTCCCACTACTTGCTAATATATTTGCATATATATAATGAAGCAGTAGTACCCCATGGTAGTTTAATATATCCAATATCAGCCGAGTCTTACATACATTCGAGAGTTTGAGATGTCAATAAATATTCAGTAATTGAAGAAGATCAGGATCTGTCTAAAGGTTAAGTCTCCAAATACAATGCAAGTGACTAGTTCATAGGAATTACTGGAGGACCTTTATTGTGTTGCACGTTTAATCACAATGTTACAAAGCCTCTGCCTTATATATGCTTCATATTGTCTTTATTTCTATGTGACAGGATAGAGACGGTCTATGCCAGCTCTACATATGAAGAAGCGGAAAAAGATATTAGCAGGTGGTTTGATTCCGTCGACTTGGAGAAGAAAATGGAACAGAGTAAAAAGGTGGTGTATGTGCTTCCGGATAAGGTGCATGGCCCATTGGGCCAAGTTGAAGAAAGATTAAAAAAGGATCGCCTCATCCAGCTTCAACCGTAAGTTGCTATTTTAGAGCTCCGAGTATGTTCTAAATAAATATTTATGAAAGGCAATGACGTCCATGCTAAATATTCAAAAAGTTTCTGGATTTAGTCATAGAAGAATGATATCCAGTTTTCTTGTTAGGTAGTATATGACCCTTTTGTAGTGCTCCAAGTTATATACTCAAGACTTGCAATATGTAGTTTCCTGGTTATTATTAATCCACCTTTTGCAGTAATTCTTAATTATATGTTTCAGGGACCTTAAAGGCGATTTTTATATGGATAAGATGTGTGTCTTCTTAATCAACCCTTTAGCTTTCAAGGAGCGTTGTGTTGGTGAAATTTTGGGTGCTATTGAGAACAACTGTTGCATAAAAGGTGTGCCGGTAACCCTGCATTTATAGTTTCATCTTATGATGGTTTAATGTCGGTTTTATACTTAAATTCTGGTCGCACTGTTTGATTGAACTTTATTAGGCATAAAGCTCGTGAGAAAGAAGGACTGTCCTAGCGAGTTGTGGACTTCTGGTTCTCTTCCCTCTGATCGTGGTGTTGCCGTGGTTGGTTACCTAGTCGAATCAGTCTTAAATATCACAGCTGTGGATCCAATTGCCAAGGATATTAACTATATGGATCGTGTGTTTAATATCGGCAGGTAAAGTATATTTTTTCTTCTCTTATGCTAAAAATATTAATTGCTTCTTTCCTGACTTGTATATTGTTCTTCGGCAGCAAATACGTCCAACAAAGCGAAATGGGGAAAAAGGTGTTGGAACATGCTACCAATTTTTTCAAATCTGGTTTTAGTGTTTGGGCGCGTCCAGGGAGCTTTAGCTTGGGTGGCTGTATGTTTGAGGCTTCCATAGTTGGTCTTGTCGATCCGGAGTAACTTAATTTACGTATTTCTTTTCACTTATTTTGTTGTTGCTGTTTTCGGTTCTACGGCAGGCAAACATGAGTCTGCGTGTTTCAAACAATTATTTGCAACTCTTTTTTAAAATATGTATCAATCAAAACATGGATACAAAAGGATCGGTGGTGTCGCTTAGCCTGTTTTGAATTCCATGAGTGGGTACAGTAAAGTTTGGACTCTTTTACATTTGAAGAGATAATTGTGTATTTGAGATTGTAGGACTGGGTGGGTGTAGTGGAGGCACTATGCCTCTTCAAAATCGTGGCCTAAAGCCACTCTTCCCGTAGGGGTCCGCTGTTACTTGGGAATCTCTGCAGGAAGAGCTAGCGAACGGTCATCCACTGTGGCATTGTCCGTTTTTAAAGAGTGAAAAACGGATAATAGTTGTCCATCCGTTGTCCGTTTTTGAAAGAGTGAAGATATTAGTCGTCCATCCATTGTCCGTTTCATCAAACCTGCCTCTAGTTTTGCTGTTCTAGAATTTTATTTTATTTTCAATGTCTAGTTTTAATATTAAATTGTTTAATGTTCTGCCATGAATAAGTGAATAGCAATCTTCATGATCTTCAACTGTATATTATCTATGTTGTAATATTTTTTAAACTTTAGATAAAGAAAGAAGAGATGCAAAATCAATCTGAAAAAGAAGAACTTCTATGGACGTGCGGTTTCCACAATTTCAATGGATTCTCGCTTTTTCTCGTTGTTCTACATCTTCTTGCATCTGATTTGAGATTTATTTTTTTTGTTCTTATATTTATAATTGATTGAAGTTAGGGTTTGCTCAATGATGATTAATTGCTTTAACCACACTGAAAAACGGATAATGGTTGCATGTTTCACTCCAAGGAATAAAGAAACGTTCGTGTCGTGAAAAACGAATAATGGTTGTCCGTTTCACTCCAAAGAATAGACAAGCATTGTACGTTTTAAGTTAAGCAAAAACAGATATCCACTTATCTGTTCGTGGACCATTTTTCAGTTACACTCCGATTACATTGATTTTCCATTTTGGGTTTATCAACAACCTTAATGACATCACCATTAACCAACTTTAATGACATTCCCATAAAACCGGCCCAGATGAAATAACAAAAGTGCTACATGTGAAATAACAATAGTTGAATTCTATGAAATTGACAATCCTCGTTCGAATTTTCATATCTTGATCGCAAAGCGAGATATCAATACCTATTTTGTGTAAAACAACATTTACTACTCTGCTCACAATTTTTGGTGAGCATCATCCGCCGCAAACATGTTCTCTTGTACACGGCGCCGATTATTTTTTGCATGTTACGACACAAGATACCACTTTGAATGAATTTAAGCCCAACTTACTTTCGCAGGCATCGCGGCTATACTAAGCTTATGTAATTTTAACGATCGAGTATACTAAAACCGTGAGGTAATTTTAACGGCTGTACAAAAACCGTGAGGTAATTTTAACGACTGAGTGATGTCTCGGGAGGGATTACAAGAGGTATACCCACAAAATCTATTATTCCAGTGCAATTGTTCACCTTTGTCTCCATCTTGAGGAGGACCATGGGGTGTTTGTGAAATGACGAGGGTACCCGAATACTCCACAGTTTTTTAAATATCAAAAATTTAAGTCCGATACCAAGTGTGATCGTCTATGGACAAAGTCGAGACAATACAGTAACTATGGTATACACTGTTAGTGCATTGCTCGGTCGAACTCACAACTGTTATCTCAAGCTTGTTGTCAAATTTAACTGTCAAAACTATATATTGATTTCTAATCTATAATTAGTTAAGTCTCGGACTAGGATAGAATCGTAGTTGAGAAATAGTGGATCACGCCAGTCATCATTGGGTTCTACCATTTGAAGGCGAAGATCAACGAAGATTTTGGAGAACTTCATCAACAAAAGGTAAGTGAAAACTAAACCACCTACATCATAAGTTATATTCACCTTTTCTATCATTTGAGACGATGTCGGATAACTAATTAAATTAGTTTGCGTAGACAAGAATTTCGAGGCGAATAACTTATTCTAGTTAACAGACTTTCTCGAAATATAATGACTAAGCTTAATTGACATTTGTGCATGCTTGATGAATTTCGGTTAAGAACAATTTATTGTCCGGAATCAAAATAGTGATTCAAGTTATCATTCGAATATAGCCTGGAAAAATTACATTGTCATTGGTGTTATTCATGAATGTTTCGAATTGACTTGAAGAGAAATATAGAACTACTATATTTGGTATACAAGACAGTGATATCAGTCTTACAAACTGAGATGACGATTATACGCCTGAATCCGTATTACATGTACTCGTACACGTAGCGGAGTATCTATATTCGACTTACAGATTTGTGTGATACGCATATTCGTATGCACATCATAGGAAAATCTGTTTGATTCGTGATTCAGATTGGTATGTATATTCATATATAAACCATTTTGGAACCATGGTTAGGGAACCGGGTCTAAGTATCCAAATCGTTATGCGAACCAATACATTTCTATGTTCCTGAACCAGTTTAGAACCCAAAGAGGTTCACAAACTGAAAAGGTTCAATGAACTCTGGAACCGGTAAAGTCTTAAGGTTTCCAAACTGGTTCCCAAAATGAAAATGTTTTGTCAACTCTGGAACTCAGTTTTGCACCTTAAGTTTGCAAACCGGTACATGAACTAAAAAAGATCTGTCAACTCTGGAACTCAAGTTTGCTCAATTGTTGGCAAACCGGTCCGTGTACCATGACTCAACCGATTCACCAACGACTCATGTATTTGTACTTTGTGCATTTATAAATCATGTCTATTATTTCAAGTACAATTAAATTATTTCTACGAGATAATTTGCATTTGATCGATTTTATAGAAACACTAGACTCATTTTATCACATGATTGTGACTCAAGATTAATGTCTTTGTGTTCATGTAAATGAATGTTAAGCTTTTAAGTTCAAACCGGCTAGTTTCGTCTAATCATGTTGAACATAGTCTTTATACACGGTTCATGTACGATTTCACCTAACCCGAGTGTATATCTTGCTTATGTGAATCAGATTCAAAGATTCATATAACGGTGGATATTGTTTGCTTGGTTACAAATCTATCTTAGCTGAAACCTATAGCAACCTATGCTTTGAATATATATATAAAAGGGGAACTTCAATCAACTGGGATCTTTGAATCCCAACACTACGTTTTGGTGTGTCCTAGTTGTATCTAGAGTCGTCCTCTTCCTAACCCTTTTTAGGGTTTAACGACTATAAAGACTTCATAGGGATTCGTGAAGCCAGATCCAGTTATCTTTCCTTGATAACTTGAGTATCCTGATCTTGATTGATTGTAGAGCTTGCTCCAACGATAAAGATAGATAGTAATCAAAAAAGTTCTATTTGTCTCAAACTTTGTTGATTCCACAAGTTTCTATACTTGTTATGTCAATAATAATCTAGGATGCACTCTGTGTTGTAAGTCCGGATTTTGAGGACAGCTAGATTTTTGTCAAATTGTTGTCGATTTCCATCACCTTGATCATATGTTTCATTTGATCCTCTATTTGATTTCTCCGAAAGTGATTGTCTATGGACTGAGTCGAGACAATACAAGCAATCGGTTCACACTTTGTGTGGTCGTCCATCGATATGAGATCGAGACAATACAACAACAAGATAGCTTGTGTGATTGACTACGAATACAAGATCGAGACAATGCAACAACGAAGTATGTTTACTTGATAATAGGTTCGGAATTAACAAAACACAATATGATTGATATCAAGTAAATAGGAATTAACGTTTGTGTATTTTACTTCTAATTATAATAAAATATTTATAATTACGGAAATAGAAAATTAAAATACATAACAAGATTTTGTTAACGAGGAAATCACAAATGCATAAAAACCTCGGGACCTTGTCCAGAATTAAATATTTTTAAGATTAAGCCGCTATACAAAATCTAAACCAACTTCGTATAGTTGATACCAAGCAACTAAACCTATAGTTCACCTAGTTCCGTTTGCATCCCTGCGTCTCCAACTTGTAATAAGTCACGCACTTGGAACAATTCCTTTGGTTCGTATTCCAAACAGTAAAGGAATAACAAATCTGTTTGGTAACAACTCTTTTCAAACAATGTGATATGAGTTTTGACAAAAGGATCTTTCGTTTATCCCAATAAACTCCTTTGTCGGGTTTCAAGATCAATCAATCAACAACTACCGAAGTAATCTTTTAGAGATTACGCAATCAATGCATTTAATCACAATGAATCATATTGATGCCGATCCACACAACTAAATCTATCACAAGGATAAACCGATTATAGTCGGACCCCTTTCTAGTCGAATCAAGTCTTATGCATACCAAAGATTATGAAATCAAATAAGATATCTTCAGTGTCTTCTTTGTATTCAAATCTTCTTAGATCTTCAATAAACACCTGCACACAATCAACTTGAATCTCGTGTGATCAATCACACACATAACGAAGTATCTTAAAGTTGGATTATCATTATACGTCTTTAGATCTACAAATTTTTCTAATGATTGCCGTAAAAACTTCGATCTAGTTTGAGTGAATCTTATACCATAAGAGAAGATTCTAAAGCATAAACAAACTAGGTGCAATTAAATTTCAACAACCGTTAGTCAATTAAATCAATCAAAAACTAATAATAAACTGCAATTATCTACTTTCCCACCAACGGTACTAATAGAGATTCTCAATCCCAAAGAAGTCTTTAAACCGAGCGGCAGTAAGAGATTTTGCCTAATTAGGTTACTTTCCTCTTCGAATAGGCGGCTCCACTAGTAACAACACAACTAGGTAATTTTGCTGGCTCTGAGGATTAGTTTGCTTGGAATGAAAACTTCAATATTTATAGACCAATGAAGTTTGGACATCAAGGAATTTCCAAAATCGAAATATTCTCAAGATATGCATTAACGCCCAAATTCGGTTTCCATAATTTTTGGAAATGCTTTGTCCAAATATTAAACGAAATCTTTGTAGAAAATATTCAATTAGTAAATGCACATTACCGATTTTAACTTTATAAATATATACATTTAATTACTGGAAATTAAAAGCATATAAAACTAAAAACCTTAATTAAAAGATTCTCAATTTATTTCAATCAGAGATCCTCCTTTAGCTATTAAGGAATATCTTTGACAATAATAGATAAGAGTTACTACACATGTTCAAAGTATGTCGACATCTTAACTTTGTAAATTCTTTTTCATATTTACAATCTTGGAACCGATTTTCCACACTTCCAAACAAGTTTAGAATTAGTTCATCTGACTTCCAAAAACTATGTGATTGATCAAGAAAACTCAATCACAAATCATGGGTTTTACGGTTCTACCAAAACAAGTTTCGGTTCTACCTCCATGTGGGTACTGGAATTAGTCACGCTAGCTTTTAAAAATTCAATTGACTAGGTACTAGGATCGGTTCCCACATATATATGGTATCTAACTTGTATTTGGTGCACATGTCCATAGGATCGATTCCCAATAACTAAAAACGTGTCACACATGTTCATATGATCGGTTACCAATAACTAGAAACTTGCTGAACCTATTACAAGGATCGATTCCCTTTTTTTGATCGGTTACACCTCCTCATAGGATCGATTCCCCAATGTCTAGAGTTGGTCATACCAATTACAACAAATCGATCATACCATCTCTCAGGTGATTAATTAAGATTGGTTTCACTAATAAAAGTCATATCAATACAAAAGTCAGGCCTTGTGAATAGTTTTACCAAGAACATAAACAAGTCATGAGCTATTATACTAATCACACATATTGATAGTCCAAAGATTTGCAATGAATAACAAATACCAATAAGCCTAGCGATTTCCCTTTGGATTCACAATTTTTTTTATGAACTTGCTTCCTTTAAACGAATGTAAAACATTGTTTCCTAGGATGAAATCTTCACCTTTACCCATACACATAATCACAATAGCATTCATACAATTATGTCGTTGTCTTATATACGAAGTTCAAAATATAAGCGCTATACTTCATATTGTATTCCTTAATACTATGTATAACTAGACTATAATCATTCATAACTTCACAATTATGTTTCCAATATGCACGACTTAAAAGATACGTTAGGGAATGAAACAGTTCAATTCAAATATTACTAACCTTAAGAGGAAGGACGATATCGTCGTTGTAGCTCCTTACTTCTTCGCTTCTTCAAGTCTTCACGTAATACTTGTAATTTCTCATATCCTAATAATTACAACCTCTAACCCACCATTTTTATCTTCGGTCCCTAGGAGAGCATTGAAATCACCTATAAAGAAAACCGGTTCATCTAAGGGAGCATTAGAAAGATGACATTGTTGTTCTCAAAAAGTTTGTCTCAAACTACTATTAGGTTCACCATACACAAAATGGATATGAAAAGTTTTAGAATGGATGATGTCAGTAGATGTAACATAGATTCCCCTCATGTCGGATGAGATAATGTTGAGATGAACTTCCTTTTTCCAAGCCAGAAGAAGACCACCACTTCTACCAACACTAGAAACATTAAAAGTGCAAGGGAATCCCATGTTTTTTAACTTCCTAACAACCAAATCTTTATTCATTTTTGTCTCAGGTAGAAAAATGATATCAGAATTAATATTCCTACATAGTAAGCTAAGCTCCTTATTGGCAGATTTTTTCCCCAAACCACTAATGTTCCAAGCAATCAGGTTGATGTTATTAACAGGGGATTGGTTACTGGTATTATTGGAATTATCATTTAAAGGGGGTAATGAAGTTGGATTTATCTGAGTGGTGGAGTAAGATCCACCAACAAGAGAAGCACTGGTTGCACCACCATTTTGAGAAGAATTTTTGGTGGAACCGAGACTAGAAGTAGCATCATTGAGATGAGAATTATTGCGTACACTTTTGTTGTTTGTAGAAGTATCAGCAGGTACATTATAAATCCCATATGAATCAATCAAAGGTTGGGTATTAAGAGAACAGTTGGAGTGATTGATAGCAGGAAATTCCTCTAATTTGATGATAGGAGGACAAAGTTGAGCATAATCAGGTTCAGTGTTATCCTTTTCTTCTTGAATAACCACTATACTAGATAAGCTAGAACTAGCTCTAGTTCGTTTTCTTAAATCATCTCTACGATTAGTTTTCCCTTTGAGGTTTGATAGAGCATATTGCTTTGTTGAAATAAGAGTTCCTCTGGTGATAATTGGTGCGGCACTGGGAACTGTAGCAGTTTTGAATCTTCTTGATGAGTTAGATGTTCGAATCAGACCACTAATAGCCGGTTTAGAGCCAGTGATAGAAGCTTCAACAGTGACATTTTGATTGGTAACGTATTTGAATATAATTGGTAAACCATTGTTTTGCTGAGTTGAGTTTAGTTGAATCAGTTCAACATCAAAAATCTTCAAAGCTGTGGATCGGTTAACAAAAGGCCCCATTTGAAACGTATTTGTAAACCCTTATAAGTGATATTGTCCATCTTTTGATCACAATCCTTGTCTTTTCCTTTATTGCATACAAGAGTAGCAATAGACTCTGCTTGAGTATCTGGCACAATCTTAGTTTGTTGCATGACCGTTTCCACGATTGCAGTAGAAGTAGAGACAGCTTGTGGATTTCCTGATAGTGATAGTATCATGAGTTTTGAAATAGTAGGAAGAACATATTTACTGCTAGAAGACGCAGTTTCTTTAATTGCTTTCTGCTTTAGTTTCCAGGATGTACAATTTTTGATCTTTAGGATCAAGCACACAACATGAAGTTTAAAATTATCTTGGAACTTTGACATATCTTCATTCGGTAAAGAATGGTTGAGTTCTTCCACAGGTGAAGAGGGGTATTCCTACTGGTAACGCCTCCTGCACTGGAATTCTGACGCACACCTTGACATTCTTCTTTAGAGGATGATTCTCGTAAGGATCTAGAGCTCCAATGAGTTCTCCCATATTGGAGGTAAGTTTCTGAAGATCTTCAAATTCAGTACATTCAATGTTACATAGAATAAACCACATTAGTTCTTCAGTGAAATAGAGCTGATGATTTGCTTGCCAGCCCTCTATTGGAACAACTTTTAACACCATTAGGTAACCACAAAAAAACCAAGGTCTTTGAGAGTTTATTCTGTTGAAATCGGCTTCAACAAAGAATCGAATAAGGACTTTTTTGCGCAATCCACTGAATGTTTTAACAGTAGAAGATTGATCTAGAGGCCACTGGTTACAGATGTAAAAACGGATAGAGGAGGTGGGAACCCGAGTTTCACAACTTCAGTATCCCACCATGCACCATTTCCAATTACTATCAGACTCAGCTAGAACAACTTTTTTGTCGATGAACAATGGTTCAGAAAGGGTGGATGGTTTATTAGTCATTTGATCATACAGGTTTTGAATATCTTGGTTTAACTTTTGATGGTTATCTGTGAAATTTGGAAGATCCATAAGGTAGAAATATTGGATATATACGATGATAACCAATATAATATGCAGTTGTATAGAGAGGAATCTCTTTTTGGTACTACACTTGTTTTGATCACAGACTATGTGGATGGAGAAATGACAGAAGAGTTTTATTTGTTTATGTTTTAGAACCTTAAAAAGGGAATGAGAAGACTGTTGAATAAAGATTGGAAAAAATTTAGGAGAAATTTGGTGTAAAGTAGTTGTTGTTACTCTGCTGTGTCTGTATTGAGGATAGGGTTTATCGTAAGGAGCGTCACTTTCATACCCATACTTAATGCATAACATCAGTGTGGAGATATAAGCAGTCACGTGAATTTGATGGTAAAAGAGCCAAGTAAAGATAAATCCAATGATCCATTATAGGCTATCATGGGATATAATAGATTGGTACGTAAGCATGGAGAAGTTTGGATCTGGTGGATCATTGATAGGCTTGTCTTTTTTTAGATTGACATAGGTATGGTGGTATGGTATGCCCCGAAAAGGTGTTATAAAAATTATCCCCGGCCAAAAACTTGGTGGGCCCGGAGATATGTATAAAATTAAGCGCAATAAAAACGGGGGCCTACAGTAATACCGCAAGTGCACGGTCGTCGGTTGTAGCTCGTGCAAGTACGGGTCGATCCACAGAGATCGGGTGTGTTTTGGAGTGTTCTAGCTAATTGGGTTCCTAAATTGTTGTTGGGCTTTGAATACCCTTTGAGTGAATTGGGCTTAATGGGTTTGTTTTTAACAATAAAATGAACTGAGCTTGGGCTCAGTTGATCCTTAATGTGTAACTGGGCTTTGGCCTTACAGTGAGTTCAGGCTTTTGGGTTAAGCCCACAGTTGATTGAATTGGGCTTTGGCTTGAGCTGGGCCTGTGGTCTTTCACTAATTTACAATGGGCTTTTGGTTTACAAAGGGCCAATGGTTAAAAACCCAGGCTTTGGACTTATGGGCTTCTGAGGCTTTTGGGCTCAATGCAGCAGCAGCAGCAGTGGAAGGAAAAGGCAACAGGAGAGTTGCAGGGCAGATGGGTTGCAGCAGCAGGAGCAAGAGCTGCACAGCAAGGCCAAGAAAAAGAAGTAGCAGCAACAGAATGCACAAGCAATAAGAAGTGGAGTGGCAGCAGCAACTGCAGAAGCTCAGATGCAGGAGGCAGCAGCAGGGAAGAACTGGCAGCACCAGGTAGCAGTACTGCACAGCAGTGAGTGCAATGCAGCAGTGCAAAAAGGCAGCTGCACAAGCACTGAGTAGCAAGGTAGGGAAACAACAAGATAACAGCAAGCAAAGATGACAATGAAGAAAAATTATAGGACAATGACTAAACAGGCAGAGAGCAGTGCAAAATAGCAAAGGGAAAGAACACAACAACTACAAGCATAAAACAGTGCAAGATGACTGCACAAGCAACAGAATGCAGCAAGAATAACAAGGCAGAGGCAGTGGGTAACTAAACAGGGCAGCAACAGGGAAGACACAACAGGGCAACAGCAAAGATCAAAGCAAGTTAACCAAGGCCTACGGCCAAGGGCAGGGATGTGGAAAAACTGAAATGGAGCAAAACTAAGGCAAGAATACAGGCATACTAAAAGAATGGGAAGAGAATTAGCTTGCTCATTGTCACTAGTGAGCACTAATTTCTCCCAATGCTCAATCAACAGTGCAACCTAAGCATACACAAATAGAATGGCAAGATAATCAGCTTGCTATGAGCACTGATTTCTTCCATTGCACAATCAGTTCAATGCTTCACAGATATCTAGCCTAGCATTCCATCAAACTAACAGCAAGTTTAAACATGACAGTGAACATTTAACTGACAGTGAGCAACAACATTAACAGGAATTTATTGGAAGTTAAAACATGAAATTAAAACAAGCACATTAACAGGAACTTAAACAGGATATGAAAAGTAAAACAACTGAAATTGAAATTGCAAGTGGAACATGAACATCAAACAAAGCAGCAAATTGAACTAAAAAAACAACATTAACAGAACATGAACTGAAATTGAAAAGTGAACTGAAATTAAGCAGAACTTGAAAGTCCTGGATGCAGGCTAATCCAAGCATACTTTTACAACACACCCATAGTTCCTATTTATAGTCCACAACACAATTAGGGTTCTACCCATTTTCCCAAAATAACAGTAGGCTAGGGTTTGTGATTACTCACCCAATTTGACACAACCACTCCATTTTGATGTCGACCCATGCTTTGTAATTTCTCCCTGACCTCTTCTCATGCGCCAATTGCAACTCTAGGTTACCTAATTCATCAGTTTTTCACGCCTAGGGATTCAGGCAGAGAAGCGTGAAAAAGTGAGAAAATAGGGAACTAGAGGGCTAGGGGGGAGATGGGTTTTGGTTGTTGGTCGATAGGGTGATGATGGTGGCGGAACTAGGGTGGCTGTGGCAGGGAGAAGGTGGTGGCGACAGTTGCAGGGAGAGGTGGTTTACTGGTTTTGCAGCAGGGTAAGGTGGAGGAGATGGGTTCGATAGAATGGGAGAAGGGTCTGTTTGTTTGGGGTGTAGGTGCTCGGTCGCTAGGGTGTGAGGCGGGTCCATCAAGAGATGATGTTTCGTGAGATGGGCCGTGGGATGTGAAGCTGGTAGGTGGATCGGATGGTTCCTCCTGATGAGGTTGGTAGCGACCGTCAGATTTTTTGATACAACGAAGTTAACGGCTCTAGATGGGGGTAGGTGTTGTAGTGTAAGGCGGAGATATCAAACGTTGATGAACAGCAAGGGAGCGACCGTTGGATTCAACTACCATCTAATCTGAAGGCTTGGAATTTCAGCGCTGTGGTGCTTGGCAGAGACTTCAGATTTTGATGCTCTATGAAGGAGCGACCGTCGGATGCTTCTGAGAACTGATCTGATGGCTGAGAACGGAGGCGTTTTTGTGTGTAGAAAATGAGGTTGTGCGCACCATTCTTCGCGGCTTCCTTGCGTGATTTCTCCCGGCTTTTCACTACTTTTCTGCTCTTCTTGCTCCGCAACTCATCCAATCTTTATTTATTACCTAAAAATGCAAAATTAATTAATAAAAATATTTATTCTTGAAAACAATGAAAATACAGAATATGGGATAAAATGTAGAATTAATGCACAAAAGATGAGTTAAATGCCAACAAAAAGGGATAAATATATACAATATTTGGCACTCATCAAATACCCCTAAACCTGAATTTTACTTGTCCTCAAGTAAAACAAAACTAAGGAAATCCTACCTATACCACTGTCGCTGGTCTCTCGAATGCATTTAGCGTATGCACTAAGCCTTTTAAACCACTAAGTGTCCCTAGTGGACGAGTTGAAGTCTCGTGAAGGTTTACCAGAGGTGTGCCTACAAAACCTAAGGACAAAATATAAGCTCAGATTCCATCAAACGTGACATGTGCAAAACAGTTAAGCTCACAGCAAAATGGAGATGTCAATCTAGCTATCGAAGGCACAATCCTAGCACTGATAACAAATAAGACATGTGATAAGAGTGTAAAGTGTATCTACACATGTGTAAAGAAAGATCTGAAGTCATGACTACTAATCACCAAGAGATAGTTTCTCAGGCTAAGAACTGAGGTCGAAATCTAGCTAGCTGTCCGGACTTTACGAGAATTGTGAATGAGTTGGAGGTATTTCACAATTGCTCGCGTTGTACATCAATGGCATACACCCTCCTTGCTTACAACACAAAAACACAAAAGATGACTATTTACATGACTCTTATTTACATTGACTATTCTTTTTATTTTTGGAACAAGAGATGATGGAATTGAAATACTTGATTTTTTTGTATTTTTCTGATATTTTTTTTCTGAATATATACATCGTTTTTTTTTTTTTTTTTTTTTTTTTTTTTTTTTTTTTTTTACAAAGGAAACACTTTTGATACATATACAAAAGGAAACAAAAGATTACATGACACTTTGCAAGAGGTAGCCCTTTTTGATGCACCCAGTTAAATTCGATGGTTGTTTTCTTAATGTAACCTCCACCTTCTATCCCAACCAACCAAAGAACAAGCTAGTCAAGTTTCGTTCAGTATTCTAAAGTGATTGGCAATCGTAACTTCCTATCCAACACCTTGAAGATCGAGGCCATACATGTATTGGTAGATCGTGCGCGTGCAAATTTCTTATCACTATGTGAATTGTGCTAGAATCAGGGTGCCTAAATATCTAGACTAAGACTCCTAATAAAAATACATATTTGCACAAGAGTCAACATTTCAAGGTAAATGAGCTCCATTTTTATGATTTTTTCAATTTTTTTTTTAATTTTTTTGAATTTTGATTTTTCAATTTTTTTGGAATTTTTCAATTTTTTCAAAAAGGAAGGAGTTCGTTTTCAATTATGGCAAATTATCGTGGCATCTACTCTATACCCCCAAACCTAACTAAACATTGTCCTCAATGTTTCAAAATATGGAAAGAATTATAAAACAATATATGAAGAGGAACATGCTGAGTAGAGTAAAAGGAGAGAGAATACCCGATTTCGGCGAAAGCAGAATTAAAACTCCGTTATTCAAGGCAAAAAATCCAACATATTTCAGCCGAGATCATATTGGATTAGCAAAATATATACAAAAGGAACAAAAGGGTTTTTAAGAAATTTTATCTACTGGATTATATACAAAAAATTCACCATACACTAACAATCTAAAGAGTTGAGGATCAACCCAAAAGAAAAAGTGTAGAGACATAGAAAGTTTCAAAACACTAAAATTGGACTTAAATGGGAATGAGAGTGAAAAACCGAATGAATCACCCCTAAACCTAAATTGTTTAACAGGTTTACTTTTAAGCACAAAATCTTTTAATTTTTGGGGTTCAGGATTCAAAAGGTCTAACTCATAATGGACTGCTTTCGGGATGGGCAAACATGCAATTTCCAACTGTGGCTCTTTAAAAGTGTTATATTTTGAAGCAAAATAGTCCAAGAGGACTTGGGAAGCACACAGTTCAAATCCTAGATTAGGAATTTTCAGAAAAATTGGTTTTACAATATTGGTACAAACCAAATCTAGGTTGGGTGGAAGGCCATCAGATTGTGACTTAGGTAGAAGAATAGGCATATCATTATCAATCAAATCAAAATCTTCTAACTCATCTACACATGTCACATCATGCTCACAATCATCAATCAAATTGGCAAGATCACAATCAGAATTATCAACATCATCAACAGATTTATTCTCTTGTATCGGCACATCAGGGGAAACATCACATGGAATACTAGAAGAAATATCATGCATTAAGGTCGGGGCAGAGAAGCCTAATGTATTCGAACCCAAAGGTTCCATAACATTTTCAGTATAGACATGTTCTTCTAACATAACATCATAATCATCATCATCATCATGATAGGAATTTTGTAATCTAGGATAATTTTCAATCCTAAGGTCGGAGCTATTACAAGAATAAAACTCTAATTCATGAGGGTGATTCATATCATGTGGTGTTGTTCCTGTTTCCCTAACGGATTCCCATTGATGGGTTTTCTCTGCAATCTCGGCTAAAAAATTCCATGCATCATCCACAGATTTATCAATAAACTCACCATTACACATAGACTCAACCATGGTTCGAGATTTAAAATCTAGTCCCTCATAGAGGATGACGACAAGTCTCCACTTCTCAATTCCATGGTGCGGACATTCACTCAACAAATCATTAAAACGTTCAAAATAGTGAAAAACAGTTTCCTCATCCAATTGGACAAAACAATTGATATTTTGACGAACAGCGATGGTCCTATGGTGTGGAAAATTTTTTTGGAAAAATTGATTAGTGAGTTGTTCCCAAGTGGTGATTGATTGTGGTCTCAAACCGTAAAACCATGCTTTGGACCTTTCTTTTAAAGAAAATGTAAACAAACGCAATTTCAGAGAGTCTTCGGACAAATGATCAGGTTGCATAGTCCGACAAATTTGTTCAAACTCTCTTACATGAGTATAGGGGTTCTCAGAATCGAACCCTCGAAATATATTGCATTTATTTTAAAAGGGTTATTGGTTTGAGGTAATACAATACATGATAATGGAATTTTTATTGACGGATACATGTATTCATGGAGAGCATGAGGTTGGTCCATTTTGAAATGACACAAAGCCCACTATTTGGTTTTAAATGGGAAAATTTTGGTTTTGATGGGATATAGAAGAAAAAGAAGATTTGGTTTAAAAATGGGAGCAAAAGAAAATTTTGGTTTTTTAAAATGGGAGAAAAGTAAAAATTTTGGGTTTTTTTTTTTTTTTTTTTGAAATTGAAAATAAAATTAAGACAATAAAATTTGGTTTTTGAAATGGGAGCAAGCCCACTGTTTGTCCTCTAATGGAATGGAAGGCTGCGGCTCAAGAAACACTAAGTTTTAATTTTGAAAGTTGAATTTGGCCCAGTTGGTTAAGGCCCGACGTTTGTTTTAAAACTTTGGTTTCGAGGTCCACTCTTGAGTGGAATACAAGTCCATAATCAGTTATAAGCTCAGCTGGGTTTAAACCCAGAGTCCAAAATAAAAGTCCAATGGAAGAATTTAAACAAGCCCACACAAAATAAATACAAGCCCACAAATTAAACAACAAGCCCAAAAATAAATTATTACAAACCCAAAATAGAAAAATAAAAAGCCCAAAAAATTGGGTTAATTATTACAAGCCCACAATTAAAGAAATTTGGAAGCCCACAGGTTGGGTTCTCTCAATGGAATGGGTTTAGGCTTACCTTTTTAGCACAGCCCAGCTGCTCTGATATTGTTGCAAAAACCCAGTTGGGCTTTGGTTCTTTTCCTTGGTGGCGTCCCAGCAGAGGAAAAACAGGTTCAGAACAGCAGGTCCAACAGCAAATGAAGTGAAGCAGATGCAGATGCAAATGCTATGAAATGAAATACAAAATAGCTAAGAAAAACAAAGATAAAACACAGCACCAATCCCCGGCAGCGGCGCCAAAAACTTGGTATGCCCCGAAAAGGTGTTATAAAAATTATCCCCGGCCAAAAACTTGGTGGGCCCGGAGATATGTATAAAATTAAGCGCAATAAAAACGGGGGCCTACAGTAATACCGCATGCACGGTCGTCGGTTGTAGCTCGTGCAAGTACGGGTCGATCCACAGAGATCGGGTGTGTTTTGGAGTGTTCTAGCTAATTGGGTTCCTAAATTGTTGTTGGGCTTTGAATACCCTTTGAGTGAATTGGGCTTAATGGGTTTGTTTTTAACAATAAAATGAACTGAGCTTGGGCTCAGTTGATCCTTAATGTGTAACTGGGCTTTGGCCTTACAGTGAGTTCAGGCTTTTGGGTTAAGCCCACAGTTGATTGAATTGGGCTTTGGCTTGAGCTGGGCCTGTGGTCTTTCACTAATTTACAATGGGCTTTTGGTTTACAAAGGGCCAATGGTTAAAAACCCAGGCTTTGGACTTATGGGCTTCTGAGGCTTTTGGGCTCAATGCAGCAGCAGCAGCAGTGGAAGGAAAAGGCAACAGGAGAGTTGCAGGGAAGATGGGTTGCAGCAGCAGGAGCAAGAGCTGCACAGCAAGGCCAAGAAAAAGAAGTAGCAGCAACAGAATGCACAAGCAATAAGAAGTGGAGTGGCAGCAGCAGCTGCAGAAGCTCAGATGCAGGAGGCAGCAGCAGGGAAGAACTGGCAGCACCAGGTAGCAGTACTGCACAGCAGTGAGTGCAATGCAGCAGTGCAAAAAGGCAGCTGCACAAGCACTGAGTAGCAAGGTAGGGAAACAACAAGATAACAGCAAGCAAAGATGACAATGAAGAAAAATTACAGGACAATGACTAAACAGGCAGAGAGCAGTGCAAAATAGCAAAGGGAAAGAACACAACAACTACAAGCATAAAACAGTGCAAGATGACTGCACAAGCAACAGAATGCAGCAAGAATAACAAGGCAGAGGCAGTGGGTAACTAAACAGGGCAGCAACAGGGAAGACACAACAGGGCAACAGCAAAGATCAAAGCAAGTTAACCAAGGCCTACGGCCAAGGGCAGGGATGTGGAAAAACTGAAATGGAGCAAAACTAAGGCAAGAATACAGGCATACTAAAAGAATGGGAAGAGAATTAGCTTGCTCATTGTCACTAGTGAGCACTAATTTCTCCCAATGCTCAATCAACAGTGCAACCTAAGCATACACAAATAGAATGGAAAGATAATCAGCTTGCTATGGGCACTGATTTCTTCCATTGCACAATCAGTTCAATGCTTCACATATATCTAGCCTAGCATTCCATCAAACTAACAACAAGTTTAAACATGACAGTGAACATTTAACTGACAGTGAGCAACAACATTAACAGGAATTGATTGGAAGTTAAAACATGAAATTAAAACAAGCACATTAACAGGAACTTAAACAGGATATGAAAAGTAAAACAACTGAAATTGAAATTGCAAGTGGAACATGAACATCAAACAAAGCAGCAAATTGAACTAAAAAAACAACATTAACAGAACATGAACTGAAATTGAAAAGTGAACTGAAATTAAGCAGAACTTGAAAGTCCTGGATGCAGGCTAATCCAAGCATACTTTTACAACACACCCATAGTTCCTATTTATAGTCCACAACACAATTAGGGTTCTACCCATTTTCCCAAAATAACAGTAGGCTAGGGTTTGTGATTACTCACCCAATTTGACACAACCACTCCATTTTGATGTCGACCCATGCTTTGTAATTTCTCCCTGACCTCTTCTCATGCGCCAATTGCAACTCTAGGTTACCTAATTCATCAGTTTTTCACGCCTAGGGATTCAGGCAGAGAAGCGTGAAAAAGTGAGAAAATAGGGAACTAGAGGGCTAGGGGGGAGATGGGTTTTGGTTGTTGGTCGATAGGGTGATGATGGTGGCGGAACTAGGGTGGCTGTGGTAGGGAGAAGGTGGTGGCGACAGTTGCAGGGAGAGGTGGTTTACTGGTTTTGCAGCAGGGTAAGGTGGAGGAGATGGGTTCGATAGAATGGGAGAAGGGTCTGTTTGTTTGGGGTGTAGGTGCTCGGTCGCTAGGGTGTGAGGCGGGTCCATCAAGAGATGATGTTTCGTGAGATGGGCCGTGGGATGTGAAGCTGGTAGGTGGATCGGATGGTTCCTCCTGATGAGGTTGGTAGCGACCGTCAGATTTTTTGATACAACGAAGTTAACGGCTCTAGATGGGGTTAGGTGTTGTAGTGTAAGGCGGAGATATCAAACGTTGATGAACAGCAAGGGAGCGACCGTTGGATTCAACTACCATATAATCTGAAGGCTTGGAATTTCAGCGCTGTGGTGCTTGGCAGAGACTTCAGATTTTGATGCTCTATGAAGGAGCGACCGTCGGATGCTTCTGAGAACTGATCTGATGGCTGAGAACGGAGGTGTTTTTGTGTGTAGAAAATGAGGTTGTGCGCACCATTCTTCGCGGCTTCCTTGCGTGATTTCTCCCGGCTTTTCACTACTTTTCTGCTCTTTTTGCTCCGCAAGTCATCCGAACTTTATTTATTACCTAAAAATGCAAAATTAAGTAAGAAAAATATTTATTCTTGAAAACAATGAAAATACAGAATATGGGATAAAACGTAGAATTAATGCACAAAAGATGAGTAAATGCCAACAAAAAGGGATAAAATATATACAATATTTGGCACTCATCATGGTACAAACTCCCAAAGTTAATAATGGTGAAGAAATTACAAAATGGGTGGTGGAGATAAAAATAAAGGGAAAAATTATGTGGTGGTAGATGGTTTTGATTGTGAAGTTGCATTTGGGTAATATGCATAGGTTTGAAAATAGAGCTAGTAACCCATCTCGCAGAAATGCCCCATACTACAATGGTGCCTCTCAACTGATGTTGCATTCTTCTAATCTGCATAAAACATAAAATTTTAATTAGACCACAAAATACTTCGTGTGAGTTAGATGACCTACCAATACGTTGAATACAGGGTTTTGTAGGGTAATTATGATGTGGAAATTGAAAGGAATACGCATGGATTTGAAGGGACGTGAATAACCAAGCGACGGGAATGATAACCAAGAGATATAAATGGCAATTAATAAGCAAATTTGTGTCTTTAAAAGGGATGTTTCAGATGCAATTAACATAGCCATTAGACAATTTACCAGAAGAGGGAAGTTTTAGGAAAAGTTTGTCTAGAGATGGCCAGTTCTAGTAACCCCAATCCGTCCGTTCCTGCCACTTCCGATCAATACAACTTAGACAAAAATCAATCTTTCTTGCTAGAAATGGAAGAATTAATTAATTTGAGGGATGAGATACAGGGAGAAATAAATATACGGGAAGGGGAAGCGGCTCAACGTGAAAGAAAATAGGAAGAGAAGAATACAAGGGAAGATGAAGAAACTGAGTCTCTTTTTGCATCTTGGTTTCCAAAGCATCTTGAACGAGTTGATCGTAAAGAAAATGAGAGATCTTTGAAATGCCAGAAAGGTCCAAAGTATGGCAGTGTGACTTAGTGTGATTCAGAAGACGTCAGTAATGGTGGATTTGAGCTTCCATTGGAGGAAGTAAACACCAATGAAGAGGATTCTGATGCTGCTGATGATAGAAAGAGGATGGATAAGTATTTAGACTGGAAGATTCACAGGCGGTTTGACCATGAGCATGATAATCCAAAAATCTTTGCCAGAACGATAAGGGAGGGAGAACCCAGTGATGATGAGAGAGTCCCTTCAAGGATATTTCCCAGAGCCACTGTTGGAAAAGAATCCAGTGATGATGGTGAAAATCTTCCAGATGCTTCCAGTGATGAAGATGATAATGAGGAGGATAGTGATGAGAGTATCTCTTCAGGATATAGTGACACTTCTCCTTCTTCATCAGGCAGCAGTTACCGTGCGCAGTATGAGGAGCATGAAGATTGGAGTTACGATGATGAGGACTTTTAAAGTTCTCTTATGGGGTGTCGAAAGCAGCCAAATATTCAGACTTTGAATAGAGTTCGATGATGAAAAAAAGTTTTTAGTAAGATGGCTTTCTCGATACCTACTTCTGGTCTTTTGAATTTTTTTGCTGCTGTTGATGAACAAAATACTCTTCTTTCTCCTTCTTTGATCGGCTTTTGAATAATGTGTTCTATTTTCTGGTTGATGTAAAAAATGGTGTTGTTTAATAGGTTATCTTGGTTTGGATTAGAAGTGTTTGGGTCTACAATGGTTTTTTGGTTTTGAATATGATGTTTAGAAAGTAAAGTGGTTTGGACTGAATTTTTTGGGGTTAAAGTGATTGGGACTAGCAGAAGTTTGTTCTGGGACACTGGTTTGTAATAGCTATAAAGCAAAGTTGATATGAAGTGATAAATGCTAGTTTGGAACTTTTTAAAGTAATGCTAGTTTGTTTTGGGAAATTGAGCTTGTTAAAATAGTTCTTAAAGAATTCTTGTTAGTATAGTTTTTGATTGATAAAGAAATGGTGGGTTGATGATAGGGTGTTGTGTTTGGGAATCTTGAGTGTAATTTTGGTTTAACCTTGGAGTAGGATTTGGTTGGCGGTGGTTGTGGAAGTAGTCATCGTTGTGGCGGTGGTGGTGTGGTGCTTAGTGGTTTTTTGTGGGGTTGTAGTGATAGTGGTAAAAATGGATTCTTTTCAGACTTGTGAAGATAATGAATTTTTAGATTTAAAAAAATATATACAAAAATATTAACAATGTGGGCGAGAGTACCGGGACTAAGGACTTGTCCGAATTCACTACACAAGGTTCATTCATATATTCTTTGACAATTTTAAACTCAATAAAATAAACATGGACTCTGATTTTTGCCAAGATAGATTCTCAAAACATTGATTGTAAGTCCTAAGCATGATGTATCAAAACACCTAAGCTAAGCATACATCATCAAATTAAATAACAACCAATTAATTCAAATCATATTTCAATTTTAAATTAATGCAAAACTCATAGAAAAGAATAAAAATAAATTTACATGTGTATGAAATTCAACCTCCTCCGTCGTCCCAGTGTTGGGTTTAGCTCATCATAGTGAAATACCTCTCAAAATATTTTATTAAGCTCAATTGGTGTTTACAATGAAGAGAAAATGGTGAAAATCAGGAAACTGCAACGCTTATAAGCGTTACAGAACACCGTTACAAAGAACGATAAATGGTAACTGATGTTGTCCGCGTAGCTGTACGACCCACACTACGACCCACGCTGATTTGTCGTTGTCACTGTTGAAGAACGACGGCTCTGAGCTGTCTGTTCTTCGTGTTCTTCATGTCTTCAGCAGCAGCAACAACAGAAACCGAGTTGTGTCAAACTCGAATTTCTTCCTCTCTGGCTCTGCTCTCTACCCCTAACTCTCGACACCACTTCTACTCGACCCTAGCAACCTATTTATATACAACAGACCCATCGAATCTCTCCATAACTCCAGAAATATCCGTAATGAATGAAAAATATTCTCACGGGATATTTTTCCTTTTCTTGATTCTTCACGCGTCTGTAGTTGATTTCCATACGTCCTCTTGCAGGAGCAAACTCCCACATGATCTTGTTGAATTCCAACACACTCAATACACACACAGATAACGTCTAACACTCTGCAACTCGTGAAAACATCCTCCCGTGAGTACGCTGCCATGTCTTTCTTCTCTCAGATTACTCATCCAAATTCAGTCGAACCAAGGCCCCAAACCATGTTTACTAGGTCATATCACAACTACCTAAACCAAAATTTAGCCCTTTAGTCTCATGAAATCATGCTCAAAGATCCAATCGAAATTCTTCTAGTGCATGAAATAATTTTCCCGCCAAAAATATTTTCAAATTCTGGGAAGAAAGTGACCTCCCCCTAATCCATTCATGGGGTCCATTTAGCAATTGGGGAGGAAATATTAATTTTTAGGGCTGAAACAATAATTTTTCTGGGCGCTTTTAACAACTCCTCCGGGTGCTTTTAGCGTATTTTGGGGTGCCTTTAACACTTTATCCTGGGGTGTAAAACACTGCTTTTCGAGCCAATTTTACCTCAAGAGCTTATTTCTCTAAAAATACCTACAAAGACATAAAATAGAAAAATAAATAGAAAATCGAGCTCTAACAATACATACAATTGAGACATATTAGACACATAAATGTGTCTATCAACACCCCCAAACTTATTATTTCCTAGTCCTCGAGCAAAAATAAAATCCTAACTCACTAGGTGTCCCTAGTGACCGAGTTAATCTCGGGAAGGTTTACCATAAGTGTGCCACAAAACCTTTACTCCAGACCCTAGCCGTCTACGCAGAACCTTGGAATGCACTAAAGAACCTCCTTGGTTGGCATACTTATTGATTACGGGAGGAAGTACCCTGATGCGAAATTCCAATTGTTGTATACGAGTTTGCACTCAAGCATACTAAAATTCATATAAAAGTCACAGAGCTCTACTCAGATAGTTTCTGTACATCATAACCGGAGTCAACCAATCACATGGAAAGATTAAGAAGATGGATAAAGAGAGAAAAAACGTAGATGTTGACTAAGGTGAACCTATCCTAATGGACTGAGATACCGGTCCGACTAATATCAACACAACTGGCATATACAAGGGGACCAGTAGTCGATAATCCTAACTCTAGGTCAACACAACTGGCATATACAAGGGTTCCAGTGGTTGACTTTATTGACTTTATTACGGTTGGTCTGACGGTATTTTTTTTTTTTTTTCTTTATTTTTTTTGGTGTATCTCAGTCACTCTATTTCACCATAGCAATGGTAAAAAGGTAAAAAGAAAAGAAGTGATCAGGATTCTTTCGATGTTTCCATCACGACATATGGCGAAACTACCATGTTTTTTTTCTTCTAACACCTGAGCTCTGTGCTTTTATGAATAGACTCTTGTAGATGTTTCCATCTAATCAGATTGGTTCCTCAACTCCTACAACCAAGATGTTTCCATCCACTTAGATTTGTTAGTGCCTACCTCAATAAGTATAAATTTCTAGGCTCTGGAGTTTAATGCAACTAAAAAGTTTATCCCATACCCCCAAACTTAAATCTAACATTGTCCTCAATGTTCTAAAGATGAAACTAAAAGCATGAACAAGGAGAAACTGTTACCATTTGAAGCAAAAGAGTTAAGGAAAGATATTACCGTGTTGCATGAGAATGGGTTACCCCTCAAGAAGTGCTAAGTTTATAGTCTTCAGCCAGACTTAGGAAAGGATCAGTCAACTCGAACCGTATAACAGTATCCGGAATAACTGTGGGTCTTCAAAACCAAATAGAGATGACCAAAGGAAATTGCAGTAAACCAAGAAAATGAACAAGACTAGCGTGCCCTTACCTAGTTTCCTGATAACTATCGCTAACTGTGGTTCAGGTTCAGGTTCAATGAAAGGGTCTAAATAAAATATTTTCCTTGGATGCATTTCCTCAAAGATTGGATCCAAATTACTAGGTCCTAGAGTCTGGAAAAACTCAAATAAGAACTTAGAATCACGAAGTAATAACCTAAATAATTGCGGACCCCCTAAGTCAATCAAATATGACTTACATAGTTGACCACAGTGAGAGTAGTGGTCATTCTTAAGAAAATGTGTCGATTCTATTAACCTAAAGTACTTAGACTTAGTCTCAGAACTTAATATTCGACACATTTGAAATATAAACGTTCCCACATTTGGAAGAAAACTATTTGGTGGGAAAACAAAGTCAATCTGGGTATCATATCCTGGGAAAACCACATCAACCAGAGGATGGGTTTCTAACGACTGAACTTCTTCCAGGACATCATTAGGTTCGGGAAACCTAGTATGAAGATAATCTTGTAATATGGTTGAGGCATGGATATCAAGTCCTATGTGAGGGGACTTTCTAAGAGTTAAATGTACGACACTAGGAAAGTGATAATCACCCCAAACTTAGAGTTTTCAGTGTCTCTAGATAGACTAGTCACAATCTCCCTAATTTTTAGATCATCAGATTCTTGGAAATGGTCAATTGATTCTTCTAAGTGATTATCTGGTGGTGCATCTTTACTCATCTCTACGGGTCTATCTTCTTCGTCTAAGATTATTATTTCCAAGTCGCTAGACTCTAAAACAGCATTTTCAGAATAAACCCGTTCCTCTAAACCACCATCATATAAAGGATTATAAGAGAAAGTTTCTAGTAAAGGCTCATTAACTAAGGTGTTAATCATAGTTACTTCCTCCAATCCACTAATAAGTTCATCAAATAATGGATTGTCCAATACTCTGTAGGCTAAAGGATCGTGAACTACATCGTCTAAAACGATGGTATCCCTAATCAAATCCTCTTCCTTTTGAATAGGTGAATAATCATAAAAATTATTTGGATTTGAACTAGAAATAATATAATCGTTATAAAGCTCAATTGGATTAATAGATTCCTGATCACTATGCCTACATATTTCAGATTCTTCATTACTGCTATCTTCATCATCATAATAGTACGAAGATGATTGAACCTTATCTAAATAAGTAGTGCCACTAATTCTAACCTCGTCATCCTGATTATGGAAATAACTATCCTTAAGGGTACTATTGGAAACACTATATTGGAAATTTAGATTATTTCGAGCAGCATTAGCAGCTAACTGTTCATTTTCTGCCTCTAGACGTGCATGAATTTCACTGAGCGTAACACTTATACGTTCACAAGTCTCGTTGAATATCGTAGACTGCCGTGTACGCTCTTCTCTTGAATTATCCATTGCAACTAAACGTTCATACGTCCTTTTAATCCGTTGTTGGGTCTCTTCTAGAGATGGAATAGGTTCAGAAATATCATAATCAGGACTAGTTTTTAAGTAATATTCCAAAAACGAGTAACTAGTACTACAATGTTCCTGATTTTTTTGCTCGTAAGACCAATTCACGTGTGGATAGTAATTGAGCTTACCATGGTATGAACCATAACCTGGAAAAGGTTGGCGTTCCCAACTGCTATTCCCACCATGGTCATAAAAATGATGATGTCCATATTCAAATTCAGGTCGATACTCATTGTATTGGCTTCTATCATACCAGTTCGACATTCTTAATTGCAAGGGAATTCTACACAATCACAAACAATACTGACTCGACCAAATCAGACCTATAAAATCTAGCAAACAACAAGCATGATGGATCCACTTAGATTGTTTCTAGACCAGCTTCTATCTTTCGAAAGGGTATTCGTTGCAATTTGAGCAAACCCCTCTGGAATCATTCCGAGTCAAAGTAAGTTGAATAGAGGCGAGGGAAGCTTAGTAGGGCTTTGATACCCAAGGCCTCACCGCATTAGAAGGCGACGCAGTCACGCATTCAACTCACAGAAACCATCATGAACTTTTAAGTGTGCTTAAAGAGCAACCAATATTTTTCGAACGAGTTTCCTATTAAGCTCGTTACCCTATCGGTCTCGTTCTATTCCAAATTTTAAAGCTTAGGTTCGCGTTCGGTTTCGTTTTCCTAAAGCGGGCAAGAAGGGAGCGGTGATGAAATCCGAACCCGTATCTTGTATTGGCCAGGCCTTTCCCTTTACTAGGAATTTAAAAACAGTCCGGTTCAGTCCCCAATCAATTATCACCTTAAGGAAGACAGTAAACCCGCTTGCAGCAGATTCGCGGGTGTTTCGATGGACTTAGCTCCCGTACCAGACGGGCGATGAACCGTTGTAGTCGACTCGGGCCACTGACTCCGATGTCAGTGTGCGAACCCGAGGGGCCGAGACGATATCGTAATCGTCGTCCATCCCTGCAAACAGTTTGTATTTAATTTTTTTAATTTTTTTTTAACTTGTAACCCTTCCGTAGGGTTTAAAAAAAGAAAGTTCAATGTTCAATGTCCAAAAAAAAAAGTCCAAAAATAAAAGATTACAAAAATAAAAAACCTTAATTACAATTTAAAAAAATAATAATAAAAATAAATAAATAAAATTATATACAAAAACTTCTTCTTCACTCCTTTTGGATTTCTCTTTTCTTTTCCTTTTGGGCTTTGCCTTTCTCTTCAACACTTTCTCTTTTTTCTTTAGCTTAGCTCCAGATCTGAAAGCAGACAAAAATATCAAAACGCGTAAAAAAGAACAAATAAAAAAATAATAAAAAAAATAAAAATTCTACCTAGGCACAAATCCGCGTCGGCGGCGCCAAAATGATTAGTGGTTTTTATGGGGTTGTAGTGATAGTGGTAAAAATGGATTCTTTTCAGACTTGTGAAGGTAATGGATTTTTAGATTTGAAAATATATATACAAAAATATTAACAATGTGGGCGAGAGTACTGGGACTAAGGACTTGGCCGAATTCACTACACAAGGTTCATTCATATATTCTTTGACAATTTAAAACTCAATAAAATAAAGATGGACTTTGATTTTTCCAAGATAGATTCTCAAAACATTGATTGTAAGTCCTAAGCATGATGTATCAAAACACTTAAGCTAAGCATACATCATCAAATTAAATAACAACCAATTAATTCAAATCATATTTCAATTTTAAATTAATGCAAAAGTCATAGAAAAGAATAAAAATAAATTTACCTGTATATGAAATTCAACCTCCTCTGTCGTCCCAGTGTTGGGTTTAGCTCATCATAGTGAAATACCTCTCAAAATATTTTATTAAGCTCAATCGGTGTTTACAATGAAGAGAAAATGGAGAAAATGGTGAAAATCGGGAAACTGCAACGCTTATAAGCGTTACAGAACACCGTTACAAAGAACGATAAATGGTAACTGACGTTGTCCGCGTAGCTGTACGACCCAGACTACGACCCACGCTGATTTGTCGTTGTCACTGTTGAAAAACGACGGCTCTGAGCTGTCTGTTCTTCGTGTTCTTCATGTCTTCAGCAGCAGCAGCAGCAGAAACCGAGTTGTGTCAAACTCGAATTTCTTCCTCTCGGGCTCTGCTCTCTACCCCTAACTGTCGACACCACTTCTACTCGACCCCAGAAACCTATTTATATACAACAGACCCATCGAATCTCTCCATAACTCCAGAAATATCCGTAATGAATGAAAAATATTCTCACGGGATATTTTTCCTTTTCTTGATTCTTCACGCGTCTGTAGTTGATTTCCATACGTCCTCTTGCAGGAGCACACTCCCACATGATCTTGTTGAATTCCAGCACACTCAAAACACACACAGATAACGTTTAACACTCTGCAACTCGTGAAAACATCCTCCCGTGAGTACGCTGCCCTGTTTTTCTTCTCTCAGATTACTCATCCAAATTCAGTCGAACCAAGGCCCCAAACCATGTTTACTAGGTTATATCACAACTACCCACCAAAATTTAGCCCTTTAGTCTCATGAAATCATGTTCAAAAATCCAATCGAAATTCTGCCAGTGCATGAAATAATTTTTCCGCCAAAAATATTTTCAAATTATGGGAAGAAAGTGACCTCCCCCTAATCCATTCTTGGGTCCCGTTAGCAATTGGGGCGGAAATATTAATTTTTGGGGCTGAAATAGTAATTTTTCTGGGAGCTTTTAATAACTCCTCCTGGTGCTTTTAGCGCATTTTGGGGTGCCTTTAACACTTTATCCTGGGGTGTAAAACACTGCTTTTCGAGCCAATTTTACTGCAAGAGCTTATTTCTCTAAAAATACCTACAAAGACATAAAATAGCAAAATAAATAGAAAATCGAGCACTAACAATACATACAATTGAGACATATTAGACACATAAATGTGTCTATCATGTGGTGGTTTTGGTGTTAATGGAAGTAGTCGTGGCGGCGGAGGTGGTGTGGTGGTATTGTTCATGGCGGTGGCTGAGGTGAAGTAGTGGTTTTGTTTAAGTAATGATGAAGGCAGGGATGGTTTTTGGAAGAGGTTTGGTAGCCACGGATTTGAGAAGAAAACCTGCGAAAAGAAGGTTCAAGTTTTAACTGGGAATTTTGGAATAAGCTGAGGGCAATTTAGATATTTACACGTTATATAGTGGTTGGGTATAAAGATAGCACCTTCCTAATACTATTTGATTCCCTCTATAGGTACAGGTTTTGCCTCTATATATGTAAAGGTATAGGGAAAACAAACATTTAAAAAGATGGGGAAAACCTCTACATAAAGGAATGTAGTGACTTGCCACTACATAGAGGAGAAAACAAACATGTTGTTAATTTTTCTTCCGGAACTCTTAGCGCTAATGGCGATCTTACACTCAATTTTTCCGGTACAAATAGTTTCTGCATTTAGCATTATACTGCAGGGGATAATGCGTCATCTACTTTCACGAGTCAACTAAATATTTCAAATTCAATTACTCCTTTGGGGGTAATGTGATACAACCTAGACCCATCGAAGAATTTGTATCGTGAATGCACCGAGGGAAATCGCACGGATCCAGGACAGCGTTCGGTGCATTGGAATTGGGGTGGGATAGAAGTGACCCCACCCATCCTTTCACATCCTCTCCACAATGAGAATGCGGTGCAAATATTCCGATGAGTAAATCATTTTGGAATGTGATATCTCCTTCATGAATGGGTCAGATATTTGAAGTTCAGTTAGCTATTTTCACTGTATTTCTTTTGGAAGCTTATTTGTAGTGGTGAATCAAACCAAGTTTTGAGCATGTGAGTTTCTGTTATGATTTCATGAACAACAACGAGGCGATAAGATGATTGTTTCGCTGACAACCTTTTCGCGCTCGTCGAGTATTCCCGGAACCTATGATTTATGTTGCTACCAGGTTGTCAATCAATTTATGTCAAATATTTAGGTTTGGTTTTCTTGTTAAGCTTATTACATTCTTAATGCGAAGTTCACTTAATCTCCCATGGGTATCATAAGGGCTCAAGAAAAGTTCTTTTTTTTAGCTTATTTTTAGGTAAGGTAAAATCTATGAATAAACTTTTTTGTTTGAAACAGATATAGTCCTTGTGGGATAAGTCCTATAGGTGCTAATCTAACAGCTAGATTAGCAATCCGCGTTAGTTAGGGCGATCTCCTAAGTTCTATGGGAGTATTAATTTAGCAACTAGATTAGCAGTCCACGTCATCTGGGACCATTGTCCAGCGTCGTTTGGTTTAGCGCACGCGCTGTTTTGTTCATGTCGCTTAAATTTCAACCATTAGATTAAAAAATTAATTTCCAGCGCTGAATCATTCAGCATAAAGGTCACTTTTTGAACGATGTACCAGTCAACTCTTCAATCTCGCTGCTAGTTTAACTGGGAGTAAATGTTAAGAAAAAGAACTAATATTAATAAATAGACCACATTTTTTCTGAACGGTAACATTTTTCTGCTAATATAGCGGCCATAGAACTTAACTTAAATAAAGATCCACAGCGTCGTAAATGGGTGAACCATGGACTCGACCCAAATGATTCAAGCAGTTGACTTGTTCACTTTCCTTCACTTAAAAGTGTGGGTCCGAAGATGCGACTTTCGTCTCTGTTTTTTAACGTTCACACCTCACATAGCTATCTTGATGTCGGGTAAAGTCAAAGTACTCTGGAAGAAGACTTCAAGACTACGATACGACAATATTTAGTCAACAAAGCTGTTGAAGTGTAACGGGTAAACCATAGAGAAGACCGACCTAAATCATCAAGACAATGGGGAAAATGTCCTACTTTCCTTTACCGGTAATAGAGTTGTTGGGATGCGAAGTGCTCACCAAAATGGGGTTCAGGATTTTTTTTTACGGAAAATGGGTCATTTGTCCAAATATTTTTAAATCACAGTTCAAATGGACAAGTAAAAAATAATTTGGGTAAAATGGATAAATTTTTTTTTTAGCAAGGATGAAACTGGATTCATCCTAGCTTAAACTTAAAAAATAGCAAGGATGAAACTGGATACATCCTGTATAAATTAAAAATAAGAAAAAATATTTGAAAATTGGTAGGATGAAACCGGTTACATCCTGGCTATTTTTAAATTTTTGACCATTTAAACAGTATCAAAATAATTTTTGGCCATTTAAACAGTATCAAAATCTAACTGTCCTTTTCATCCAGAAATTATTGATTTTGGTCTTTTTAACCAATTTTGTGTTTTATCTTTGTGGAAAAAACAATTGAAATTAAAAGGTTTGTTTCGTTGATTGAATTCTTCAATATACAAGTATATTTTTTATTCTTATGGAATTGTTAGTGTATTCGAAGGAACTTCCCATTAGGTTCTTTATAATTTAAAATCTTGTCAATAGCGTTTCTTTTTTTCTTCTTTTGCAGTTTTCAAGCCAAATAGCGTTTAGGAATTTTTAATGTTTAAAAACACAAAATGATAAATAAAAGATTTGGATTTTCAAGCATATTGGTACTAGTGGATTGTCCGTGCCGTAATGGCACGGGGCTTTTGCGAATAAAATGTAATTTTGGCTTGGTATTTTTATGATAGGGATGACAATTGTCTACTGGTGAATGGGGTGGTGGTGGAGGTGATGCTAGCAGGAAGTTTCCGGTTGTAGCAGTGGGGTGGTGTTGGTTAAGTCAAGAGTTCTAATTCGTGATTTGCAAAACACAAAATTGGTTAAAAAGACCAAAATCAACAATACATGGATGTACATGTATAATTTGATACTGTTTAAATGAACAAGAATGTAAAAATAGTCAGGATGTAAACAGTTTCATCCTACCCATTTTGAAATGTTTTTTCTTATTTTTAATTTACATCAGGATGTATTTAGTTTGATCTTCGCTTTTTTTTTTTTAAGGTTAAGCCAGGATGAATCCAGTTTCATTCTTACTATTTTTTTGGTGTCCATTTTACCCATACTAATTTTTACTCGTCCATTTAAATCATGTTTTAAAAATATTTGGACGAATGACTCATTTTCCGTTTGCAAAATTACTCGTTTTCAATTTTAAGCACATCTAGAGTCATGCTGAATCGGGAAACAAAACCTCATAAAAAAATTTATTTATTTTTTTGAAGGAACAGTTGTTTTATTTATCAATTGTCCTAATTAAATTCGAAGAGACGAACTATACAACTTGGAGAACCTCGTAATTCTTCTTTTTTGTGAAGAAAACAGTTGTTTTATCAATTATCCTAATTAAATTTGAAGAGACCAACTATACAACTTGGAGCTTCATTTTGAGCCCATCATGGCACTGTCTGTCTACTTAAATAGATATAAAAGTTACGTACATGCATGATATTTGAGCATTGCTGAATTAGCTCTGATCTTAAAAATTACGTGCATCCAACTTGCATCTTAGGAAAAAAAAACTGTACGCAAAACATGGTAGACAGTAGCATGGCATATGAAAGCCCAAAGCACAAACTGAAAACACGTGTACTGTACAAAACACGTGTTCCCCATCCAAAGACTCTGATTTTTGCAGTGAACCGCAAAGGCTTCATCTCCTCCGCTCTTCTGTATTTCTCTGCAACTAAAAACCAAAAGATTTCTTTTACATTTAAGAATAATCATGGTATTATGAAATTAGATCTATATTAGTAAATGTATAAGAACAATAATCTAACACCATAGGGTAAAAACGGTTTTTTTGGCGTATGAGACTTTATTTATTTATTTTTTAATAATAGTAATTGAGTAATTCAGTAGTTACTAAGAAAAATTGGTAGATCTGGATGTTGGTTACCAAAGATTTGTATGAATATTGATTGATTAAGATCGTGAAAATTAAAATTTTAAATCCAATCGGAGATTCAGAAAATGGAAAATAATTCGTTGCTGGTGGTGGTGGTGGCTGGTGGCGCTAGTGGTTACACTCGAGGTGGTGGAGGGTGGTGATGGAGAAAGATAAGTTGGGATTCAATTTCTGAATTTCCGAAAAAGACTTGGTTTCGAATTCCAACTTCAGAAAATGAAAAAATGATTCATCGAAGGTTGTGGTGATTCTCCTTCAATCTTTAAAATTGAATTTCAGATGGGAAACAGATCGAGAACACGGAAGAATGAAGACGAATGTGTTTGCCCCTGGTGTCGTCCAAAATTACGACAGGCTAAGAGAGAAACGGAAATACGAAGGGTCATTCTTGTCTTTTCATTGTTGAACCAAAATTCCCGTCACTAACACCAAACAAATCATTTTACTTTATATTATAGATGGAACTAGTAGCATATTTGAAGTAGTAATTTTCAAAAAATATTCCACATGTTTATTAAATAGTACTACTGTTAATGTCCTAGATCTATATTAGATAATTAAGCCATAGAATTAAGAAACCTAGCTAAACTGAGGCACATCCACAATTATTATTATATTATTTTTTGGTGTGTGTGTTTTATTCAATATGTCCTGATTAAATTGAGGCCTAGTTAGGAAGTAAGTTTTCAGAACGTAGGTCGCAACATTTTTAAAATGATTTCAAGAAACAAAAAGTACGGTTTCTTGTTATATACTCCTTCCATCCAAGTTATATAGGCGGAGAACTAGTTAAGCCGACCGAATGAAGCGAGGGATGACTCTATATATGGTAACTTTGTGTGAATATGAAGCATGACTTTTTTTTTCCCAATTTGATACAAAAAGATTGGATTTTTTTTTGTAGTCACTTCCTTTTGGCCGTGTGCACCTGATATCCGAAAATGTCTCTTAAAAAAGACGCAAGCATAATCTATTTTTACTTTTTTTTAGACATTTTGGTAAATAAGGCGAAAAATGAATGGTAATTGCATAAATTTAACGGAGAGGAAAAAAGACACGGAGGTTGGAAATAATCTTTTAATTGTTGATGACAGTTCAGTAAAAATCGAGGTAGAGGTTAGAGGGTCGAACCCGACCACCTCTAAAAATTTCAAAAAAAGTTATCCTTTCTTTTTTCTTTTTTCTTTTTTACTCTTCTTCCTCCTTCTCTCGATTAATTTCTCTCAATCATTTTTTTTCAAACTCTGAGGAAACTAAAGGTTGTCGTTGCTGCTACTGGGGTGGAAGCGGTAGATAGAGAAATGGAGGCGCTATAATGGTGGGATCGAGAAGAGGTTGAGTGGTTTTCGACGGGAATTTGAAGATTGGAGAATTTGGGAGTTTAAAGAAGAAATTGAAGCACTGTGTTGGGTGATTGATGATTGTTTGCTGCTAATAGAAGAATCGGTGATGAATAATAGAGGAACTAGGTTTAACTCAAGTATGAAGTTAACTTATAGTAGGCTAGAGTTTGTAGTGTCTTAATACAGTGTGATGTTTAAAGATGGACTAGGTCTCGTGGTTTTTCTGCATTTGCGGTTTTCTCGTTAACAAAATTTTTTGTGTTTGTGTTATTTCTTTTGTTTATGTAATTAAAATATCACAGGTTATGCATGGTTCAATCACAGTTGATAAGTCCGACCTTGTTTGTTGGATATAACTTGATTGACACTTGGGCATTGGTCTTTGGTACCGTCCAAGCTATTTCTCATATCAATCAGCTCACAAGTTTCTATTTGTTCGATTTGTTGATTTTATTGAGAAAGAGATAAAGCTCATTGATATATTTCTTGACTAAGTCTCACTTTTAAGTTGGTGCTCTCGGAATTATATTGGAGTTTAGTCCATATAGATTGGCGAACGAATTATTAGGTGGTGTTGTTATACTCCCATTTCTTCAACTATGTTGGTGTTGAGTTGGTTGTTGTAGTGGTGAAAGAACTGGTGCTCAAGGAAATCAGAGCAGGTGATGGTGGATTTAGTCGAAGGTCCTGGTTATGCATGAATGGCTCTGAAATGATTGAAGTGAGAAGTTTAGAAGTATATGGAAGTAAATGGTACATAAAATGCTAGTTCTGAGATAGAGAAGGTGGAGGTTGCAAGTATTAGAGTTGATTGTTGTTGCTATTGATACTGAGAATGTAAATGGAATGAGTATATGGGACAAGTCAATTCTGGAATCAAACTCGGACATTTGAAAAGCGAAAAACAACCGATCTGACATGGCTAAATCTAGATGAAGAAGTTGCTAATCTCGAATGAGGGTAATTAAGTCTTTTTAGGGAATGAAATCCCGGGAAAGATAAAAAGTCTCAACCACAACTAGGGCTGCACAACGGGTAGGGTGGGTAGGATATGGCCTATACCCGCCACCCTACCCGTTTACCAACGGTTAAGAAAATCTTTACCCGCCACCCTACCCGCCATATAATGGATAGGGTAGGATACGGTTAAAAAACTGGCGGGTAGGGTAGGGTTGGCGGGTAGGAGTAAGGTATGTGCACTTCTAGGTAGGGTGGGTAGGATATGGCCTATACCCGCCACCCTACCCGTTTACTGGCGGTTAAGAAAATCTTTATCCGCCACCCTACCCGCCTAATAGTGGATAGGATAGGATACGGTTAAAAAACTGGCGGGTAGGGTAGGGTTGGCGGGTATGGGTAGGATATGTGCACCCCTAACCACAGCCAACTACTACTCTTTCCAACATTGAAAGTGTCAGCAAATAACAAATCCAAAAACACCACTACACACCACCATGAATATTTACTTCTTCAGTACCCCATGACTCAAACAATATCCTCTAAAATTAGAAACTAGAATTCTTTAGATTTTCCTTTCAAAATTCATCTGCAAATAATATCAATTCAGTTTAATCATCACTTTCATGGCAGCTGCCATGTCTGTTTATTTCTCTCCTTTTCGTTTCACTTATTCATTTTTCATCTTGTCAATCAAATTCTCCTCAGAATCTTGAAACATTCTTCCCTTCTATCCCCTTATCTCCACCTTTTGTTCCTCCGACCAGACCTTCGCCCGACCCTGTTACAGTATTTCCAGTTCCGCCGGAACCTAGATCGTCACATTCAACCGGTAAAACCGTTGGGAAAGCTGTTGGTATAACAGCAGCTAGTACTATTGTAGTTGCTGGACTCTTCTTCTTTTTTCTTCAAAGATATGTTATTGCCAATCGGAAAAAGAAAAATGAAGATCAGAAAACCGATACTAACACCACCAATGGTATGGTTTTTCACCGGGATCCTCTCCAACGGGATAACGTGAGAATGACTAAAGAAGAAATGAAACGATTTGATGGAACCCTGAAAGGTATAGTCGTCGATGAAGATGGATTGGATGTACTGTATTGGAGAAAACTTGAAGGCGGAACATTGCCAAGTAGTTTCAAGAAGGAGGTTTTGTCAAAGATTAACGATATTAACGAAGACGATGTCAGAAAAGAGAGACGAAAGGAGAGAAGGAATCGAAGAACTCACTCAAGAAACACCGTTTCTCCGTGGAAGTTCGATTTCATCTGATCAGACTAGTCCTATTGCTATTTACGATGACCCAAGAAATGAAATTACTCCGTTCAATAACCGTGATCGTAGAACTGGAACTGTTCTTCAGACGATGTCTGTGCCGAAACAGGAACAACCCGCGATTCAAGCATAAACATCATCAACTCCTCCGCCACCACCGCCACCGCCTCCGTCGACTCTGCCACCACCACCTCCTTCTGCCGCGAAGAAAGTTTCGGCAGCACCACCGCCTCCGTCTACTCTCCCTAAAATTGCCACAAAGGAAGCTTCAGCACCACCCCCACCGCCACCCAAGTTTTCAAAACCACCACCTCCACCACCAAAAGGAAAATCGGCAAAACCAACTTCTGCAGAATTTTCTAGTGAGAGTTCAGCTGAAGGGTCAGGTAAGGCTAAATTGAAGCCATTACATTGGGATAAAGTTACAGCTAATCCTGATCATTCAATGGTGTGGGATAAAATCAGTGGCGGTTCTTTCAGGTAATCAAAAATCTGTTTTTTTTTTTAATTTTGTTTTTCTCATTTGCAAATATCTGAATTTGGTTCTTTTTTCTCATTTCAGGTTCGATGATGATTTGATGGAAGCTTTGTTTGGAAATGTTGCAACCAAGAAATCACCAAAAGGGAATCCAACCAAGTCAAGCATGGCTGTGGGTGGTGCTAATCCATATTCCCCTACTCAAGTTTTCCTACTTGATCCAAGAAAATCCCAAAACATTGCAATTGTTCTCCGATCTCTCGCGATATCTCGGACAGAAATCCTGGATGCATTACAAGAAGGCCGCGGTCTGGATTCCGATACCTTAGAAAAACTTGCAAAGTTTGCTCCAACAGAAGAGGAAGAAGCTGCACTTGTTGAATTTGATGGGAACATAACAAAACTTGCAGATGCTGAGTCTTTCTTGTATCATATTTTCAAGGCTGTTCGCTATCCGTTTGCGCGTCTTGACGCTATGCTTTTCCGATTGAATTACGAGCCGGAGATTCTCCAGCTGAAGAACTCGTTAAAAATACTGGAAGCTGGATGCAATGAGCTGCGAACTCGTGGACTGTTCTTGAAACTTTTAGAAGCTATATTGAAGGCCGGTAACCGGATGAATGCAGGAACCGCAAGAGGGAATGCAAAAGCATTCAACCTGACAGCATTGAGAAAACTTTCGGATGTGAAGAGTAGTGATGGGAAAACTACTTTGCTACATTTTGTCGTCGAAGAAGTAGTTCGATTCGAAGGTAAGCGTTGTGTGCTTAATAAGAATAATAACTTCAGCAGAAGCAACAGCCGCGGCGGTACTAGTAGTGGCGCATTCAGTGGTGGTCTGAATGCAGATCCTTCATTATCAAAAGAAGATAGAGAGAAAGAATACATGATGCTCGGACTTCCGATTGTTGGAGGTTTAAGTACCGAAGTCGCGAATGTTAAAAAAGCAGCAACAATTGATTATGAAGGCTTTGGGAATATATGCACTACTCTGACAAAGCGTGTCACTGAAACTCGAAAATTCGCTGCTAAAATTGAAGCTGAGCGGAGTGGGTTTGTGAAAGAGATGAAGAGTTTCTTAGATTCGTCAGACGAAGAACTTAAGGCGATGAAAGAAGAGCAAGAAAGGATAATGAATTTAGTGAAGAGAACTACTCAGTATTATCAAGCTGGAACTAAAGATAAAGATCACCCACTTCAGTTATTTGTTACAGTGCATGATTTCCTAAGAATGGTCGATCAGGTCTGCCTTGATATTGCTAGGAATGTTCAAAAGAAGAAACCTGCTGAGCCGACTGCAGCTGCTGCAGGTTCATCTACTAGTTCATCTTCGCCCCCAAAGAGGGCTCCAGTGAGGTTCCCGTATTTGCCTGTAAATATTTTGTCAGATAAGTCTAAATCCTCCTCTTCAGGTGGTGATTCTTCAGATGATGGGTTTTAAAAGAACTCAGATTCATTTGAAATTTTTCGTTTTTATTGAATTTAAGAGATTTGTTTCGTGTACATAGTCAATTGAGTAACTGAAAATTCAAGACCAAAGCTCCAAGTGTGAAAATGTTGTTGCTAATGAAAAAGAAAAAAATTGGTTATTGAATATTGAATGTTTGAGTCTGATTCTTTTCCTGAGTTAGGAAGGTTTTCAAGTTCTATTTAAGAAACTAGTAATGAAATGATTCAGAAATCAGTGTAAATTGGACTAACTCAGAAACTCTGTCAGGTATAATAGAGCTTGTTGTAAACGATTGTATAATCCAATTCTTCTCAAGAGTTTTCCTTTCTTAAGTGGCATACTCTGTGTGTGTTTTACTTCTCGATTACTCTCGTGTTACCTGAAGATCTTCTCAGGAAAGTCTCGGTTACTGTTTCCAAGAATGGAAGGTGAAAGTGCAGAACTTGTCAAGAGCAGCCATTCCTTAAAAGTAAACTTGCAGTTCCTCCTACTCATAAGGAATACTAAGAAGTTGCCTTTTCAAAGATATAGCAGGCGAAGGTAACAAAGCTCAAGATGTTGCAGGCAACCTCCCTGACAAACACAAAAGTTTCGCTGATTCTTTCGACTGTATAGGAAGTTCCGTGAGGTTGCTCAGCCTTGTAAAAAGATGCCAACTAATGTATTTACCAAAAGAAAGTTTTCACACAACTATCTTACGCCGATAAAATACATACTTCCAGCAGCTGTTCAGGTCGAAAAGATTATTAATGATGAGAGAACCTCGTGTATAAAGCAAGACATGAGAGTAACAATACCACTGGATATAGTTGAAGTTCATCCTGACCAATCTCCATACACGGACCTGAGTTAAATTTTCCACCAGAGGCTGATAATTCTTTAGCAACCATCCTGAGGATTGGACATTACCAGTTCTTATGAGCCGAAAACGCTCCAATTCTCAATACCTGCTGCCACAGGAATCACACCTAGAATCTCGTCCAACTTCTAATGAGCTCTAGCCATCTTCGAGTTTGTCACTATTATCTTCAACTTTTAAAAGGCAGGGATTTTCCCAAAAGATTATTGTCCCAGAAACTGAAAAGACAAATCTCTTAGAATCCCGCAAAGGCATTGAACAGAAAGTATGCTTAATGCAGTGATGTTTAGTTTAGGGAAAAAAATCAGAAGCCATGAGTTGATGAACCAACTTCTGATGTATGCTTCTTTTTACTAACCCTTGTTAGTTGGTAAGCCTATGTTCCTGTCATCCTGTTACTAATAATTGGATTGCAGAAGTACAGGTTTACTAAAAACAAAATTTTGACTTACATTCTCCATTTAAGACTACATAAGTAAATCACAAAATGCGCAGTAAACACAGCGACAAATAGCTACAAGAGTAATTCATACACGATATAATATCAGCAAATATTGTACGGAATATATTAGTTAGATTCAGAAATTGATCCATGTTACCCAATCTCTAAATGCTTAAAATTTCGATGAAGGTTTAATATCATTACAGATACCTAGAGCTCTCTTGCTTCTTTTGCGGCTTCTTCAGTTTGTCACTGTTTTCTGTCTCCTCAGTTGAACCTCCTCTTTCACATCATTCCATTGTTTTTACATCCTTTTCACCTAGTACTTTCAATGAAACCAAAGTATTCTTGTGAGGAATTGCATCAGAAACAGCCTTGCCAGAACTGATATCCAGTTTAGTAAATGAAGCTTTTGGATCATAAGTATAAATGTTTTCATTCTCATGACACAGAAGCCTGCCACTCTTCGTAAACTCAAATGGTGGTAATATATGACTCCTGAAACCAAACTCTTTACTCCAGCTCAAGTCATTATTATCTTTATTCTTCTTAAAAAACCATAAGTCAGAATCACTGGCATTATAATAAGTAGCACTTAGAAAATCACCCGAAACCCCTAGTTTAACATCTAAATACGGAACACTAGCTCGTGCCAAAGAAGGTGGTGGTGATGGAAGTTCCCTAAACTTTTCATCAACCAAACTGAAAGCAAGAATAACGGTTCTTTTCGTGTCCACCCAATGAAGAGCTTCACCAGCGAACGCACCATCACCTTTTCTAACATATTTCATATCGATGTCCAACGTTCCCGCATTTCTCCATCCAACGCCACTTCCAAGGGTGTATACCTGAATAATGCCAACTGTTAGCGCAGGTGATACTGCTGAGAGTATTTCACGGACAGATGGTTAAGAACCAGTCTTAGGCCCTAGTCCTACGGTCTTTATTGAACTGTAGATATGCATGTAACTCAGTCTTTTATGTTTACCACAGATCCAGATTATGTGGAACTGAATATTGCTATAAATAAACATCTAATCTTCACAGAATAACTGTGGAAGATATTCTACCATATCTTGTGTTTCAACTTGGTATCAACCTCGATCCAACACACGCTTTCCTTTCACAAAAAAAAAAAAAAATACCAAAAACAAAACAAAAACCATGGCTGCACAGCTAAGAAATATACAGATCCATCATCTAGTTACTCTCAAACTCACAGAAACAAATCACTCTTTATGGAAAACACAATTCAAACCTATATTGAAAGGTTATGGCCTGGCTGGTTTCATAGATGGAACAAAAGAAATTCCTCCTCAAACCCTTCCAGATTCAGATGAAGTTAACCCACTGTATGAAGAGTATGAAGCTCAGGATTCATTACTGGTTGGGTGGTTAAACTCAACACTCACGCCTGAGGTGTTGTGTCATGTGAGGGGATTGGACACAGCTAAAAAAGTTTGGGACAAACTTGAAAGTTACTTTGCTCCAAAAACACGGGCTCACAAGATGAGTCTCAAAAAACAACTCCATTCAATGAACAAAGGTAATAAGTCTTTGAAAACATATTTGAATGAAGCTAAAAACCTCTTTGATCAGCTTGCAGCAACTGGATATGAAGTATCCAACGATGAAAAAAGGCAGTCTATTAGCAATGGCTTGAATCAAGCCTACGATCCCATTGTTACAGCATTAAGCACTGTAGAGGAGATTGATATGGAAGATTTTTACTCTCACCTTCTCACGTTTGATCTGCGCATGGAACAACAACTGGCTATGATTCAGCAGCCAGTTGTTAACGTCGTTGCTGCCATTTCGTCAAACAACTTCAAAAACAACTCACGTGCATATGGCCAGCGGAACCAGGGCTACCATCCAATAATCAACCGCAACAGCGATCTCAGAACCCTAGAACATTTGCACAGCCATTAAAAATATGCAAAAAGGATAACCACCAGGCAGACAGATGCTGGTTCAGGTATGATAAACTCTCAAACAACAAACGCAAACCTGCTGCTGCCTATATTGCTCTACCTGGTTCGGACCAACATGCAAAATGGGTGACAGACTCTGGAGCGACTCATCATCTCACAGCTGACTTGAGGAACTTGACTATTCCTCATGAATATGATGGCCCTGAACAGATTCAAGTTGGTAATGGAAATAACATTCCTATATCTCATGTTGGTAATGCTACTTTCACATACAACTCCAGACTATTTTCCTTAAATAATATCTTCCATGTTCCACAGATAAAAAGAAATCTGTTATCAGTCTCACAATTTTGCAAGGATAATAATGTCTTCTTTGAGTTTCACACTTCTTATTTTCTGGTGAAGGACAAGTTAACGGGAACAATGCTGCTGCGAGGACTGAATAGGAATGGTCTCTATGTTTTTGAGGGCTTGGACGGATTAAGCACTGCAAATAAACCCCAAGCTCATGTTGCAACTTCACTGCCACTCTGGCACCAACGTCTTGGACATCCCATGATGAGAACAGTGTCTAGTATTTGTGGTAGATTCTCTTTACTTGTTTCAAATAAGGCTTTTGACTACTGTCATTCCTGTCATGTTAGCAAAAGCAAGCGTCTTCCTTTTTCTCTTAGCAAAACTACTTATGCAACACCTTTGAGTTTACTTGTATCAGATATTTGGGTCTCTCCTAAATTGTCTCGATCCGGTTTTCGTTATTATATGTTGATTATGGATGCATATTCCCATTATACTTGGATTTTCCCTTTGGTGCAACGTTCTGAGGCCTTGTCAATATTCATACAGTTTCGAAAACAGGTTGAAAATTTAACTAATCATAGGATCAAAGTCTTCCATACTGACAATGCCTTAGAGTATAAAAAGTTCACCTCATATCTAAATGCCTCTGGCATTCAACATAGATTCACTTGTCCACATACGTCGGCTCAAAATGGCATGGCTGAGCGACGTATCCGTCATGTAACTGAATCCGGTTTAGCTCTACTTTTCCATGCATCAATGCCTTATACATTCTGGTCCGATGCCTTTTCCACTGCATGCTTCTTGATTAATCGATTACCAAAATCTCAAACCATAACTACAACTCCTCTTGAACTGTTATTTAACAAAGCTCCTGATTACTCCTTCCTTAAAGTTTTTGGGTGTTTATCTTATCCTTGTTTAAGGCCCTATAATTTCAACAAACTAGAACCACGATCGATATCATGTGTCTTTATTGGATATAACAATGCTCATAAGGGATATATGTGCTTTCATAGAGAAAGTGGCAGAATTTATATAAGCCGTCATGTTCGTTTTGAGGAAGAGACATTCCCATTCAAGTCTACGCAGCAGCTGACGCCTCAACAAGAGTCTGTAAGTGTACCTTCTGATACAAGTCTCTTTTTGAAATCTCCCTTTCGAAATGTCCTGACCTCTGGCAATCAGGAACTGCATACTGGCAATATTAATATACCTGATGCTAGGTCAGCTGGCGCTACTGAAGAGAATTCAGCACCAATGACTAGTGCTGCTGACGCATCTTTTGTCCAACAATCCACCCCGACTACGACGTCATCAAGATATTCAGCTGCGCCACTTTCTCTAGTCGATACTGCTGAGACAGTTCAGTCTATAAACACACAGAAAGTGCATCAAATGCAGACACGAGCAAAATCTGGAATTGTTAAGCCAGTTCAAAAATTATGCTTAACAGCCAGCAAGCATCCTTTACCGAATATGGACTACATGGAGCCAACCTGCTATGCTGAGGCCTCTAAGTTTGCGCATTGGAGAGGTGCCATGCATGATCAAATTAACTCTCTTATTAGAAATGGAACATACTCTCTTGTGAAATTCGAACCAGGCATGAACGTAGTTGGCTCGAAGTGGGTGTTTCGAGTGAAGCAACATTCTGATGGCAGCATTGATCGTTACAAGGCCAGGCTTGTGGCCAAAGGGTTTCATCAAAAAGAAGGTGTTGATTATGGGGAAACATACAGTCCAGTGGTTAATCCATGCACAATCCGGCTAGTTTTATCTATAGCAGTTATGAAGAACTGGCCATTGAAACAACTTGATGTAGAAAACGCGTTTCTACATGATTAACTAAAATAAAATGTTTATATGACACAACCACCAGGGTTTTTGGATCCCAACTATCCTACACATGTGTGTAAACTCCACAAATCCTTGTATGGACTTAAGCAAGCCCCTCGGGCTTGGTTTTCAAGATTGAGTTCTTACTTGTTACAACTTGGATTTAAGGGCTCAGTAGCTGACAGTTCTCTATTTGTTCTCCAGGAGAAAGCTTCCATTACATATGTGCTCGTCTATGTCGATGACATTATCGTCACTGGGTCCAACAGTCATTCCATTTCACAGCTAATACATGATCTTGGTGCAGAATTTGCTATTAAGGATATGGGTAACTTGCATTATTTCCTGGGAATTGAAGTCCTTCGTACTCCTGGAAATCTTATTCTCACGCAGAGAAAGTATGCGGCAGATTTACTTAAAAGAACTAAACTTGATGGGGCTAAACCTGTTTCTACACCGTTATCTCCGAGTACAAAGTTCCAACTCCAAGGCACAGAGAAAATGTCCAATCCTACATTATATCGCAGTGTCGTAGGGGCTCATCTTACCTTCATCTTACTAGGCCAGATATCTCAGTGGCGGTTAACAAGGTATGTCAATATATGCCTAACCCTTATATAGAGCATTGGGATAGTGTGAAACGAATTTTACGTTACTTGAAGTCCACCATAGATTATGGACTACATCTTCATCCAACAAGTGATTTCACTCTCCAAGCTTATTCAGATGCGGATTGGGCTGGTTGTCTAGATGATCGAAGATTGACTAGTGGTTTTTGTGTCTACTTTGGTGGTAATTTGATCTCTTGGAGTGCACGTAAACAAAAGACGGTGTCGAAATCCAGCACTGAAGCGGAGTACAGGGGTGTAGCCATTGCGACTTCTGAACTCATGTGGATACAGTCCTTATTAAATGAACTGTGTTTCTCAACTTCAACACCAGTTTTATGGTGTGATAATTTGGGGGATACATATCTTACTGCTAATCCTGTGTTCCATGCCAGAACAAAGCATATCGAAATCGACTATCATTTTGTAAGAGAAAGAGTTGCTAGCAAGAAGTTACGAGTTCAATTTACCAGCTCTCGGGATCAACTGGCTGATATTTTTACCAAGGGACTAGCTTCTCCACGATTTCATATTCTCCGATCCAAGTTGCACATCCGTCAACTCCTGTACAACTTGAGGGGTGGTGTTAACGCAGGTGATACTGCTGAGAGTATTTCACGGACAGATGGTTAAGAACCAGTCTTAGGCCCTAGTCCTACGGTCTTTATTGAACTGTAGATATGCATGTAACTCAGTCTTTTATGTTTACCACAGATCCAGATTATGTGGAACTGAATATTGCTATAAATAAACATCTAATCTTCACAGAATAACTGTGGAAGATATTCTACCATATCTTGTGTTTCAACTCCAACATTCGAGTCTCCCCCAGACTCATATATCCGAACGACCTTGTATTCATTGGTCGAAACAACGTAACCAAATCTATACCACCTATACTTTCCTTCATAATCAGGAAGGATAATATACTCTCTAGTGATTGGATTACAAATACAAGTAGGTCCATAATGCAATCGAGCCTGTTTGCCTTCGTTGAACAATCCACTAAAGCAAATTAAACCATCACAGGAACAGACAGAATAATAATTATACCTAACTGGTGGGTTAAAGTTAATCCTTGTTTTTCTAGTGAGGGGTTTCTCATGACATTTCTCATCATACTCGGCATAGAAAATTTCAATAATCCCTTTCATAAACAGTGAAAAGAAAACTCAACTTACCAGAATCATTAGTAGCAGATTTAAGATGATCCAGGTGCACTTTAGAGAATGGTGGAAGATGAGCAACATCCCTCCATGGTTTGCAAACCAATTTGGAGTCTAGAACACATTCGGTTGGTAACCTAGTCAATATGTCGAGCATGATATGTTTCGGGAGATTGTCAAACCTTCCCATCATGAAATCCTTTGTTAAGAGACAAGTAGTAGTGATGGTAGAAGAGATGGAGCGTAAATCTGAATGACAAATTGATTTTCTAGGGTTTGGAGAAGAAATGGACTAAAGAGGAAGGCGACTGATAGTGGAAAGAAAAATGAAATGAAATGGTTGTTTCTTTTTTATTTAGTGCGACAGTCCAGGTAAAATTACGATTCTATACAAAGGTATCACATTCACGTGAGTTGGTCTCGTGATAAAGATCAAGTCCCTGAATCTCTTGTCAATTTTCTTGAAGACGAGAAAATTACATTCGTCAAGAGACTCTGAGCTGGAATCGATGAAGCTGCACACAAGCTTTCGATTGACTATGGGTTGAGGATTGCAAGAAGTGAAGATCTTGGAGATTTGGCTGATTATAAGCTTCGTACACGAAGATCTTGAATTCTTTGGTTAATATTGTGCTCGACAGACATCTAAATCATCAACCCAAGTTTAGAACGGCTACCTTCAGTAGATGGGACAGGGGTACTTTAAAGAACGAGCAGGTTCAGTATGCTTGTTTGGATGCTTATGCTTCGTTTATGCTCGGTCTTTATTTGTTGCGTCTTCCAGCCACAAAAGCATTCCAACAAGTTTCCCCAAGAAACTAAACAGCGCAAGGCTCAAGGGTACCAAACGAAAGGAACTGCAGAAATCTTAGATTTTTTATTTATTTTGAAGACATGGAAATTTTGAATTAGAAACCAGTGCAAATTCTGAGTTAGGAATGTTGCAAGTTCTTTTTTAAAAAACTAGCTTGGTTGTATTTAACGACAATTGTAACGTAAATCTCACACAGAACCCTGCGTACTTAACGCTATTGTTCTTACGAAATTATTGATGAATGATGACAGATTTTTTTATTCAGACTTCCAATGTCATCAGATTCGCCAATTCTCTGAAAAGTGGCCTGCAGTTGCAGAGTGCAACAATTAATTTTGCAGAGGACAGAAGTAAGGACATGAACATTATACAAAAAAGACACATTCTAAGACCAGGAGCCCCAGTGCATTGTGCTCATACAGGACCTAATAAATGAAAACGTTATACACGTTACCCGCAGGAGGATACAATAAACTGGGAGAACGATTATATGTTGTTGCAACATGTACAAATTTCGAGTAACTTGGAGATGAAAAACAAATAAATTGCAGGATGTAAAGGATAACATGAACATATCAACAACTAATTAACTCATGCATAGAACCAGAAGATGTGGTTTTCATTGATTAACACTAGATAACAATGTTGCGGGTTTGGGGCAGAAAATGTGTAGTAGATCAAGAAAAATAATCTCAATGAAGGCTCTTTATGTTGTGGGTCTTGTGACTATAGATTATCATTTTTTAATAGTGGCTAAAGGTGAAACGAAACAGTTGTATATCAGTGGTGTCTGTTTGTAGCATGCAGCAAGACCCTTGCAATGTTTTTAGTTTTAGGCTTTCCAGTGGGGCAGCAATAGCTCACGCGGCGGGTAGTCAGGAAACTAGTGATAAAAGAAGAAAACCATTCTGCCCCAGAGAGGAACCCTGGGAGAATGAGAAAGCTTTCAAAATTAGAATCAGTTAACAAAATCACAGTCTAACTGTAAACAATGGGTTAACCTTTTACTTGTCAGCATGCCCATGAGTCTACAATTTAAGGAACCTACACAAGGTGAAGTCTATCTATTCATCTCAGGATAACAGTTCCAGAGCAGTATATAACACCGAGAAAATGCACTAAGCTACTCTTTTACTGTATGTATGACTAAAGCAACAAAACCTGAGCAACATACATGTTCCAAATGCACCTCTGCCTGAAAAGATTTCTTCTGATTGTAGATGCGGAGTTTGGAGTACTTGATAGAGCTGAGATGCTTCCACTGGTAGACCCAAAGTTGAGTAACGCAGAACGCTTCCCACCTTCACCTGTTTGTGATGGATAAAATACAAATTTTGTCATGAGGAAGTACAAAAAAGATATCACCACAATAAGAGGAATCAGAGAGCACACAAATGCCAATGCACAGTACCCCATAATTTATGGAGATAGGGACCAAAAAGCAATCTAGAGATCCTAAACATGCAGTGTGTGCAGTTAACTAAGCTTTACCTTTTTGTTGTACTCCCTTGCAAGTCTTCGTTAGTAATTTTCCATCTTCTGCAATGCCGCTTCCCTTCTTTCTTCTAGGTCGTCCAATCTCTCTAACATCATGTCTGTTGTGATATTTTTCTCCCACGCTTTGGTATTTGTGGTTGGTATGAGTATCTCTGTAGGGATGACTGCTTCAGATCCATAAGTGAGGAGAAACGAGTGGATTCCCCGGTGGCAGATCTTCTTGTTGTTCTGTATGCCCATAACACATTATGCAACTGTTCACACCACCGCCCCTTATGTTCGTCTAATTGTTTTTTGAGGATAAGGGCGAGGGTCTTGTTGGTGGCTTCCGCTTGTCCGTTTCTTTGAGGGTATATAGGGGTGGATTTGTTCTTCCTTATTTTGAAAGCATCGAAGAGCATGTCTATGTTTTTCCCTTGTAATTGCTTACCATTATCGGATACGATTTATGCTGGTATGCCGAACCTGCAAATGATGTTCTGGAATATGAAAGTAAACACATCCACGTCTCTGATCCTGTCTAAGGCTTTAGCTTCCACCCATTTACTGAAGTAGTCCGTGGCTACTATCAAAAATCGCCTTTTCCCTGATCCTTTGATGAAAGGCCCGACGATATCTATGCCCCATTTTGCGAATGGCCACGGGATATCTACTGAATTCAACATTGTTGCTGGCGCGTGTATCTTTTTGGCGAAACGCTGACATTCTTCGCATCGTCGGGACATTCTTGCGGCATCCTGTATCATCGTGGGCCAGTAATATCCTTGCGTTTTGGCTTTGTCGGCTAGTGATCTCATACCGCTATGATTCCCTGCGTCCCCATAATGGATGTCATTTAGAATTCGGTGCCCCTCTTTTCGAGATAAGCAACGTAGTAACGGTCCGAGGAAGGATTTCTTGTACAGGACCCCATCCCGAAGATCATATCTTCCTGCTTTGGAGAGTATTTTCCTAGCCTGTTTATGGTCCGCGGGTAAACTTCCCTTTTCGAGAAACGCATGGATCACCGTTCTCCAATCATCTTCGTTGCTGAAGTCTTCGTCTTGATTTGCTCTTGACAGGATATCTTCTTCGTCAAAATCGTTATGGATGTCCTCTCCTACCTGGTCTTCGGTATTTTCTTCCACTGTATCTTGATTGGTAGCGAAGGGAATTGAGGTGTAATCGAAGGCTCGTATACCCTTGTTATTTTAATAGCTTCGATGCTTTCGTCCTTCAGCATGGATGATATATATGCCAGGGCATCTGCGTGCCTGAGATCCCTTCTGCATAAGTGCCGGAACTTGATGTTCGGAATTTGTGACGCCAATGTTTGGACCAAGGCCATGTAAGCTGAGAGGGTGTCATCGTACACGTTGTACTCGAGCCCTATTTGCCGTATGACAAGCTGTGAATCACTTGTTAGTCTTATCGGCTACTCCCATCTCTATTATTATTCGGAGGGCATGTACGACTGCCTCGTATTCGACGATGTTGTTGGTATGCTCTTTGAATTCTAACCTGAGTGCCTGTACAATCCTTTCTCCGGTTGGGGTGGTGATGACAATGCCTATTCCTGCTCCTTCCTTATTTTTGGAACCGTCGACGAAGACTTCCCATTGTCTTTGACTCGAGGGTTCGAGGATATCCATTGGATCCTTGCTTTCTTCCTCGGCTTCTGGTATTCCCTTAATCTCATCGTCGTTGTCCAGGGGAAGGTCTGCTAAGAAATCCGCCAAAACTTGGGATTTTCGAGAATGTTGAATTTCATGAATGATGTTGAATTGGTCCAGGTGGGTGTTCCACTTGGCTATTCTGCCCACTTTTCCCGCGCTTTTGAGGACTGCTTCCAGTGGTGCTTTGCATGGGACCCGGACGAAGTGAGTTAGGAAGTAGGTTCTCAGCTTTTGAGTAGCCCATACCAATGCTAGGATAAGCTGTTCGATCTTTGTGTAGTTCCTTTCCGCAGAATTGAGGGTCTTACTGACGTAATAGATAGGTTGTTCTATCTTCGTATTGGTTTTGACCAACACTGCGCTGACTGCGTCTTCGGTTGCTGCTATGTATAATGCCAAAACCTCATCAGGATCCGGCTTCTGCAGGATCGGAATCGAAGCTAGGTGTTCTTTGATTTTTTGGAAGGCTTCTTCGCATTCTGCGGTCCATTCAAACTTGCTCCCTTTTTTGAGAATATTGAAGAAATGTCTGCATTTGTCCGAAGATCGGGCAATAAATCTGCCCAAGGCTGCTATGGACCCATTGAGCTTCTGAACTTCTTTTAAATTCTTTGGGGATGGCATTTCTACTATGGCCTGAATCTTCACTGGGTCTACCTCGATGCCCCTTTTTGTTACCAAATACCCGAGGAATTTCCCTGAGGTGACACCGAAAGTACATTTCTCTGGATTTACTTTCATGCGGTGTTTCCTCATTGCTTCGAAGATGTCTCTCAGATCCTTGTGGTGATCTTTGCGCAGCTTGCTTTTGACGAGCATATCGTCAACGTAGACTTCTAAGGTGCTTCCGATCCATGGCCTGAAAATAGCATCGACCATTCTTTGGTATGTTGCCCCTGCGTTTCGAAGTCCGAAAGGCATTCTAGTGTAGCAATAAAGACCATGTGGTGTGTAGAACGCTGTGTGTGGCTGATCCTCTTCTGCCAGGGCCACTTGGTTGTAGCCAGAATGTCCATCCATGAATGACAGTTCTTTATATCCTACTGCTTCTACCAGCTGGTCTATGCTTGGCAATGGATAGCTATCCTTTGGACATGCTTTGTTGAGGTTAGTGAAATCGATGCATATCCTAACCCCCCCATTTTTCTTAGGAACGACGACCATATTGGAGATCCACGTAGGGTACTTGACCTCCTTGATGAAACCTGCGTCTAGTAGTTTTCGAAGTTCTTTTTCCACTGCCTTATGATATTCCGGCGCGACTTTTCTTATTTTCTGTCTGAAAGGTGGCGTGCCTGGTTTGATGCGCAGCTCATGTTGGATTATTTTTGGGTCAATCCCAGGCATATCTCCTAATTTCCAGGCGAATACATCTGCGTATTCTTTAAGTAACTTGGTCAGGGAATCTTCTCTCTTTTCGTCCATTATGGTCCCTACTTTGATCATCTTCGGGTTTTCCTCCGTTCCTATGTTGATTTCTTTTACGGGCTCTACTGGCGTGAAAACCGGCTTCGGATCCCCGAGGACTGGGCGTTCTTTAATTGCTACTTGGTATGTTTCTGTCCGCGTTGGCTGCTGAAGTACTTGTCTCTGTGTTCCGGACATTATCATCTTTGGTCAAATCCCTTCCTGTAGTTTCCTTGAGGAACTGGTCTATGGCCTTCTCTTTCGCAGCTTCTTTATTTTTAAGTCTTCGGGTTTTGTGTTGCTTTTCTTGTTCGTTGTTGATGCGATCCTGAGTGGCTTGGCACTCTCTTGCAGAGACCCGATCTCCCTTGATTTCCATTACTCCCTCAGGTGTAGGGAATCTGAGATATTGGTAGTACGTTGCCGCCACCCTTGAGTTTATGTAACCATTTTCGTCCAATGATGGCATTGTAGGGGGACGGGGCGTCCACTACGCTGAACCGTGTTTCTACTTTCATGGGTCCGGCGTCAACCTGCAACACGATGTCTCCCAATGGCTTCGTGGGTGCTCCATTAAATCCGTAGATGGTGTAATAAGAGGTCATTAGCTGTTCTTCATGGAGCTTCATTCGTTTGAATGCATCGTAGAATAGAACGTTCACTGAGCTCCCCCGTCTATGAGGATCTTTTTAAGGTTACATCCAGCCACGGGTAGTGTGAGGACCAAGGGGTCGTTATGGTCTTCCATATCTTCGTCGATATCTTCAGCATCGAAGATAATAGGTGAGTCCATCCACTCTTCATGTTCGTCCACCTCTATCCCATCGATCTTATACAATTCGCATCGGTCCTCGAACTGCTTCCGTAACCTCTTTCCTATCTGTGCTGTAAGTGAGGGCCCTGCGGTTTCAGAACACGAGATGGTGTTGATTGTGCGGTTCCCTTCTGGAAGTTGGACTGGCTTGGTTCGTTTAGATCTATCCTCTGCGACATCCTTTCGTATGTAATGTTTGAGCTCGCCCGCATCAATCAATTTCTGGATCATTATTTTGAGGTTTTTACATTTTTCGGTCTGGTGCCCGTTGAAACAGTGGTATTCACAGTAATCTTTGGATTTCTCGGTTCTTGGGGGTTGTTTTCCCTTAGACCATGGCCATTCCAGATTTTCCCTTCCTTTGACCTCTCGCAGGATCCGAGCATAGCTAGCATTGAGCTTTGTGTAAACTTGATCTTCGAACTTCCGATCGTCTTTTCGCCTTTCGTCCCTTCGTTCTTTCCTATCTTCGTGAGGTCGTTCCACCGAGCAATTCCTTTTGGTTCCAGTGGTTTGTTCTGCGGAATTTGTACGGTGAGTTCTCTGTGGGTACGCCCTCGGGTTTTCACGCTGGATTTCTTCAAGACGAGCGTGTTTTTCAATAATTATTCGAAGATCCCCCTCTGTCTTAGGCACGCTTCCATGAATCTCAACAAAGAGTGGACTCATTCGGTCTAATCCCCACTTGTAGCAGTTGATACTTACCACCGGGTCCACACTTCCTATGGCTTGGCAGACCTTGTGCCATCTGTTGGTGTATTCCCTCGTGGTTTCCTTATAGCCGATTGCCAGTGAAAAGAGCTTATCCATTCCAGTATTAACAGCCTTGTTGTACATGTAAGTTCTTAAGAACTTTTCTGCGAGTTGGTCGTAGGAGTGGATGGATTTTGGCAGCATATTATCAAACCAAGACAATGCCGATACCTTCAGACTCGATGGGAAGTATCTACAGAGTACTGCGTCGTTCTGGCTCCATCTAGCCAATACACGGTTATAATACCGAATGTGTGCAGCGGGATCGCTGGATCCGTCATAGCATTCGAATGTCGGGACAGGGCATTTGAGCGGAATAGGGGTGTTGTCCAGGCGATGAGTTAAGGGTGTGGAGTTATCCTCTCTGATGACTTCTTCTAACCTTCCTCCACCTTGTTTACTTTTTATTTGCCTGATCTCTGCCATCATTTCATCACGTAGCTCTTTCATCGCGCGGTGGTGCCCTACGTTCCTATGCTCGTGATAGCTTGACTCTCCATCGTTATAATCTGGTTCGGATGCGCTACTTCCTCTAGCCGCGTTTCCATTGGCTGCTACGATGACTCTTCGATCTCGGTTTGGTTCGGGTGCCTTTGAATTTGCTTCATCGAGTTGTTGGCTCGTATTTGTGCTTGAGGCAATCCGGTCTTTTAAATCCTGGTTCTCTCTGGCCAACAAGCCACAGCATCCGCGTAAACCTTTTGGATTTTCTTCAATTCTTCAAGTTCGGCCATCAATCGATCTGATTGGTTCGACCCTTGATTGGGAGTCCCAGCTCGTGCTATTACGGCCATCGTGCCGCCTTCTTCTATGGTTTGTACTAAAGGCGGGAGAGGTTCAGCTTCGATTGTTGGCATTCCCAGATCGGGCGGAGTGCCCATCTGCGGTGTTAGAGCCACCTGCAAAGTTTGATTCAGCTCATTGGTTGATGGCATTCCGAAGGTTGGCGGGTGCGCGGGTTGGTACGTTCTGGATTCATCCACCCTTTCTTTTGGTTGGTGAAATTGATTCGTAGCAGGAGTTTTCACGGCTTCCGTAGTCTTCGGGACTGCCGCTGTCGCATTATATTTTGTTGCCGCTGCTCTGAGGGCCGCAGCTGCAACGGAATTAGCATTCATGGGCGAAGTGATTTCCGCAGTGTCCTGTCTCTGACTGGTCATTTTGGCTTTGTCTCATTTCTGCTTGCTCCGGGTGATGACCGGGGTTGTCCTTGGTGCTTCCTTCGACATGGCTCTGGATTTTCCTACTTCTTGCATCTTTCTGCACAAGGGAATTTCAAACAGCGAGAAACAGAAATGTCCGTGCGGATCGGGTTAGTTTGCGAAAATTCCTAATTCCACGACAGGGAGAAACTGCCCGAGGGCCACAGAGAACTCTTAAGGACGCTCATTTGATTAAAACATGAGTTAAAGTATATGGATTAAATTCTTATTAAAAGTGCGGATTCATTAAAGTATGAGGAAACGCGAGAAAACCCCTCTTAAAACTGCACGTAAATCCTTTGAAAACTTACGAAAACCCAACGGAAAGATAGGTCCGTACGAGATCTAGAAAAATGTAGATCCGTGGATCTAAGTAATAAATATTTTAACCAGTAAATAACGATACTGTCGGTAGTGCCGAAGACAACAGGTGCGTTTTTGAACATGGTGAAGTTAATAAAAGATAAATACTGTTAAATATAATGAAGCAGAGCAATCTTACGTTAATTTAATTATAAAATCACAGGATAAGATAAATCTTTTACCGGGACGAAGTCCCTATTTCTAGCTCCAAATTGTGAACACACAAATCACGAGGGCATCGGAATGCTCACAACCAAACATCGTAATTTAGAATGATTTGTAATGATGATATCATAGTGTTGATTCCTTGGCTCAAAACCCTCGGGTTTATCACAGCCTCATCTAATTCCGTGCGAGGCGTTTGCGCACGTGATATAAGTAAAAACAAAGAGAACAAAACATAGAAGTAAATATTCATGGGGTTTTAGGCAAACGTAAAGTGCTGAAATATAAACAAGACTGAGGTTTACGTGGTTCAGCACTAAGGCCTACATCCACGGGGTTTGTCGTTTCACTATATATTTGACGGTTACAAGAGTAGTCGAATGACTTTTGAGTTTATATATCTTTCTATTGTAAAGGACTAACTTACGCTCCAAATTCTTCTCTCTCCTTCTCTTCCTGATTTTCCGATCCCCCTTCCTCTTGGTGGAGGGGGGGTATTTATAGGGTTAGAGTGTGGGACCCATCTCTGAAGGCCGTTGGAACCTTATCTTCTTGTGTTTTGTGTCCATCACGCAGGGGTCTTCGTTCGTAACTTCATCACGCAGAGTCATCCTCGTTCGTTCCACGGGTTGATTGACACGTATGCTGCTCAGGGTGTTTAATGCGGGTAGTTGAGGCGCCTTCTCGTGTCAGTCAAGTGTTTTCTGCCTCTATCGCGTCCATGTCAGTACATCTTCTCTCCATCGTTGATCTTGGCTTCTTTTGGGGATGATATAAAGTAACTCTTTGGTGAGTTATTTGGTGCTCCGCAGTACAGCGTGTTACCGGAACATCCTTCAACTTCTATCCTTGGATTGTTCGGGCAAAGATCCCTCGTTGATGGGATGAAATTCTTGGTTATGAGCGTGTGTCATCATACTTTGATGACCTTGTCCGCATGCCCTCCATGTATCTTCCTATGTACACGTGTTTGATGATGAAATATGTGCACACAGCAACGAAATTAAAGAAAGGAATTGAGGTAAAAGCTCATACTCAGTAATCAATAATTTGATACAGAAACGAGTAGACTGAAAAAGAGCACAGAGACATCTTATAAGATGGGTACTTTTGGTGCAGGAAATGAATAGTGGATCGAAATCAAAATCAATAATATTAGCTGATATTGGATTTGTTGATTGGAGAAATTGAAAATGAGAGAAAATATTGGATTAAGTACATTTCCAAATACATTTAAACCCGAAAGAAAAGAGGAAAAAAAATTAATCCTAATCTCAAACATTCTTTACAAAAACAGCGAAAAATCAAACCCTAACCCCCAAATTTATAGAGGGTTCTTCCTTGTCTATTAAGAGCATAGACAACATCCATAGCAGTAACAGTCTTTCTTCTAGCATGTTCAGTGTACGTAACATCATCACGAATCACATTCTCTAAGAAGATCTTAAGAACACCTCTTGTTTCTTCATGAATCAATCCACTGATTCGTTTAACACCACATCTTCTTGCTAATATTCTTATCGCTGGTTTAGTAATACCTTGGATGTTATCTCTCAATACTTTTCTATGCCTCTTTGCTCCTCCCTTTCCTCCTTTCCCTCTTCCTGACATTTTCTCTCTATAAATATTTCTCTCTACGAATATTTCTCTCTTTCTCTGTTTCGAATATTTGATCGTGTTATTTGGTTTTCACGGAAGAGGTAAAATGGATTTTATAGCTTTTTTTATTTCATTATGTTCGTCAGATTTGGTTTAGGATCCGTATGAACGTTGTGTTTTTCTACCGCATCTGTTGGATTAGAAATGCTCGGACTTGATTGGTTGAACAATGTTGTTTCGGATTTGAGAAATGAAAATACACTTTACGGGATTCTTGATCGTTAGATTGTTACTCGGTCCGTGTGTTATGTTTTGACTATGACTGGCAACCGGGCGGGCCGGGGCTCGCCCGTCGCGGGTTCTACGGGTTCGGGTTAATACGGATCGAAACCCGCGGGTGGAAATTTTGCACGCGTTGTCATTTCTTCAACCCGTACCCGTAACGGGCTAAACTTGAGGGTTCACGGGTTAGCCCGTCCATTTGCCAGCTCCAGAGATTAGCCAACTTCGAGAGATTAATGGAAAAATCAAGGAGTTTTAGCAGGTTTTATAAGATTTTCCAGGGCTTGGTCTAAGTTGACACTACTTCGACTAACAAACAACGGGGAAAGAATGTGCTCTGGCGCTTCAAATTTCAGCAGTGCCTTATTCTCCATCTCTCAAACACACACTACTAACCTGTAGAAACGAGTCTAAACATCAGCTACCATCAAACAGTAGGGAATTCAACAAACACAACCATAAATCTAAAACAAAATGAATTCAAACACTACAAAATTTCATGATTTCATCACATTAAACCCTATTATAATTCTATCACAAAACCAGAACTAACACAAACTATAAAGAATGATCATAATGTCTCTTTGGGGAATTTAAACAAACAGTTATCATCAACATACAAGAAGTTATGGAAACAAACAGAATCTTATCAAATAAAGAATAACAAAACCATGAACAATCTAAGAATTCAATCCATACTTTTTTTTTCCAATTCACAAGATTCAAGATAAACCCCTACTTCTATTAATTCAAAGAACATTTTTACTCAAAAAGAAATTAAATTTAACAGGGAAACTCAAAAAATTATGTGATGAATATAAGAAGAAAATGACAATTAAAATGGAATTGCTCACCGTAAATTTGTTTGTGAATCTTGATTTTACTCCAAATATTACAGTAGGAAATTGGGAAAACTCTTAGTAGTTGAATAATACTCTCAGAAAAGAAGCATTTTATTATTGAGAGATGAACCCTAAAACCTAAAGAGTAATGGAGGTTAAGCGGTTTTAGGGATTTGATGGATAGGAGAAATGGGATTTCCCCTGAAAGAATGGATTTAAAGGTTTTTGAGATTCTTGATATTCTGAGAGAGGGACAGAGTCCGGTTCTCCGTTTGAGTGAACAAACAGTATGTGCCTTGATTTTCCAAAGATTCAACTTGGTTCTCAGTATCCAAAGATTATCCAACCTCCAGAGAATCGTGCCAAATGATTCATTGTTTATCCGAGATTCAATTCACAACTGAAGAATGCAGAAGAAGGGAAGGAGCAGAAGAAGAAAAGAGAGAGATAAAAAAGAAATATATCTCTTCATTTAGTTTTAGGGTTTCGCCTTTTATACCTTAATCGTGTGGATGTGATTAACCCTAGATAATCCGACGGACAGGATTATATAAAAATTACTAATTAGTTATTATGGACGGGTTTACGGGTTGTACCCGCGGTTTCACGGGCCGGGACGGGTTAACCCGTTTATTCACAAGCCGGCATTTCTCCAACCCGAATCCGGCTTGTTTAGAAACCAGCCGAGCCGGGTTCGGGTTTTTACGGGCCGGGCACGGGTTAACCCGCGGGTTTCAGCTTGTTTTCCAGCTCTAGTTTTGACTAGATTTGGTTCGTTGGATTAAAGAAGCTCTAAAAAAACCAGTCATATTATTTTTAATAAATAAAAACAATTTGATTAAAATGTGGCACAAAAATCCCAAATCAAATAAAATTGAATAAATTTAGTTTTTATTGTTTTTAAAAAGCCCTAACATATCATTTTTATATTTATTTCTTCTTCTTCTTCTCTCCTTTTTTCTTTCTTCCGCTTCCTTCTCTCCATCATCATCATCACCAGCAACAACAAAGATAGTTCCTCACGAACACCAGCAGCAACACCTCCGTCTCCTCCATGATTCCTCCGTTTATTTTTCTGCTACTTTTATGTTCAAATCTATCACCAACAGTAGCTCCGCCACCACTAAACAAGTTGTTATGTCCATATCCGTCACCAACAACACCTTCATCTCTTCCATGAGCACCTCCTTATTCTTTTTTTATACTTGTATGTTCAGATATATCACCAACAGTAGCTTCGCCACCATCAAAACAGTCGCTTTGTCCAGATCCGCCACCAACAACACCTCCGTCTTCTCCATTAACACTATCATCACCTTATTCTCTTTCTACGTCCTGATTTTTCATCAACAACACCATTCCTCTTACTTTTGTTTTTTCCCACCACCACATGTCAGATCCGCCACCAGCACTACTTCTGTCTCCTCCTTCTATCATCTAAAACCACCACCAATACCTTCAAATCGGCCACCACCAACACTTCCTCCTCATTTTATCATCTAAAATCAACACCAGTACTTGCAAATCCTCTACCAACAACACCTTCGCCTCCTCATTCAATCCTCTACAGTCACCACCACTACCACTACTACCTTATGATGTTTCATCACATCAAATAATGCTACATCTTCATCGTCGAAATCAATATTGTGTTGGGAAAATGCCAGATTTGTGATGAAACCAAAATATTCTGACAGTTTTGGTTGGTGAAAACAGTAAACTAATGATGGAACCAAATTTGGTTTCATCATAAACTTGCCTATTTTCTATCATGAAACCAAAGATTTTAATGATGAAAATTAAGTTTATGATGAAACCAAATTTTGGTTTCACCTGATTTCTTCCTAATTTATTTTGGCCTAACTTGGAAGTTGTCGGTATTGGTTACATCATTTAAGTTGTGTTGGTGAAATGGAAATATGTGGAAAAATGATGAAACCTAATTAGGTTTCATCGTATTTTTTTCATTTTGTTGAATATTGATCTATATGAAACCAATTTTTGACGGCGAGACATAGGTGGATTGTTTTTTGTTGAAACTAGGAGGTAATGGTAGTGGAGGTTGTGGCGGCGATGGGGGTGGTGCAGTTGATGGTGGTGGTAGGTTTCATCTTATTGTGTTTCATTTATTCTTCTTCCTTCCTTCTCCTTTCTTTTATGATGAAACCATGCAAATTTGGTTTCACCTGATTTTTTCCTTGTTTATTCGCCCTGACTTGGAAGTCATCGTGTTTGGTTTCATCATTGAATTTGTGTTGGTGAAATGAAAATATGTGGAAAAATGATGAAACCTAATTAAGTTTCATCGTATTCTTTTCATTTTGTTGAATATTGATCTCTATGAAAACCAATTTTTGCTGGTGGTACACAGGTGGATTGTTTTTTGTTGAAACTAGTTTTAGTTAAGGAGGTAATGGTAGTGGTGATTGTGGTGATGGTGGTTGTGGCGACGATGGGTGGTGCAGTTGACGGTGGTGGTAGGTTTCATCTTATTGTGTTTCATTTTTTCTTTTTTCTTCCTTCTCCTTTTTTTTTATGATGAAACCAAATTTTGGTTTCACCTGATTTTTTCCTAGTTTATTTGGCCTGACTTGGAAGTAGGCGTGTTTGGTTTCGTCATTGAAGTTGTGTTGGTGAAATGACAATATGTGGAAAAATGATGTAACCTAATTAGGTTTCATCACCGACGACGGTGGTGGTGGCGGCGGTGGTGGTTGGAGGAGGAGGTGGTGGTTGCGGTAGTCGTCGGGGGAGGTTGTCGGCGGCGACGGTGGTGGTGGTGCGCGGTGGTTGTAGAAAGTGGCGGCGGTGGTTTGACGGCGATGGTTGTCAGTAATGGTGGCGCGTCGGAAATGGTGGTGGTCGGCGGCGGTTTGTGGTGGTCGGTGGTGTTGCTAGTTGGTGATTGGTTGTTGTTGGTGGTGACAATATAACAAAAATTAAAACTGGGGTTGATTTCTATTTTTGGTGAGGTGATTTAAACTACAAGGGTAATATAGACAGATTATGTTAAATGGGGTTTTTGTGAACAATTTGTTTTGTTGGAGGTTTTGTGCATGGATAATGACACCTTTGGTGTTGTAACTCGCGGACTATTAAAGAAATGCTTAATTTGTTGGGTCTGTGCGCGAGAGTCCAAATCTGTTCACACTCCTCAACGATTATATATTTCGCATATTCTTCTTCTGATTGGTTGATTATTTAACTGATGGCCCATTACCCTCCATGTTTAGAATCACAATCCTTATTACATAAATCTCTAAAATAAATTAAGGGTAGAGCTTGAAATTTGAAATATACACTCGTTAAGGAGTGTGCACGAATTCGCACTCGCCTTGCTGAAAATAGTCAGGGCTTTTACGGGAAAATGGAAAATTCCATTATAAAATACACGGATGTCAAAACAAAAATTACACCAAAACTACCAAAATAGAAGGAAAAAAAAAGTGAAACAAGCTTACTAAGTAGCAACTCAAAACCTCAAAAAAATAAGGTCTAAACACAAAGTCTAGCAAGAATTTACATAAAGTCCTTAAACTTAAGAAATCCTAAAGGAAAAGAGATAAAAGGACCGAACACTCTTCAAAAGTTACCATTTTCATCCTTAAACGAGCATTTAGCAAGCATCAATTTGCTCATCATTTTCGGAATCAAAGTCGAAATCACCCAAACCATCAGTATCCTCAATCTGAGGTATTTCCATATATGATTTAGCATGACTTTCCAATAAATTCATTCACATAGATCTCATCAAAGGATGGTCATAAATACCCAATAACTTGTTAAAAGCGATTTTAGAATCTATTTCCGCCTCACTAATAGAAATAACTAAATTAGAAGACAAAACTAAATCCTTTTATGTAATTTTTTTTTTTTTTTTTTGGATTGAACCCAACTCATATCCATTTGCAATGGGAAACTGGCCTCCATATTCACTTTCTAAATAGAATCGGATGCCGAATTTGGAGTTGAAAAATCATTAACATCTGAATTAGAAGGATTTTACCTTAGAATTCAACGAGGACAATTTTTTTAATCCCATACACTCATTATATGTTTGGTATTATGAAACTTCTTCAGAAACATCATCAACCATGGTTTCAGAAAGAGATTATAATACACTAAAAGGGTTTGAGTAGTGAGTTGGTACTTCTATGTATTTATTCCCTTTTTTAACTGAACTATTTGTCCTTATAGTATAAATATTTCCACCGCCCAGGTTCAGGTTGAGAGAGCAAATCCTCTGCTTGACTGCTTACAATCCCACCAGGCATTTCATTTGTGGACAGGTTAATATTAATACTTGCAGGATTATTCTCATTTGAGAATATGAAATTCTCCACATGAACAATTGGTTCTCCCTGAATGAAACCATGCAAAGAGAGCGTCTCTTATATATTTATATTCTCTAGATGCACATACTCCTTGAAAACAATTTCATCCTCCAAGTTATAAGGTTTCGGAAAGCGGCTTCATCTTTGGCCCATTTATAAAACAATTACTAATCGTATGACCAAAAGAAGAACAAGTGGAGCATTTTTCTATTGATAATCCACTGGTAATTCTATTGCGACAACATCATCTATGATAAGAGGTATAAAACTAGGAAATGTGCAATCGGTTCCAACTTAGATACAAACTCTAGCACATGACAAACTGGTTTTGTTTAGAGTGATTTCATCTGTCATTAGAGGTTTTCCTATACAACTAGCAATTGTACTAAGGCCAAAATTATTCCAAACATGCAAAGGAACATTGTAAATTCTTGCCCAAACGGGGATTGTATTCATATCAGCTACTGATTGCTTAATCAGGGGACTCCATGGTCTAACTATGAATATTATTCTAACAATTAAGTATATTCCTTGTTCAAGAACCCTCCTACGATCTTCTCTATATTTGAAATCAAAGATAAAAGTTTTTTTACTATATTTGGCAATCCTAATCTCACTATGAGTTTTCCAAATTTTTGGAAAGCTTTGTGAACCACATCAAAAGAGAGACGGTAGCCAACAAACAAACCGATATCTAAATTCTCACATAGGTTGATTTGATCTTTGAGGTCTGTTGAAGATAGGTTAACACCTTCCACTGATGGTTGTCAATAATTCAAATGGGGTTGTTCTGTCCCGATTTAATTTTCCAAGAGAAATGCCCATTTTAGTGATTCAAAACCTTGTTTTGAAGAAAAAGGGTTTGAAACCTGTTGCTCCCCCCGAATAAGAAGAAATCAAACAAGGGAATTCTTCAATAGTATTATTAAAAGGTGGGTTGATTGATGATTTTCTCAACCTTAAGTGAAAAACTTAGGGTTAATTCATGTACGTAGTTATACATACAAAAACTAATTGGAAAACTTTTCAACCTACATATATTATGTTCTCTGTGTTTCAAGAAGATAAGCTTGTTTCATGTGTTGCAGATAGTAATAAAATGAAAGATTTATGAAGAATGTAAGCTTTTAATGCATAGAAAGTAAAGACCATAACAAAATATATCCTGAACTGAATAAAATGATGTTTAATCCTGAGAAAGTTGAAAACAATTATCAAAATATAAAGAAAATATTCAACTGAGTTGACTCATCAAGCATCACCGGTCCTCATAAAAAAGAGAGAATCGGTTCCTTTATGCATGTCTGTTTTCTTGATTATATGATTGGTTTGATGGGAAGACATTCTCTTGGTGGTATCTTCCAAAAAAAATTGCCTCAGTCTGTTAGAGCATAGCTCGGTTGAACTCACCAAGCGTTGGTATGTCAAGTTTAGTTGTCATATTTTAGTATCAAAACTCATATAGAGTCGCTTGTTTAAATACTAAAGTCAACTTTGTTCAGGTTAGACTAGAAAGTCTAGGCATACTGAGATATACAAGTATTACTCTGAAGACCTAAAGAATGTGAAGAAGTAACGAACTACAACGACTACATCATCCTTCACTGGAGGTTAGTAATATTGACTTTAACTTGTTTCATTCCTAACGTATCTTTCAAGTTGTGCATATTGAAAACATAACTGTGAAGCTGTATATATTATATATTATATTCTAATGATGTGACATGATCAAAATATTATGATCATAGTATTAAGAAATTAGACTACGAAGTATAACGCTTATCTTTTGAACTTCGTAGATATGACATCGACATATCTTGTATATAGTGTTATGATTATGTGAATGGGTTGTGGTGAAGATTTCATCCTAGGAAACAATGTTTTACATTTGTTTAAAGGAAGTACATTCATAAACTTGTTTTGTGAATCGAAAGGGAAATCAGTAGGACTATTGGTCATGCTATTCATTGCATATCTTTGGATGACCAATATGTGTGAGATGGTAGAACCGATCTTAACTCAGGTTATGTATCTTGGTATAACCGATCACAATGCCTAGACTTATGATTTGGTATGATCGGTCCTGGTGTTGATGGTGGTTTTTAGCCTAGGGTTAAAACCATAAAATCCCTCGCCTGATATGACGTCACTCCGTAAGAAAACCAAGCCACGTGTGCTGGACTCTCCATTGGCGTATTATTGAGCCGCGCTCAATATACCTCTATCCATAACGTTCTGTAAACTCTGGCACCTCGCCGACACAAAACTCACTGATTACTTTCCTGTGCTGTATTCACTAGCTGAACCCTTAACATTGGTATCTCGTGACGGATTTATGTTCACTCACGGCAGAGTAGCATGAACCTCCAAGTACTACGGTTAAGGTCATCGCACTAAATGCTCAGGAGAAAAAAACGCAGTAGAAGTGTGGCCGCACCCCTAAATTGTCGGCCCACTTCCCATCGACCAATCAGGTCGCTCCAAAGTAGCCCAGCACGCCAAGAAGTGTGGTCGCGCCCCTAGCTTGCCGGCCTACTTCCCATCGACCAATGATGTCGCTCCAAAGTCTCCCAGCGCGCCAAGAAGTGTGTCTGAGCCCCTAGATAGCCGGCCCACTTCCCATCGACCAATCAGGTCGCTCCAAAGTTGCCCAACACGCTAAGAAGTGTGGCCGCGCCCTAGCTTTCCGACCCACTTCCCATCTACCAATCAGGTCGCTCTAAAGTCGCCCAGCGCGCCAAGAAGTGTGGCCGCTCCCCTAGCTTGTCGGCCCACTTCCCATCGATCAATCAGGTCGCTCCAAACATGACATGGCTGATCGCCGTCGTATGCGTCAAAAATAAATTTACTTTCTCACTACTCAAAATATAAAATATAGCAAGGGCAAGAAAGGATCGTTCCCACAAAGAGGACTAGGTTGTCAAGTTGTTTTGGTTTCTTATGTAAAACAATGGGGGATTCCTGATTTATGTAAGCAATAAAAGTAAATTAAAAGATAAATAAAGAGTGGATTGTAATCAATGAGTGGAGAATATTGGTCAAGGAGTTCATCTTCAATCTTAAACAAGTGCTTGCATTCATGATTAGAATTAAAATTTAATCTCTTATCATCAAAAGCCTAGAATATCAAGAGAGCAAGATATCTAATATTTCCTATGTTCATCAACACACACATTAGAGCTGCGTATGTGAATTCTGCCTAAAGAACAACTTAACGCCTTGCGCTAATTAAGTTTGAATTCCTAGGTGCAATAAGTTGGAAACGGCTAATCACTGGAATTATCATACATTGCACATGACAATTCGAACAATGGTCTAACTCTACATATGATGACGAGAGTGTATCACTACAAACCCGTAATCATATCATGCTACCAATATTTGGGGTTATCGCTCGATGAAAACCCTAAAATATCTATGGACAAGGATGAAAGTTCAATTAATTGGCCACTTAACTAATCAAACATCTAAGTCCTATCACAATACATCAATCATGTGATCATAAGCGCAGTAGAGATAAGAACGATGATAAGGAGAGAAAACTAATGCATTAATTAAGCACAAGTTGTAGATATAGGAATACATCCTTAACCAATAAAAATAATCTAGCTCATGTTCATGGAGTTCATAACAAGAATAAAGAGAAAAGTTTTCATGTTTAAAACCCTAGAACAAAAGAAAAAGAAAAAGAAAAAGAAAAAGTAAAAAGTGATGATAAGAAGTGTATCCCCAAATTGTATCTAGGCTTCTCTATATATAGAGTTTTATAACCTCCTCTTGATCCTTATCCAATTAGGACACTTAACCTCTTCAAAATCCACCAAAAACCCTAATTTTCACATCCATAGCAAGCCCAAAACGCATCCCTCCTTCCTCTTTTCGCGCAAGCCCAAGAAGGCCCAACAAAAACCTAATCCAAATTGGTTTCACCATTTTGCTTATAACTTCTTCATACGAACTCGGAATGACCTCATTATTTTTGTGTTCTTTTTATATTTGAATTCTCTTCAAGATGGTCATCCTATATTTTAATGAGTTGAAATTGGTATTTGGCCTTTCTTCCCAGTTTTGGATGATTCCTTCTTATTTTCTTCCAAATGGACAATTTCTCCTTCTTTTGTTCCGAATGACTCCAAAGCACCTAATAACTCAAAACGAAACATAAGATACATAATTTGCAAGAAAACTCGCAAAAAAAGCATAAATACTAGATATAAAATTAGGTGTTTTAGACACCTATCAAATTCCCCCACACTTAGACTTTGCTAGTCCTCGATTAAATTAAACAAAACAATTCGAAAACATACATACAACTCCGTGTCGCCGAGGATACGGTTAATCTTAGCATGAATAATAGGCCTTTAAACCCCTAGGTGTCCCTAGTGGACGAGTTTTAGTCTCGTGAAGGCTTACAAAAGGTATACCCACAAAACCTACTCCAACTTCAAAGTGTTCCAGCTTCCCAAGCATCCAAAAAGCTATGAGGACATAGAGTTTATGCATGCTAGTAATAATAAGTTAGAAATACCAAAGAACATATTCTCATTCTTAAATGTTGAGTGAGAAATAACCACACTATAATGAGAGAACGTGTGTTTGAGAAACGATCAATAAGCATTTCGCCTCGACTTCTGCCTCACCAAAAAGGGTTTTATGATAATTGCACTCACTAAGACGTACTTTTATGGTTCCCACATGTGTGCAGGTAGGAATGAAGAGAGAAATCATGCAACACGTTGAATGGTGGGAAGGACAACTTCCGAAATATTTTAAAAACCCAAATCTTTTAACATTTTGAAAAACCATTTTTCTGACGATCGCTAATAAAGGAAATCAACCACTATTATCGAGGATGAGATTACTTACTTACCTTCACATCTGATTGCAATGATGATAACACCACTCTCACAACATCTAATAGAAACGTCTTCCGCTACTCGTCTTCATCTTCTTTGTCTTCGGCTTCGGCTTCAACTATGATGATAAACACTTGAACTTCGTAATTCCTTGACAATTTGTAACTCTTTTCCTCAAAATCCTTGTCGTTTGAAATTTCCTTCCCCTACGGCTTATTAAATAAATAAAAACCAAAAATAACAAAAACTTCTCTTATCATCATTTTTTTTTGTGATGATAAGAGAAATAAAATACAAAACAAAGTGAAATAAGACAAACCATGGCCGTGGGAATAGTACTTTACCGCTTGATTCTTCACAACTTGTATCGTCTCGAAATCATGAACTTCAATAATTCTCACCTTTTGCTTTTCTTTGCTCTTGTAAATAAGTCTTCATACTTGGATATAAAATTTTCTCTTTTCTTGTTCCGTTGCTTGCAAACCTTAAACGTCTTCAACTTTCCTTGTAGATTTTGATGTTGCTCCCTTGTTTCTGGTGATGGTATTTCTATGAACCCATTGTTGTCGAGAGAGAGAATGGTGCTAACTGCAAATCGAACTACAAGAAGGAGGCTTTCATCTATAGACGTCACCCTCATGGTTGACAAAATTAGCACTCAAGAGATCAAAGAGTACTGCTTCTATTGGTGGGAGGTTGGGTAGCTCATCATTCTACCCGGAATTGACGTACGGTGACACACACTAAAAAAAAAAAAATTTAGTCAGCTACAAAGAATTTTTGGTCCGTGCCTCACATGATATAAATAGGGTAGTCTCCACTAATGATTGATCAGCAAATCTAATAATTCATTTCTCCCTGATCCTAATTTGCATCACCGACATGATTAAATCCATTATTTAACACTCTAACAAGCAAGAAATCAGAACTTAGTTCCCTAACACTTCCAAGTTCAGTTATGTCGGTCAGAATTCTTTATGTAAACATACCTAGAAGTATGCTAGTGACTCTAAAATCTCTACAAGTTGGAGGTCATATGCAAATATATACAAAAAATTTTAAAATTCTAGACAAAAAGATAAAAAAACTCTACATGCAAAACACTCCCCCACACTTAAACTTCACATTGTCCTCAATGTGAAAAACTGAAATTCTGAATTCTAACGTACCAGCAGATAAAACACAAAAACTGTACAAATTGGTAAGGAATTTGGCAAAACACTATTTCACAAAAGCTGTTCGCCTATGTCTTTTCTACACAGTGTTAAAAGGGCATAGTGTTTCGATAAACGGTCTGACAGTTATGGTCTCTGAAAACACAGTCTGTATTTTTCTGACGAAAAGGTATTCTTCATCGTTTTCTTCAAAATAGATTACAGACTCAATGAAGTTAAACATGGGGATGAAAATATGATATGAAAAATAAGAAAAATTGAAAATAAAAAGATTAAGATACAAAACCTATGGGTTTCCTCCCATTAGCGCTTGGTTTAAAGTCGTCGGCCCGACTTAGCTTCTTGAAAGATTCATTCCCCATACACCAATAATCTGAAAAGTTGGGGATCCTTCCATATAACCTGTTTTAGAAACACTAGATTCACACAAATATTAGTAATATAAAACATAAACGAAGCTAACAACCGATAAAAGTTTCCCCCACACTTATTCTTGTCCACACTTGGAAGTGTATTAAGAATATAGAAGTCGGGTACTTCCATGGTTTCTTGTTCACAAACCTGCATAGTATGAGAATCAAATGTTTCCAATGGAGGATATCGAGAAACAAAGTCATTCAACAATGTTTCCGAAGCACATACATTCAAACCAATAAGAGGTAACGGAGAAGAATCAATATGTAAAGGGTTAGACAAACCTATCACAATCTTTTGTATTACGGAATCCTCTTCATCCTTAAAAAATTCAAGTGAATTATTCACCTCTTGTATATCATGGTCCTCTATCAAACCTTGCAACCATTCTTCATCCGTTTCTACCCTTAACTAAAGTATCGGCATTAACATCATCATTTGCAAGCTCAATTGGGTCTTCCACAATATTGGTTATAACGGTCACATTCTCAACATACTCGTCATCATTATAAGGCACATACTCCACTGCGTATCCAAATTTCAGTATAAGGAACTTTTTTAGAACATTCAAAAATGCATCATCCTCAAGCTCCACCCTTTGAATAGGTTCTTGATCATTATTAAGATCAATGCTTGAGTATTCTACACAAGTATCATCATATTCCTCTTCGTCTTCATCTTGGTCCCGAAAAGACTCCATTGTACATTCCTTGTCATCATCACCATGTGTAAACGACGTTTCATCGTAATCATCGTCACTTTCATAGTTAACATAAAGTTGTTCATCGCTGAAGTTAGTATTGGTAAACTCAAACTCATCCTTTTGAATAGGCGAATGGTCATTATTACTATCAAGAGTTGAGTTTTCTACACAATTATCAACGAAACTATCCAAGGAATGGCCTTGTTCAACATTAGTATCAATGAGATATTCATCACAACCCATAGACACATTAGAATTATACCTTTCTTCCTTGTATTGATCAATACGTCTTTGTAAGTTAGCAATACCTTCAAGAAGTTCATGGAGTTGCTCCTCTCTAGCTTCTTTATCTTTTTGAAACTCTTGTTGTACAAAGTTGAATTTTTTTTCCATAAAGTTCGAGAATTTTTTTTCACAAGCATAAGAATCCTCCCATCCTTGCATTGTTCGCACACATAACCGTCATAAGGTTGTTGATACGTGTGAGAACCATAATAATCCGTAGGATATTGATCATTACCAATAAATTGGTTCTGCTTATATCCATAGAATGGTCGGAAGTTGTTATATTGTTGAGGTTGTTGAAAACCGTATCCATTGTTCCAATATGCTCCTTCCATAAAAGGTACCTGAAACAAGAATTCTCAAAACTATGTCAAAATCGGAAAATAAGAAAAACTAAAAACAAAGCTAAAAACAAACAAAAATAAGAAAACCCAAAACAAGTGACAACCGCTGCCTTCCCCGGCAACGGCGCCAAAATTTGATCGCTGTCGTATGCGTCAAAAATAAATTTACTTTCTCACTACTCAAAATATAAAATATAGTAAGGGCAAGAAAGGATCGTTCCCACAGAGAGGACTAGGTTGTCAAGTTGTTTCGGTTTCTTATGTAAAACAATGGGGGATTCCTGATTTATGTAAGCAATAAAAGTAAATTAAAAGCGAAATAAAGAGTGGATTGTAATCAATGAGTGGAGAATATTGGTCAAGGAGTTCATCTTCAATCTTAAACAAGTGCTTGCATTCATGATTAGAATTACAATTTAATCTCTTATCATCAAAAGCCTAGAATATTAAGAGAGCAAGATATCTAATATTTACTATGTTCACCAACACACACATTAGAGTTGTGTATGTGAATTCTACCTAAAAAACAACTTAACGAATTCCTAGGTGTGGGAAAAGGATAATCACTGCAATTATCATACATTGCGCATGAAAATTCGAACAATGGTCTAACTCTACATATGATGACGAGATTGTATCACTACAAACCCGTAATCATATCATGCTACCAATATTTGGGGTTATCGCTTGATGAAAACCCTAAAATAGCTATGGACAAGGATGAAAGTTCAATTAATTGGACACTTAACTAATCAAACATCTAAGTCCTATCACAATACATCAATCATGTGATCATAAGCGCAGTAGAGATAAGAACGATGATAAGGAGAGAAAACTAATGCATTAATTAAGCACAAGTTGTAGATATAGGACTACATCCTTAACAAATAAAAATAATCTAGCTCATGTTTATGGAGTTCATAAAAAGAATAAAGAGAAAAGTTTTCATGTTTAAAACCCTAGAACAAAAGAAAAACAAAAAGTAAAAGTAAAAAGTGATGATAAGAAGTGTATCCCCAAATTGTATCTAGGCTTCTTTATATATAGAGTTTTATAACCTCCTATTGATCCTTATCCAAATAGGACACTTAACCTCTTCAAAATCCACCAAAAAAACCCTAATTTTCACGTCCATGGCAAGCCCAAAACGCATCTCTCCTTTCTCTTTTCACGCAAGCCCAATAAGGCCCAACAGAAACCTAATCCAAATTGGTTTCACCATTTTGCTCATAACTTCTTCATACGAATTCGGAATGACCTCATTCTTTTTGAGTTATTTTTATAAAAACCGAAGTGAGCCTAGGAGCCGAGTGACGTAACGCGCGTCAGTGCTACTAAAAGATGGTAATCCTGAATTCTCTTCAAGATGGTAATCCTGGATTTTAATGAGTTGAAATTTTCTTTGGCTTTTCTTCCCAATTTTGGATGATTCCTTCTTCTTTTCTTCCAAATGACCAATTTCTCCTTCGTTTGCTCAGAATGACTCCAAAGCACCTAATAACTCAAAACGAAACATAATATACATAATTTATAAGAAAACTCGCAAAGAAAACATAAATACTAGATATAAAATTAGGTGTTTTAGACTTCTATCAATGGCCTCAAGAGAATTTGCCATGCTAAGTTGGTTTCCAAAAACGCACCAGCTTCTCAAAAACGTACCAAAAACATACCACATGCGCATGCCGTACATGCTAAGCGTGCATCCCAGATGCACATGCCAAGCACACCTTACCGAAGGCAAACTTTGCTATCACGCCACTTTATGGAAACCTGCCATGAGCAGCCGCCCACGGCTGTTCCTTACGGCTACTCCCACGCCTTGGCATAACCCGAAAAACTTTACACCCGCCAATTAGGGTTTCGAACACGCCAAACCCTAATTTGGAGAATTGGCTGGTAAAGCCTTCCACAACGCCCGAGACTAAAGCCTTGGCCTCGCCAAGCCTTAATTTGCCCGCGATTACATCATTGGTGTACCACTATGCCATTGCTAGCTGGCATACCGTCAGCACGTCGCCAATAAAGCCATGATCAAAGGCCATGCTTCCTCTTGGGGTACAAATCTCAGCCGTCCAAGTTTACCACTAAAACCGCAAGACTTGCGCAAACTCTTGGCCAACGCCAAACCCGAACTGACCACGGCTCCGCCAGCCATGCCACGGCCTCGCCAGCATGCCGCATGCCACGGCTCCGCCAGCCTTCCGGGGCTCCGCCAGCATGCCGCCATGCCTCGGCCTCGCCAGCATGCTCCATGCCACGGCTCCGCAATCCTGACAGATCTCCGCCAGCATGTCGCCATGCCACGACTTAACCAACATGCCGCATGCCACGGCTGCGCCATCCTGCTAGGGCTCCGCCAGCATACCGCATGCCACGGCTCCGCCAGCCTTCCAGGGATCCTCCAGCATGCCTCCATGCCACGGCCACGCCAACATGCCGCATGCCATGGCTCCTCCAGCCTGCTAGGGCTCTGCCAGCATGCCGCATGCTACGACTCCGCCAGCCTGCCAGGGATCCGCCAGCATGTCGCCATGCCACGACCTCGCCAGCATGTCGCATGCCACGGCTTCGCAAGCGTGCCATGGCTACACCACTAACATACTGTTAGCGCGTTTCCGACGCCACTCCACTACGCAACAAGAGGTGGCCGTAATCGATGGCCATCCTTCTTCACAAAATACAATCTCAACTGTCAAAGTTCGCCACCGAGATGGTAAGCTCGCGACAAGTTTTAGGCAACTAGACAAAACGAGCCTAGCATCACACACTAATCACTTACGACAAGCCTCTCTACTTTAGCTTGTCACACATAGCAAAATGCTACACGTTTTCCACGAAAACACTCGAGACATCAAAACATGTCACAAACTGGAGGATGTTCATCAGGATATTGGTCTGGCGGTATACATCTTGCAGTGTGGAATGCGCCCGTTAGAAGAAAGTGTCATGAAGGAGGGTAATTAGTGGTGGTAAAAGTAACGGTAAAAAATTTATTCACGCATGCGTAACGTCTGGGAGTTACATGGCTTTACTTCCCTCATAATGGACGCATGCATAACGTCTGGGAGTTACACGTCTTTACTTCCCTCATAATGGACGCTTGCATGACGCCTGTGAGTTACTTATTCCTTCACCACTCAATTTTCTAACTTCCCATGAGATCAGGATACGTTTCATTTGCAACTTGTATAAATAGGTCTCACTTATTTCTACCAAAACAACAAGTTTTGGTCAGGAAACACAACACACTCTGAAATCGTCTGGTAGCTCTCCATCTTGGATATCCAACTTTACCTTTCTGACACAATTCGCAAACGTCCTACTTCACAGAATCAACTATTTTGATCTCACACTTTCTTCGCTTCCCTCCCTAAGACCAACTTTTCTCCTTCACTTTGTGACCGAAGCAAACCTGGAACGACCATTTTCTTGGTTTAGGCCAGGGTTGTACAAATTGATTTCTCGAATCAAAAAGTACTCCCGCGCAGTACATTGTTGAGGGTTTAGATTCGTTTCTCACCCACCCACACACAAAATTACCGAAATCAGCGGAAACGATTTTCACCCATTAAAAATTGGCGACCACAATGGGAGATTAATCTCTCGGTTACAAGTTCAACTCTCGTTTTCATCATCTTATCAGCAAGCGCCATGCCTTGAATCGCACTATCCGAAAACAGAGAAACTTCAGGATTATCGCGTCTGACTTTACTACGGATTGACATGAAGATGTTCCACCTACAATAACGAGCGGTTGGGGACTTTTTATCGCAAGAAAGACATTACATAAAAGCTCGGATTTACTACCTGGGACTTAGTTCTGGTAAAAACCCTAAAACGAGTAAGTTTACTGGGTGATGTTTACATGAACTTCGTTTGGGTTTTCACATTCCTCATGGAAGCCGACGATCCAGCCATCCCAGGATTTCCTATCCTTTTCCTTCTCATAAAGAAGAAACACGGAGATACATACTTGGAATATGTTCGTCTACTTTGTTGCTACCACTCCGCCGTTAGCACCACGACCTACGCCAACAAGCCACTCCACAGCCGTCCAAAATCCAGCGTCATTTTCTCCGTTCCACAACCATCCAAAGCAGCGCCATCCTCACACTTCGAAACAGCTCCATGGCTCCAGCACTCCGTGATCAAAACCGTGTCATCTCTGCACTTTACACCTTTGATCACAATAGACAAAGCCACTTCTTCCCCCCAACGTTTCTTCAAGTATGACAGCTCCACCCGTCACCCGCCGCTACTCCACCATCAGGACGGGAGACTGGAGAAGTCAGGAGAATTCCCACTACAAGAGTCACGTCAACCCCGTATGGAGATGACAAGGAATAATTTTAACAGCCGGGGCATACACTTCAGCAGGACGCACGTTTATAGATGAAGAGACTCATTTTGCTCTTAAACGCCCGGTAGAGGAGGATCGGCAATCCAGTTTCATCACACGTCAAGATCAGGAACAACCTCTCCAAAAACCGAGGCAAAGAAAATTAACAACTCTCCTGAGTTCACATAAACCATCTTCCCGACCGAAGCTTCATAATTTCCGGGGACTTCGCCCACAAAATTATGCAGCCTATGATGAAACATTTATATGAGATTCTATACTTCTCCAACACACAACGGCAAGACATATTCGCAGCTCTCAACCACACTGCATCAGGAAAGCAGCTGTTTCCATCCATGGAAGCCGATCCCAAATCCCAACCTCTCTTGGGAAGCACGATTGATAGATGGAACTGGGGACTCCTAACCAGTTTTCGCTTGAAGGGTGTCAAGCTTGACAACACGCAGATTGACGCGGCCTCCGACTTCAACATTGTAACCTTCAAGGATCTGAGGGTTGCAGGGGAAAATCAATTAGAAGAAGCGTATTCTTTCCCATGAGAGAAAAACACGACCTGCCAACCAACACTATTTGTGTCGTCTTCCCATATGCCATGTCATATCAAGTCGTTTGTCGAAGTCAAAGGTTAATTGCGCCCTCACTCAAGTTTCTTCAGGAGCCGCTTCAACGTTCTCTAACAACAGGATCCACATCAATGTTCGCTCCAGCAGCCGCTCCGCTTCAACGTTCTCCAACAGCGGCTCCGCTTCAACGTTCTCCAACAGCAGGATCCGCTTCAACGTTCGCTCCAACAACGACTCTGATTCAACGTTCTCCAACAGTAGCTCCGCTTCAACGTTCTCCAACAGCATATCCGCTTCAATGTTCGCTCAAGCAGCCGCTCCGCTTCAATGTTCTCCAGCAGCGACTCCGCTTCAACGTTCGCTCAAGCATCCGCTCCGCTTCAGCGTTCTTTACATAAGCTTCAACGTCCTCTCCAAGAGCCGAAGCCGCTTCAATACTCCTTCCTTCCAAGTTATGGACAGTTTACTCGCTTACGCATCCAGCCAATCCCTTTGCTTCCATGGACGCCCATGCAATTCAGGCCAACCTATTTTGTCTCCACAACAATGTAGTTTATTCGGATCACATCTACTGCCAAGAACTATTGCTGCTCATTTGTCGATACCAGCCAGAGGTTTACCATAACAACAACCACTACAAAGGTGATCCGTACTCTTCCATTTTAATTTCACATGGAAGAAATAATAAAGTTACCATTATGGGTCATGGTCAACTAACTGACCATACAAGATAGGAACATGTAAACCACACTTGGGGACTGAGGCTCTACACAGGATCCCTTCACTGTCAAACCTCAAAAGACACGGTCAACCAAAAGTCATAGCCACGACAAGGTCATCCACCCTTCAAAGGTGTAGCGTAAGAATATCATCGCCTATCTGTATAGAAGGCGCCTACAACATTTTACGAGGCCACGACGGATCCCAAGCCTGCTCAGAGGAAACAACTTCAGAAACTAAAGAAAATTGCGACTGGGGACTGCTCATCACAGTCCATCCCGACAACGCAACCACAGTCTCCAAGGTTACCCCTGACATGATCATTGCCAAGCATATATTTCATCCATCCGTCCCAAGAATGCGATGGAGTTTGGTAAACTTTGGAATCCACTGAAGAGACACTACAGACGAAGGCACAGATCCAGACGAGCAACATAAAACAGAAGAGTGTCAATACTTCTTTTCATACGGGTGGAGTTTCTAGAGTTTGAAAAGAATGAAAATTCCTTCTTGCTCCATGGACGGGAATAGATGACTGGACGCGACTATGCCATCTTGGACCTGCAACATCCCTCTTGGATTCTTCCTGAGTTTTACTGTCGGGCTGTTTTAACCTCCTAAAAGAACTCAAAACCTAAATATTCCCTCGCATAAAGATAGGAAATTCTTTTCCGGTCGGAATAGAGGGACGAACCGTCAAAATATGAGTTCGTACGAGAATTTTACAACGATTTTAGTAAGGGGCGCTAATTAGGGTTTCAGCATGCCAAACCCTAATTTAGACCAAGTCGCCATCAATCCACGGAACTGAAGCCAGTATCTTCTCCGCGACGGCCAACCAACACCATCTACGTGTCGGCCAGTAAGCACCTTCTCCGCGTCGGCCAGCCAGCATCTTCTCCGTGTCGTCCAACCAGCGTCTTCTCCATGTCGGCCGGCCAGCACCTTATCCATCGGCCAACCAACATCTTCTGCGTGTCGGCCAGCCAGCGTCTTCTCTGCGTCGGCCGACCAACACCTGCTCCATATGCCAGCCAACACCTTCTCTGCGTCGGTTGACCAGCACCTTCTCTGTCGGCCAGACAGCACAATCTCCGCGTCGGCCAGCCATCATTTTCTCCACGTCGTCCAGCCAGCACCTTCTCCGCGTCGGCCAGCCAGCGTTTTTTCTGCCTCGTCCGACCAACACCTTCTTCGTCGGCCAAACAACATCTTCTCTGTGTCGTCCAGCCAACGTTTTCTCTGCATCGTCCGACCAGCACCTTCTCCGTCGGCCAGCCAGTACCTTCTCTATCGGCCAGCCGGCATCTTCTCTGCATCTTCCAACCAGCATCTTCTCCGCGTCTGCCAACCAACATTTTTTCCGCGTTGGACATCTGGCACCTTCTCCGCGTCGGCCAGCCAGCATCTTCTCCGCGTATGCCAACCAACATCTTTTCCGTGTCGGGAAGCTAGAACCTTCTCCGTGTCGGCCAGCCAGTATCTTCTCTGTCCGCATGCCGCCATGCCACGACTCGCCAGCATGCTGCGTCTCGCCAACATGCCGTCATGCCACGGCTCGCCAACATGCCACCACTCCGCGGACTTTCCAAGTTAAACATGCCGCGACCAAGCCGAGCCAACCAACAGTCCATGGTCGAGCTGCCTTGGCAGATCCACGTCCAAGCCGACGCCAGCTTTTCACTCCCGACGAGAAGCTGCCAACATAAAGATCACGGTTTCTTCATATTTTCCGCCAAAGGTTAGTCGAACTTCCCCGACAATTTCTTTACGTCTTGCTATTTCGATTTTGACGCCTGTCTGTCATCATCTCATGCTTACCCCGCAACAAAGCCACTGTTACGTGCTAAGCAGGGGACTTAATGTTGTTGGTGGTTTTTAGCCTAGGGTTAAAACCGTAAAATCCCTCGCCTGATATGACGTCACTCCGTAAGGAAACCAATCCACGTGTGCTGGACTCTCCACTGGCCTATTATTGAGCCGCGCTTAATATACCTCTACCGTAACGTGTGGTAAACTCTGGCACCTCGCCAACACAAAACTCACTGAGTACTTTCCTGTGCTTTGTTCCCAGGATGAACCCTTAACATTGGTATGGCGTGACAGATTTATGTTCACTCACGGCAGAGTAGCATGAACCTCCAAGTACCACGGTTAAGGTCATTGCACTAAATGCTCATGCGAAAAAAGCACACTAGAAGTGTGGCTGCGCCCCTAGCTTGCTGGCCCACTTCCCGTCGACCAATCATGTCGCTCCAAACATGCCACGACCTCAAGAGAATTCTCCATGCTAAGTTGGTTTCCCAAAACGCACCAGCTTCTCAAAAACGTACCAAAAACATGCCACATGCGCATGCCGTACATGCTAAGCGTGCATCCCAGATGCGCACGCCAAGCATACCTTACCAAAGGCAAACTTTGCGAGCACGCCACTTTATGGAAACCTGTCATGAGCAGACGCCCACAGCTATTCCTTATGGCTTCTCCCACGCCTTGGCATAACCCGAAAAATTTACACACGCTAATTAGGGTTTCGAACACGCCAAACCCTAATTTGGACAAGTGGCTAGTAAAGCCTTCCACGACGCCCGAGACTAAATCCTTGGCCTCGCCAAGCCTGAATTTACCCGCGATTACGTCATTGGCGTACCACTGTGCCATTGCTAGCTGGCATACCGTTAGCACGTCGCCAATACATCCATGATCAAAGGCCATGCTTCCTCTTGGGGTACAAATCTCAGCCGTCCAAGTTTATCACTAAAACCGCAAGACTTGCTCAAACTCTTGTCCCAACGCCAAACTCTAACTGACCACGGCTCCGCCAACCATGCCATGGCCTTGCCAGCATGCCGCATGCCAGGTCTCCGCAAGCATGCCATCATGCCATGGCCTCGCCAGCGTCTCGCATTCCGTCATGCCATGGCCTCGCCAGTATGCCGCATGCCAAGGCTCCGCCACATTGCCACGGCTCTGCCATCCTGCCAGGTCTCCGCCAGCATGCCGCCATGCCTCGGCCTCGCCAGCATGCTGCATGCCACGGCTCGGCCAGCATTGCCGCCATGCCACGGCCTCGCAGGCATGCCACAGCTCTGACAGCCTACCAGGGCTCAGCCAACATTCCGACATGCCTCGGTTTTACCAGCATGCCGCATGCCACGGCTCCGCCAGCCTTCCAGAGCTCCGACATCATGCCTCCATGCCACGGCCTCGCCAGCATGCCGTATGCCACGACTCCTCCAACCTTCCAGGGCTCTGACAACATGTCGCATGCCACGGCTCTGACAACATGCCGCATGCCACGGCTCCGCCAGCATGCCGCATGCCAGCGCTCCGCCAGCCGGCCAGGGCTCCGCTAGCATTGCCGCCATATCCCATGGCCTCGCCAGCATGCTGCATGCCATGGCTCCGCCAGCATGACTCTATGCCATGGCTCCGCCAGCATGACTCTATGCCACGACTCCGCCAGCATGCCGCATGCCACGACTCCGCCAGCATGCCGCCATGCCTCGGCCTCGCCAGCATGTCGCATGCCATGGATACACCACTAACATGCCGTTAGCGCGTTGCCGACGCCACTCCAATACGCAACAAGAGGTGGACGTAATCGATGGACATCCTTCTTCACAAGATACGATATCGGCTGTCGAAGTTCGCCACCGATCTGGTAAGCTCGCGACAAGTTTTAGGCGACTAGCCAAAACGAGCCTAGCATCACACGCTAATCACTTACGACAAGCCTCTCGACTTTAGCTTGTCACACATAGCAAAATGCTACACGTTTTCCACGAAAACACTCGAGACATCAAAACATGTCACAAACTGGGGGATGCTCATCAGTGTATTGGTATGGCGGTCTACAGTGTGCGGCGTGCAATGCGCACGTTACAAGAAAGTATCATGAAGGAGGGTAATTAGTGGTGGTAAAAGAAACGTTAAACAATTTATTCCCTCATGTGTAATATCTGGGAGTTACATGGCTTTACTTCCATTATAATGGACGCATGCATAACGTCTGGGAGTTACACGGACTTACTTCCTTCATAATGGACGCTTGCATGACGCCTGGGAGTTACTTTTTCCTTCACCACTCAATTTTCAAACTTCCCATGAGATCAAGATACGTTTCATTTGCAACTTGTATAAATAGGTCTCACCTATTTCTACCAAAACAACAAGTTTTGGTCAGGAAACACAACACACTCAGAAATCGTCTGGTAGCTCTCCATCTTGGCTATCCAGATTTACTTTTCTGATACAAGTCGCAAACGTCCTACTTCACAGAATCAACTATTCTGATCTCACACTTTCTTCGCTTCCCTCCCTAAGACCAACCCTTCTCCTTCACTTTGTGACCAAAGCAAACCTGGAACGACTATTTTCTTGGTTTAGGCCAGGGTTGTACAGATTGCTCTCTCGAATCAAAAATATTCCCGCACAGTACATTGTTGAGGGTTTAGATTCGTTTCTCACCCACCCACACACAAAATTATCGAAATCAGCGGAAACGATTTTCACTCATCAACACCTAGTAATTGGTGTAACCGATCCTAAGTAATCACCATGAGATGGTATGATCGATCCTTTTAATTGGTGTGACGGATCCTAATAATTAGTGGGACCGATGATAAGTGTTGTGTGACCGATCCTTGTAATTGGTGTAAACGATCCTGATAACTTGTGTGACCGATCACAAGTAGATACCATGTGTAGATGGAACCGATCCTTGTAATTTGTATAACCGACCTAGTGACTGGTGTGAGCGATCACATGTAGGTACCATAATTTAGGTATAACCGATCCTAGTGATTGGTATAACAGATCCTAACCCATGTATATGACTTGGAAAGGACTGATCAAAACTAACCATTGTGATTTGGTATAACCAATCATATAGTAATCTTGGAATACTGGAAAACCAATTCTAAACTTGTTTGGAAGTGTGGTATAACGGATTCCAAGAAAGCAAATCCATGTAAATATGAAATAAAGACTTGCATTGAAAAGATGTCAACATACTTTGAACACGAGCAGTAACTCTTATCATTTATTGTTTAACGATATTCCTTGGTAATCAAGGTGATCCTGTGGCAAAATAAATTAAGAATCTTTTAATTAATGTTTTTGATTTTATATTCTTAAATTACCAGCAATTAATGCATAGCTCTAGAGAATAAAACTAGTAATGTGCATTTACTTATTGGAGATTTTCTATTGAGAGATTTCGGAAATATTGGACCAACATTTATTGGAATTATGAAAACCGAATTTCGTTATTCATTGTATATCTTGAGAATATTTTCGGTTTTCGAAATTCATTGGTATCCAAACATCCTTGGTCTATAAATACCTAAGTTTGCATTTTTAGTAAACTATCCTAAGAGCCATGCAAAATTCATTTCCTATTGTTTCTGGTGGAGCCATCTATTCGGAGAGGAAATTATTCTAATTAGGTGAAATATATTATGATCGCTCGTTTAAAGACTTTTGTGGGATCAAGAAGATCTACGAGTACCGTTGGTGGGAAACTAGATAATTGCAGTGTTATTAGTTTTCGATTTGATTTGGTTGACTATTGGTTGTTGAAACTTTGATTGCACCTAGTTTTTTTATTCTTGAGAATTTTCTCTTCTGATATAAGAGATTGATCACAAGAGATTCAAGTGGTGTTGTGCAGGTTTTGAAGATAAAAGAAGATTCGAAGACGAAGAAGAATTTTTTTTGTTTTCGTATCTTGTGGATTTAGTGCACAAACCTTGATCCGTTGGGATCCAACTAGAATTAATTTATCTTTGATAGATCTGATTGATTAGTTGCGTGATATCGGCATTCTCTATATTTCTCCTTGGGATCTATACTGATTAAGTGCGAATCTATACTTGACTATTTCTATAGTTAAAGTTAGATATATCTAACCAGACAAAGGAATTGATTAGATTAAACGGAAGAGACTTTGTCAACGACTCATCTATATCTTTAGCAAGATTGATTAGAGTGGTTACCAAACAGATTCTTCCTTTGATGTTTGGAATACGATCCAAAGGACTTGCTATTCATGTGCGTGACTCTAGAAGTCGAAGGCGCAGGGATATTGATGGAACTAAGTATCTAGGGGTAGTATACTTGGTCTCAACTATACGAAATTGATATTAGATTTTGTATAGTGACTTAATTCTGAGAGTATTCAAAATTGGACTAGGTCCCGGGGTTTTCTGCATTTGTGGTTTCCTCGTCAACAAAATCTTGTGTTGTGTTATTTACTTTACTTCCGCATTATACTTTCTTTATATTATAATAAAGTAAATACACTTGTGCGTTAATCCTAATCACTTGATACTGATCCTATAGTAAATAGGTTTTGTACCATAACTATTATCAAGTGAATATCAAATTGTCGTATTGTCTTGACTATGTCCATAGACGATCACACTTGATATCATACTGAAACAAAAATATTGTGGTGTATTTGGGTACCCTAGTCTTTTCACAGTCATTCTTATATTGGAGGGTTTGAGATGGTTTTTATTGATATTATGTGTGCTTCATTTATCGCTCAGGACTTTTTTGTTTAAAATACAACCAATGAGGAATCTCTAAGGAAACTGGTATGAGACAAGGGGGTTTGAATCAGTGGGATGCATCTTTTCAAAATATGAATTGATAGAAATCCATGAACTTTTATCTGGAAAAGATTAAGATCTGGTATAAATAATTTTTGGATCTTGGACATTTTGGACTTGCGTGTATTTGTTGCTTACTCTTTCATCTCATTTTGTTTGTTGTTTGTATTTGATTATCTTTGGAGTTGATCAAAGTGGATTTCTCTTATATATTTTCTTGTCCCAACCAATGTCGATTGGGTTTTTAGATTGAATATAATTGGTTCCCTTCTTTCTAACTCTTGCAACTTCCTTACTCTCAATGTTGATTGGCTCTACTATAACCTTTTCTCGTCTTTTCAATACTATATTAAACTCATTTTTTAAAATTGTTTGATTATTCATGTTTGACATACATTAGACCTTACAATACTCATAAACTTCAAAATAGGTCTGTCAAGTGTATTTTCTTGGGTTATAGTCTTATGCACAAATGTTATAGGTATTTCAATCGATGGCAAAAAAATCATAATTTCCGTACTTGTGACCTTTGATGAAACAAAATTCTCTTACACTACTCTGTTTTCTGCATCTATGTATTCTACACCACAAACACTTCAGTTAGCATTTTACCACCAACAATCTCAAATGGACCAGATTTTTCATCTATTTTCAATTCATATGATCTTCCACCTTTGCCATCCATTGTCTCCTCCAGCAATGATCCCAACATGATATCTAGATACGAAGTTGGAACTTTTGACCCAAAATTCTAACTGTCTCCACTGATTTTACATCCAGTCCTACTTGTTCTTCTGATCGCCAATATTCTAGTGCTAATTTATCTCCTCCTGAAATACCAACTGAGTGTGATGTGGCTGATAATTCTGATTTTCTCACTCCAACTACATTTGTCAAAGTAAATAAATGTCCTATTCGAAGAGCATCCATAGTTGAAGAAGTGTACGCACTCTTACACAATGATAATTGGACAAAATTACCACCCTCGCTCACAAAATCAAAATGTTATAGGTTACAAGTGGGTTCTTGGGATCAAAAAGAAAACAGATGGTACTATAAAAAGGTATAAGTCAACACTTGTTGCAAAAGGTTAGTAACCAAATAGAAGAAGTTGATTATGAAAAAACGGGGGTCTAAAAACCTCACCCAATATTTAGTTTAGGCAATCTGTATGGACAAACTCCAATATAATTCCAAGAGAATCAACTAGATAGTGAGACTCAATCAATGGAAATATATCCAAGAGTTGTATCTCAATTTCTCAAATCAATCTGCAATCAAACAGATATAAATCTGTGAGCCAGATTAATATGAGAAATAACTTGGATGGTACCAAAGACCAATTGTTGTTGGGTAAAAACCGTTTCTGTTGATTTCAGTAATTTCGTGTGTATGGGTGAGAAACGAATCTAAACCCAAAACAATGTACTGCACGGGAGTACTTTTTGATTCGAGAGATCAATCTGTACAAGTCCGGCCTAAACCAAGAAATGGCCGTTCCAGACTTGCTTCGGTCACAAAGTGAAGGAAAAGGGTTGGTCTTAGGGAGGGAAGCGAAGAAAAGTGTTGAGACCAGAATAGTTTATTCTGTGAAGTATGAACGTTTTGCGACTGTTGTCAGAAAGTTGGACTGGCTAGCTGGATGAGAAGAGTTATCAGACGTTTTCTGTGTATGGTAAAGTTCTCCTGACCAAAACTTGTTGTTTGGTAGAAATAGGTAAGACCTATTTATACAAGTCGCAAAATCAAAATGTAACCTGGTCTCGTGGGAAGTTGAAAAATTGAGTGGTGGAAGAAAGAGTAACGTGTAACTCCCAGACGTTATGCATGCTACCTTTATGAGGGAAGTAAATTCGTGTAACTCCCAAACGTATGCATGTTTCCGTTATGAGGGGAATCAATTCGTGTAACCGTTGGTCATTATGTTAACATAATGAGGGAAATAAATTATTTATACCGTTAATTTTACCAACACTAATTATCCTTCTTCATGACACTTTCTTATAACGGGCGCATTGCGCGCCACATGTTGTAAACCGCCAGACCAATACCCTGATGAGCATCCCCCAGTTTGTGACATATTTTTATGTCTCGAGTATTTTCTTGGAAAACATGTAGCACTTTGCTACGTGTGACAAGTTAAAATCGATGCGTTCGCCGCATGTAAATAGTATGTGATGCTAGGTTCATTTTGGCTAGTCGCCTAAATGCTTGCCGTGAGTTTAACATATCAGTGGCGAACTCCGATGGCTGAGATCGTATTTTATGAATAAGGATAGCCGTTGATCATGGCTATCTCTCTTTGGCACTAAATAATGGCAAAGCGGCATTGCGGTATGTCTTGTGTATGCCAATAGCGCGAAGGTGGAAGAGGTGCCTGGCATAGCCATGGTTGTGGGGTTTAGGCGGCCGGTTTCCTAAGAGTTTGCCACAAGTTCGTCAGTTCGGTGGCAAACTTGGATGACTGAGATTGCATCTTGTGAAGAAGGATGGCCATTGATTATGGTCACATCTTGTTGCGTAGTAAAGTGGCATCGGCAACATGCTAACGGCATGTCAGTGGCGTAGCCATGGCGTGGCGGCATGCTGGCGAGGCCATGGCATGGCGGCATGGTGACGTGCCGTGGCATGGCGGCATGCTAGCGTGGTCGTGGCATGGAGGCATGTTGATGGGGCCGTGGCATGCCGATTAAGGTTTGGCGGCACGAACCAAAGGTTTTGCGTTGGTCCAAAAGTTGCCACAAACCTTGCGGTTTGGTGGCGAACTTGGATGACTGAGATTTGAGTCTCAGGAGGAAGAATGGATATACGTTATGGATGTATATTGCTTGCATAGCAGCATTAGCGGCATGATGGCAGTATGCCAGTAGTCCTGGCGCAGTGCCATGTCAGTGGCATAGTCGTGGTGCAGTGCCGTGTTAGCATCCGAGGTATGCCGGTGATTTTGCGGCGTGGCTGGAGCTTAAAATTGGCGTTGTTGGAGAGTTGGGCGTGTCCAAGACCCAATTTTGGGGGAGCCGTGGGAAAATTAGGGCTTGGCGATGCCAAGGCTTTATTTCTGTTCGTCATGGAAGGATTTAGCATCCACTTGCCCGAATTAGGGTTTGACGTGTTCAAAACCCTAATTGGCGTGTGTAAAGGTCCCAGGTTGTGCTAAAGTGTGGAAACGACCAAAAGAAATAGCCGTGGGCGGCCGTTTATGGAAAGTTGCCAAAAAATGGCATGTTCGCGAAGTTTGTCGTGGTAGGGTGCGTTTGGCATGCACGTCTGGCATGTGAGGTATGCGTATTCGGCATTTTTGGCACGTATTTGGGTAGTTTGCGCGTTTTGGGAAGCCATATTGGTATGGAAACCTCTTTTGAGGTCATGGAGATCTCGAAGCGACCTGATTAGTCGATGAGAAGTGGGCCGGAAAGTTGAGGGCGCGGCCACACTTCTTGGTGCGCTGGGCGGCTTTGGAGCGACCTGATTGGTCGATGGAAAGTGGGTCGGCAAGGTAGGGGCACGACCACACTTCTTGGTGCGCTGGGCGGTTTCGGAGCAGCCTGATTGGTCGATGGGAAGTGGGACGGCAAGGTAGGGGCGCGACCACACTTCTTGGTGCGCTGGGCGACTTTGAAGCTACCTGATTGGTCGATGGGAAGTGGTACGACAAGCTAGGGGTACGACCACACTTCTTGGTGCGTTGGGCGGCTTTGAAGAGACCTGACTGGTCGATGGGAAGTGGGCCGGCAAGCTAGGGGCGCGACCACACTTCTTGGTGGATTTTTTCGTCTGAGCATTTGGTGTTATGAACTTAACCGTGGTACTTGGAGGTCCATGCTACTCCACAGCGAGTGGACATAAATCCTTCATGCCATACCGATGTTAAGGGTTCAGCCGGGAAACACGGCAAGGAAAGTACTCAGTGAGTCTTGTATTGAAGAGGTGCCAGGATCTACAGAATGTCATGGATAAAGGTATATTGAGCGGCTCAATAATATGACAGTGGAGAGTTTAACACACTTTGTTTACTTACGTAGTGACGTCATATCAGGTGAGGGTTTTACGGTTTTAACCCTAAGCTAAAAACCACCAACATAACAGTGGCTTTGTTGCGGGGTAAGCATGAGATGGTGACAGACAAGAGTAAAATCGAAAGAGAAAGACGTGAAGAAGTTTTCAAGGAAGTTCAACTAACCTTTGGCGAAGAACATGAGGAAACCGTTATTCTCATGTCAGAAGCTTTTGTATGGTTTGTATTGGTCATGTAGTCTTGGTATTAGTGCGGCATCTTTGTCTACTGGTTGAGGAATAGTTCGTAGTGCTGCTGTCTAGGGAATGGATGGCGACGTGACTTCACACGGTGGAGATCACGTTGCTTTAAACGACGAAGATGATGCTTCAATCTTGTCCGACCGGAGGTGAAAACTGCGGAATGGAGAATAGCGCGTCTATGTTGGAAAAGTCGTGGAGTGGTGAAGACGGAGTCACGAAGTGTTGGATTGGGGTGCCGAGAGGATGGCGCTAGTCGTGGCTTGGAAACGACGCGAAGAAGGTGTTGGTTGCGGCTTGGTAACGACGCGGAGAAAGTTCTGGCTAAACCCGGCGATTGACGCGGAGAAGGTGGTGGCTTTGGCCGACCCGGAGAAAGTGCTGGCTCGTCCGACGTGAGAAGGTGCTGGCTTGGACGACGTGGAGAATGTGCTGGCTTGGCCGACGCGGAGAAGAATCTGGCTTGGCCGACGCGGAGAAGAATCTGGCTTGGCCGACGCGGAGAAGGTGCTGGCCAGGCCTGGCAACGACGCAGAGAAGGTATTGGCTAGGCGCTAGCTGTCCGACGATGCTTTGGCCGCGTTTCGGCGTTGTTGCCTCTATGGGCCCGACTGCCTTTTTCCGTGCGTAGCCTAAACAAGAGGCTTTCCTTCCCTTTATTTCCAAAGGTGTTGCGCTAATAAAAGGAAACCTTCCTTTACCCATACTCCAAAATTAATGCATTTATATAAGAGGTGTCACGCCTCTTTTATCATTGTAGTGTTGGCTTTGGTCCTAACAAAGCAGAAGAGCAGGCGAGGTTATTCCAGGTATATGTCCTAACGTTTCTTCTCATCCCCTCTTTTTTGTTGGTGTAAACCTTAGCCATAGCCATATCCTCCGTAAACCCGCAAAAATACTCTTGTATGATGATCCTTCTGTGGTAACACTAGCCGTGTCATTGATAATGAGAAGGCCAATTATTACGCAAAATAGACGTACATGAATGGTTCCTGCCATTGGTCACTTCTTGTGAAAACTTAGCTCTAGGGTTTCCTTTTCATCTTGTGTTTGTGTGCACGGTTTTCTGGGGGAAAACATTTTCTTATTTCCACAAACATATTTTCCATGACCGAACATAACTTGGCCGAGGTTACACTCTTCGCGGCTTCGCGCCCCCCTGCGGCATTGTCTGGCTTCGGCAAAGGGTGTACTTCCCGCCATATCACGTGCAATCCCATTGAGCAGGCATCAGTCCCCATTCCTTTAATCGTGAACGCCATGACACGTAGTCGAAAGGGAATTTCCGTAGTGAATGTGTTGTTGACTCTTGATGGCCGTGACTACTTTTGATAAAACTCCATGTATGTTTTTCTTCAAAGTAGTAATTCTCGTTTTTGCATTGTTGTAGAAATTCAAAAGCATAAAGGAATTTTGTTATTATGTCACCTGGAAACAGTTCTGTTGTTGCGCCGAGAAATGCTAAAAACTCCAAAGATAATCCGAATACGGATGATGGATTCTTCGCAGAACCCTGCACAGCTGTGAGAATGCATCCTGGTCATGTGGAAGCTTTTCTGAATGGCTCAGAAAACGAAGGAGAGGTTCAGTCAATTTCACAATTTCGTGTGATACGGTTTTATCTCCATAGGAAAGAGTATCCAGCTTCTTCTAACGACTTTAAAACCTGCCAAATCCCATTGCGCTCTTACGAAGGATGGATGAGATTCTTGATTAGTTGTGACCACGTCAAGGCTAATCTGGTTACGACGCAAATCATGAATGTTTTCATGGCATCTACGGCACTTTAGATTAGGAAATACATTGCAGGTCTGATCACTTTCATATCTAGTTGGTGTATTGAGACTCATACTTCCATATGTAGGTGGAGCGAGATGACTATTACTTTGGAGAACGTAGCCATCTTGTTGAATCTTCTAATAATTGGGGATCTTGATGTCGTCTTATCCGAGGAGGAAGAGGAGATGCGCACTACTCTGGTTAGGAATTCGGAAGAATATGTTCAGAAGGATAATGAGGAAAAGTGCCTTTATACTTGGTGGGTATCTGAATGGTTCCCCATGGAGCCGGAGCCGGCTTTTGTGCTAGATGATACGCTCCATGTCGCTGCATTCTTGGCCTTGTGGTTATCCAGAGATATTTTTGATGATGGCTCTGGTAGGAGAGAAATACGGCATAATCTCATCAACTTTGTTATTAAATTGACAAAAGGCGTGGCTCTTCCCATCAGAAGCTTGTTCCTTGGATCCTTGTACACCCATCTGGATTGCTTAACAGCGGACATGTATGCTTCTAATGGGTACATGAAGGTGGACTCGTATGTCCATGTCGCCTTTATCCAAGCATGGTTGTGGGAGCATTTTAAGCATTACGCTCCTAATATGATAACTTCACTTCCTGACACATTTGGCAGCTCTAGGATACTTCGTTGGTCGAAGAAGCGTCCAAGACTTACCTCAAAACTCGTCGATTTTCTTGACACGTGAATGCAATAAAATTCCGTCCTGGGATCCGGTCCATGCGTCCATAATTCATCCAAACACTTTTTCTTCCGCACCGAATACAACGTTGCATTATGATGGAGTGGATATAACCGTTGGAGAAGTCATATTCATGCGAATCTGCATACCTGGATACGCACCATCCTTTTTCAAGGAATTTTTGGAAGCGGTCCCATATAATATTGACAGGGCCACTCGTCATATGGGTTTTGACCATGTGGGTTCCATTCTGTCGTCCGTCAGCGCCTCCAAAAAGACTATTGCCAGTTGTTTTTAATAGCAATGCCCTGGCAGAGCATAAGACGCTTCCTTTTCTGCTTTCAGGAAGAAAATCGGTGGCAACCCCTAAATATAATGATTTCTGGCGGAGATAGTTCCTTTCCATCCATCAATTTGTGCAGAATGTTATGATAAATCCACGCGGCAGGCCCTCTTCTAAAGTTTTGGCGAAGCACATATTGTTAAAACCACTTTCTTCTGGTAAGCGAAAATCCTCTAGCTTGGATGCAGACAGTCTCCATAAAAAGGAGCGAAGGTCGAAGAATCGTGCTGGTGGCTTCCAATCGGGATCGATGGCTCTTGTATCCTTCAGTTCTTTTGACATGCAGGTGTGTATGGTCCCCTTCGCTGATGTGGCTGAATTCCATAAATTTTCCATTTCATTGTTGAATTTTCTTTTTGATTTAGGGTCTTGACAACTCGAATATCTTCGCTAGACTTTCCCACTGCCAAAAGACTGCACTTCTTGAGGGAGGAGGTGATAAGACTGAATCTCTTGAAGAAGAATCCTAAGAAGAGGAAAGTTCAAGATCCGGTGATGAGAGGGATACTTCTGAATACAACAGCGAGTACTCTTCTAGCGACCCGGAGACGGAGATTTATCGTCGCGGAGATGTTGCTACGCCTTAGATGGCGGGGCCCCGACGGCGACAAATGCGATTATTTCCAAGGGAGCCCGTTTGGTTGCAAATTCATTTGCAGACGCCATTTTTGATCCTCCATTTTTGATTCCTCACGAAGGTCACGTGCTGGTTGGAGGTTTCAGTGTACCAGATGAGTATGAGGCATTGTATATTAAGATATGGTAAAGGTATGGACACATCGCCACATCTAAAAAGATCACTAGCCGATTTTTGTTGGTCATGCGCGTGGAATAAGCTTTATCTTCGATTCGTGACATGTGTAAAGTGACCGGATGTAATATCGAGATGAGAGTTCCACCGGGACGTATGTGTAAGCTTTGAGTTCAACGTCTCTCGGTTCTGCGACGGTATTTCCAGAGTCCGAAAGTTACAGGTCGAAGCGATCGATAGTCTTTCCGCGGATACTATTAGTCAGCGGGAAGCAGAAGCCTAAAGATTGTCCCTAGAGTTGAAGCTGAAACAGGCGGCTCTTCGAAGTGCGAAGGATGTTTTTTTCAAGAATAATGAACCACTGCTGAATGATTTTCCTTGAATATCTTCTGTCCTCTGAGCTTTCACTTTTTTAGTTTTTTTTTTTGAAAGGCAAACAGAACGCCTAGTTTATGGTTTGGTTTCTTTTCTATTTTTGGATTGATAGATGATTGCCTTTTGTAAGGGTTTTGGATTATTTTGGAACAATAGCCTTTTGATCAATTAGTATGTCAAAACCTGAATTGTGAGTGTAAGTAGCAAGATCACCCAGGAAAGTTGTGAAACCGTAAAACTTACATGAAAAGGACAAAGATAAGCAATTTTGGGATGGCTGGGTCGTCGACTTCCATGAGGAATGTGAAAATCCACACAATATATTATGTAAACATCACCTGTAAAACTTACTCGTTTTAGGGTATTTCATAATAATCGAGTCTCCAGGTAGCAGATACGAGTTTTATGTAATGTCTTCCTTGTCGCAGGAAGTCTGCAACCACTCTTTATTATAGGTGGAACATCTTCATATCGATCCGTAGTAAGGTGGGGAATCTCTATTCCGCAGACGCAATCCTCCTGAAACCCCTCTATTCTCGGAAAATGCGCTTCAAAGCATGGTACTTGCTGACATGATGATGAAAACGAGAGTTGAGTTTGTAACCAAGAGATTAATCTCCCACTGTGGTCGCCAATTGTTGTTGGGCAAAAACCGTTTCTGCTGATTTCGGTAATTTCGTGTGTGTGGGTGACAAACGAATCCAAACCCAAAAAAATGTACTGCACGGGAGTACTTTTTGATTCGAGAGATCAATCTGTACAAGTCCGACCAAAACCAAGAAATGGCCGTTCCAGACTTGCTTCGGTCACAAAGTGAAGGATAAGGGTTGGTCTTAGGGAGGGAAGCGAAGAAAAGTGTTGAGACCAGAATAGTTTATTCTGTGAAGTATGAACATTTTGCGACTTGTGTCAGAAAGTTAGACTGGCTAGCTGGATGAGAAGAGCTATCAGATATTTTCTGTGTATGGTAAAGTTCTCCTGAACAAAACTTGTTATTTTGTAGAAATAGGTAAAACCTATTTATACAAGTCGAAAAACTGAAACGTACCCTGGTCTCGTGGGAAGTTGAAAAATTGAGTGGTGGAAGAAAGAGTAACGTGTATATCCCAGACGTTATGCATGCTACCTTTATGTGGGAAGTAAATTCGTGTAACTCCCAAACGTATGCATGTTTCCGTTATGAGGGGAATCAATTCGTGTAACCGTCGGTCATTATGTTTACATAATGAGGGAAATAAATTATTTACACCGTTACTTTTACGAATACTAATTACCCTTCTTCATGACACTTTCTTGTAACGGGCGCATTGCAGCCGCATGCTGTAAACCGCCAGACCAATACCCTGATGAGCATCCCCCAGTTTGTGATATATTTTGATGTCTCGAGTATTTTCGTGGAAAACATGTATCACTTTGCTATGTGTGACAAGTTAAAATCGAGGCGTTCGCCGTATGTAAATAGTATGTGATGCTAGGTTCATTTTGGCTAGTCGCCTAAATGCTTGCCGTGAGTTTACCAGCTCAGTGGCGAACTCCGATGGTTGAGATCGTATTTCATGAATAAGGATAGCCGTTGATCGTGGTTACCTCGCGTTGGCACTAAATAATGGCGAAGCGGCATTGCGGTATGTCTTGTGTATGCCAATAGCGCGAAGGTGGAAGAGGTGCATAGCGTATCCATAACTGTGGGGTTTAGGTGGCCGGTTTCCTAAGAGTTTGCCACAAGTTCGTTAGTTCGGTGGCGAACGTGGATGGCTGAGATTGCATCTTGTGAAGGATGGCCATTGATTATGGCCACATCTTGTTGCATAGTAAAGTGGTGTCGGCAACATGCTAACGTAATGTCAGTGGCGTAGCCATGACGTGCTGACGACATGCTTGCGAGGCCGTGCGTGGCGGCATGTTGGCGGGGCCGTGGCATTCCGGTTAAGGTTTGGCGGCACGAACCAAAGGTTTGGCGTTGGGCCAAAAGTTGCCACAAGCCTTGCGGTTTGGTGGCGAACTTGGACGACTGAGATTTGCGTCTCAGGAGGAAGAATGGCCATGCGTTATGGATGCATCTTGCTTGCATAACAACATTGGCGGTATGCTGGCAGTATGTCTGTAGTCCTGGCGCAGTGGCATGCCAGTGGCATAGTCGTTGTGCAGTGCCGTGTTTGCATCCGAGGTATGCCAGTGATGTTGCGCCATGGATGGAGCTTAAAATTGGCGTTGTTGGAGAGTTTGGCGTGGCCAAGACTCAATTTTGGGGGCGCCGTTGGAAAATTAGGGCTTGGCGAGGCCAAGGCTTTATTTCTGTTCGTCATGGAAGGATTTAGCGGCCACTTGCCTGAATTAGGGTTTGACGTGTTCAAAACCCTAATTGGCGTGTGTAAAGGTCTCAGCTTGTGCTAAAGTGTGGAAACGACCAAAAGAAATAGTCATGGGCGGCCGTTTATGGCAAGTTGTCAAAAAATGGCATGTTCGCGAAGTTTGCCGTGGTAAGGTGCGTTTGGCATGCGCGTCTGGCATGTGCGGTATGCGTATGCGGCATTTTTTGAATGTATTTGGGAATTTTGCGCGTTTTGGGAAGCCATCTTGGTTATGGAAACCTCTTTTGAGGTCATGGACGGCTCGGAGCGACCTGATTGGTCGATGGGAAGTGGGCTGGCAAGCTGAGGACGCGACCACACTTCTTGGTGCGCTGGGCGGCTTTGGAGCGACCTGATTGGTCGATGGGAAGTGGGCCGGCGAGGTAGGGGCGCGGCCATACTTCTTGGTGCGCTGGCGGATTTGGAGCGACCTGATTGGTCGATGGGAAATGGGCCGGCAAGCTAGGGGCGCGTCCACACTTCTTGGTGCGCTGGACGGCTTTGGAGCGACCTGATTGGTCGATGGGAAGTGGGTCGGCAAGCTAGGGGCGCGACCACACTTCTTGGTGCATCTTTTCGTCTGATCATTTGGTGCTATGACCTTAACCGTGGTACTTGGAGGTCCATGCTACTCCGCAACGAGTGAACATAAATCTGTCATGCCATACTGATGTTAAGGATTCAGCTGGAGAACACAGCACAGGAAAGTACTCTGTGAGTCTTGTATTGGCGAGGTGCCAAGATCTACATAATGTCATGGATAAATGTATATTGAGTGGCTCAATAATATGCCAGTGGACAGTTTGGCACGCGTGGATTTGTTTCCTTACGGAGTGACGTCATATCAGGTGAGGGGTTTTACGGTTTTAACCCTAAGCTAAAAACCACCATCAACACCAATATCCAAGTGTCAATCAATTTATATCAACAACCAACTGTTGGATTATATAATTGATTGAACTACGCAGAACCTGTGATATTTCAATTATATAAACAAATATAATGCGGAAAATAAATAACGCATACACCAATTTTTTTTTAAGGAGGAAACCGCAAATGCAGAAAAACCCCGGGACCTAGTCCATATTTGAACACCACACTGTATTAAGACGATACAGACACTAGCCTACTCCAAGTTAACTTCATACTGGAATGTAGTTGATCCCTAACCAATTTCACACTGATAAAGGTACAGTCGCGTTCCTTACGCCTCAGAATCCCAGCAGGATTCTGCACACTTGATTCCCATAGCTGATCTTACCCACAACTAAGAGTTGCTACGACCCAAAGTCGAAGACTTGATAAACCAATTTGTCTCACACAAAAAGTATATTGAGTAGATAAATCTGTCTCCCACAGAAATACCTATGAGTTTTGTTCCGTCTTTTGATAAATCAAGGTGAACAAGAACCAATTGATATACCGGTCTTATATTCCCGAAGAACAACCTAGTAATATCAATCACCTCATAATAATCTCAATCGTTTGGTATCGAAACAAGATATTGTGGAATCACAAATGATGAGACGAAGATGTTTGTGATTACTTTTTATCTTGCCTATCGGAGATTAAATATCGAGCAAATATTAGAGAAGATAGTACTCAATATGATATAATAAAGAAAGATCAGAACACGCAAATACAAAGAAAATAATTGGGTCTGGCTTCACAATCCCAATGAAGTCTTCAAGTCGTTAACCTACGGGGTTTTGGAAAAAACCTAAGGTTAAAGGAGAATCGACTCTAGTCGCAACTAATATCACACAGAAGGTTTGGGGATTAGGTTTCCCAGTTGCTAGAGTTCTCCCTTATATAGTCTTCAAATCAGAGTTTGCAATAAATGTTACCTTGGTAACAAAGCATTCAATATTCACCTTTAGATGAAAACCTTATTAAACTCAAGATAATATCTTTCAACCGTTAGATCGAACTTAGCTTGTTACACACAAATGAAAAGTGACTTTATTTAGATATGAGTAACCGTACCTAAACGTATACACCTTGTTGGCTCAACAATAGTTAACCGAAGTTAGCCATATGAACACTTTCATATCAACCTTATTCATCTTAACCATAACTAGTTCAAATGACTCAAATGAAACTAGTTCTAGAGTTGTTTAAATGTTTATATTCTCATAGAAGTATACAAGACACAATTAAAGTAAAATCGATTTTGATTCACTCGAATCAATTCATGAACATTATAGCCCCGGTTTGCAAAAGATTGCATTTCTTAATATATAAATGTATTAGTTCATGAACAAACCGATTTTAGAACATAACCTACTCAAGTATGCAAATGGGTACGCATACCTAAGTGGCCGGACTTAGTTTGGGTTCGCCAGTATGCGAACAAGTACGCATACCTCCAAACTCAGTTAAATTTCCGGACATGAACTTTACGCCAGTACGCATACTGGTATGCATACTAATTTCCCAGACTTTCATTAAACCAACCAGTACGTATACGGGTATGCACACTATGGTTCCCGGACTTGGAATAACATGCAACAGTTAGCATACAAGTATGCATACTGTGCTATATTCAATCATGGTTAATTGTTCTAAACTCCCATTTCAATCATTCAAACATTCTTCGAAGACGACAATAGCTGTCTCACACAAACTATTAGCTTCAAAGAAATTTTCAAGTGATCGAATGATCAATACGAAACATTCCGAGTCTACATCAAATGACTGTCTCACACAAATTATGTAAGATATTACTAGGCGATTTTCACATGATCATCTTTTGACTTTCCTCAAGAATTAAGATGAACTTGGTTAAAGCAGAATTTTACCAACACATATTTCGAGAAATATGTAACCGTGTTAAACTCAACTCGAAATATCAAATGTGTATAATTGAAGTCTATATAACTATACGATTTTTGTCTCAAATAGGAGATAGAGTAGATAGAATTTTGAGTGATAGATGAGTTCAAGTCTCCATATACCTTTTGTTGATGAAGTTCCGCAAGCTCCCCTTAATAGTTCTTCGTCTTCAATCGATGAACGCCATGAAGTCTAATGCTCAACTATACTTACTATCCTAATATGAGACTTAGCTATAAGTAGACTAGAAATCAAGACTTATAGTTTTCACAACTAAACTTGACAACAAGCTTGAGATAGCAACGCTTGCGAGTTCGACCGAGCCGTTCTCTAACAATCTCCCCCTTTGTCAATTTTAGTGACAAAATTATCAATATTTATATATGGATTAAAAAATAAATAAACTGTGTATCTTCTCATCCAAATGCTTGATTTCCTTGGTTCTTCAACATTACTCGAAATCTTCGTCACGTCCAAGTACTCCAGTAATTCTGAACGTGTTCAACTCAGCATCATAGTTGTTGAAGATCCATAGCTATAAAAATATATAAAAACAAGATATTTTCGTATTGTTATACAATGTCATATTATTATTACACAACATAAAAGTCCAATTGTATCACAACTTTGACAACAATACTATGGTGATATGTATCACTCTCCCTTAGTCAATACTTCATCTCATATGAAAACCACTCCCCCTTACATAATGATCCGTAAACCATATGTATTTGTAGTGTGAACTACACATTAATTCTCCCCATTTTTTTTCAATATAAATTGGCAAAGGTACGAAAGCTAGTGGGATCACAATGAATTTCTCATAGAGATTCTTCATGACTAAAAGAAAACATATCAACTTTGTTTCGATGATTTCACATAGTCAGAAATTAGTGTATTCATCAAGGAGTTTATAAAGATATAAGAAAACTCCTACAATATTCCACTGCCTCACACCCCACAAAGATTTGTCAATTAAGTGCAAGTTCAAATAAGAACTCTCCCCCATAAAATGTCATTCACGAGAGAACAACAAGAGCGACCTTGCTTTTACAAGAAAAGAAGGATTTCTTTGGACATTAAAAATTACATGAAACATGAATTTGTATCCAGAAAACTCAATTAAATTAACCACAAGAAAACCCATGATTAATTTAAACGGAAATGCTCAACATAAGAGAACTCACGGAGGCACACAATACTTTCACATAGAAGTGGATCATGGAAAGATCAATACTGCGGAATATTTAAAGATTCATTCTATTTTTTAACCAATATTTGCATAATGATATCATAGACTTAATCTTTGTAATCAAAAGTTCATCCTATCTTCTATCAATATTTGCATAATGACACAATAGGCTTAAATTTTGACATACATGGGACAATCATAGTTCACGGACACAAACACACAAATCCCATAACAATTTTGCAATATATGAAACCAATAAAGATTAATACTGCAAAATCATCTTCCAAATAAACATTAGAACTTAAATCAATAAATATAAAAACATTGCAAGATGAAAATCGTTGGAAATAGCTATGTGTACTCACAATAATTGTTATTCCAAACCATAGTATCCTTCTTAAAACACAAAAATAAATTCTCATAAGAAGTTTCCTGGACATTAAGAAATATAACTCCTAGGAAGAACGCAAATGAAGGTCTTCAGACAGTACCAGCAACCAGATATCGAACACAAACAAGTTCATCAGTTGCTTTCTTCAGTTCGTTTTTCAGAAATTCAAGATTCTTTGTTGCAATTCCAAGTTATTCACGTACGACCTCAAAATATCAAAGAAGATTTCCCACCAATTGAGATGACATCTTAACTAGAAGTTTGTTTTCATGATCAACAACATGAAATCAAGTTATGAAAACAGGTTTCTCGTGAAACTCAATAACCTTATCCTTTTCAACTTTGTCTTCCTTTTTGCATCCATCCATTGTGCACACCACGAAGATTCAAAAGAACTTTTGACTTTATGGAATGTGTATGTATCAGGAGAAGTGGAAAACCATGATAAATATATATAAGTGTTCATAGGTAAATCCTAGGGTTACTCATTTACGTTTGGTAGGGATCAGGTGCACAAACGTCCGTGGTCATGAGCCAGGACCAAAACCAAGAAGACAATGGAGCCTAATAAAAATATGTTTTGATGGAAACATATTCTAATGATAGAATAACTTAGTTCAGAAGTGAGCATAAAGCAATTTTTGAAATCAACAGATTAACTGTCATTAGGAAGACAAAACAAGAGTTTTCAAGGTAAGCAACAAAGAGAAAATTCTCAAGAGTTATTGATGAAAAATATTACAATATGTAATAATTAACCGGAGCAGGGCTCAACAGTAAGATGATCATTTTGTTCTTAAATAAAAAAAAGATACAACAAAGACCACTTTCTCAAGACAAAGAGCTTCTTGAGAATTATGAGCATCCTCACATGGTCTCAAAGAGGATGCTCACTTGAGCAGTCAAGTTGTAGATTGATGAGCATATTTCTCATCACGAGTATTGATATTTTCCCTTTTTCTTTCTTGAAAATCTTCAGAAAAGTCAATAGATTAGTCACAAGAGAATTAACAAGAGGAGGGAAAGAGATACCTGAAGCTTCCTCCTTCCTTGCCTTCTTAATGCTGTGCTTGAGTCTATTTATACTAGTCTTTAGTTCCGAAACACGATTATTGATATCAATATACTCAGGAAAGATTGAAGCTTTTGATCCAACACTTCCTTTAGTCACGGAAGAAAAGTTTGAAGAAGTTTTCTTGCTTATTGGATTAACATGGCAGTCATTTGTCTTTATAACACAATTCTATTTAAATTTTAGAAAGCCATTGCGTTATTTTTACAAGCAAGACTTGGCTCATCACAACACTTTTCTTGTCTGAGAGTTGGACAGTTAAGACCAATAATATAAGAAACCGGTTTGATTACTTCCTTAGATATCCAGATAAGAATGTTACGAAGTTTTTCATTCTGTAAGCGAAAACGACATCTCCTCTCAAGATGACCTTTGTTGTTGCAATAATAACATCCGTATGGAGAGTTATTAGCTTTTCTCATATGACTAGTTTTAGGAGGGAGACAACCTTTGGTTGTTGAAACTTCGTTGCCGAAGGTAAAGTTCCACTTTTGCCATCAGTGGAACTTTTTTGCTAGAGGTTGTCATTAGCGTAGACAAAATTGATCATGCCACAGCTTAGAGCGTCTATTCCTTTATAGCCCAGACCTCGTGTATCACGATGTTCTTTACATGATCCCAGCATAGTGGATAATTTTGTAGAGCTAGCACTGAATCTTTTCATATTCTCTTCCAGTTATTTGACCTTATCAAGAGCAGCAGCTAGATCATCCTCTAATTGTTTTTCACTGGCGAGAAAACCGATTTCTCTTTCATTAAAACATTTTTGTTGAGAGTCATATCTTGTTTCAGTTTCTGCAAGTCTTTCTTTCAACACAAGGAGATTTCGATGAACATTCTCATATTCAGAATTTTTTGAATGCACAGCTTCTTCTCGATCTTTAAGAAGAGATTGTAAGAGTTTATAACCACAATCATATACCTTAAAGAGTTTTCTCAATTTCCTGTTTTCTAGACAGAGAGGAGTCAGAAATACAACCAAGCAAGCTGATGAGGTTATGTCTCCAAAAGTTAGGACTCATCCTGGTCATAAGATAACCCTCCACACAGGTTCAATGAATGAAGAGGTTACTCCGTCAGTTTGTCCGGCGCGTGTGATGAGGTTATGCCTCCAAAAGAAAGAGTATCTAGCTTATCCTATTGATTTAAAAATTGGTCACACTCCGTTGCGCTCATATGAAGGATGGATGAGGCATATGCTGAGCAATGAACGCATCAAGAATAACTTGACTAAAGCGCAAGTTGTTGAAGCTGTCATAGGGTTTGCAACACTTCATATTAGGAAAGATGTTGCGGGTTTAATCACTTTCATTTCTCGATGGTTTCCTTCAACGCACACGGACATATGCAGATGGGGGGAGATGATCATCTCTTTAGAAAGCGTAGCCACTTTGTTAAGCCTTCCAGTTGCGGGAAATCTTCACTTTGTGTTGTCAGCTGAAGAAGAGGTGATGTTCGTGATCGCTTTCGTATGCGTCAAAAATAAATTACTTTCTCACTACTCAAAATATATAATATAGCAAGGTCAAGAAAGGATCGTTCCCACAGAGATGACTAAGGTTGTCAAGTTGTTTTGGTTTCCTATAAGTAACAAGGGGGGATTTTCTAATTTTTGTGAACTAAAATAAAATAAAAGCAAAGTAAACACGCAAATCAAGAATGTGAAATATTGGGTAAAGGTTTCATCTTCAATTGTAAACAAGTTTTTGAATGTATGAATAGAATTCGTATTTAATCTCGCTATCATCAAAAGCCCTAGAATACCTTATTGCAAGAATACTTCATAAATTTCTTTAGTTCATCAACACACACATTAGAGCTGCGTATGTGAATTCTACCTAAAGAATAACCTAACGTCTTGCGTTAATTAAGTTCAATTCCTACGAGCATTAAGTTTTAGAAATAGGCTAATCAATGCAATTATCATACATTGCGCATGACAATTCAGACAAAGGTCAATTTCTACATATTATTACAAGAGTGTATCACTACAAACCGTAATCATATCATGCTGCTCGTATTCAAGGTTATCCCTTGATGATAAACCCTAAAATAGCTATAGATATAGATGTATGTTCAATCAATTCTAGAATCAACCAAACAAACATTCAATCATATTGCAATACATCAATCATGCAATTATTATAAATCGTAGAAAGTGAACGATGATTTTGAGAGAAAACTAATTCATAAATCAATAACTTGTTTTCCAAAATCCAACTACATTTTTAACCAATAACAATAATCTAGCTCATGTTCATGGAGTTCATAACAAGAAGCAAAGAAGAAAGCATCATGTTCTAAACCCTAGAAAACAAAGTAGAAGACGAGATGAAAGATTACCCTCGTAGAGAGATATAAGTCTCCCTTTTATACTTTCCCTTCTCCTTCCGTCCCTGGAATTAGTTAGTCCACTGCCCAAAGTGCGTCTCTGACAGTCCATCAAACAAGCCTAAATAAAACAGAACCAAGTCCATCTGATTCAAACCGGGTCAGGTGAGTCGGACCGGATCACTTAGTTAACTCGCTGCGTTTTCATACTCTTTCTGTAGCTTGTCTCATAGCAGCAACAACTGACTCCTCTTGCACTGCAGCAACACCAACTCCAGTTCATTGTAGACTCAAATACCATCAGTACCTGCTGCTCAGTTCCATATGCTCATCACTGCATTATCCTTGGATACAACCACCACCAATTTCAGCTTGAACCCATTTTCCTGTAATAGCAAACAACATTTGTATTTCATTCTCGGCCACAGTCTCGCATACTTTCAACCAATCCTACAACATCAGATTTTTCGACAACATCACTGCATTCGATTTTCCTGCACCACCATGACACTGCCATCTCCTTGCTCCCTGCCACACTAAACACAGCACCAGAATCTCAGTCACAGCCGGCAACCAACAATTTCTCCCTTCCTGTAATTCATTTCCTGTTCCTAGCCTTCGGCTTCACCTGAATTGCAGATGCAATAACTTAGCCGTCACCATAAATTGAGCACCTCCTCGCTACAGCAGCATCAGTAGCCATCTATTTGAGCCATCTGCATATCAATAACCCTGCAATGTTCTCCTAGCATTCATCTAAACACCACTGCAACATTCTGATTCCAATTTCTACATTCTGCTACCTGCAAGTCAAGCCACAACACCAGACCAACACTCAACCTGAACCCATACCTGTAGCTTCTTCTTGTGGTCTTATCATCACCTGCACAATCCATTAACCGCGAACAACTCTTCTACCTGAACCCCTGGCCTAAAACAAAGCAGACAATCAACAACAGAATCATCTCAGCTCTCACTGCACAACCACTGCATCACTCCAACTCCATTTCAGCCTTATTAATTCTTGTCAAATTCAGTCTCAAATCAGACCCCTACTGCCTTGCTCTCCATTTAAATCAATCTACAGATTCAATCTCCAGCCTTCCCAATTTCAGTTCACAAGCCATTTCAGTTGCTCATAACTGTAACCTGCAGCTTCTATCCGCCATTAACAGATCAATATCAACTCAAACACCAGAAGCAAACCCCAACTCTTCTCCAGCTGATTCTCAGTTATTTTTCTCATGTCAAACCCATTTTCTGAGGTCTCGTCTTCCATCCAGCAGTTTCAATATTAGAGACAAACCCATTCATCCTAAGCATCAACAGATTCAAATACATCAATAGCATCTCTCGGCTTTCGGATTCACAGATCGAATCCATATTAATTTCATCCTCTCTGATATACTTCAACAGAGACTTCAAGTTCTCAATCAAAACCCCCTTCTTTACTCAGCAACATCACCATCGTCTGTTAAACCAACAAACCTAATTATTTCATCACAGAAACTCTTTGATTCAAGCCCAATCCATCTGAAGTTCATGGAAGCAAACCCCATCTGCGATTCATCATTTTCTTCTTTCAGTTCTCGAATTTCAATCTCACGGAAATAACAGCAGTGGCGGCTGTTTTATTTCTTCTCTCAGCTCTGTCTGATCTTGAATTCGTCTCTCGATCTCTGTCTCTCAGTTATCTGCTGTTGTGCAGCCATTGTTTCCTTCCTCAATTTCATCAGATGTAAAAGATGAATTGAGTTTGTCTGAGACGGTCGATCCTAAGTAGGTTTTAGATGTGGGATGGCTATTTGCACCCACTGCTGAAATATGGCCACCCACTGGTATCCCCTTAACCTCAGCTGGCTGACTTTAATACTTCTCCAAAATAGAGTTGCCCCTTAACCTTGACTGGGATCCGAATTGTGTTCGCCAACGAAATGACAATTATGCCCTTTAGCACAACTTTGGATGATTATTTCTTCTTTTTCTCCATGCGACTCCAGAGTACCTAAACACTCAAAAGCAATCATAAGATACATAATTTACAAGAAAAGTAGCAAATAAAACATAAATACTAAATATAAAATTAGGTGTTTAGACACCTATCAGTTCGACGGTCTGGTTAAAAAGAGGGAGGGATATAATCAGAAGGAATGTGATGAAAAATGTTTTTATAATTGGTGGGTGTCTGAATGGTTTCCTACGCGACCGAAAGCGGGACAGGTGTTGGATGATGTACTCAGTGTTGCCGCGTTTTTATCCCTGTGGATGTCTAGGGACTTTTTCGATGATGGCTTTGGTAAGAAAACCACAAGATAGAAACTCATCATGTTCGCTGTTAAGCCGGCGCAAGGCGTAGTACTTCATGTAGGTAGCTTGTTCCTCGGGTATTTGTACTCTCATCTGGATTCTCTGGCAGAGGAAATGTATGTTTCCAACGGATATATGAAGGTGGAGTCACATATTCACATCGCTTTTCTCCAGGCATTCTTATAGGAACACTTCAAAGGTTATGCTCATGTCCCCGCGGTTTCTTTTTCCAGTTCATATGGAGGTTCCAGAATACTTCGTTGGCAAAATAGGCGTCTGAAGCCCGGATTGGAGCTCATCGATTTTTTTCGATAATGTGCACGCCATAGATTTTCGCCCGTGGGAACCGGTTCATTCTTCTGTGGTCCAGCCAAAAACTTTTGTCGTTGTTCCTGATACGTTGTTGCATACTGGAGAGAAAATGAGTCTTGGAGAGATCATATTTATATGAAGCTGCACGACAGGATATGTTCCGTTCTATCTTGTTCCAAATAGCCTTTCTGCAGATGACCGACACTTTGAAATCATATGTTTCTATCTTGATATCGAACCGCTCCTTATTGAGCATCTTTTCATCATTAAAATTGGGCTTATTTAAATGGTTAACCGGAGTTACTACAAGAGCGAGACTTTAGTTTCTATTCCACTTCGTTAGCAGATCACTTCGTTAGTTTCTACAGGGCCCTCGTCACATGGGATTTGATCAAGGTATTCCGTTTTGTCGTCCGCCCAAGCCTCTAACGGAGCTTTTGCTGCCTGTTTTTGATACTAACCTATTCACCGCGAAGAAGAGCCTCCGATTCTTGCTCCCAGGAAGGAAACCGACGACTACTAGGAAGTATAACGATTTATGGAGAGAATAGCTCCTAGCTTTTCAAGAGTTCACTGACGAAGTTGTGGCAGTCCCGCGTGATAGTCCTTCCCCGGAGATCTTGAAGCAACATAAGTTGTTGAAGCAGCCTTCCTCGAGCAAACGAACCCGCAGTTCTAAGCAAAGTGAGCGCAGTCCCGAGGAGAAAGAGGCGCGGTCAAAGGGACGCGCAAGTGGCTCTTAGAAGACTCCGACCATTCTGGTAGTCTTCAACTCTTCTAATATACAGGTGCGTACGTGCCTTTTCCCAAGTAGTCCGGATCTTGTTTTGAAGAAGTCTTACCGAATATTTTCTTTCTTTGAAATCATGGTTTTAGAACTGTGAACGACTTTGCTAGACTTGTTCGTGGCCATGATATGGATGAGGTTGAAGATGAAGAAAACTCAGGGTATGACAGCGATGGAGAAAGCACTTCCAAACGTGGTAGAGAATCCAATTGTCCTAGCGAGATGAAAGATGAATTGGTACGTCTTATGTACATCTTTCTTTCATAGATGATTCACTCTTTCATGTGAAATAAACATTAACCAATGATTGCAGGAGGAGGCCGCCATAAGAACAAGGAGGTGGTTGATGATGCAGAGAACACCTCTGCCCTTCCTGATAAGAACGAAGAAGCTGCATCCATGGTTGTATATGTGGCTGGCCCCAAAGAAACTCTCAGAAACGGTACGACATTATTTGTACATTCTCTCGCTGGAGCCATTTTTGACCCTCCACTGGACGCCCCTTACACAAACCATGTGCTGGTCGGAGGATTCAGCGTGCCGGCTAAGTATGAGGAGTTGTACACCAAAATATGGAAGAAACATGGCCACATTGACACCTTCAAGAAGATTAAGAGTCGTTTTTCATTGGTTAAGCGCATTAAAGAATCTCTATCTTCCATTCATGATATGTGCAGTGTGACTGGACGTAACGTTTCTGAGGAGGTAATCCAAAGCTGGGAATTCCATCGAGACGTGTTCATGAAGTATGAGTTTAACGCCTCCTGGTTCTGTGAAGGATTTTCTAAGGTCCAAGAGATGCAAGTCAAAACGGATGATGTTCCCTCCATGGACCTCATTACTCAGCAAGAGGAAGAAATCGAGAGATTGTCCAGGAGTTGAAGCTGAAGCAGACCGCTCTCCAGAACATGAAAAACTCTTTTTCCAAGAAGGACGAGTTGTTGTTGGACGATTTCCCTTGAATTATTTATGCTTTATATTTTATTTCTTAGGTGTCTTTGAGTGATGTGAGGAATTCCTTTCATGGTTTGATTTTTTCTGGTTTTTGAACTAGCAAGTGATTATGAGGATATTTGAATTTTCTTTTGGGATAATTCATGAGTAGTTTTCTGAAAGGAATTATTCTTAGGTCGACCATTCAGACTGAGATTTTGATTTAAGTAATGTAACTTAGAGAAATTGTGCATGTTGCATGAAAATTGTAAACATTACACGAAAAGGGAAATATAACGTGGAGATTGAAAATGGTATTGATTTCATTCTGAAATGGGACATGTGCTAGTCCCCAAAAAATTTCCAAGAGGTTTCTCGTACACAAATAATCTTTTAACGAGACTTACTTGTTGACAATGTTCCAACGAACGAAATTGGGCTCTCCCAGTCAATTGCTTAATATCCAGGTTGCGATTTAAGTTATTGTAACATGCCTCTGCTAACAACCTCTTCTAATGAAAAGTCCCTATCTAATTCGATCTCTCATGTGAAACTACGCACGTTGGCTTGTGGAGAGAGGAAAGATTCCCAGTTCTTAGGCGCATCTCCCCTAAATTAATTTTCTCCCAGACAATGCGTTTCAGGCCGTTGCATTTACTGGGGGGGGTGATGGATGAATCTGTGGTAATGGAAATATCTTGGATCAGTTATCTCCTGATCATTTGGTGGACACCATACAAGAGGTATTTGAACCACTCCATCTTGCACCCAAACTTCTAGCAGCTCTAGAACCTTCCTCATAGGAAATGAGAAATGCGGGTACCCCGGGTCTAGCTTTTCTTGTGTTTACAGCTGTTGTCATGAGAACTCTTGTGGGTTTTGATACGAGGCTCGTTTCAAGAGCGGAGTTGAGGCGTGAGTATGTGTCGACATCGACGCAAATCACTTAGCTTGGCGGTTTTGCTGAAGTGAAACTTCTCTCGAGGGCCCTGCATCGATAACCACAGCTCTGCGACGCGGTTGAACTAAGTATCTTTCATTAGTGAATCTCTTGTCTCCATGGGTGTATTGGAAAATTTCCCCTTCCTCAGGCGCTTCTCTGCTCGGTTAATTCAGGGCGGTCGTGGCTGCGGATTTTTGAAAAGCTCTATGAACTTACGCAAGGGTCTTGAGATATAGACTCTCCAATAGAGTATCATAAGCCAGTTCCCTGCCCTTATTATGCGGATATTGTGATACTACTGATGAGTTATTTTCCTTGTAAAACTGCTTCGGCTCTTTGTTACCGGATGGATATTGTTGATCGTTTCCTTTCGGTTCATGTTCGATGCGATTAATATTCCGTATGCATCACTGTTGGCAGAAACACAGACTTCAGATAAATATCCGGTGTCATCTTTATCGTTGATGGTATTCTCCAGGCGGACGCTTGCCGACTCCTTCCACAACCGGTTTACTATACTTCTTAAAAGACAGAGCGTCTCGTCTTGCCATCATGCGATTTCAGCCTGGTTTGCGAGGACATCTTCTAATATCCTAGTCATGCCTTCCATGGTGATTGTGCTTCAATCGTTTACGCTTTCGGAGAATTTGGTTGGTGGAGATACATCACAGAGTGGAAGTTGAAATTGGTGATTGAAATGAAATCGGGTTAACGAATGTGTTTAGACCTAAGATCCGCCCTCTTGAATTCGAGAAAATTGAAATTAGATCGAAAATTGATCTTGCAACCGAGAGATTAATCTCCCACTATGGTCGCCAGTTGTTTGAGGGCAAATACTGATTCTGCTGTTTTTGGTAAATTTGGGGGTATGTAGATGAGAAACGAATTCAAACCCTAAACAAATGCATTGCACGGGATTACTTTTGAGTTCGAGATATCAATCTGTAAGACTCTGGCCTAAACCAAGAAATGGTCGTTCCAGATTCAGTTCGGTCACAAGGTGAAGGAGAAGGGTTAATCTTAGGAAGGGAAGCGGAAAAGGTGTTTGAGATCAGAATGTTGACTTATGAAGGTGTGGTTGTTTTATGATTTGTATCAGAAGATGGTTTCTGGTTACTTGTGTTGATAACACTTGTGTTGTCTCTGTCCGTTTGAATAGGTTGAAAACCTATTTATACAAGTCATTGAGTGCACCCTGATCTCTTAGGAAGTGGAGGAAGTTAAGTAGTGGAGAAGTGGGTTTGTGCGGAATGGTGATCATCATGTTTCCGTTGTGAGGGAGGACTGATCACACGTTCACCCACTACTCTCATTACTATTAACCGTCCTCTTTCCTGACACTTTATCGTAATGGGGGCGTTGCACGCCGCACGCTGTAAACCGCCAGACCAATACCCCAGTGAGCATCCCCAGTTTGTGACATGTTTGATGTTTCGAGTGAATGGGTCAAGTCATGTGACTTTCCGCTAAAATTAGTTCATAGTGCTTTTAGGTCAAATAATAAATTATTTGTAAAACCGATATTTATAAAACATTGCTTATAATCGATGTATGTAAAGCATCGCTTTCAATTAAGCACCTGAAAATAATCGATGTGTTAGAAGCATCACTGTTTTTTGAGCTCGATCGAATCAGTCACGGATTGAGCGTCTGAAAAGTAGCACGACCGACCATCTTTGGGTAATCGTTTGAGGACCCTATGGTCGAGATGTCTCTTAGTCGATCACTCCCTGTGGAGGAGACATGGCCGGTGATCACAATGTTACTTTGTTGGTTTTCTAAAAATAAATCTACACCATCCAACTAGGCTGGCGAAGTTGGATGGACGAGATGATTTGCGGCAGTTGTATACTGATGTTGACGCAACTTTGAGGTTTAGGGGGCCACGCGGCCAACCCTCTTTGGGCGTGCGATTCGAGGCATCATGCGTTATCTCGAGCATGCCGGTTGGTCACGTATAAATGTGACCCCGACAGTGATCACGCTGACATCTTCGGGGCTGCCTGAAATTAAATCTAAGCCTTTCAACTAGGACAGTGAAGATTGATGGTTGTGATCAATTTGCGACAGTGATGTGTTGCCGCAAACGCCAATTAGGTTTTAGAGACGGCCGCATTTTCCCTAGTTCGATCAAGAGGTTTGATGTGTCATTGACTTCCCTTGGGCAACTCGATTGAGTAGGAATTGAATTGGGTCGGTGGTGCACCCTTCTTGATCGTCTGAAACAGGATCTAATCCGTCCAACTTGGCTGGATAAGTTTGAAGGATGTGATCGATTTGCGACAATAATAAACTGCCACAACCCAAAATTTAGGGTTTTGAAATAGCGTGTTTTCTTGAGTTTGGGAAAACGATTTTATGCTCATTGTTCTTGCCGTGGACAGGTCGATCGACCAAGGGAGAAGTTGGGCCAACGGCGAACACGTTCACACCTATTTGATTGCTTGAGATGAGATCTAAGACGTCCAACTAGGCTGTCTAAGTTGGACGGACGTGATGCGTTTTGAGACCCTTTTTGTCGGTCTCAGCTTGTTCGAGCTATTTTTAAGTAGCGCGAACGCCCATGTTTGGGCTAACGTTTGAAGCACTTGTGAATGAAAAAAATAGGGTTCGATCGAATAGGGCACTAGTGGGCCCGCCGGTGGAAATGCAGTGATTGTCTAGTTATGATAGGAATACTCCAATCTGTTTACATCGCGCGGACAAATCGTGTGGTCGTGATTATATTTTGAGACTGACATGAACAGTCTAGATTTCCCTTAAGGAATTTAAAAGCGTTCGGTCTTAATTTTTAATTAAAAGCTGTGTAAACACGCTAATCTCTCTGTCAGAGGATGGTATAGCCTACATGAGTGTTTTTCATGCAGATTTCAATACTGACACTTCGGAAATTCGTGTTACTATGCTGTAAGTGAACACCAATCGTCATGTCATGCCAAAATTGAAAGTTCAACCGGAGAACATAACATAGGAAAATACTAGGCGAGCCATGCATTAGTAAATAATGCGATAGGTTGAAATTTATAGAATATCTGGGATCACTGTTTCACGCACCATTCTGATAAATTTCGTAAATATGTTGAATTGCTCAGTATATATACAAGTAGAGAGGTTTGATCACTCATTACTTTGAAATGGCATTTATTCCTTTGCATGATGACAACACATTAAATACAGGATTTTACAGGTTTTGTCCCTGAACTAAAAACCACCATCAACAATATGTTAGATCAATGCTCGGTCGAACTCGCAAGTGTTGCTATCTCAAGCTTGTTTTAGTTGATAAAAACTATATACTTGACTTATAGTATACTTATAACTATGTCTCAGATTAGGATAGAATTGTGTAGTTGAGCATTAGACTTCACGACGTACACCAATTGAATAAGAAGATCTACTGAAGATCTTGGAGGAACTTCATCAACATAAGGCATCTGGAGACTAAAACTTATCTATCACTCAGAAGTATATTTTATTCTATTCTATCTTCTAATGAGACTAAATCGTATAGCTATATAGATTTTGCATTATATACATTTGAAATTTCGAGCCGAGTTTATCTCGTTTATATATTTCTCGAAATACGTGATGGAAGTCTTTTAGCTTTTGCTAAAATTCATCATATACTTGATGAATTTAGTTGTAAACAATTTATTTGTTGGAAACTAAGTATTAAGTCAAAAGGATCATCTGAAAATTACCTTGAACATCTTACATGATTTGTGTGAGACAATCATTTGATGTTAACTTGGGAAGTTTTGTATTGATCAGTTAATCACTTGAAAATTATTTGAAGCTATTGGTATGTGTAAGATTGCCATTATTTTCTTATAAGTATTCGCAAGCGTTGCTATCTCAAGCTTGTTTTTCAAGTTTAGTTGATCAAAACTATATACTTCTGAAAAAGCGGGGATCTAACTACCATACCCAATATTTCGATTAGCAATCTGTATGGACTAACTCCAATATACTTTTAAGAGAATCAACTAGATAGTCAGACTCAATCTTAATAAAAATATATCAAAGAGTTATATCTCACTTTCTCGATTCAATACTTACTCAAGCAAACAGAAATCTTCGAGTCTAATTGGATACAAGAGAAATCACTTGAACGATACCAAAGACCAATCTTCAAGGATAAATCAACAACCAAAGGTTGGATTTCCCAATTGATCGATTCAACGCACAAACCTGTATTATTTCAATTATATGAACAAATATAATGCGTAAAACAAATAACACAGACACCTGGTAGGTTTGTAAACAAGCATATAACTATGTCTAACTGCAAGTGCACAACGTCTATTGGAGACAGAGAAAATACAGGTCGATCCCACAGAGACAAGGTGGGTGTAAAGTTGATTCTAAGGTATTTACTAAACTGATTCAAACGTGTAGTGACAATAAGGGATTTGTTGTGTGTCGATACGACAAGATATTGGTATTGAACAAATAGTAAACAGATTGCAATGTAAAGATACAATTAAAAGATTATAAACAATTGATTGAGGAGTACTAGGGTGATTGAATCCACCTTAAGGCAATACAAATTCAAGTTATATTCTTGTCCCTTCCTTGAAGGTCTCAAATGGATGATTTATCAACCAATTTCACTAACTCGCCCCTAGTATTAGCTGTCTTCTTATAGTACAACTAATCACAGGCTAATTTGATCCATTAGCTAACTATACTTCCTAAAGCAGTGAAGCACATCAAGAAAAATAACATGAAATTTACTAACCTAGCATACAATCAAGGGTTTCATCTAAACCCTCGCAAAGTAAATTAGAACATGATGACATTGATTAAAACAAGATGATTTTACTAAAGAGTTGATCCAGCTAGAATTGGATGCCTTGATACAGATAAACACGCCTCTATTTATACACAATTTTTGCAAATCATCTTTAATTCGGTAATTTAATGAAAAACCACTCACCAAAACGCGTTTTCCCTCTTCAATTAATATCTGCAAACCTACTCTTCCAGCTGTTGGAGAAGATAAACCTAATTCTATCTATCTCAAACCTAGCTTCTAGGTTTACTGTTCTTTATAAGGAGATAAGGTTGAGATAGATAAGATTTAAAGGCTTAATTGATGGCGTTTATGATGGAAGTTGAGAGCAGAAATGGTCGGGGAGATGGAGTAATTGCGATGAATGAGGTGGTACTGGTGGTTTTGCAAGAGAAGTAAAAAGAAGTGAAGGGGAAAAGATTGGGTTTCTGTTCGACAGGGAAAAGAAGATGAGGAGGCTTTGGTGTTGAGCAGTTGCTTCAGATATTGATGTTCTGAATGGATGAGCTATTGGATGCTGAGAAACTAAGTAAAATCTGATGGCTCAGGTTAAGACGGGTTTGGATTTTGTATTTGGGTTTTGGGTTCTCTACCAAGCCCATGACTTGGTTTAAGCTTTATAAACGGCTTGCAGAGCGAGTGCAAACGGATTGCAGAAGGTCTTTACGCGTTATTCCTTCGTGCTTCACGGCCTTCTCGCGGGAGATTTGCATTGTCTCTCTTTTGTAGTCGCTAGTCACCATTCCTATGATCTTTTAATTCCCAATTCATCCAAGATTTATTTAGTACCTAAAAACACAAAATTAATTAGTACAAGTATTTATTCTTGAAAACAATGAAAATACAGGATTTGGGATAATATATGATTTTAAAGCGCAAAAGATGAGTTAATTACCAATAAAAAGGTGTAGAAATATGCAATATTTGGCACTCATAAACACCTGAAATTTTGTTAACGAGGAAACTGCAGAAAACCCCCGGGGCCCAGTCCAAATTGAACATACACTGTATTAAGACGCTACAGACACTAGCCTACTACAACCTAACTTCAGTGTGGATTGTAGTTGAACCCCAATCAATCTCACACTGATCCAAGGTACAATTACGCTCCTTACGTCTCTGATTCCCTTAGCGGATCTCACCCACAACTAAGAGTTGCTACGAGCCAAAGTCGAATACTTTAATAGAAAAATCTATATCACACAGAAAAGTCTACGACAATAGATAAATATGTCTCCCCATATAAATACCTACAAGTTTTTGTTCCGTCTTTTGATAAATCAAGGCGAACATGAACCAATTGATAAACAAGACTTATATTCCCGAAGAACATCTCAGTATTATCAATCACCTCACAATAATCTTAATAGATTAGCGAAAGAAGATATTACTGAATCACAAATGATGAGACGAAGATGTTTGTGACTTCTTTTATATCTTGCCTATCGAGGAAATCCATCTCAAGCCAATCTTACGATTGTACTTAGTTGTTGATGGTTTTTTTTAGCTTGGGGTTAAAATCGTAAAATCCCTCGCCTGATATGACGTCACTCCGCAAGGAAACAAAGCCACGTGTGCTAAATTCTCCATTGGCGTATTATTGATCCGCTTAATATACTTTTATCCATAACACTTTGTAACTCCTGGCACCTCGCCAATACAAGACTCACTGAGTACTTTCTTGTGTTGTGTTACCCGGTATGGCATGACGGATTTATGTTCACTCGCGACAGAGTAGCATGAACCTCAAAGTACCACGGTTAAGGTCATCACACTAAATGCTCAGACGAAAAAAACACTAGAAGTGTGTCCGCGCCCCTAGCTTGCCGGCCCACTTCCCGTCGACCAATCAGGCCGCTCCAAAGCCGCCACAACGCGCAAGAAGTGTGGCCGCGCCCCTATCTTGCCGGCCCACTTCCCATCGACCAATCAGGTCGCTCCAAAGCCTCCACAACGCGCAAGAATTATGCCCGCGCCCTTAGCTTATCGGCCCACTTCCCATCGACCAATCAGGTCGCCCCAAAGCCGCCACAACGCGCAAGAAGTGTGGCCGCGCCCCTAACTTGCCAGACCACTTCCCATCGACCAATCAAGTCGCTCCAAATCCGCCACAACGCGCAAGAAGTGTGGTTGCGCCCCTAGCTTTCCGACCCTCTATCTTTCATTTACCAATTAGGTTGCTCCGAGCCTGCCATGGCCTCAAAAGAGGTTGCCATACCAAGTTGGCTTCCCAAAAAACGCGTTAGTTTCCCAAAATGTGCCAAACATACTGCATGCATATACCACACATGCCATTTGCGCATGCCAAGCACACATGCCAGGCGTGCATGCTAGACGAGTACGCCAGACGCGCACGCCAAACGCACCTTACCGCGATAAACTTTGCGAAAATGCCACTTTATGGAAACTTGTGATAAACGGCCGCCCACGACTATTTCTTATGGCCGATCCCACACTTTGGCATAATCTGGAATCTTTATACGCGCCAATTAGGGTTTCGAACACGCCAAACCCTAATTTGGGCAAGTGGCTGCTAAATCCTTCCATCGCGCCCAAAACTAAAGCCTTGGCCTCGCCAAGCCTTAATTTTCCCACGACTATGCCACTGGCGTACCACTATGCCATTGCTAAACGGCGTACCGCCAGCACGTTGCCAATATCGCTACCCAAACAAGATGCAGCCATAATCAAGGGCCATGCTCCCTCCCGAGGTGCAAATCTCAGCCGTCCAAGTTTGCCACTAAACCGGAAGACTTGTGGCAACTTTTTTCCCAATGCCAAATCCTTTGGTTTTCACCGCCAAACCCTAACTGGTCACGGAAAACAACTTGGCTACGATGCCAATTTCCTCGGCCCCGCCAGCATGCGGCCATGCCAGGGCTTCGCCAGCATGACCGTTATGCCACTGCCTTGCCAGCATGCCACGGCTTCGCCAGCATGCCGCCATGCCACGGCCTCGCCATCATGCTACCATGACATGGCCTAGTCAGCATGCCGCCATGCCACGACCTCGCCAGCATGCCACGGCCTCTCCAGTGTGCCACCATGCCACGACCTCGCCAGCAAGCCACCATGACATGGCCTAGTCAGCATGCCGCCATGCCACGACCTCGCCAGCATGACACGGCCTCGCCAGCATGTCTCCATGCCACGGCCTCGCCAGCATGTCTCCATGCCACGGCCTCGCCAGCATGTCTTCATGCCACGGCCTCGCCAGCATGTTTCCATACCACGACCTCGCCAGCATGTCTCCATGCCACGACCTCGCGAGCACGCCACAGCATCGCCAGCATGCCACCATGCCACGACCCAGTCAGCATGCCACCATGCCACGACCTCGCCAGCACGCCACGGCCTCGCCATCATGACACCATGCCAGGGCCTCGCCAGCATGCCACGGCTTCGCCAGCACGCCACGACCTCGCCAACATGCCGCCATGCCACAACCTCGCTAGCATGCTACCATGCCACAGCATCGCCATTGTTAAGTGCCAACACAAGGTATCCACGATCAACGACTATCCTTATTCATGAGATACGATCTCAGCCATCGGAGTTCGCCACCGAGATGGTAAGCTCGCGACAAGTCTTAAGCGGCTAGCCAAAACGAGCCTAGCATCACATGCTATTTACCTGCGGCAAGCTTCCCAATTCTCTCAATTCTAATTTGCTACACGTAGAAAAATGCTACACGTTTTCCATGAAAACACTCGAGACATCAAAATATATCACAAACTAGGGGATGCTCATCAGGTTATTGGTCTGGCGGTTTACAGCATGCGGCGTGCAATGCACCCGTTTCAATAAAGTGTCATAAATAAGGATAATTAGTGGTGGTGAAAAGTAACGATAAACAATTCATTCATTTCATCATGGAGGCATAATGACTGGCGGTTACACGAATTCATTTCCCTCATAATGGAAGCATGCATAAAGTCTGGGAGTTACACGTTACTCTTTCTTCCACACTCAATCTTTCCAACTGCCCACGAGACCAGGGTACGTTTCACTATGACTTGTATAAATAGGTCTCACCTATTTCCACCAAACAACAAATTTTAGTGAGGAGAACAATACAGATCCAGAAAACATCTGTAGCTTCCTTATCTAGCTATCCAGTCCAACTTTCTGATACAAGTCACAAAACGTTCACACTTCATAGAATCAACCATTCTGGTCTCAACACTTTCTTCGCTTCCCTCCCCAATACCAACCCTTCTCCTTCACTTTGTGACCGAAGCAAGTATGGAACGTCCATTTCTTGGTTTAGGACGGATTTTTACAGATTTATCTCTCGAATTTAAAGTACTCCCTTGCAGTACATTGTTCAGGGTTTAGACTTGTTTCTCACCCACACACACGAAATTACCGAAATCAGCAGAAATGATTTTCGCCCAACAACAATTGGCGACCACATTGGGAGATCAAGTCTTTCAGTTACAAATTGAACTCTCGTTTTCATCATCCTATCAACAAGTGCCATGCTTTAAAGAACATCGTCCAAGAATAGAAGAGCTTCAGGAGGATTGCGGCTGGGGACTTCTTGTGGAAAGAAAGGAATTACATAAAAGCTCGGATTTACTAACTGAAGACTCAGTTCTGGTGAAAGACCCTAAAACGAGTAATTTAACGGGTGATGTTTACATGACCTTTCGTTTGGATTTTCACATTCCTCATGGAAGACGACGACCCGGCCACCCCAAGGTTTTTAATATTAATTGATCAAAAAGTTATTGTTCCAAAATAATCTAAAACCTTATACAAGGCAATCATTTATCAATCCAAAAATAGAAAAGAAACCAAACCACAAACTAGGCGTTGTGTTTTCCTTTCAAAAAAAAACCCTAAGAAAATGAAAAGCTCAGAAGACAGAAGATATTCAAGGGAAATCATTCAGCAGTGGTTCATTCTTCTTGGAAAAATCATCCTTCGTACTTCGAAGAGCCGCCTGTTTTAGCTTCAGGGACAATCTTTCGACTTGCGCTTCTTTCTGACTAATAGTATCCGTAGAAAGATTGTCGATCGCTTCGGCCTGTAACTTTCGGACTCTGGAAATACCCTCATAGAACCAGGAGACGTTGAACTCAAAGCATACACATACGTTCCGGTGGAACTCCCAGCTCGAGATTACATCTTCGGAAACAGTATGGCCCGTCACATTGCACATGTCATGAATCAAATATAAAGCTTCTTCCACACGCTTCACCAAAACGAATCGGCTAGTGATCTTTTTGGACGTGGCAATGTGTCCATATCTTTTCCATATCTTGGTATACATCGCCTCATACTTAACTGGTACACTGAAACCTCCAACCAGCAGGTGACCTTCATGGGGAATCAAAAAAGGAGGATCAAAAGTGGCGCCTGCAACTGGATTCACGACCGACCAGGCTCCCTTGGCAATAATCGTGTTTACAGCCACGGGGGAGTTTTTCGTCATATAAAGCGTGGCAGCATCTTCACGAGGATCAATCTCCATCTCCGGGTTGCTAACAGGTACGACTTCCATGATTGAAGACATAACCACACTTTCATCGCGGGGATCTTCCATCTCAGAGTTATTTTCGACAGCTTCTTCCTGTGATAACGCCGATTAGGAATTTATTCTAAACGAATAAATGACCTAAAAAAGTAAAAAAGAGGCATGTGGAAAAACTCATCGACTCATTTGTTGGCCCATTGGAAGAGTACTCGTTGTTGTATTCCGAAGTATCCCCCTCATCACCGGATCTCGAACTTTCCTCTTCTTCGGATTCTTCTTCAAGAGATTCAGTCTTATCACTTTCTCCCTCAAGAGGCGCCGTCTTTTGGCCGTGGGAAAGTCTAGCAAAGATAATCGAGTTGTCGAGATCCTGAGTCGAAAATAAGAGTCAATAACAAAATGGAAAATTTATGAAATTCATCCAAGTCAACAAAGTAAGTCATACACACCTGCACATTGAAAGAACATAAAGTCACAAGATCCATCGAATCTGATTGGAAGCCACCTGCGCGATTTTTCGACCTCCACTCCTTCTAGGGACTGTCTGCATCCAAGCTAGAGGATTTTCGCTTGCCCGAAGGAAGCTCTTTCAGCAACCCATGCTTCATCAGAGTCGCAGAGGAAGGTTTACCACGCAGATTTTACACCATATCCTGCACGAATTGATGAATGGTGAGGAACTCTGCCAGAAGATATTGTATTTGGGAGTTTTCAAGGTCTTCGATCTGGGAGCAAGAAGGGAAGAATTTTATCCGGTGCAAAGACGCTATAATCAAGAATAATGGGTAATAATTCATCTGGAGCCGTCAGTGGGCGACGAAATGGGACTCCCTGATCAAAGACCATATGACGAGCAGCCCTGTCAATGTTATAAGGGACCACTCTACAAGATTTCCTGAAGAAAGACGACACATACCCAGATAAGTAGCTTCGCAAGAACACGGTTTCTCCAATAATCATATTCCCGTCAGCGAAATGCAAAATCACGTTCGGTGCGGAAGCAAAAACGTCTGGTTAAACCATGGAAGCATGGGACGGGGCCCAAGGACGAAAATTAACTGCATGCGAGTTTTCAAGGAAATCAATGAGCTTTGCGCCATGTCTTGGACGCCTCTCCAACCAATGGAGTATCCTAGAACCGTCATGTGCATTATGAAACAATGTCCTCGGGTTAGGAGCGTAATTTTTGAAATGCTCCCACAACCACGCTTGAAGAAAGGCAACGTGGACATACAAGTTCACTTTCGTATACCCATTAGAGGCGTGCATGTCCGTTACTAAGTGATCAAGATGAGTGTACAACGAACCAAGAAACAAACCGCCAATGGGAAAAGTAGTGCCTTTTGATAGGAAATTTGATGAGCTTCTGCCTTATCTCCTTCTTACCAGAGCCATCATCAAAAACATCTCTAGATAGCCACAAACTTAAAAATGCAGCAACATGGAGTGTATCATCCAGCACTCCGACTCCGCCTCATCAGAAAACCACTCAGACACCTACCAATTATATAAGCACTTCTCCTCATTATCCTTTTGGACATATCCTGCTGCTTTTGTGACCAAGGTGGCGATAATTTATTCTTCTTCCCCAGAAAAGACAACATCAAGATTACCAGTTATTGGGAGACTCAACAGAACGGCTACGCTTTCCAAAGAAATAGTCATCTCATCCCATCTACATATAGTCGTGGGAGTTCCAGGGCACCATCGGGAGATGAAAGTAATCAAGCCTGCATCATCTTTCCTGATATGAAGCGCCGCGGAGGCCATGAAAGCATGCACGATTTGCGCCTAAGTTAAGTCGGCCTTTACCTGGTCGCGGCTCATCATAAATTTCACCCACTTATCATATGAGCGCAATGGACTACGACAGATTTTGAAATCTATGGGAGAAGCTGAATACCCTTTTTTCTGAAGGAAAAACCTCATTATGCGCCCTGGAGTGGCCGACTGAACTTCTCCATCATTCTCGGAATCAGTAAGAAGAGTTTCCACGAATTCGGGATGGGTCCTTATAATCGTGGCAGATATCATTAAAAAACTCATCATCTATGTTCTGCTTGGAGTTGTTGATAATTCTCGACGCGGCGACGGAATTACTTTCAGGTAACATCTTAACAAAAATCCCTTATGCTTTTGAAGTTCTACAACACAGCAAAATAAAAAATTACTACTTTGAAGGAAAGCATACATGGAGTTTTATCAAAGGTGGTTACGGCAATCAAGAGTCAACAACACATTTGCTACGGAAAAATCCCTTTCGACCACATATCATGGCATTCACGACTAAAGGAATGGGGACTGATGCCTGCTCAACAGGACGCACGTGATGTAGCGGGAAGTATACCCTGGCCGAAGCTATACAATGACGCAGGGAACACGCGAAGCCGCAGAGAGTGTAACCTCGGCCAAGTTACATTCAGTCAGGAAAATATGCTTACGGAAAAAAAGAAAAATGTTTCCACCATGAAAACCGTGCACACAACCAAAAGAGGAAAATGAAACCCTAAAGCTAAGTTTTCACGGGAGGAGAACCAATGGCAGCCACCATTCATGTACGTCTACTTTGCATAATAATTGGCCTCCTCACTATCAATGTCACGACTAGTATTACTACAAAGAATCATTCATACAAGAGTATTCTTGCGGGTTTACGGAGGATACGGCTATGCCTAGGGTTTACACCAACGAAAAAAGAGAGGGGATGAGAAGAAACGTTGGAACACATACCTGAAATACGCTCGCCTACTCTCCTGCTTTGCTACTAACGTGGAGACGTGGAAACAAGGCCAATACTACAATAATGAAGGATGCGCAACACCTCTTATATATACACGTTAATTTTGGAGTTTGGGTAAAGGAAGGTTTCCTTTTATGAGCGCAACAGTTTTGGAAATAGAAGGAAGGAAAGCCTTTTGTTCAGGCTACACACGGAAAAGGCAACCGGGCCCGCGAAGGCAACACTCCGTAACGCCAATACGCGGCCAAGGCATCGCCGGACAGCCAACGCCTAGCCAACACCTTCTCTACGTCGTTTCCAGGCTTGGACAACATCTTCTCCGCGTCATTTCCGAGCCACGACCAGCGCCATCCTCTCCGCGTCCGAATGCAACGCTTCGTAGCTCCGTCTTCGCCGCTCCACGGTCTTTCAAAGCTAGCCACGCCACAGGCAGGCCAAGCCAAACCCTCCGACAATCCGCTCCCTAGCTACGCCACCCACTTTTCCAAGCTAGCCTCGTTATTCGCCATTCCACAGATCCATCTCCGTTCAGCCAATATTGATGCACCATCTTCACCGTTCAAGGCAACCCAATCTCCACCGTTCAAAGTCGCTCCGTTCGCCACTCCCCATCCAGCAACGCTACGAACTATTCCTCGAACGGTAGACAAAGATGCCGCACTGGTACTAACACTCCATGGCCAAGACGAACTCATACAAAAGATGCCGACATGAGGATCACGGTTTCTTCATGTTTTCCACCAAAGGTTAGTCGAACTTCCTCGGCAATTTCTTCACGTCTTGCTCTTTCGGTTTTACTCTTGTATGTCACCATATCATGCTTACCCCGCAACAAAGCCACTGTTACGTGCTAAGCAGGGGATTTAATGTTAATCTTGATGGTGGTTTTTAGATTGGGGTTAAAACCGTAAAATCCCTCGCCTGATATGACGTCACTCCGCAAGGAAACAAAGACACGTGTGATAAAATCTGCACTAGCGTATTATTGAGCCGCTCAATATACTTTTATCCACAATACTCTGTAACTCTTGGAACCTCGCCAATACAAGACTCACTGAGTACTTTCATGTGTTGTGTTCCCCAGCATAACCCTTAACATCGGTATGGCATGACGGATTTATGTTCACTCGCGGAAGAGTATCATGAACCTCCAAGTACCACGGTAAAGGTCATCGCACTAAATGCTCAGACGAAAAACACACTAGAAGTGTGGTCGCGCCCCTAGCTTTCCGTCCCTCTATCTTTCATTGACCAATTAGGTTGCTCCGAGCCCGCCATGGCCTCAAAAGAGGTTGCCATACCAAGTTGGCTTCCCAAAAAACGCATCAGTTTCCCAAAAACGCGCCAGCTTCCCAAAACGTGCCAAACATGCCGCATGCGCATACTGCACATGCCAAGCGCGCATGCCAAGCACACATGTCAGGCATGCATGCCAGAAGAGCACGCCATACGCGCATGCCTAACGCACCTTACCGCGGCAAACTTTGCGAACATGCCACTTTATGGCAACTTGTCATAAACGACTGCCCACGACTATTCCTTATGGACGCTCCCACAATTTGACATAATCTGTGATATTTACACGGGCCAATTAGGGTTTCGAACACGCCAAACCCTAATTTGGGCAAGTAGCTGCTAAATCCTTCAACGACACCCAAAACTAAAGCCTTGGCCTCGCCAACCCTTAATTTTCCCACAACTATGCCACTGCGTACCACTATGCCATTGCTAACCAGCGTACCACCATCACGTTGTCAATACCGCTACGCAAACAAGATGCAGCCATAATCAAGAGCCATGCTCCCTACTGAGGTGAAAATCTCAGCCGTCCAAGTTTTCCACCAAACCGCAAGACTTGTGGCAACTTTTGGCCCAACTCCAAATCCTTTGGTTTTCTACGCCAAACCCTAACTAGTCACGGCAACCAACTTGGCTACGATGCCAACTTCCTCGGCCCCGCAAGCATGCCACCATGCCAAGGCTTCGCCATCATGACCGCCATGCCACGGCCTCTCCAGGATGCCACGGCCTCTCCAGCGCGCCACCATGCTACGGCCTCGCCAGCATTCCACCATGCCACGGCCTCGCCAGCATTCCACCATGCCACGACCTCGCCAGCACGCTACGGCCTCGCCATCATGTCGCCATGCCACGGCCTCGCCAGCATGCCGCCATGCCACGGCCTTTCCAGCACGCCATGACCTCGCCAGCATGCCATCATGCCACATCCCAGTCAGCATACCGCATTACAAACTTATCGTTTTTATCTTGTCTCAGATTTTCTCTAAAAAAAGAGAAAAAAGAATTACATATTTTTTTAGTTATAACTTATAGAATTTTTTTATTAAGATTAAATTAAGATACTATTAAGAATATGCCACGGCCTCGCCAGCATGCCACGACCTCGCTAGCGTGTCGTCATGCCACGACCTCGCCAGCATGCCACGAATTTGCTAGCACGCCATGACCTCGCCAGCATGCCGCCATGCCACGACCTCTCCAGCATGCCACGGCCCAGTCAGCATGCCTCCATGGCACAGCCTCGCCAGCACGCCACGGCCTTGCCAGCATGCCTCTATGCGACGGCTTCGCCAGCACGCCACGAACTCGCCAGCATGCCGCGGACTCGCCAGCACGCCGCCATGTCATGGACTCGCATGTTAAGTGCCAACACAAGGTATCCACGATCAACGTCTATCCTTATTTATGAGATACGATCTCAACCATTGGAGTTCGCCACCGAGCTGGTAAGCTCGCGACAAGTCTTAAGCGTCTAGCCAAAACGAGCCTAGCATCACATGATATTTACCTGCGAAAAGCTTCCCAATTCTCTCAATTCTAACTTGCCACACATAGCAAAATGCTACACGTTTTCCATCAAAACACTCGAGACATCAAAATATATCACAAACTGGGGGATGTTCATTAGGGTATTGGTCTGGCGGTTTACAGAATGCGGCGTGCAATGCACCTGTTACAAGAAAGTGTCATGAAGAAGGATAATTAGTGGTGGTGAAAATTAACGATAAACAATTCATTCCCTTCATCATGGAGGCATAATGACTGGCGGTTACACGAATTCATTTCACTCATAATAGAAGCATGCATAACGTCTGGGAGTTACACGTCACTCTTTCTTCCACCACTCAATCTTTCCAACTTCTCACGAGACCAGGGTACGTTTCACTATGACTTGTATAAATAGGTCTCACCTATTTCCACCAAACAACAAGTTTTGGTGAGGAGAACAATACACATCCAAAAAACGTTTGATAGCTTCCTCATCTAGCTAGCCAGTCCAACTTTCTGATACAAGTCACAAAACGTTCGCACTTCACACAATCAACTATTCTGGTCTCAACACTTTCTTTGCTTCCCTCCCCAAGACCAATTATTCTCCTTAACTTTGTGACCGAAACAAATATGGAACGACCATTTCTTGGTTTAGGCCGGATTTGTACATATTGATCTCTCGAATCTAAAGTACTCCCGTGCAGTACATTGTTTAGGGTTTAGACTCGTTTGTCACCCACACACACGAAATTACCGAAATCAGCAGAAACGGTTTTCGCCCAGCAACATTAGTACGATAGAAACAACAAGATCAGATCACACAACTACAATAAATTAGTATCGGTCTGGATTCACAATCTATATGAAGTCTTCAAGTCGTTAACCTACAGGGTCTTGATGGAAACATAAGGTTAAAGGAGAATCCAACCTAGATAATACAACTAGTATCACATAAGAGGTGTGGGGATTAGGTTTCCCAGTTGCTAGAGTTCTCCCTTATATAGTTTTTCAAATCAGGGATTGCAATCAATATTAGCTTAGTAACAAATCATTCAATATTCAGTATTAGATGAAAACCTGATTAGATTCGAGCTAATATATTTCAACCGTAAGATTGAAACTTATCTACATACAAATTAAATGCACGTTTATTTAGGTTTGAATACCTTGATTGTTGATTTTCGCAAACTATGCAGTCTTTTGGAAATCTCTTTTACAAGGAATGAGGGTTTTGTACGAGATTTTCTTTTCTTCTTCTGCAAACTACGTTTGACAGAGGGGGGCTTCTCCTGTTTCTCAGTGCTAACAGTTTTAAGATGATCTTGATATTCATATGAGGAAATCACAAGATTAGGTACATTATTGTGGTTTTACGTACAATCCTTATCGTCAAGATGACTTAAGAATGATATAGAATCAGGAGGAATTTGCTGACAATTTTTAAGAAGCAAAGTCGAAGGGGTTCGACATGTCTTATAAGAATCACGATTGCAACTGATCACTTCCAATTTTAAATTAAACAGTTGGCATTCCAGATCTTCAATTTTTTTTAATTAAAACTTCATTTTCTGGAGAAGTAAGATTTTTTATCATGCAATGACCAGGACTGTTTGGAGGACAGACGTGATTATCAGCAAAAAGATTAAGAGACAGTAATCAAGAGTAACCATCCATGCTTTAGTTATCTCACTCAACTCCGTATCAGGACTTTTAGAAGTAACATGAACACTTCTGTAGCACTTGAAACTAGTTCCATAGTTTTTATGAACCTTTTTATTGATTGACTGAGCTTTCTTTTGAGACTTCTCGTACTCTGTCTAAGAGTTTTCTTAAGTTGTTGTATAAACAGTGGCAAAGTTGAATTAAAGCAATTCTCATCTCTTTTATCAATCAATTTAGAACGTTGAGGCTTACTATCAGATGCAACAACATGGTTGTTAAACTGATGACGCTTCTCTCTTTGTTCAAGTCCAAGATCGAATTTTTTTAGTTTTCCAGCTAGGGAATTTCTGAAAAGTGCATCAAGGTTATTTCCCTCAACGATGACATGCTTCTTAAAATAGTATCTAGATGGCAGTGATCTGATAATTTTCATCACAATGTATTTTTCAGGAATGGTCTTACCCAATGCAAAAGATGCATTAACAATTTCAGACACTTTGTGATTAAACTCATCAAAAGTTTCTTCATCTGCCATACGAAGGTTTTCTCTTCAGAATTAAGGTTTTGAATCCTAGCTTCTTTCTCACTGATATTTCCTTCAAATATGGTTTCTAATATATCCCATGCTTCTTTAGACTTAGTGCACGTAGTCACATGGTGCTGAAGATCAGGGGTAATGGCATGTATGATGGCATTTAAGCCGTCAGAATTTTGCTGTGCAGCAAGGATTTATTCTGGACTATATCTACCAATATCCTTAGGTATAGATACATCGCCTTTTGTATTAACCGGAGGATCATATCCATTAACAACACGTACCCATTCTTGAAAATTACGAGCTTGAAGAAAAGCACACATAGAAATTTTCCACCATAGGTAGTTTGAGCCATCGAAGACTGGTGGTACGTTTATGGAGATAGAATTACTGTTCTAGAGTCAGATCGCTACAAACACAGACTTGTAAGGTCTTTAAACGTGTTATCCTGCTTTGATACCAATTGAAAAAGCGGGGGTTTAACAAAGACACCCAGTATTTCGATTAACAATCTGTATGGACTAACTCCAATATACTTTTAAGAGAATCAACTAGACAGTACGACTCAATCTTAATAAAAGTATATCAAAGAGTTATATCTCACTTTATCGATTCAAGACTTACTCAAGAAAACATAAATCTGCGAGTCTAATTGAATACAAGAGAAATCACTTGAACGGTACCAAAGACCAATGTTCAAGGATCAATCAATTTAAATCAACAACCAAAGGTTGGATTTCCCAATTGATCAATTCAACGCACAACCTTTGATATTTCAATTATATTAAAAAATATAATGCAAAATAAAAATAACACAAACACCAGAAATTTTGTTAACGGGGAAACTGCAAATGCAGAAAAACCCCGGGACCTAGTCCAAATTGAACACACGTTGTATTAAGCCGCTACAAACACTAGCCTACTACAACCTAACCTCGATCTGCACTGTAGTTGAACCCCAATAAATCTCACACTGATCCAAGGTACAGTTGCGCCCCTTACGTCTCTGATCCCAGTTCGATACTACACACTTAATTCCCTTAGCTGATCTCACCCACAACTAAGAGTTGCTACAAAGAATTTAATAAACAAATCTGTATCACACAGAAAATTCTACGATAATAGATAAATCTGTCTCCCACAGAAATACCTAAGAGTTTTGTTCCATATTTTGATAAGTCAAGGTGAACACGAACCGATTCATAAACCAAACTTATATTCCCGAAGAACAACTCAATATTATCAATCACCTCGGAATAATCTTAATCGACTAGCGAAAGAAGATATTGTGGAATCACAAACGATGAGACGAATATGTTTATGGCTTATTTTATATCTTACCTATCAGAGAAATCAATCTCAAGACAATCTTACGATTATACTTAGTACGATAGAAACTACAAGATCAGATCACACAACTACAAGAAAGCAGTATCGGTCTGGCTTCATAATCCCAATGAATTCTTCAAGTCGTTAAGATACGGGTTCTCGATAGAAACCTAAGGTTAAAGGAAAATTGACTCTATCTAATACAACTAGTATCACACATGAGGTGTGGGGATTAGTTTTCCCAGTTGCTAGAGTTCTCCCTTATATACTCTTTCAAATCAGGGTTTGTAATCAATGTTAGATTCGTAACAAAGCATTTAATATTCACCGTTAGATGAAAACCTGATTATATTCAAGCTAATATCTTTCAATCGTTAGATCGAAACTTAGTTTATTACACACAAATGAAATGCACGTTTATTAAAGTTTTTTTAACCGTACCCAAACATGTACATCTAGTTGGTTCAACAATATTTAACCAAATGGTTAGCCATATGTGCACTTTCATATCAACCATATTCTTATTTATCATAACTAGTTCAAATGGCTCAAATTAACTAGTTAGAGAGTCGTTCAATTGCTTATATCTTATAGAAGTATACAATACACAATCGCAGCAAAAACAATTTGATTCACTCGAATCGGTTCATGAACTTTATAGCCACGGATTGCAAACTTGCATTCCTTAGTTTATAAAAGTTTAACTTCACGAATATTCGTTTTTAGAAAATAACCAACTTAAGTACGCGGACTTAATTACCCAGAATAAGTTTGTTTTCAGTTCACAAACTCCAGCAAAAATTCTCGGGATGAGAACCTCCGACAGTAAGCGGACTTGGTACGCGGACTCTACTTCCGTTTTTCCTGAGCTGCAAAGTACGCATACTTTGGTTCTAGGAATAAGATCATATACACGTATGAGTTACCACACATTGTTTATATACAACTATGGTTATGTAATCTAAACTCTCATTCCAATCATTGAAACATTCTTATAGGACGTTATATAGTTGTTGTTCACACACTATTTTTCGTCAAAACAATTTTCAAGTAATTGAAACGTAATATGACTTTCGTCACTAGTAAAGATGAACTTGGCCAAAGCGAAATCTTACCAACACATATTTAGAGAAATATATAAGCGAGATAAACTCAGCTCGAAATAGAAAATGTGTATAATCAAAGTCAATATAGCAAAACGACTTTTGTCTCAAGATAGGAGATAGAGTAGATAGACTTTTTGAGTGATAGATAAGTTCTAGTCTCCACATACCTTTTAGCCGATGAATTTCTACCAGTTCCTTAATTAGTTCTTCGTCTTTATTTTATGATCACCATGGAGTCTTGAGATCAACTACCTTTCTATCCTAGTCCGAGACTTAGCTATAAGTAGACTAGAAATCAATACTTATAGTTTTGATCACTAACATTGACAAACATGCTTGAGATAGAAACGCATGCGAGTTCGACCGAGCAGTGCTCTAACAACTTGGTTTATAGTATACTTATAGTTATGTATCGGATTAGGATAGAATTGTGTAGTTGAGCATTAGACTTCACGACATTCGCCAATTGATGAAGAAGATCTATTGAAGAGCTTGGACGAAATTCATCAACAAAAGGCATCTGGAGACTAAAACATATCTATCACTCAGAAGTCTATTTTATTCTATCTTCTAATGAGACTAAGTCGTATAACTATATAGCCTTTGTATTATACACATTTGAAATTTCGAGCAGAGTTTATCTCGTTTATATATTTCTCGATATACGTGATGGAAGCTTTTTAGCTTTAGCTAAACTTCATCATCTACTTGACGAGTTTAGTTCTGGACAACTTATTTTTTGGAAACTAAATATTAATTCAAGATGATCATATAAAAATTACTTTGAAAATCTTACATGATTTTTGTGAGACAATCATTTGATGTTAACTTGGGAAGTTTCTTATTGATCATTTAATCACTTGAAAATTTTGTGAAGCTAGTGGTATGTGTAAGATTACCATTGTTGTCTTCTAAGGATGTTTCAATGATTAAATGAGAGTTTTAGAACTACTACCGATGTCTGGATATAAACAATATGCATACCTAGTATACGAACTGTGAAGTTCTAGTTCAGGTACGGAACTCTTGTTTGCGAACGGGTTTACCTGTGAAAGGTCTAGAACTGTGGTTTGCGAACATTGTTTGCAAACGACAAGACTAGGCCAAATCCTGAAATGTGGTTCGCGTACTCAGTTTGCGAATACATTGGATAAGTTCTAAAACCGATAAGTATGACAATTCATACTCATAAACTCAGGTTCGTTTGCGAACTCAGTCTGCGAACAAAAGTACCTATAACTTTAATGAAATAAAGTATGCGAACTTGTTTTGCAAACCATGGTATTATGTTCATGAATTGATTCTTGTATAAGTACTTTGTAGAACTACAAACCAAACCGAATATGTTTCGCATTGTTCATGGATATTTCTATGAGATAGTGAACATTTGAATAACTCTCTTACAACACATTTAGATTCATTTGATTATCTATCATGATTGATTGATCATCATATTCTCTCAAATCCTACACATATGTCTCGGTGGAACTCCCAGCTCGAGATTACATCTTCGGAAACAGTATGGCCCGTTACATGGCACATGTCATGAATCGAAGATAAAGCATCTTCCACACGCTTCACCAACGCGAATCGGCTAGTGATCTTTTTGGACGTGGCAATGTGTCCATATCTTTCCCCTATCTTGGTATACATCGCCTCATACTTAACTGGTACACTGAAACCTCCAATCATCACATGACCTTCATGAGGAATCAAAAAAGGAGGATCAAAAGTGGCACATACAACTGGATTCGCGACCGACCAAGATCCCTTGGAAATAATCGCGTTTACAGCCATGGAGGTGTTTTTCATCATCTGAAGCGTGGAAGCATCTTCACGAGGATCAATCTCCATCTCCGGGTTGCTAATAGGTACGACTTCCATGATTGAAAACTGAACCACACTTTCATCGTGGGGAGCCTCCATCTCAGAGTTATTTTAAACAGATTCTTCCTTTGATAACGCCGATTAGGTATTTATTCCAAATGAATAAATGACCTAAAAAAGAAATGAAAGAGGGATGTGGAAAAAATTACCGACTCATTTGTTATCCCGCTGGAAGAGGACTCGCTGATGTATTCCGAAGTATACCCCTCATCACCGGATCTCGAACTTTCCTCTTCTTCGGATTCTTCTTCAAGATTCAGTCTTATCACTTTCTCCCTCAATAGGCGCCGTATTTTGGCCGTGGGCAAGTCTAGAAAAGATATTCGAGTTGTCGAGAACCTGAGTCGAAAAGAAGGGTCAATAACGAAATGGAAAATTTATGAAATTCAGCCAAGTCAGCAAAGGAAGTCATAGACACCTGCGTATTGAAAGAACTGAAAGTCACAAGATCCATCGAATCCGATTGGAAGCCACCTGCCAATTTTTCAACCTCCTCTCCTTCTTCTGGGGACTGTCTGTATCCAATCTAGAGGATTTTCGCTTGCCCGAATGAAGCTCTTTCATAAACCCATGCTTCGCCAGAGTCGCAGAGGAAGTTTAACCACGCGGATTTGACACCACATCCTGCACGAACTGATGAATGGTAAGGTACTCATTGTGCCAGAAGATATTATAGTTGGGAGTTTCCACGGGTCTTCGATCTGCGAGCAAGAAGGGAAGACTTTTATCCGGTGCAAAGACGTTATAATCAAGAATAGCGGGTAATAATTCATCTGGAGCCGTCAGTGGGTGACGAAATGGGACTCCCTGATCAAAGCCCATATGCCGAGCATCCCTTTCAATGTTGTAAGGGACCACTCCACAAGATCCTATGAATAAAGACGACACATACCCAGATAAGCAGCTTCGCAAGAACACGGTTTCTCCAATGCTCATATTCCCGTCAACGGAATGCAAAATCACGTTCCGTGCGGAAGCAAAAACGTCTGGTTGAACTGTGGAAGCATGGGAAGGGGCCCAAAGATGAAAATTAATTGCATGCGAGTTGTCAAGGAAATCAATGAGCTTCGTGCCAGGTCTTGGATGCCTCTCCAACCAACGGAGTATCCTAGAACCGCCATGTGCATTATGAAACAATGTCCTCGGGTTAGGAGCATAGTTTTTAAAACGCGCCCACAACCACGCTTGAAGAAAGGCAACGTGGACATACGAGTTCACTTTCATATACCCATTAGAGGCGTGCATGTCCTCTACTAAGTGATCAAGATGAGTGTACATCGATCCAAGAAACAAACCTCCAATGGGAAGAGCAGTTCTTTTAGATAGAAAATTTGATGAGCTTTTGCCTTATCTCCTTCTTACCAGAGACATCATCGAAAACATCTCTAGATGGCCATAAACTTAAAAATACAGCAACATGGAGTGTATCATCCAGCACTTGATCCGACTCCGGCTCATCAGAAAACCACTCAGACACCCACCAATTATAGAAGCACTTCTCTTCATTATCCTTTTGGACATATCCTGCTGCTTTTATGACCAAGGTGGCGTGAATTGATTTTTATTCCCCAAACAAGACAACATAAAGATTACCAGTTATTGGGAGACTCAACAGAACGGTTACGCTTTCCAAAGAAATAGTCATCTCACCCCATCTACATATAGCCGTATGAGTTCCCGGGCACCATCGGGAGATGAAAGTAATCAGGCCTACATCATCTTTCCTGATTTGAAGCGTCGCGAAGGCCATGACAGCATACAATATTTGCGCCTCAGTTAAGTCAACCTTTACATAGTCGCGGCTCATCATAAGAGCGCAATGGACTACGACAGATTTTGAAATCTATGGGAGAAGCTGAATACTCTTTCTTCTGAAGGCAAAACCTCATTATGCGCCCTCGAGTGACCTACTGAACTTCTCCATCATTCTCGGAATCATCCAGAAGAGTTGCCACGAATATGGGATGGGTCCTTATAATCGTGGCAGACATCATAAAAAACTCATCATCTATGTTCAGCTTGGAGTTGTTGATACTTCTCGACGCGGCGAAGGAATTACTTTCAGGTGACATCTTAACAAAAATCCCTTATGGTTTTGAAGTTATACAACACATCAAAACAAAAAATTACTAATTTGAAGAAAAGCATACATGGAGTTTTATCAAAGGTGGTTACGACAATCAAGAGTCAACAACACATTCGCTACGGAAAAATCCCTTTCGACCATATATCATGGCATTCACGACTAAAGGAATGGGTACTGGTTCCTGCTCAACGGGACGCACGTGATGTAGCGGGAAGTATACCCTTGGCCGAAGCTAGACAATGCCGCAGGGAACACGCGAAGCCGCGGAGAGTGTAACCTTGGCCTAGTTACATTCACTCATGAAAATATTCTTGCGGCAAAAAAGAAAATGTTTCCACCATGAAAACCGTGCACACAACTACAAAAGGAAAAGTAAACCCTAAAGCTAAGTTTTCACGGGAGGAGAACTAATGGCAGCCACCATTCATGTACGTCTACTTTGCATAATAATTGGCCTCCTCACTATCAATGTCACGACTAGTATTACTACAAAAGAATCATTTATACAAGAGTATTCTTGCGGGTTTACGGAGGATACAGATATGGCTAGGGTTTACACCAACAAAAAAAGAGAGGTGACGAGAAGAAACGTTGGAACACATACCTGGAATACGCTCGCCCGCTCTTCTGCTTTGCTGCTAACGTGGAGACGTGGAAACAAGGCCAATACTAAAATTGTGAAGGATGCACAACACCTCTTATATATAAACGTTACTTTTGGATTTAGGGTAAAGGAAGTTTTCCTTTTATGAGCGCGACACTTTTGAAAATAGAGGGAAGGAAAGCCTTTTGTTCAGGATACACACGGAAAAGGCAGCCGGGCCTGCGGAGGTAACACTTCGTAACGCCAATACGCGGCCAAGGCATCGTCAGACAGCCAGCGCCTAGCCAACACCTTCTCCGCGTCATTTCCAGGCCTGGCCATCATCTTCTCTGCGTCATTGTCGAGCCACGACCATCGCCATCGTCTCCGCGTCCTAATCCAACGCTCCGTAGCTCCGTCTTCACCGCTCCACGGTCTTTCTAAGATAGCCACGCCACGGCCAGGACAAGCAAAACCCTCCAACAATCTGCGCCCTAGCAACGCCACCCACTTTTCCAATCTAGCCACGTTATTCGCCATTCCACAACTCCATCTCCTTTCGGCCAAGATTGAAGCACCATCTTCACCGTTCAAGGAAACACAATCTCCACCATTCAAAGTCGCGCCGTACGCCACTCCCCAACCAGCAACGCTATAAACTATTCCTCGACCGGTAGACAAAGATGCGCACTGGTACCGACACTCCATGGCCAAGAAGAACTCATACAAAAGCTTCTGACATGAGGATCACAGTTTCTTCATGTTGTCCACCAAAGGTTAGTCGAACTTCCTAGGCAATTTCTTCACGTCTTGCTTTTTCGATTTTACTCTTGTCTGTCACCATATCATGCTTACCCCGCAACAAAGACATTGTTACGTGCTAAGCAGGGGACTTAATGTTGATGGTGTTTTTTAGTTTGGGGTTAAAGCCGTAAAATCACTCGCCTGATATGACGTCACTCCGCAAGGAAACAAATACACGTGTGATAAAATCTGCACTAGCGTATTATTGAGCCGCTCAATATACTTTTATCCATAACACTCTGTAACTCCTGGAACCTCGCCAATACAAGACTCACTGAGTACTTTCCTGTGTTGTGTTCCCCATCAAAACCCTTAACATCGGTATGGCATGACGGATTTATGTTCACTCGCGGCAGAGTATCATGAACCTCCAAGTACCACGGTTAAGGTCATTGCACTAAATGCTCAGACTAAAAACACACTAGATGTGTGGTCGTGCCCCTTGCTTGCCGTCCCTCTATCTTTCATTGACCAATTAGGTTGCTCCGAGCCTTCCATGGCCTCAAAAGAGGTTACCATACGAAGTTGGCTTCCCAAAAAACGCGCCAGTTTCCGAAAAACACGTCAGCTTCCAAAACGTTCCAAACATGCCGCATGCGCATACCGCACATGCCAGGGGCGCATGCCAAGTAAAAATTCTAGGCGTGCATGCCAGACGAGCACGCCATACATGCATGCCAAACACACCTTATCGCGGAAAAATTTGCGAACATGGCACTTTATGACAACTTGCCATAAACGGCCGCCCACGGTTATTCCTTATGTCCGCTCCCGCACTTTGGCATAATCCGGAATTTTTACACGCGCCGATTAGGGTTTCGAACACGCCAAACCCTAATTTGGGCAAGTGGCTGCTAAATCCTTCCACGATGCCCAAAACTAAAGCCTTGGCCTCTCCAAGCCTTAATTTTCCCACGACTATGCCACTGTCGTACCACTATGCCATTGCTAACCGGCGTACCACCAGCACATTGTCAATACCTCTACGCAAGGTCCATGCTCCCTCCTGAGGTGTAAATCTCAGCCGTCCAAGTTTGCCACCAAATCGCAAGACTTGTGGCAACTTTTGGCCCAACGCCAAATCCTTTGGTTTTCACCGCCAAACCCTAACTGGTCACGGAAAACAACTTGGATATGATGCCAATTTCATCGGCCCCGCCAGCATACCGCAATTCCAAGGCTTCGACAGCATGTCACGGACTCGTCATCATGCTACCATGCCATGGCCCAGTCAGCATGCCGCCATGCCACGGCCTCGCCAACGTTCCACCATGCCACGGCCTCGTCAGCATGCCGCCATGCCATGACCTCTCCAGCAAGCCACCATGCCACGACCCAGTCAGCATGCCGCCATGCCACGACCTTGCCAGCATGACACGGCCTCGCCAGCATACCACGACTTCACCAACACGCCACGACTTCGCCAGCATGCCACCATGCCACGACCCAGTCAGCATTCCGCCATGCCACGACCTCGCCAGCATGCCACGGCCTCGCCATCATATTACCATGCAAGGGCCTCGCCAGCATGCCACGGCCTCGCCAGGATGCCACGGCCTCGCCAACATGCCACGATCTCGCTAGCATGCCACGACCTCGCCAACATGCCGCCATGCCACAGCCTCGCCAGCATGTTGCCATGCCACGGCCTCGCCATTGTTAAGTGCCAATACAAGGTAGCCACGATCAACGACTATCCTTATTCATGAGATATGATCTCAGCCATCAGAGCTCGCCACCGAGCTGGTAAGCTCGTGACAAGTCTTAAGCGGCTAGACAAAACGAGCCTAGCATCACATGCTATTTACCTGCGGCAAGCTTCCAAATTCTCTCAATTCTAATTTTCCACAACCTCTCCAGCATGCCACCTCTTCGCCAGTACGCCACGGACTCGCCGGCATGCCGCCACGCCACGACCTCGCCAGCACGCCACGACCTCGCCAGCATTCCCCCATGCTACATCCCAGTCAGCATGCCACGACTTCGCCAGCACGCCACGGCCTTACAAGCATGCCGCCATGCCACGTATTCTCCAGCATACCAAGGCTTCGCCAGAATGCCACCATGCCATGGCTCAGTCAACATGCCGCCATGGCACGACCTCGCAAGCACGCCACAGCCTCGCCAGCATGCCGTCATGCCACGGCCTCTCCAGCATGCCACGGCTTCGCCAGCACGCCACGGCCTCGCCAGCATGCTGCCATGCCATGTCCTTTCCATTGTTAAGTGCCAAAACAAGGTATCCATGATCAACAACTATCCTTATTCATGAGATGCGATCTCAGCCATTCGAGTTCGCCACCGAGATGGTAAGCTCGCGACAAGTCTTAAGCGGCTAGCCAAAACGAGCCTAGCATCACATGATATTTACCTGCGACAAGCTTCCCAATTCTCTCAATTCTAACTTGCCACACATAGCAAAATGCTACATGTTTTCCATGAAAACACTCGAGACATCAAAATATATCACACACTGGGGGATGCTCATTAGGGTATTGGTCTGGCGGTTTACAGCATGCGGCGTGCAATGCTCCTGTTACAAGAAAGTGTCATGAAGAAGGATAATTAGTGGTGGTGAAAATTAACGATAAACAATTCATTCCATTCATCATAGAGGCATAATGACTTGCGGTTACACGAATTCATTTCACTCATAATAGAAGCATGCATAACGTTTGGGAGTTACACGTCACTCTTTCTTCCACCACTCAATCTTTACAACTTCTCACGAGACCAGGGTACGTTTCACTATGACTTGTATAAATAGGTCTCACCTATTTCCACCAAACAACAAGTTTTGGTGAGGAGAACAATACACATCCAAAAAACGTTTGATAGCTTCCTCATCTAGCTAGACAGTCCAACTTTCTGATACAAGTCACAAAATGTTCACACTTCACACAATCAACTATTCTGGTCTCAACACTTTCTTCGCTTCCCTCCCCAAGACCAACCCTTCTCCTTCACTTTGTGACCGAAGAAAGTCTGGAACAACCATTTCTTGGTTTAGGCCGAATTTGTACAGATTGATCTCTCGAATCTAAAGTACTCCCGTGCTGTACATTGTTCAGGGTTTAGACTCGTTTGTCACCCGCACACACGAAATTACCGAAATCAGAAAAAACGGTTTTCGCCCAGAAACATTAGTACGATAGAAACAACAAGATTAGATCACACAACTAGAAGAAAGTAGTATCGGTATGGCTTCACAATCCCAATGAAGTCTTCAAGTCGTTAACCTATAGGGTCTTGATAGAAACCTAAGGTTAAAGGAGAATCGAATCTACCTAATACAACTAGTATCACACAAGAGGTGTGGGGATTAGGTTTCCTAGTTGCTAGAGTTCTCCCTTATATAGTCTTTCAAATCAGGGTTTGCAATCAATATTAACTTAGTAATAAAACATTCAATATTCAGCATTAGATGAAAACCTGATTAGATTAAAGCTAATATCTTTCAACCGTTATATTAAAATTTATCTACACACAAATGAATGCACGTTTATTTAGTTTTGTTTAACTGTACCCAAACATGTACATCTAGTTGGTTCAACAATAGTTAACCAAATGGTTAGCCATATGAGCACTTTCATATTAACCATATTCTTCTTTACCATAACTAGTTAAAATGACTCAAATGAACTAGTTAGAGAGTTGTTAAATTGCTTAGATCTTATAAAAGTATACAACACATGATCGAAGCAAAAACGATTTGATTCACTCGAATCGATTCATGAACTTTATAGCCACGGATTGCAAACTTGCATTCCTAAGTTTATATAAGTTTAAGTTCACGAATAATCATTTTCAGAAAATAACCAACTTAAGTACGTGGACTTAAGTACCCAGAATAAGTTTGTTTTCAGTTCACAAACTCTAGCAGAAATTCTAGGGATGATAACCTCCGACAGTACGCGGACTTGGTACGCGGACTCTAGTTCCGCTTTTCCTTAGCAGCAAAGTACGCATACTTTAGTTCAAAGATTAAGTACTTATACACGTATGAGTTACCACACAGTGTTTATATCCAACCATGGTTATGTAATCTAAACTCTCATTTCAATGACTGAAACATTCTTAGAGGACGTTATATAGTTGTTGTTCACACACTATTTTTCGTCAAAGCAATTTTCAAGTAATTGAAACTTAATATGACTTTCATCACTATTAAAGATGAACTTGGCCAAAGCGAAATATTACCAACACATATTTCGAGAAATAGATAAGCGAGATAAACTCGGCTCGAAATAGAAAATGTGTATAATCAAAGTCTATATAGCAAAATGACTTTCATCTCAAGATAGGAGATATAGTAGATAGACTTTTTGAGTGATAGATAAGTTCTAGTCTCCACATACCTTTTAGTCGATGAAGTTCCACCAGTTCCTTAAGTAGTTCTTTGTCTTTATATGATGATCGTCATGGAGTCTTGAGATCAACTACCTTTGTATCCTATTCCGAGACTTAGCTATAAGTAGACTAGAAATCAAGACTTATAGTTTTGATCACTAACATTGACAAACATGCTTGAGATAGCAACGCATGCGAGTTCGACCGAGCAGTGATCTAACAACTTGATTTATAGTATACTTATAGCTATGTATCGGATTAGGATAGAAGTGTATAGTTGAGCATTAGACTTCACGGCATTCGCCAATTGATGAAGAATATTTATTGTAGAGCTTGGACGAAATTCATCAACAAAAGGCATCTGGAGACTAAAACATATCTATCACTGAGAAGTCTATTTTATTCTATATTCTAATGAGACTAAGTCGTATAACTATATAGACTTTGCATTATACACATTTGAAATTTCGAGACGAGTTTATCTCGTTTATATATTTCTCGAAATACGTGATGGAAGCATTTTAGCTTTAGCTAAACTTCATCATCTACTTTACGAGTTTAGTTGTAGACAACTTATTTTTTGGAAACTAAATATTAAATCAAGATGATCATGTAAAAATTACCTTGAACATCTTACATGATTTGTGTGAGACAATCATTTGATGTTAACTTAGGAAGTTTCGTATTGATCAGTTAATCACTTGAAAATTTCTTGAAGCTAGTGGTATGTGTAAGATTACTATTGTTGTCTTCTAAGGATGTTTTAATGATTAAATGAGAGTTTTAGAACTACTATTGATGTCTGGATATAACACAGTATGCATACCTAGTATGTGAACTGTGAAGTTCTAGTTCATGTCCGGAACTCTTGTTTGCGAACGGGTTTACCTGTGAAAGGTCCAGAACTGTGGTTTGCGAACGGAAAGATTAAGCCAGGTCCTGAAATGTGGTTCTCGTACTCAGTTTGCGAATACAATGGTTAAGTTCTTAAACCGATAAGTATGACAATTCATACTCATGAACTCAGGTTCGTGTGCGAACTAAAGTCCCTAGAACTTTAATGAAATAATGTATGCAAAATTGGTTTGCAAACCGTGGTATTATGTTTTTGAATTTATTCTTGTATAAGTACTTTGTACAACTACAAACCAAACCGAATATGTTTCGCACTGTTCATGGATATTTCTAAGAGATATTGAACATTTGAATAACTCTCTTAAAGCACATTTAGATTCATTTGGTTATCTATCATGATTGATTGATCATCATATTTGATCTAGAAGTATTAGATGAATATGGCTAAACTAAAAGTGTTCATATGACTAACTTCGGTTAATTGTTATTGAGCCAACTGGTTATACACATTTAGGTACGGTTCATCCATATCTAAATATAGGTATATTTCATTTGTGTGTATCAAGCTAATACCATCTAAAGGTGGAGATTGATTTCTTATTTTCTAAGCAGACTTAACTTGAATCTTAAATCAGGAATTCATCTAACGGTGAATATCAATTTGTTGATGGTGGTTTTCCGTTCAGGGCTAAAATTATAAAACCCTGTATTTAATGCGTTATCACCCTGCAAGGGGATAAAGCCATTTAAAAGTGACGAGTGCAAAACACCTCTTCGCTCATTGAGCAATTCAATATATATGAAATTCACTCAGAATGGTGCCTGTAGTAGCAATCCCAAATATTCTGTGAATTCATTACCAACTAATGCATGAATTGCCTGGAATTTGGATTTGCTATGTTCCCAGCGGACTCTCATCATTGACATGACATGGTGATTAAATGTTCACTCTCAACAAAGTAGCATGAGTCTCCCGAAGTGTCGGTATTAACACCTGCATGGAAGTACTCACACATGCTGCATCGTTCTCTGACAAAGAGATTTTCGTATTAACGCGCTTTTAATTAAGAAGTAACTCGATCGAACATGTTTTCCTTAGGGAAAATATAGCTTGTTCATATCAGTCTCAAAAAATATCACGACCACACGATTTGGCCGCGCAATTCAACAGGCCTAGCCTACTCCTAGCGGAACTAGGTGATCATCATGATGACCAATGGAGGGCCCACTAACATCCCGACCGAACGGATTCCATCTTGTATACCTGCAAGCACTTCGAACGTTAACCCTAATATGGGTGTTTGCGCTATTTGAAAAATAAGCTGAAACGAGCTAAGACCGGCAAAAACGGTCTCAAATACATCATGACCGTCCAACTTAGCCAGCCTAGTTGGACGGCTGAGATATTCCTTGGAATGATCACGAAGGCGCCATCATATCCATTAGCTTCCCAACTTCTCCCTTGGTCGATCGAATTTCCCACGACAAGTCAAGAGTGCATCAAATCGTTCTGCTCAAACTAGGGTGAACACGCCGTTTAGGAAACCCTAATTTAAATTATGGCATCGTGCTACTGTCGCAAATCGATCACATCCGTCCATCTTCGCCAGTCAAGTTGAATGGCTTAGATCCAATTATAGGCGTTCAAAAAAATGTCTCCGTGACCATTGGACGCTCCTCTTCCATAAGGAACAATCGGTGACGCCGCAACCTACCTTATGGCTTCTAAATGATCACCCAAAGATTATACAAACAACTGGGAACGTTTGGTAAACAATTTTAGTATGAGATACATGCCAAAAGTTTCTTATGGATGTCTATCATAACATACTAAAAGGCGAGCTAGGTCATGGCTGAAAACTGACAGAATTCCTCTTGAGTTTTACTGTCGGGACGTTTTCACCTCTTAAATGAGCTCAAAACATAAATATTCACGCGTAGGAAGATAAAAAACTCTTTTCTGATCAAAAAGGAGGTGCGGTCCGTCAAAATCCGAGTTCGTATGATAATTCTAAAGCGATTTTAGTGAGGGTCTCACATCTGAATTTTCTGATTACGAAATTTCATGAATTAGCACAAACTTCTGCGAATTATCTCAGCTAGCCAACTTAAATGGTTTAGATTTAATTTGGCCAACCAATAGGATATCAAAATGGATGCAAGCCACCATTCTCCTATAGGCAACAATCACCACATCTTTAATGTACATGGATAGCTCCTGGAAGCTACTCACACATGACCACTCGCTACCTAGCTTGCGCATGATTGGTCAGTTTAACTAGGTCTTACAAACAAGACCTATTCAGCAGCCTGCTGTATATTTTCCACGAAAATACTTGAGAAATCAAACATGTCACAAACTGGGGGATGTTCATCAGGGTATTGGTCTGGCGGTTTACAACGTGCGGTGTGCAACGCGCCCATTATTAGAAAGTGTCAGGAACGAACGAACAGTTAACATCAATAAGAGTAGTGGGTAAAAGTGTGACCAGTTTTCCCTCGTAATGGAAACGTGGTGATCACCACTTTTTATACAACTCCACCTCTCCATTGATCAATCACCTCCACTTCCTACGAGATCAGGTGGTTGCGCTCAAATGACTTGTATAAATAGGTTTCCAACCTATTTTCGAAAAGGAAGAAAAACACAAGTGATTCAACACAAGTATCCAGGAACAACCATAACTGATAGCTTACATTCTGCAAACCAGTTCCACATTCTGATACAAGTCATAAAATAGCCACACCTTCAAAATTCAATAGTTTTGATCTCAACACCTTCTTCGCTTCCCTCCCTAAGATCAACCCTTCTCCTTCACTTTGTGGCCGAAGCAAGTCTGGAACGGCCATTTCTTGGTTTAATCCAGAATTATACAGATTGATCTCTCGAATCTAAAGTACTCCTGTGCAGTGCATTTGTTTAGGGTTTAGATTCGTTTCTCATCAACACACCCAAATTTACCAAAAATAGCAGAATCAGTTTTTACCCTCAAATACAATTGCTTTGTTACAAAGCTATCTTATCTTTGATTGTAAGCAACTCTGATTTGAAAGTTTATATAAGGGAGAACTCTAGCATCTGAGAAGCCTAATCCCGACATTTCTGTGTGTCCTAGTTGCAAATTAGAGTCGATTCTCTATTAACCTAGGTTTTCCAAAACCATTATTAGGTTAACGACTTGAAGACTTTATTTGGGATTCGTGAAGCCAGTTCCAACTATTTTCTCTGTAATTGCGTATAAAAAAGCGGGGGTCTAACAACCACACCAAATATTTTGCGTATCTATCTATATGGATAAACTCCAATATAATTCCAAGAGAATCCAATAGACAGTCAGACTCAATAAATGGAAATATATCCAAGAGTTCTTATCTCAATTTCTCATTTCAATCTGCAATCAACAAATAGGAATTTGCGAGCCCGATTGAATATAAAATAAATAACTTGAACGGTACCAAAGACCAATGTTCAAGAATCATTCAATTTCAATCAACAACCAAAGCTAGGATTTACCAATTGATCGATTCAACGCACAACCTGTGATATTTAATATATATAACAAAATATAACACAGAAAAGAAATAACATAGACACCAGAAATTTTGTTAACGAGGAAACCGCAAATGCAGAAAAACTACGGGACCTAGTTCAGATTTGAACACCAGACTATATTAAGCCGCCACAGACACTGGCCTACTACTAAGCTAACTTCGGTCTATAATTTAGTTGATCCCTAATCAATCTCACACTTATCAAGGTACAATTTCTTTCCTTATGCCTATTGAACCACGTCGGATTCTGCGCACTTGATTCCCTTATCTTATCTCACCCACAACTAAGAGTTGCTACGACCCAAAGTTGAAGACTTGATAAACAAATCTGTATCACACAGAAAAGTCTATTGAATAGATAAATTTGTCTCCCACAAATATACCTATGAGTTTTGTACCGTCTTTTGATAAATCAAGGTGAACATGAACCACTTGATAATCCAGACTTATATTCCCGAATAACAGCCTAGTATGATCAATCACCTCACAATAATCTTAATCGATTAACGAAACAAGATATTGTGGAATCACAAACGATGAGACGAATATGTTTGTGACTACTTTTCAATCTTGCCTATCGGAGAATAAATCTATGTATAATGGGGAAAAGGTTTTGCTGGTATTTTAGGAAAGTGAAGAGACGATCGTGCGGGCGAGGCTACTCAACCAAGCAAACTGCTTAACCTCACACAGATGCACTGCACGGGAATGATTTGAATTCGATAGGTCAATCTGTAGGACTCCGACCTAAACCAAGTCAATGACCGTTCCAGAGTCAATTAGGTCACAAAGAGGGAGATGGGTTGATCTGTAGGAGGGAAGCTGAGAATTGTGTGGGATAAATGATGATCAAGGATTGTGGATATGTTGTGGGTTTTTGCAAATTGATGAACTGATGTGTTCTGTGAATAAGTTTCGATCGAGAGAATTGTTGTTTTTCAGTTATCTATTTTGAACTTATTTATATTGTCAGAATCGTAAACACATTGATCCCAGTAAGTATGACGGTTTCTTGAATGAAAGAGTGGGAAAGTGGGAGATCGTGGTAAAATCAGTTCCATGTCGTGTGGATACTTGGTTGATCATCCACCCACTATTTTAATAAATCCCTCAACCTCTTGCACAACTTACTCATGTTTCTCATCGTGGATGAATACATGTGTCGTAGGCCGCCAGACCAAAATCCCAATTAATATCCCCCATGTGACGTGATTGATGTCTCACGAACGTGGAGTCTGCAAGGCAGGCGTGTATTTAATTAGTCATTTGTTGACTCGATTAGACGGTGAGTCTAAGTATTGTTGAATCGAGCATGATTGACGAATGCTCAGTGATTCGTAGATTGAACATGTATGTTGAGACGTATGGTTCTCGAAGAAACAATGATAATTGGATCACATGATGAATATTAATGAACTGAGCAAATATTGCTCGTGTGATGAATTTTTGGATAGTTATAGTTGAATCAATATTGATGGATTGAGCAAATATTGCTCGTCTGAGCGAATATTGCTCGTTTGATGAATTATTGGCAGCTCTTAGTGTTGCCCAGATAAGAAAGTTAGTAAGCATCCTTGCACCTGATCTATTTGTTTATATATCTCCTTCTTAGTCCATTAGTCAATTAGATATCTCCCCATACTATATTCAATGAATTAAGGTATTTTATCCCAGAGCAGCTCACGCCCCAGCAAAATCACCATCTTTGACACTTTCAAGTGATGAGATCGGTCGAGTGGTCTCAGTGACCAAATAAAATATTAACTAAAATATTGGTAGCTGGACCGAATATTATACAATTAATTAAGGTGTTGATTGTTGTATCAACATAAAATTATTAGTGTTTAAACTTGCTCAAAATGATGATTTGCAGAGCATTCGGTTCGAAACCCTAATTTTGATCGATTGGTGATCAGTTGGTGATTTGTTGAAAATCAATCACTGAGCAAAGGAGGGACCGACTACATGGGATGATGGAAGACCATGTAGTACCTAGGTTCTCGTGTGAGCATGCACCAAAGTCCTTTGTTGACTAGTTGGTGAAAGGATGATTAAATGCTGGTATAATCATTTATTAAAGATAGTGTTCGTCTGAGCATTAGGAAATAAAACCTAAATTATGGAGAAGTGAGGGAACGACCAAGATGGCATGAGACCGTCCCTTAGAGTTCGTGGGACCTGATGGTCGTTTGAGCAAATTCCAAGTTGGTTTGAAAGAATTTGGACCCAATATGAGCAATTGAGCGAATTGGGTCAAAATTATAAAGATGTGTGGGACATGCTTCTTGCAAGCCTTAGGACCATCCTTGGTCGATCAAGGAAGCATGCCCGTGTCACCATAATGTTCTTTTCCGAGTCCTGAGAGTTTTGGTATTTTTTGTTGTGCGTTTGAGCAATATTTTGGATTTTCGGAAAAGTTTAATCTTTGACTGAAATTCTTGATTTTGCCCGATTGAGCAAGTAGAACTATGCTCATTTGATCAATATTTTAATATCTTTTCGTGAGTATCCCAGTCATTCATATGACCGTTTGACTTTTGGCTTTTTCATGGTTTGAGCAACATTTGAGAAGATATGGAAAAACCAAGGTTTTTGCTCAAACGGAGGAGTTTCATGAGATGATGGAAATAATAATTATGAAAACAAGGGATTACAAAGTGTGGGACCGGACGTCTAGGGTATGGCCGTCCGTCTAGGTAGCCCGGTCCCATGACACCTTTATTGATGGTGGATTTTAGTTCAGGGCTAAAATTGTAACACCAAAATTAATGTGCTGACATCCTGCAAAGCCATTTAATGTTCTGACATCCTGCAATGGGTAAAGCCATTTGGTAAGCGATGAGTGCAGAAAACCTCTCCGCTTTATTTATTTCGAAGCAATTCAATAAATATACAAAATTCAACCAGAATGGTGCATGTAGCAACAATCCCAAATATTCTGTGAATTTTTAGCATTATTAATTAATGCATGATTTGCCTAGTATTTCCTGTGATGTTCTCAGCAGAACTCTCATTATTGGCATGGCATGACGACTGAGTGTTTACTCTCAGAATAGTAACACGAATCTCCAAGTTTCAATATTGAGGTGGCACGAAATACCCGTAGAGGCTACACCATTCTATAACAAGGAGAATCTCGTATCGCGCTTTGGTTAGATCGACCGAGCATATTTAATTTCAAGAGAAATCTGGACGGTCTCTCTCAGTCTTAGAAATGATCACGGCCACTCAAGTTGGCCGCATGATTTGACTAGCCTAACTGAACCCTAGCAGGAGAAGGAAATCGTTGTGATGACCACCGACGGGCCCACTTATGCCCTAGATGGTCGAACAATCACGTACTACCCAACGCCATCAAAACGCTAACCCAAAGTTGGGTGGCCGCGCTGTTTAGGGAGAAGCTCGACGAGCATAGACTGTTCAGGGCAGTCTCAAAACCATCACAACCGTCCAACTTCGCCATCCTGGTTGGACGGATTAAATCATCCCGCGAATGATCAGGGAAGCGCTAACGCGTACGTTGGCGAGCCCACTTCTCATATACCCGATCGGTTTCTCACGACAAATCCACGGAGCAATGAAACGTTTGCGGCATGCGGCGTGCAACACGCCCATTACAAGAACGTGTCAGGAGGCATGAACGGTTAACGATGATGGGAGAAGTGGGAAAAGGCGTGATCGTGTGACAACCACCTGCACGACCCCACTACTCCATCACTCAACTTCCTCCACTTCCTACGAGATGAGGATTGCGCTTAAGTTACTTGTATAAATAGGTTCGTCACTCTATTTTCCAACAATAGAACACAAGAAACCAAGTTTTTGTTAATACCGTATTCAGAAACACTTAGAACTGATATCTTACATTATGCAAGCCAGTTCGACATTCTGATACAAGTCATAAACAACCAACACCTTCACAATCTCAACACCTTCTTCGCTTCCCTCCCTAAGATCAACCCCATCTCCTTCACTTAGTAACCGAAGCAAGTCTGGAACAACCATTTCTTGGTTTAGGACAAAATTTTATAGATTGATCTCTCGAATCAAAATCACTCCCGTGCAGTGCATTTTTTTAGGGTTTTGATTCGTTTCTCATCCACACACACACCCAAATTTACTAAAAACAGTAGAAACAGTTTTCACTCATAAACAACTGGCGACCACAGTGGAAGATTAATCTCTCAGTTGTGAAGTCAATTTCTTCAATACCCAGTCTAATTTGACCTATTTCAAAATGGTTGGTCTTAGGAATCCCCAAATAGTTTCAAATCCCGATCGAAGTTCCTCCAACGAAGATACCCCTCTTCCCAACAGCGTATCTGATAGCGTAACCGGAAGAATCCCAAAATTTATCGAGTTAGCACGGGTGCAGGAGATTCACGCGAGGAACATATATCTGATCAAAGAAACAATAAACGGCATACTCGATCTTCTCGTCAAGATGACATCATATGTGATCAGTTCTCCTGTCACGGAGATTTCCTCACCGGGGACTGATCCTCACAACGATCCTCCTCAAGTCAATAGTTTCACTATGAATCAGAAGCCGGTGGACTAGGAAGCGGCTTCTCTGGTAGAAATTTTATGCGAGTCTTACACCTCTCTAAGAATCAGCGGGCTGAGACGTTTGCTGCAATCAATCAGATAGCTCTGGACGTGCATTTGACTCCTTTGTGTCCAGAAGCCTCAAAAACACCAGAGATGTATGTGAATAATGTTACGTTTACGGAAGAAGACATGATGGCGGAAGAAGGTCACAACCGGGCCCTACACATTACCGTACGCATTAAGGATTCAGATTTCAAGAGGGCCCTCATCGAAAAAAGAGCGTCTTCGAATGTGATTACTCTCAAGACACTCCGTACGGCCAAGGTTCGCCCAAAAAAGATCGTGCGACAGCCTACAACGATGACAGACTTTGAAGGAAACCAAACCAACATATACGGGTATGTCAATCTGAATTTATCTGTAGTGCAACTATTACGTGCTAGGCAGGGGACCTATTGTTGATGGTGGGTTTTAGTTCAGGGCTAAAATTGTAAATACAAAGTTAATGTGATGACATCCTGCAAAGGGTAAATCCATTTAATGTGCTGACATCCTGCAAAAGGTAAAGCCATTTGGTAAGCAATGAGTGCAGAAAACCTCTCCGCTTTATCTATTTCGAAGCAATTCAATAAATATACAAAATTCGACCAGAATGGTGCATGTAGCAACAATCCCAAATATTCTGTGAATTTTTAGCATTATTAATTAATACATGATTTGCCTAGTATTTCCTGTGATGTTCTCAGCAAAACTCTCATTATTGGCATGGCATGAAACCTAAGTGTTTACTCTCAGCAGAGTAACACGAATCTGCAAGTGTCAATATTGAGGTGTGCACGAAATAGTCGTAGAGGATACACCATTATCTAACAAGGAGAATCTCGTATCACGCTTTAGTTAGACCGATCGAGAATTGTTAATTTCCTAAGGGAAATCTAGACTGTCCGTATTAGTCTCAGAAACGATCACGTTCACGTAAGTTGGCCGCATGATTTGACTAGCCTAGTCGAACCCTAGCAGGAGTAGGCAATCGTTGTGATGACCACCGACGGGCCCACTTATGCCCTAGATTGTCGAACAATCACGTACTCTCCCAACGTCATCAAAACGCTAACCCAAAGTTGGGTGGCCACGCTGTTTTGGGAGAAGGTCGACGAGCATAGACTGTTCAGGGCGGTCTCAAACCATCACAACCGTCCAACTTCGCCATCCTGGTTGGACGGATTAGATCATCCCGCGAATGATCAGGGAAGCGCTAGCGCGTACGTTGGCGAGCCCACTTCTTATCTACCTGATCGGTTTCTCACGGCAAATCCATGGAGAAATGAAACGTTTGCTCCAAAACATGGCAACCGTGATGATTCTAAGGGTCGCAGAAATTCCAAGTGTCTTAAAATCGATCACGACCATCCAACTTAGCCGGCATAACTGGATGGCTTAGATCGCACCTAGGACCATCAGGAAAGTGCACATATGTTCACCACCAACCCAATGTGGCCCCCACAAGATAGACCTCCCCAAGGGAGAGGCGCGGCTTGTCAATTCGTTTGGCTAAAGTCGCGTGTCTGTGACTATTCCAAAACCCTAATTAGGGTTTGCGGCAATACACATCTGTCGCAGCTCGATCGCGTCCGTCCATCTTCGACAGCCTAAACGGAGGATGTGGATATAAAGTCAAGAGGTCCCAAGGATGTTGACGTGATCAGCGTGGGCCCACCTTGACGTGTTACCGGTCGGCCTACACAAAGTGGGGCATGATGCCTCGAAACGCGCACCCAAAGGTGCTAGGTCACGCGGCCTCAAAAACTTGAAAATTCCTTTGCGGCAACGGATTCCTGTCACAAATCGATCACAACCACTCATCTTTGCCGGTCAAATTGAGTAGTTTAGATCGAACCTTCATGGGATCAAGAGGTGTGGACACACACGACAACAGGACGTCTTCATGCACTGCCGGTCGGTTCCACCAGAATTGATGCCCATGCTTGATTTCGGTCAAGCCAAAAGGGGGACTTTGTGCACCTATAAAACACTAAACGTCAGTAAATATGTGACGCAAATCATCTCGTCCGTCCAACTTTGCCAGCTTGGTCGGACGACTTGGATTAAACATCAAGCAAGCAATGAAGCGCCTCAATGATCACCGTCCGTCACTCTATCATAAGGAGCGATCGAACAGGTGGTGGCCCACCCATGCGGATTCCATACGATCACTCGAAGATGGTTGGACGTGCTACCATTTTAAGACGCTTAATCCGCGACTTATTCAGTCGATCTTTAAAACAGCGATGCTTCATGCATACCGACTATTTTGAGCTGCTTGCTTGAAGATACACACGATATTTCGTTGATATCGATTCTTCAATAACTTATTTATTTAACTTAATAGAACCGTATGGTATTTCCTGCGGTGGGTCCCACGACTCGACCTGCTCATTAAAGACATCAAACATGTCACAAACTGGGGGATACTCAATGGGATTTTGGTCTGGCGGTTTACGGCATGCGGCGTGCAACACGCCCATTGCAATAACGTGTCAGGAGGCATGAACGGTTAACGATGATGGGAGAAGTGGGCAAAGGCGTGATCGTGTGACAACCACCTGCACGACCCCACTACTCAATCACTCAACTTCCTCCGCTTCCTACGAGATGAGGGTTGCGCTTAAGTGACTTGTATAAATAGGTTCTTCACTCTATTTTCCAACAATAGAACACAAGAAACCAAGTTTTTGTTAATACCGTATTCAGAAACACTCAGAACTGATATCTTACATTATGCAATCCAGTTCGACATTATGATACAAGTCATAAACAGCCAACACCTTCATAATCTCAACACCTTCTTCGCTTCCCTCCCTAAGATCAACCCCATCTCCTTCACTTTGTAACCGAAGCAAGTCTGGAACAGCCATTTCTTGGTTTAGGCCAAAATTGTATAGATTGATCTCTCGAATCAAAAGCACCCCCGTGCAGTGCATTTGTTTAGGGGGTTTTGATTCGTTTCTCATCCACACACACACACACCCAAATTTACTAAAAACAGTAGAAACAGTTTTCACCCATAAACAACTGGCGACCACAGTGGAAGATCAATCTCTCGGTTGTGAAGTCAATTTCTTCAATACCCAGTCCAATTTGACCTATTTCAAAATTGTTGGTCTTAGGACTCCCCAAATAATTTCAAATCCCGATCGAAGTTCCTCCAACGAATATACCCCTCTTCCTAACAGCGTATCTGATGGCGTAACCGGAAGAATCCCAAAATTTATCGAGTTAGCACGGGTACAGGAGATTCACGCGAGGAACATATATATGATCAAAGAAACGATAAACGGCATACTCGATCTTCTCGTCAAGATGACATCAGATGTGATCGGTTCTCCTGTCATGGAGATTTCTGCACCGGGTACTGATCCTCACAACGATCCTCCTCAAGTCAATAGTTTCACTATGAATCAGAAGCCGATGGACTAGGAAGCGGCTTCTCTGGTAGAAATTTTATGCGAGCTTTTACACCTCTCGAAGAATCAGCGGGCTGAGACGTTTGCTGCAATCAATCAGATAGCTCTGGACGTGCATTTGACTCCTTTGTGTCCAGAAGCCTCAAAAATACCAGAGATGTATGTGAGTAATGTTACGTTTACGGAAGAAGACATGATGGCGGAAGAAGGTCACAACCGGGCCCTACACGTTACCGCACGCATTAAGGATTCAGATTTCAAGAGGGACCTCATCGACACATGAGCGTCTTTGAATGTGATTACTCTCAAGACACTCCGGACGGCCAAGGTTCTCCCAAGAAAAATCGTGCGACAGCTTACAACGATGACAGACTTTGAAGGAAACCAAACCAACATATACGGGTATGTCAATCTGAATTTATATGTAGGGCCCGTCCAATTAAAGGTGAAATTCGAAGTCATATAAAAGGAGCCGGAATACCATATGATATCGTGGAGACCATGGATTCATGACAATAGGATCATCCTCTCAACGTATCACCGATGCATGAAGACTATGATGAATAAAGAAGTCGTTCGTATTCCTGCATCATTGTCTCCTTAGCACCAATATGTGGAACGAAATTGTTTGAACCAAGAGAAGCTTTATGGGAAGAATCATACATCATGGCACCCCACTCCCCACGTGGGCGTCAATCCAAGAAGATGACAGACTTGCATCATTGAAGGCTAAGTCCCAAGATGCATCTTTGCTGACAAGACGAACCAATTCTTTTTCATCATGTGAAACCACGACCCACGGTCACACTAAGAGGGAGAGAATTTTTGTGGCGAGCCGTGATCAAAAATAGAAAACCGTGTACCGACGCCGTTGTTGGCAATTAACAGGGGAGACTGTTACCCAGTCTCTCCGCCCAACGGAATGCTACAACAACGACGAGCCACAAGAAGAAGTTCTAAATGCTCCACGACAGCTGCAAGATAGCACTAACTCCATAACCGATGAGATCGAAATCGTTAACATTGGGAATGAGGAATCTCCTAGGACCATCTCCATCAGCTCAACCTTGTGTACTGATGAACGCACGAAGCTCGTGGAACTTCTCAAAGAATACCAGGACATATTCACTTGGACGTATGAAGAAATGCCCGGTTTAGATGGAAAATTGGTCACCCATCATCTACATGTCATACCTGGATCCAAGCCGGTTAAATAGTCTCCGAGGAAGTTCAAACACGAGATCAGGTGCTGCGTGGATTTCAGGGAGTTGAACAGAGCTGCCCGAAAGATGATTTTTCTCTACCTAACAACGACATGTTAGTGGATGCCACCAGCGGACACGGCGTGTTCTCCTTCATGGATGGATATAGCGACTAAAATCAGATAATGATGTATGAGCACGACGCAATAATCAAATCAAAATCTCGGGCGGCCCGCACAGGAGTCTTACGAAAAGTGTTCGAAAGGTGACTGCTGATGGAATCAAAGTGGACCCATCCAAGACCCAAGTTATCCTCACGATGTTGTCTCCACGAACTGTGAAGGAACTTCAAATATTCACGGGCAAGGTGAACTACATACCTGGTTTAGCCCATATTGTTGCTTTATTCACCCCCTTGCTGAAGAAAGGAGCAAGTTTTGTCTGGACCGCACTACAACATGAAGCGTTTCGGAAGATTCAACGAATATTGTCATATCCAAATCATCATAAAGAGTTCTCCTATTATGTTAGCCCGGACGAGAGCGAGCCCGAGACATCTTAAGATCTACTGGAGACGACACCTCAAGGGAGCAACCTCAAGAAGATAGTGTTGTCCGCATCATCATGTCGAGAAAGAATCCGCAGCTTGGGCGAGTCACTCTGTCAGACTTAAGAGGAATGCTTCAGCAAAACAGCGAACATCCAAATGATTATGTCAAGAGGTACCAAATTCATGCACTAGAGGGTCACGAGCCAAATATGACTGAAAAACAAGTGGTGTAATTGTGCATCAATAGGATGGTACATGTCTATCGTGCTTTGTCGAAGAACCTGCGCTTTCAGACATCCTCTGAACTCCGTGAAACTGCTAAACAGTCAGTTTCGATTGCCCTGCTTGAAAGAACAAGCCTTCCGGTAATAAAGAGCCTCGTGATGTTCATGCAAGCATACATCTCACCAACAGGAAATACAACATTCATCATTCTGTAAGCCGTTTCGATGAAGCAGCAAGAGGAAAACCACCGAGCTACAACGTCCTACGTGTCCAAAATCGCCAACTCCAACTCCATTACCACATGCACGACTGCCAAAATGATGAAACAACGTCCAAGATATTTTATATCTGTATAGACGGCAGAAACATCAATGAGAGACGCTTTCAGAATTTCGTCTCCCATAGAAGAAGTAGTTGCGTTACCAAAGGAGATTGCACCTGGGACTTAAGAGGAATTTCCCTACTCCTCAAAGACATGATCCAAATATGATAATGGCAAATGAGTGTGACTGGGGACTGTTTAGTACTTCCCATCTCAAAGATGGTGAATTTAGAGAGATGCAAGCACGCTATCATTATGATTCCAAGATGCATAAAGACGAGGATATACTCAAGAAAGCAGACGTAATGTCAAAGACCAGTGATGTTCCTAGACGTCTATGAAACGCAATACAGATGTAAAGACGTCCTCATGAACCCAGGTGACAACGTCTATCAAGTCGAAGGCTCAGTGGATACTCGTGGGCAGGGGACTGTCTTCTTCTTTACATTCCATGAGGCAACATCAATGAAGCTATTGGTTCCATCATTAGCTTCTGCCTCTAATAACGAGACAAGCTCTACTACTATATGAAGACTGCCAATCCCCGAGCTTCACCATAGCAACAACCACTACGGACAGAGTCAAGGACTTCTTTAACATAAGAGGGATGGTCAATCAAGGAACATATATTACACAAAGGGAAATGAAACTGAAGAGGAAGCTGTTTCAACGCCCGCCAGAAGAAGCCGCTTCAGCGCTCTCCAGAGGGAACCGCTTCAACGCTCGCCAGAGGAAGCTGCTTCAGCACTCTCTCCATAGGAAGCCGCTCCAACGCTCGCCAGAAGAAGCCTTTTCAAAGCTCTCTTCAGAGGAATACACTTCAACGTCACCTGGACGCCTCTTGAACGTGACATGTTCCAAGGACATGACGACCCATATCTCCTGGTAACATCTAACTTTGTCTCATAAGTTTTATCTTTATTTGTCACCATCTAATGCCTACCCCACAATAGTGCAACTATTACGTGCTAGGCAGGGTACTTATTGTTGATGGTGGGTTTTAGTTCAGGGCTAAAATTGTAAAACCAAAGTTAATGTGCTGACATCCTGCAAAGGGTAAAGCCATTTAATGTGCTGACATCCTGCAAAAGGTAAAGCCATTGGGTAAGCGATGAGTGCAGAAAACCTCTCCGCTTTATTTATTTCGAAGCAATTCAATAAATATACAAAATTCAACCAGAATGGTGCATGTAGCAACAATCCCAAATATTCTGTGAATTTTTAGCATTATTAATTAATACATGATTTGCCTAGTATTTCCTGTGATGTTCTCAGCAGAACTCTCATTATTGGCATGGCATGACAACTAAGTGTTTACTCTCAGCAGAGTAACACGAATCTCCAAGTGTCAATATTGAGGTGTGCACGAAATAGTCATAGAGGCTACACCATTATCTAACAAGGAGAATCTCGTATCACGCTTTAGTTAGACTGATCGAGAATATTTAATTTCCTAAGGGAAATCTGGACTTTCCGTATCAGTCTCAGAAACGATCACGTCCACGTAAGTTGGCCGCATGATTTGACTAGCCTAGTCGAACCCTAGCAGGAGTAGGAAATCGTTGTGATGACCAACGACGGGCCCACTTATGCCCTAGCTGGTCGAACAATCACGTACTCCCCCAACGCCATCAAAACACCAACCCAAAGTTGGGTGACCGTGTTGTTTTGGGAGAAGCTCGACGAGCATAGACTATTCAGGACAGTCTTCAAACCATCACAACCGTCCAACTTTGCCAACCTGGTTGGACGGATTAGATCATCCGCGAATGATCAGGGAAGCGCTAACGCGTACGTTGGCCAACCCACTTCTCATCTACCCGATAGGTTTCTCACGACAAAGCCATGGAGCAATGAAACGTTTGCTCCAAAACATGGCAGCCGTGATGCTTCTAAGGGTCGCAGAAATTCCTAGTGTCTTAAAATCGATCACGACCATCCAACTTAGCCGGAATATTTGGATGGCTTAGATCGCGCCTAGGACCATCAGGAAAGTGCACATATGTTCACCGCCAACCCAATGTGGGCCCCATACGATCGACATCCCCAAGGGAGAAGCGCGGCTTGTCAATTTTTTGGCTAAATTCGCGTGTCCGTGACTATTCCAAAACCCTAATTAGGGTTTGCGACAATACACATCTGTCCCAGTTCGATCGCGTTCATCCATCTTCGCCAGCCTAAACGGAGGGTGTGCATATAGACTCAAGAGGTCCTAAGGATATTGATGTGATCACCGTGGGCTCACCTTGACGTGTGACCATTCGGCCTACACAAAGTGGGGCCCAATGCCTCAAAACGCGCGCCCAAAGGTGCTAGGTCACGCGGCCTCAAAAACATAACAATTCCTTTGCGGCAACGGATTCCTGTCACAAATCGATCATAACCACTCATCTTTGCCGGCCAAATTGAGTGGCTTAAATCGAACCTTCATGGGATCAAGAGGTGTGGAAACGCACGACAGCAGGATGTCTTCATGCACGCCCGGTCGGTCTCACCAGAATTGATGCCCATACTTGATTTTGGTCAATCCAAAAGGGGGACATTGTGCACCTCTAAAACCCTAAACGGCAGTAAATATGTGACGCAAATCATCTCGTCCGTCCAACTTTGCCAGCTTGGTCGGATGACTTGGATTAAACATCAATCAAGCAATGAAGTGCCTCAATAATCACCATCCGCCACCCTGTCAAAAGGAGTGATCAACCAGGTGGTGGCCTTCCCATGCGGCTTCCAGAAGATCACTCGAAGATGGTTGGACGTGCTATCATTTTAAGACGCTTAATTCACGACTTATTAAGTCGAGATTTAAAGCAGCGATGCTTCATGCATACCGACTATTTTGAGCTGATTGCTTGAAGACACACAAGATATTTTGTTGATATCGATTCCTTAATAACTTAGTTATTTAACTTAATAGCACCGTATGCTATTTCCCGCGGTGGGTCCCACGACTCGACCCGCTCATTCGAAACATCAAACATGTCACAAACTGGGGGATACTCACTGGGGTTTTGACTAGCGGTTTACGGCGTGCGGCGTGCAACACGCCCATTACAAGAACGTTTCCGGAGGCATTGACGGTTAACGATGATGGGAGAAGTGGGCAAAGGAGTGATCGTGTGACAACCACCTGCACGACCCCACTACTACATCACTCAACTTCCTACGAGATGAGGATTGCACTTAAGTTACTTGTATAAATAGGTTCTTCAACCTATTTTCCAACAACAAAACACAAGAAACCAAGTTGATGTTAATATCGTATTCAGAAACACCCAGAACTGATAGCTTACATTATTCAAGACAGTTCGACATTCTGATACAAGTCACAAACAGCCAACACCTTCAAAATATCAACACCTTCTTCGCTTCCTTCCCTAAGATCAACCCCATCTCCTTCACTTTGTAACCTAAGCAAGTCTGGAACAACATTTTCTTGGTTTAGGCCAGAATTGTATAGATTGATCTCTCGAATCAAAAGCACTCCCGTGCAATGCATTTGTTTAGGGTTTAGATTCGTTTCTCATCCACACACACACACCCAAATTTATTAAAAATTGTAGAAAAAGTTTTCACCCATAAACAACCTTCCCCTATTTTTTATTATTTTTCATCATTTGACGGAAAATATGGAGAAACCGTGAGTTTTACTCAAACAAGGAAATTTTCTCGAATTAAGGAGTCTTCATGGGACAATGAAAATAATAAAATAAGGAAAAATAATGGAAGAGGCGCGGGGGACCATCCATGGCGGCATGACAGGCCGGTCGGTGGTCCCGGACCCTAGGCGCTTTTTTTTAATTATTATTTTTTCTCTCTCCTGTTTTGTGAAGGTTTCCTCGTTTGTCCATGTCTTTGGATGCTCGTTCGTGCATTTGGGTGCTTGTTCGTGCATCATCGTTGAGTACACTTGCACCATTTTCATGGGGCTTACTCGGTGATAGTCCAGACGCTCGATTGTTGGGTATCTATTACTAATCCATGGAATCCAGTCGGGGAATTCAAGGAACGAAGTAATGAGATAAAATGGTTATCCATTACTAATCCATGAATCCATCCCGGGAATTCAGGGAACAGAGTAATGAGATATACTAGATTATTTTTAAGAAATTCATTGGATGAATGTCATGATAGACTTAATCTATTTGCAGAATCGAGATATGAGATAGTTAGAAACATCATATTCATTCTGAGGGGTGTATAGTCAGGGAACAACGAACAACGTGATGTCTTGAAGGTGTTAATCTCTCTAACAAACAATTGTGTCTAGAAAACCGCCCAATCATCAAGATTCTATACATGGTATCTCTACGTAGACAGGGAACAACGTGCAGCGTAACGACCTGAAGGCGTTAAGCTCTCCAACAAACAATTATGTCTAGAGAACTTCCCAATCATTAAGATTCTATGTAGAGGTGGGTCTCTCTACGTAGTCAGGGAAAAATGTGCAGTGCGACGTCCTAAAGGTGCTAGGCTCTCTAACAAACAATTATGTCTAGAGAACCGCCCAATCATTAAGATTCTACGTAGAGGTGATGATGAAATGTGTGAAGCATCAAACGCGCATCCAGGGAGGCCTTTTGAGAAACATATTTATCATAGCTCTGAGAGGAACGCTCACACAGTCAGAGATCGTGAAACGGTTCGAGGATCATAAAATATTAATTGTCACATACATTCCTGAGTCAGGAACATGCAGTATCATGATTTTACGATTTTATCCCTTGTCGAAAATCCACCATCTACAATCTCGAGCAAATCTTAAAGAAGATAGTATTCAACATGATAGAAAACATCAATATCAGAACACGTAACTACAAATAAATAGTTGGGTCTGGCTTCACAATCCCAATGAAGTCTTCAAGTCATTAACCTACAGGGTTTCGTGAAAAACTAAGGTTAAAGGAGAATCGACTATAGTCGAAACTAGTATCACACATGAGGTGTAGGTATTAGGTTTCTCAGTTTCTAAAGTTCACCTTTATATAGTCTCCACATCAGGGTTTGCAATCAATGCTACCTTGGTAACAAAGCATTCAATATTCATCGTTAGATGAAAACCTGATTATATTCAAGCTAATATCTTTCAACCGTTATATCGAACTTAGCTTGTTATACAAAAATTAAATGTACCATCATTTAGATAAAGGTAATCGTACCTAAACATGTACACTTAGTTGAAATGACTCAAATGAAACTAGTTAGAGAGTTGTTCAATTGTATATATTTTCATAGAAGTATACAAGATACAATTAAAGCAAAATCGATTTTGATTCACTCGAATCATTTCATGAACATTATAGCCACCGTTTCAAAAGATTATATTCCTTATTATATAAATGTATTAGTTCATGAAAAAACCGATTTTAGAACATAACCTACTTAAGTATGCAAACAGGTACGCATACCTAAGTAGCCGGATTGAGTTTGGTTACGCCAGTATAAGTACGGGTACGCATACCATTTACCATTCCAAACTCCAGCAGAAATTCACGGACTTGAACTTCCACCAGTACGCGTACGGGAAGGCATACTTAGTTTCCGGACTTCCAACAACCAACCAGTACGCGTACAGGTACGCATACCATGGTTCCCGGTTTTGGAGATTACACAAATGTGAATACACACTATGTTTATATCCAATCATGGTTACATATTCTAAACCCTCATTTCAATCGTTGAAACATTCATGGAAGACGACAATAGCTGTCTCCCACAAGATATTAGCTTCAAAGCAATTTTCAAGTGATCGAATGATCAATACGAAAAATTCCGAGTCTACATCAAATGATTGTCTCACACGAATCATGTAAGATGTTACAAGGAGATTTTCACATTATCATCTTTTGACTTTTGTCAAGACTAAAAGGTGAAATTGGTTAAAACGAAAGCTTACCAACACATATTTCGAGAAATATATAAGCGAGATAAACTCGGCTCGAAATAACAAAGGTGTATAATTGAACTGTATATAATAATACGACTTTTTGTCTCAATTAGGAGATAGAGTAGATAGACTTTTGAGTGATGGATGACTTCAAGTCTCCACATACCTTTTGGTGATGAAGTTCCACAAGTTCCCTTGAGTAGTTCTTTGTCTTCATTCGATGAACTTCTTGAAGTCTAAAGATCAACTACACTTCCTATACTAATCCAAGACTTATCTATAAGTAGACTAGAAATCAAGACTTATAGTTTTTGCAACTAAACTTGACAAACAAGCTTGATATAGAAACGCTTGCGAGTTCAACCAAGCAGTGCTCTAACAATCCCCCCCCTTTGTTAATTTTAGTGACAAAACTATCAATACATATGGATTACAAAATAAATAAACTTTGTAGATTCTCATCCAAATGCTTGATCTCCTTGGTTCTTCAACATTACTCGAAATCTTCATCACTTCCAAATACTCCAATGATTTTAAATGTGTCCAATTCAGCATCATATTTATTGAAGATCCGTATCTATAACAATGAGAAAACAATAGCTCTCAATCATCGTTATACAGTGTCATAGTATTGTTACACAACATCAAAGTTCAATTGTATCACAACTTTGGCAACAATACTATGGTGATACGTATCACTCCCCCTTAGTCAATACTTCATCTCACATGAAAAACACTTTCCCTTACATAATGATCCGTAAACCATATGTATTTGTAGTGTGAACTGCACATTAATTTTCCCCCTCTTTGTCAATATAAATTGGCAAAGGTACGAAAACTAGTGGGATTCTAGTGAAATTTCCATAGAGATACTTCATGACCAGAAGAAAAACACATATCAACTTTATTTAGATACAATCATATAGCCGAAGATAGATGCATTCATCAAGGAGTTTATAAAGATACAAGAAAACTCCTACAATATTCCACAGCCACACTCCCCACAAAGATTTGGCAATTAAGCACAAGTTCAAATAAGAACTCCCCCCCATAAAATTTCATTCCCGAGAGAACAAGAAGAGCGACCTTAATTTTACGGAAAAATGGGTCATTTGTCCAAATATTTCTAAAACATGGTTCAAATGGACGAGTAAAAATTAGTATGGGTGAAATGGACACCAAAAAAATTACAAGGATGAAACTGGATTCATTTTGACTTAAATTTACAAAATAACAAGGATAAAACTGGATGCATCCTGATGTAAATTAAAAATAAGAAAAAGTATTTGAATATGGGTAGGATGAAACTGTTTACATCCTGGCTATTTTTATATTATTGTCCATTTAAACAGTATCAAAATCTAAATGTCCTTTTCACCCAGGAATTATTGATTTTGGTATTTTTAACCAATTTTGTGTTAATTTTACAAGAAAAGAAGGATTTCTTTGGACATTCAAAAATTACATGAAACATGAATTTGTATCCACAAAACTCAAATTAAATAAACCACAAGAGAACCCATGATTAATTTAATCGGAAATGCTTAACACAAGAGATTAATTCTATTTTTTTTATCAATATTTGCATAATGATATCATAGACTTAATCATTGTAATCAAAAGTTCATCCTATCTTCCATCAATATTTGCATATTGACACAATATGCTTAACTTTTGACATATATGGGACAATCGTAGTTCACGTACGCAAACACACATATCCCATAACAATTTTTGCAATATATGAAACCATTAAAGATTTATACTGCAAAATCATCTTCCAAATAAACTTTAGAATTTAAATAAATAAATCTAAAAACATTGCAAGATCAAAATCGTTGGCAATAGCTATGTGTACTCACAATAATTGCTATTTGAAACCCTAGTTATCCTTCTTAAAACACAAGAATAAATTCTCATAAAAAGTTTCCTAGACAAATTGAAATATAACTCCTAGGAATAATGCAACTTAAAATCATCAGATATGACCATCAACCAGAGATCGAACATAGACAAGTTGATCAGTTGCTTTCTTCAGTTTGTTTTTCAGAAAATCAATATTCTTTGTTGAAATTCAAAGTTTTTCACGTAAGACATCAAAATCTCGAAGAAGATTTCCTACCAGTTGAGATGACATCTGAACTGGCAGTTTGTTTTCATGATCAACAACATGGTAGCAGGTTATGAAAACAGGGTTCTCATGAAACTCAATAGCCTAGCCCTTGTTGCATCCATCCATTGTGCACAACACAAAAATTCAAGGGAATTTTTAACGTTGCGGAACGTGTATGTATCAGAAGAGGATGAAAATCATGATATATATATATATATATATATATATATAAGTGTATCATAGTGTTTGTGGGTGAAAACTATTTCTGCCGGTTTGGTAAATTCGTGTGTGTGTGGATGAGAAACGAGTCTGGAGCCTAAATAATGCACTGCACGGGAGTAATTTTGATTCGAGATATCAATTTGTACAATCCTGGCCTAAACCAAGAAATGGACGTTCCAGGTTTGCTTCGGTCACAAAAGTGAAGGAGAAGGGTTGGTCTTAGGGAGGGAAGCGAAGAGAGTGTTGAGACCAGAATAGTTGATTCTAAAGGTGTGGTTGTTTATGATTTGTATCTGAAAGTAGAACTAGATAGCAGAATGGAAAGCTACCAGGTGATTTCTATATACTGTGTTATTGCCGACCAAAAACTTGTTGTTGGTGTGATTCGAACCCAACACGTTGAGTGCTTTAGGTGGATCCTCCACCCTTGTGACATGGTTGATATCTTATTGTTGGTGTGATTCGAACCCAGCACGTTGTGTGCGTTAGGTGAATGCTCCACCATTATGACATGGTTTATGTCTTGAGTGTTTTCGTGGAAAACATGTAGCACTTCGCTACGTGTGGCAAGTCAAAGTCAAAAGACTTGCCATAGGAAAATAGCATGTGATGCTATTAGGATTTCCTTGGCCGGCTGCCTAAAACTTGCCACAAGTCCGTCAGTTTGGTGGCGAACTTGAATGGCTGAGATTGTATCTCGTGAGGAAGGGTAGCGTTGATTATGGCTACCTTCTGTTGGTGCCTGGTAATGTCTCAGTGGCATTTTTGGTGTATGCCAGTGGCATTGCAGCATGACTGCCATATCCTGTGCATGCTAATGGCACGGTGGTGTAAGTGGCGTCTGGCGTAGCCATGGCCACTAGATGGTTGCCTGGAACTTACAGAAAGTACGTCAGTTCGGTGGGGAACTTTGATGGTTGATATTGCATCTCATGAGTAAGGATGGCCATTGATTATGTCCATATCTCGTTGTATAGCGGAGTGGCGCCATTGGCATAGTGGCGCTTGGTGTAGCCGTGGCATAAAGGCATGCCAGTGGCGTAGACATGGCATAGAGGCATGCTAGCGGCGTGGCCGTGGCGTAGCGACATGCTAGGGGCGTGGACATGGCGTAGCAGCATGCTAGCGACGTGGCCGTGGCGTATCGACATTGCCAGCGACGTGTTCGTGGCGTAACGGCATTTCCAGTGACGTGGTCGTGGCAGCTGTTTTTGGCATATTGGTGTTAGACCCGAATATGGCTCTGGAAAAATTGGCCATGTTGCCACATCAATCCCAAAGCTTTGGGAAACGTTATTTGGCTTGGTTGGCGTAGCAACTTTGCCCAAATTAGGATTTGGCATGTCAAAACCCTAATTAGTACGTGTGGCACGCAGCATGGCGATACTTTTGTGCAAATGGCGTCATATCTATGCCAAAGAAACTACGGCAACACCATTGTGTGGAAACGACCATAGGAGTAGGGATTGTCGTAGGTGGCTGTGATATGGCGCCAATCCTAGGGCTTCTTGGGTCCCACATGGATCGTGGCATGTTGCGGGGCCGAAGTGACATAATTTGTGTCACGACTTGAAATTAGGGTTTTGGTTAATGTTGAATCGTGTTTCGGACTAGAAAAACCCTAATTTAATCTTTTCATGGCGTTGGCCACGAATAGGAGGTAGTTTAGCACATATGGAGCTATTTATGGCAGGTTGCCACGAAGTGGCATGTTGGCGTGTTACCGCGGCAGAGTTGCATGTTGGCATGACGATCAATATGTTGTTGTGGCAGGGAGCGTTTGGATTTCCAGTTAGTATGGTGGCGCGACAAGGTGCGTTTGGCCTTTAATGCATGGTGGAAAGTTTAGAACGACTTGACTGGGCAAGAAAAGGGGGTCGGACAAACATAAGGCGCGGCTACACTTCTGGTGAGAGTGTGGCGGCTTTAGAGCGACCTAATTCGTCGATTAAAAGAGGGCCGGCCAAGCATGGGCATGGATACACTTCTGGCGAGAGTATGGCGGCTTTAGAGCGACCTGATTAGTTCGATGGGAAGTGGGGCCGGCAAGTATAGGCCCATCCACAACTTATATGTGCGTGGCGAGTTTAAAGCGACCTGATTGGTTGAGGTAAATAAGGCTGGTTTAGGATGGGGTGTGGCCAATGGCAAGTGGCGCCAGCTAACCTAAGGAATGGACACGCCTCCGTTTGCTGCTGCGGCTCCCTGTTTTTTTGATTCTGGTCAAGGTTTTGGACATACTAATCCATGGTGGATTAATTTCCTAGTTTTCATAGACTAACTTTCGTCAAGCAAGGTCTGTTATATTGCGCGAGGCGCGAAACCCTAACTTCTGCAAGTTATTCAGGGAAATTGATTGAATTCTATGTGTTGACACAGATTTCTTTTAAGTTCATTGCCAGAGAGTAGCATGCTTTTTTGATTGAATACCTTATGCAAAGACCATATCTTTGATATTTGGAAATTCGTGCTACTCTGCTGCGAGTGAACACAAATCGTCATGCCATATCAACATTAAGGGTTCAGTAGGGGAACATAGCATAGAAGGCATTCAAAGGAACTTATATTAAGTGAATATAGGCAAGGCGCCGAAATTTACAGAACATCTGTGATGGTTTTTACATTCGCCAGTATGGATAAATTTCATGTAGATATATTGAATGGCTTAATATATATGCCAGCGGAGAGGCTAGCACTCACGGCTTTATTTCCTTACAGAGTGACGTCACATCAGATGCAAGGTTTTAAAACTTTAACCCTAAGTTAAAAACCACCATCAACATTAAGTCCCCTGCTTAGCACGTAACAGTGGTATTGTTACGCGGTAAGCATGAGATGGTGACAGACAAGAGTACAATCGAAAGGGAAAGACGTGAAGAGATTGCCGAGGAAATTCAACTAACCTTTAGCGGAAGGCATGAGGATTCTGTGATCCCTGTTGGCGGCTCTGTGTAATTCTGACTTGGCCATAGGGTGTTTTCGTCAGCGCTGAAACTTTGGATACTGATTGGCAGAGATGGAACTGCGATTTTGTTCGTGGAACAGGCGTTGGCTAGTTAGGTCAAGGAACGTGCGGAGATGACGCTGATTTGAACGACGGAGATGACGCTGCTTCTCTAGTGAAGATGGCGTTGCTCTGAGAAGTGGAGATAGAGCTGGAAGGGTGGATGGCGCTGCTTTGGCTGGCTATGGAGCAGAGAAGATGGCGCATTAACTTGGCCCGCGGAACGGGCGCTGGCTGGATCACGAAATGCTGGAGCGTTGGCGCTAACTTAACCACAGAGTGCTGGAGCCATGAAGAGTCGGCTTGACCGCGGAGTGCTGGAGCCATGGAGAGTCGGCTTGACCACGGAGTGCTGGAGCCATGGAGAGTCGTCTTGACCACTGAGTGCAGGAGCCATGGAGCGTTGCAGGTTGAGTGACTGGTGTTCCTCGTTATGGCGTGCTGCTGGTTCATTCATGGAACAAAGGTATTGGCACACTACTTTTTCGGCTATAGAGCATGAGTTTGGTGCGCCCAGTCATCTATTCCCATTCATGAAATAATAAGGAATCTTTATTTAGTTCAAACTCTAGCAACTTCGTTCATATGAAAAGGGGTATATGCAGTATCTGGCTCCTCTTCGTCATTTGTTAGCGGTGGTAGAACGAGCATTAATGCCAACAAAGCAATCTTCAATAGTTATAATCAGCAGCAAGGTGATCCAGGAGAACTTGTTGATGGTGGATTTTCAACAAAGGATAAAACCGTAAAATCATGATACTGCATGTTTCTGATGCGGCTTCAGGCATGTGATGATTCATACTTTACGAAGCCACGGTGAATATGACTTTCGAAAAGCCTCCACTAGATGAGCGTTCGATCTCTGGCATTTCATTGTGCCATCTATGTATAATAATATAATTGGGCGGTCCTCCTACATAATTGTTTTTTGGGGAGCTTAACGCCTTCAGGACATAGGTGATACTCATTGTTCCCTGACTACATGAGAGCGACCCCCTATGTATAGAAGAACAATTAGGAGGTTCTCCTTCTACGTAAGATTGAGAGCAACAGCGCCTTCAGGACAATGATACTCGCTGATCCTGACTATGTAAAGCGACCGTGTATAGAATCGGACATTCTCGTAAGGTAATTCGAGAGTGCCCTGAGGACAGCCGTCTCCTGACTATGCACATAGATTAATTCTGTCGTGACATTCATCACTGAATTCCCAGAATAATTTATTATTGCTCCTATTCCATGGTCGAATCTACGACATGATCCCATGGAATGACAATAACAATTGCTCCTATCCATGGTCGAACCTACGAACTGATCCCATGGAATGGAAATAAAAATTGCTCCTATTCAATGGTCTAATCTACTACTTGATCCCATGGAATGGCAATAACAATTGCTCATATTCCATGGTCGAATCTACGACCTGATCCCATGGAATGGAAATTACAATTGCTCTTATTCCATGGTCGAATATACGACCTAATCCAATGGAATGGAAATAACAATTGCTCCTATCCCATGGTCGAATCCACGGCCTGATCCCATGGAATCACAATAACAATTGTTCCGATTTCGTGATCGAATCTACGACTTGATCTCATGGAATGTCCATTCATATTATCTCATTACTCTGATTTCATGATCGAATTCACTGTTAATATCATGAAATGGTAAGATATAATTTTATTACTCCGATTCTATGGTCGATCCCCGATCCCATGGAATGGTAATGCCTATTTTATTATTCCGAATTCATGGTCGAATAATGAATAACTAATCATTTTATTTCTTTAATTTCATGAATTATTCCACACTGAATTTCATGGATCCGCCGCAAATACTCACAGTCGGGCATCTGGATCATCACTGAGTAAGCCCCACAAAAATGGTGTAAGTGTACTCGACAATGATGCACGACTAAGCACCCGGATGCACGAACGAGCATCCAAAAAACATGAATAGATGAGGAATCCTACGCAAAAAAGGAGAAAAACAACAAATAATAATAAAATAATGGGAGGCGCCCAAGGGGTGGGCCCACCGGCCGGCCGTCCATGCCCTAGCCATCGCCGGTCCCATGCTTCCCCATTAATTTTCCCTATTTTGTTATTTTCATGAACTCATGAAAAACTCCTTCAATTTAGCAACTTTCCTTGTTTTTGCAAAATTCATGAATTCTCCATCACTTCATGGATTCATGAAATAATAATATAAAATAAGGAAAGGTGTGCGGGACCGGGCAACATGACCGTCCGGCCATGGCCAAGCCGTGGCCGGTCCCACACCTTACAATCCTTAATATTTTGAAATTATTATTCCCAAATTTTTTAATACTCCTGGGTTTCAATAAAATATATGGATTCTCCATAACTGCATGGATTCCTGATAAATAATATTATAAAATAGGGAAAAGAGTGAGGGACCGTGTAACATAGCCAGACGGCCATGCCTAAGCCGTTGTTGGACCCACACCTCACAATCCCTAGATTTTTATAATTATTGTTTCCTAAACTCATGAAACTCCTCCGTTTCAAAAAAACTCATGGATTCTCCATAACATCAAGCATTCATGAAAAAATAATATTATAAAATAGGGAGAGGAGTGCGGAACCGGGGAACATGGCCGGCTGGCCATACCCTAGCCGTGGCCGGTCCCACACCCTGCACACCCTAGTCTTTTATAATTATTATTTTATTTTATTATTTTCCTTGAATTCATGAAACTCCTTGGTTTGAGCAAAAATCATGATTTTTTCATAACTTCTCGAATATTGCTCAAATCATGAAAATTCAAAAGCCAACACATGACCGGCTAGCCTCTCACGGCAATTTTGAATATTAAAATACCCTTATTTTAATATTTACAAAATATTGATCAATTGAGCACACATGCTCATTTCAACAAAAATCAAGAATTTCAGTCAAGATGAAACTCTTCTGAAAATTCACAATGTTGCTCGAACGCGCATCATAAAATACTGAAGCTCTCAGTACGGAGACAAAGGCACCACGGCAACACGTACATGCCTTAATGACCGACCAGGATCATTCCTAGGGCTTGTACAAATCCGGTCCCACATTTTCTCATAATTCGGACCTAATTTGCTCAATCGCTCATATTGGGCCCAAATTCTCTCCAACCAACCTGGGGATTGCTCGAACGGACAACATCTATTCCCGTGACCACCAAGAGCCGGTCCCCTGTAATTCAATAAATGATGAAACCGACACTTAATCATCATTCTTTCACCAAATCTCCAACTGAGAACCCTGTGTATGCTCACTCGAGCACTGGGCACCACATGGATGCCCATCATCCCATGTGGTTGGTCCCTCCATCACTCATGACCAATTTTCAGCAATTCATCAATTGTTGAACAATTGCTCAAAAATTAGGGTTTCGAACAAACGCTTCACGGAATCGTCATTCTGAGCAAGTTCAAACACCAAATGAATTTATGTTAATCCACGGGGATTGATTATATAATATTTGGTAATCTACCAATATTTAATATTTTATTGGGTTACGTTACCAATAAATATTTCGTCGAATCGAGCAACATTTGCTCAGTTGCTCAAATATTGGTCCAGCTATCAATATTTGGTAATTTATCAGTAATTTGTCGAATTGAGCAATACTTGCTCAATTGCACATCAAATTATCGATATTCAGTATTTTGTCGAATTGAGCAATACTTACTCAGTTGCACGTCAAATTCTCAAATATTCAGTAATTCGTCGAATTGAGAAGTACTTGCTCAGTTGCTCGAATATTGACCCGAACTATCAATATTCAGTAATTTATCAGTATTTCGTCGAATCGAGCAACACTTTCTCAGTTGCTCGAATAATCCACACATATTCAGCAAATCATCAGTATTCAACAACTCGTTGAATTTACAACATTTGTTCAGATAAACAACATTAACATTCATGAATCGCTGAGCATTTTGCCAAACATGCTCGATTCAACAAAACCTAGGCTCGTTTCCTAATCAGTCAACAACTGACAAACTAAATACATGTCTATCATACAGACTCCACGATTCGTGAGACATCAATCACGTCAAATTGGGGGATAATAACTAGGGGTTTGGTCTGGCGGCCTACAACACGTGGATTCATCCACAACGAGAAATATGCGTAAGTGGTGTCAACGGTTGAAGGAGTTAGCAAAGTAGTGGGTGCACCATCTGTCAAGTTTCCACACAACATGGAACTGACTTTACCATGATCTCCCATTTTCCCACTCTTCCACTCATGAAACCTTCACACTTACAGGGATCAAGGTATTCACAACTCTGACAGTATAAATAAGTCTCTGAATCCATGATTGAACAACAGTTTTTGACATCAACAGTCGTCTACACAGAATTTCTCGAGTAACTACTCTCAAAAATTCATCAATCCATCAGAACTTATTCGAACTCAACAGTTCACCAATTATTGCAGAAACCTTCAACACACCCACAATCTTTGATCATCACTAATCCCACACAATTCTCAGCTTTCCTCCTCCAGATCAACCCATCTCCCTCTTTGCAGTCGAATTTACTCTGGAACCGTCATTGTCTTGGTTTAGGCCGGAGTACTAAAGATTGGTCTCTCGAATATAAGCAGTCCCTTTGTAGTGCATCTGTGTGAGGTTAAGCAGTTAGCCCGGTTCGAGGAGTCTCGACAAGACGATCGACTCTTCACTTTCCCAAAAAAACAGCGAACTGTTTTTCCCTATCTACATATTGGCGATCACAGTGGGAGATTAATCTCTCGGTTGCAATATTTCATTTTCACAAGATGGTTGATCTTAGGTCAGGCTCAATCACCAATCCCAACCCGAACAACGCCAGCACTAGAAACAATGGTGGGACTCCAGAAAATATTCTTGTTTCCAACAACCGCACGGACGATACTACTCCTCCACAAACCAACATTGGAGACAATCCGCTCTTCGGCAGGAGTCCTGAAAAAATCAGAGAAAATCCGCCTATTATTGTGGATCCCATGAAGGTCCAGGAAGTTCTTGCCATAAATCAGACTGACATGGTTGCGACGCAGAAAGATCTGTGCAATTACCTCAATACTCTTACTGAAAAGATATCATACAAAACTCAGGATAAAGTAAAATACAAGGAAGCATCCCCAATTGTGGATCCCGAAGTCATCCCGGTCCCTGACGATGATGAAACCCGCAAAGCTGCAGAACCTGAACCTGCCAGTTTCATCACTCGTGAAGATCTGTAACGTTTTATGGAGATCCGGGGAAATGTCCATGCACCATCAGTCCACCATAATCAGCCTCTGTATCCTGTTGCTACGCAAATAATCCCTCTTCCAAAAGGTTACACTTCTCCAACCTTCACACTCTACAATGGAACGGGGAATGCTCGAGAACATGTTTCTCGATTTATGGAAGCATTAGGAGAGCATGAACATAACCATGTCGTCCGTTTTAAAGAGTTCTCCAAATCCCTGACGGATTGAGCATATACTTGGTACAACAACATCTCACCAGAAAGCATAGCTAATTGGGGAGAAATGATCAATGATTTCTACAGGAAATACTTCTTTGTCTCTGAGCAGGTTACCCTCTCCAAATTGGGAAGATTGTCTCAGAAGAATGGTGAACATCCGAACGTCTACGTAAAGAAGTTCAGACTCCAAGCTCTGGATTGTCACGATCCAAATGTCACTGAACAACAACTGGTGGACTTTTGCATCAAAGGGATGATCCCAGTCTATAGAGATTTGCTAGAAAATATTCGTTTTCAGACCTTCTCAGAACTTCATGAAGCGGCCAAGCGATCAAAAACTACTGCTCCTTCCTTGCTAGAAAGAACAAAAACTGTAAAGTTGAGGAATCCAAAGATGCTCGAAGCAGCACTGCCAGACGTCTGATCAACAAGCAGTACAGTGTCGAAACCTCCATGAGTGTTGTTGAAGGGATCAAAAGAAAAGCTGAGGCACAACCACGTAAAAATGCTCCTCCAGCGTCCAATCCCTCAAAAGCGCCAAGGAAAGAGGGGCAAGCCAGGAATGCGCAATCACCTACTCAAGACGAGCAAGACGCACCTGAATTCCCCTTCCCTATTGAAGAAGTGATCGAAATATTGGAGGTCTGGGTCCAAGACGGAGCGATCAAACTACCTTCTGTCAAAAAGGAACCAACTGATGGAAAGATGGAAAATGCACGCTACTGCCATTTCCATAGGTATGTCAGTCACCCAACAAGTGATTGTAGAATCCTGAAACGTATATTCAAAGAAAAATATGACTCGGGGGAACTGAGGATTGAAGGAGTACACAAAAATCCTTTCCCAATCAGAACATCCACACTCTCTGAGCAGCCGGTCAAGGAAGCAGTTCAATCCCTGATTGAGCATGTCTGTGAGTTACTATACTTATCAAAAACTCAAAGAAATGATATGTTTGCTGCATTAAACCACATTGTATCTGGAAAACGATTATACATTCAGGAGATCCGCCTTGAACCTCCAGTGACGGACAAGGAGATGTATGAATGGGGACTGCTCACCACAATCCACCTTAAGGGAAATGAATTCAAACGAGCTTTAGTATATGTTTGCACCGCTGTTAACATCATCCCTCTTAAGATTCTCAAGGATGCTGGCATCACTCATTAAGAAGAAACTCACGCTTTTGTCTCGGTCAGAGACCATGAAGGAATCTCCAGGGATACTTACGGTTACATCATTCTCAAAGTGAAAGCTGACTCAACTTGGGCTGAAACCAAGTTTTTCATAATTAGAGAAGATCCAGGGTATGATATGGTTCTTGGGAGAGCATGGATCCATGATGGAAAGGTCACCACAACATCTTCAATTGCACAATCCTCTGTCGAGGAAATCTCCGACTCAGAGGAAATCTCCAGTTCAGAAGAAATGAAGGACACTCCACAATTTAAGCATTTGGGAAAAGTTGAAGCCTTGATGAAACTCACACAGAAACAGGAAGAAAGCGCACATGAGTTTGTCAAAAGGTTCCGCACTCAGGCAAGTCTCATTCCCACTCATGCATATATATTACCAACCTTCAAATATGCAACTCTGGTCAAGGGACTTGATCATGCTCAGGATTCGGCTGTCACCAAACGTTATGAGTAGTTAGCCTCACCTCAGCAATACTTCACCAAGTGATTAGATGTTGAACCTCTCGAAATTCAGTATCTCAATAACACGGTCATTGATAGAATAATGACCGAGTTTCACAATCAATACCCTAAGTATTATCCCTTACAAGAGTGTCCATATGTGCCTCAGAATTAGAAAGCCCCACCAAGGCAGATCCATACAACACGAGGAATTTCAAACCAGCAGAAGATATTAAGGGCATGAGCAATAAAGCCTAACAAATTTCTTGAAGGGTATTTTGTTCTCAAGGCAATCAAACACAGTGATCGTACAAGGAATATCTCCAACTGGGAAGGGCCTTTTATAATTGCTAAGTCAGTTGCTAGAGGATACCACAAATTGGATGACATGAAAGGCAAGACAAATATACCAGTGATCCATGAGAATTGGCTCAAGATTTTCGATGCATGAAGTATTCAACGTTGGATATTTTATGCTCAAGACAAACGCTCAAGACATTTGGCGTTTGTATCTTAGGATTCTCTTTTACCTGTATTTTCAATTCCTCTAAAACGTTTACAATACTTGCATTCAGTATTTTTAATTTAGCAATTTATCAAAGTTCTTTATTTAAGAAAAATCTCTATCAAATACGAGAATCCAAAAGAAAATCCTCAATCACCCAAAAATTCAAAACTTATCAAAGTTCAAAACCAGAAATAAAATCTCACATCTCTCAGAGGTTCAATGTTCAAAAGATTATGGAAAGAGAACTAAAGAAAGCCATTAAAGTAAGGCTTCTATTTCTCAGCATTCTCCAGGACTTGCAAAGAAGCTTTCTCCAACTCCAGATTTTGAGTCAACTCAGCGATCTTAGCCATTTTCTCCATCACAACATCACTGTTAAAAGGTATATTCTTCATTATTGCATACTTGATGGTGTTGATTTTCTGACGAAGCCACTTCAGGTTAAAGCCAAGTCTTTCAGAATTCTCCAAGTTGTACTCCCAATCAAATAGTACATATTGAGTGATGGTGCCTCTGGGCCTGGTACGAATGTCATCTATGACACACAATATGTTTCCCAATTGCATTTTCAAGAAGTAGCTACGTTCAGGGTCTCTTGTAACGACGATATGGCCATACATCTTCCATAACTTCTCATACATGCTGGTATACCTAGTGGGAACGCTCAATCTACCAACAAATACATGATATGGGAGTGAAGCACCAAATGAAGGCTCACAAACTATCCATGTAGTAGAGTATTCATGCACTATTATACGGTTCTCAATCGCAGGAGAAACCTCAACAGTCATAGGCGCAGCTTCTTCTGGGACGGTATTATCTACTACCGGCATGACTTCTTCTGTTTCCGAAGCAATCACCATTGGTGTTTCGATTTCCTCAACAATATCAACAACAACCACCTCACGTCCTTGAAGTGCAGAGATGGTTGTCTCATCATTAACAGCGTCGGGATTGTTAGAATCATCATTATTGGTCTCGTTATTCCCAACTTCGACATTTGGTACCTAATAAGAAGATTACATGGAATTAGAGCGATCCAAGAAAATAAAATAAATACAATTGTAGAGTCCAACATGTAAGTGAACTAACATTATCTAAGTTCTCCATTATGCGTTCAAGACATGATAAAATAGCATAAAAGGCATAAAACACATTCTTCAAATAAGTTCGTCAGAAAAATTTATTCTACTCTGTATATAACGACGAAATGGGAGCAATTGGTAAATAATTTAAGGTTGAGTCATATACCATTCTCTTCATATGGATGTCACGTACAACATATCAAAATTTCATAGCTATTGGTTGAACGAGCAGGGAGTTATGGCCAAAACATTGGACCTCATACCGACTGGAAATTTTCTGGAGGTCTCCTGGAACTTTACTATTTCATCGATTTCGACTCCTAAAAGTGCTCAAAACCAAAAAAAGATTCTTTAAAAAGCTTGGAAATTTCATGGTATTGAAGATACATGGATAGATCGCGAAAATCTGATGTCGGACGAGGATTCTACAGCGTTTTTATTAAAAACCTGTGGTCTGGATTTTTCTGATGACGTATTTCGGCAAAGTTTCTCATATATTCATTGGATTTATCATTCATTCATCAAAAAATCATCAACATTATACTTCTACGAAGATAATACAAAATGGGTACTTACTTTAAGAGTCTCCAACTCATTCGGATGGTCAACGGGGTCGACATCAATGTTGGGAACACCATTATTTTCACGCGGTCGTGGTTCTTGAGAATTCTATTTCTCCCCACTACCCGAAGAAGAATGGATGACCTGACCATGATGGATTTCCACAACAATCTCTTCCTGGATTCATCAACAATGATCATCGTTATTTCATTCAAAGAAATTCCGAAATCATTTACACGACGGGATACTCACATCAACCTCTCCATCAACGCTGGATTCCTGAGTTGTTCGTATAGAGGAAAGATGAAGACCGTCAATAACCGATGGAGCAAAATTCTGAAAAAAATTTAATAATGCTTTTCTAAGGTCCTGATTATATGGACAAGAAAGCCGCAACGGAAAGAGAAATGCTAACAACTTACCAAAGAAGCGGCATGGGACTGCACTCTATTTGGTATTATTCTATGAGATGTTTTACTCCTTCCTTCTCCACCCTGGGGACTTTCTTGAAGGTCTAGAAGTCTACATAGATTCGAGGCCTCACAGCACGACCATCCTACACAAAATCATCCACATGTTAAGAAAAGAGGCTTACCTGTGCACATTCCGGAGATGTCTTCCTCTTATCACCACGGGAAAGGTTCTCCAGCCTTGGTCGAGCATTAATAGAGTCAAGGGAAGGAAAATCTGGCGTCGGGGACTTAACATCCATCACAAAAGTATACAGACGCTCAAGTTGCTGATGCCAGAAGTCTATGTAACTCGGAGTCACAAAAATAGCACGATCAGATCATGGGGATAAATACTCATTCCACTATGCGTGAATACAATCCAGATTAGCCTTCAGATACTCAATTGATGGCTTGTTCATTCGGTGGCCTGGGATGCATTGGTCGACGCCCATTTTCCGAGTTGTTTTATCGATGTTATATTCTTCTACTCTGAATTCTCCATCCATTACTGATACTAGATGGCCAGGAGTGCAACTTAATATGAAAGATCTCTCTCCATCACTCAAATCAGCACCAGTCTTCAATATGATATTTTCTTCAGCAGTATTGAAGGTGATCAATTGTGAGAAGAGGTCAGGGACCGACACCAAGGGGCGAAAATTGAACTCAGATTCAATGTCCAAAACATCAGTAATGCATATCTTGTACTGTGGCTGCTTTGTAGACCACCTCATGATCATAGCGTTGTCTTTCTCTAGGAAAGCATGATGAGTGTCGACATTAAGCCCTTGCAAAATACTACGTGGAATTGGAGTATATTTCTCAAGATGCTCCCACATCAAAGCTTGGAGGAAAATGGTATTAGCATATGTCTTAATTTTCATGAAACCATTAGAGACGGTGGAGTCAATAACCAAAGAATCCAAATTGGAAAATTTTGAACCTAAAAACAGGCTACCAATTGGAAGTTTCTCACCTTTCGCCATCTTAATGGCAAAGGGTATCACCAACGGCTTCAACAAATGTCTGTTGTCTTAGAGAATATCTCTGGAAATCCACAAGCACAGGAAAGCGGCAATGGATAGGGTACTGTCAACAGGTTCTTCGGGAATTCTATCTCTCGGCCATCAGTATCTCAACCACTGATCATAGAAAAGTTTGCAAGCCTCATTGAATTCGTGCATCTTAGTTTCCAAGGTACGAGATATAAGTTTCTCCTCTGTTGAGAGTTCTCCAGGGAAATTTCCGGTGACTGGGAGATGCAACAAAGCAACTTCATCTTCTAAGGTAATTGTGAACTCTCCCCGTCTGCATATGAAGGTATGAGTAGGAATACACCAACGAGCAAGAAAATCTACGATACCTGGTATGTCATGATTAATGGACAAATCATCAGCAGCTTGAATGGCTCTCGTCACCTGCGCACTATCCAGCAAGTCCCTCACACGGCTATTACCTAACATATGCTTTCCCATCCAGAAAAATGCGTCAACGGCTTCCGAGAAAGTTTGAGTTCCACATGATAAGCCAAATAATGTTTCCCTTCCAAACAGAACCGAATAATTGCTGAAGGAGACACCAATTTATTCTGAGCAGTAGTCCTGGGATTTATGATCAACCGAAACGAATAACCTAAAGGGCGTTTTCAGGCCTATACAAATACTCAAAGAACTTATCTTCAGCACTTGGAATGTTCTTGGGTTTGAGAATTTCCTCCTTCCCCTGAGAAGTTCCAGAATCGCCATCCCTGGAACATCGTCATCTCTAGAAGATGCATCTATAGAAACATCATCTTCAGAACTGTCTCTGGAAACGTCACTTTCAGCATTATTGTGGAATCGAGTCATCTTCGCCAAGTCGCTGCAATATTCCACATGGGTTTCGTCAATACAATGGAATTAAAGCTATCAAACAATTATGATGCTCACAATCAGCGTCTACAAAATGGTAATCCTAAACTTTTACCTATTTACGATTTTACGAACTTAGTGATAACAACGTAAAACCTCAAAAACTTTCTCGTTCTTTCAATCCTGCAAAGTCGAGCAAAAAATTTGTTACTATTTAAAGTCAACACAGGATTTTCATGAAACTTTGAATAATTTACACAACTTTCCATGTGAATATTCGCTGATTTTTACGTGTACATACACTATAAAATCACCAAACTCGCACACACTACGAATTCATTGAATTCGTGGAAACATTGTTTGCTTTCAACAATTCCTCATAAATCAAATTTTATTTTATAAATAAAATCGTGAACAAGTCACGTATTTAAAAAAAAAAATCGTGAGTTTAATAACTCACGCCCTAAAAAAAAGACGTTTTGCTCAAACGAGCATTCGTCTACGAAACCTGGGTCTTTTCTATCTTTGTAAAAATCCACGTGTTCCAAAAAAAAATTTGAAAGTTGACAAATAAACTTTATCATGAACTCCAGGTCTTTTCAAAATTTCCTTTAACTCTAAGGATTATTATTTACTACTTTTATTACGAACAATCCTACGTTCTTAAAAGTATTTGCAAATTCCATGCTTTGAACACAAACTTGGGTTTTCATGAAACCTAATAAACAAAACTTTTACTACTGCAACTATACCATGTCTATGCAAAATTTCATGTATCTCTTCCATATTAGAGATTTTCATTCGTTTCCTAAACTAACGAAGAAATGGGTATTCATACGTTTTCTAAAACAAAATTTTCATAAATCCTACGCATGCTTGCAACTAGGGGATTTTTGTTTTATGAACAATTCATGGAAAAACTAAACATACAACAACAAAAAAAAATTAGTGCACCTGTCGGTCCCGGCCGGAAGTTGGCCGGCCATGATCGGCGGCGGTCGGCGCTCCGGCAAAAAAAAAATTCCTTCCCGCTGCTCGTAAAGGTGATGAGGAGAGGGAGAGCTGGTCGGTCAAACAAATAATAAAAAAATATATTAGGGTTATTACCTTTTATATTATTTTTATTTCCAAAACCTATAACACTTGGGTTTCCTCTTTTGGGTTTGGGCCCGAAAATCCTAAATCGACCAAAACTAGGCTTTTAACTAACCAAATCAGCAGCACTTTACCTCTCCATGTCCATAAAACAATACTCTGTCACACTATCAGGGTCCTCACCTGAAAGTTTACTCGTACATGACGTTATTGAAGCAAATCGAGGATTCTGAAACTACCTTTGTAGATTGAGTTCAACCACGATCTCTTCGACTGCAAATCACCATATAATGCTTACTGCGAAACATGATTGTTCCTCACTAAGCAGGGGACTTAATGTTGATGGTGGATTTTCAACAAAGGACAAAACCATAAAATCATGATACTGCATGTTTCTGATGCGGCATCAGGCATGTGATGATTCATACTTTACGAAGCCACGGTGAATATGTCTTTCGAAAAGCCTCCACTAGCTGAGCGTTCGATCCATGGCATTTCATTGTGCCCTCTATGTAGAATAATATAATTGGGCGGTCATCCTACATAATTGTTTATTGGGGGGCTTAACGCCTTCAGGATGTCGGTGATACTCATCGTTCCCTGACTACATGAGAGCGACCCCCCTATATATAGAAGAACGATTAGGCGGCTATCCTTCTCCGTAATATTGAGAGCAACAACGCCTTCAGGACAGTGATACTCGTTGATCCTGACTATGTAGAGCGACCGTGTATAGACTCGGACATTCTCGTAAGGTAATTCGAGAGTTCCCTCATGACAACCGTCTTCTGACTATGCACATAGATTAATTCTGCCGTGACATTCATCACTGAATTCCCAGAATAATCTATTATTGCTCCTATTCCATGGTCGAATCTACGACCTGATCCCATGGAATGGCAATAACAATTACTCTTATTCCATGGTCGAATCTACAACCTGATCCCATGGAATGGCAATAACAATTTCTCCTATTCATGGTCGAATCTACGACCTGATCCCATGGAATGGCAATAAAAATTGCTCATATTCCATGGTCGAATCTACGACCTGATCCCATGGAATGGCAATAACAATTTCTCATATTCCATGGTCGAATATACGACTTGATCCCATGGAATGGAAATAACAATTTCTCCTATTCCATGGTCGAATCTACGACCTGATCCCATGGAATGGAAATAACAATTGCTCCTGTCCCATGGTCGAATCCACGGCCAGATCCCATGGAATGGAAATAACAATTTTTCCGATTTCGTGATCGAATCTACGACTTGATCTCATGGAATGACAATTCATATTATCTCATTACTCCGATTTCATGATCGAATTCACTGTTAATCTCACGAAATGGTAAGAGATAATTTTATTACTCCGATTCTATGGTCGAATCCACGATCCCATGGAATGGTAATGCATATTTTATTATTCCGAATTCATGGTCGAATCCACAGCTGATCCTATGAACTGATAATGAATAACTACTCATTTTACTTGTTTAATTTCATGAATTATTCAACACAAAATTTCATGGATCCGCAACAAATACTCACAGTCGGGCATCTGATCATAACTGAGTAACCGAAACAAAAATGTTGTAAGTGTACTCGATAATGATGCACGACTGAGCACCAGGATGCACGAACGAGCATCCAAGAAACATGAATAGACGATGAATCCTATGCAAAAAAGGATAAAAACAACAAATAATAATAAAATAATGGGAGGTGCCTATAGGCCGGGCCCACCGACCTGCCGGCCATGCCCTTATCGTGGCCGGTCCCATGCTTCCCCATTATTTTTCCCTATTTTGTTCATGAACTCATGAAAAACTTCTTCAATTTAGCAACTTTCCTTGTTTTTGCAAAATTCATGAATTCTCCATAACTTCATGGATTCATGAAATAATAAAATAAAATAAGAAAAGGTGTGCGGGACCGAGCAACATGGCCAGCCGACCATGCCCAAGACGTGGCCGGTCCCACACCTTACAATCCTCAGCCTTTTATAATTATTATTCCCCAATTTTTTAAAACTCCTGGGTTTCAACAAAATTCATGGATTCTCCATAACTTCATGGATTCATGATAAATAATATTATAAAATAGGGAGAGGAGTGCGGGACCGGGCAACATGGCCGGCCGGTCATGCCCTAGCCCAGTCCCATACCCTGCAAACCCTAGTCTTTTATATTTATTATTTTATTTTATTATTTTCCTTGAATTCATGAAACTCCTTGGTTTGAGAAAAAATCATGATTTCTTCATAACTTCTCGAATATTGCTCAAATCATGAAAATTCAAAAGCCAACATGGTCACATGACCGGCTAGCCTCTCACGATAATTTTGAATATTAAAATACCCTTATTTTAGTATTTACAATATATTGATCAATTGAGCACACATGATCATTTCAACAAAAATCAAGAATATCAGTCAAGATGAAACTCTTCTGAAAATTCACAATGTTGCTCAAACGCGCATCAGAAAATACTGAAACTCTCAGTACGGAGACACGGATACCATGACAACACGTACATGCCTTAATGGACGACCAGGGTCATTCCTAGGGATTGCACAAAGCCGGTCCCACATGTTCTCATAATTCAGACCTAATTTGCTCAATCGCTCATATTGGGCCCAAACTCTCTCCAACCAACCTGGGGTTGCTCGAGCGGACAACATCTAGTCCCGTGACCACCAAGATCCGGTCCCATTCTCTCATGGTAGTTCCCCCATCTTTCATACTTAGGTTTTCACCTAATATTGAACCCAGCAGTAATTCAATAAATGATGAAACCGACACTTAATCATCATTCTTTCACCAACTCTCCAACTGAGAACCCTGGTGTATGCTCACTCGAGCACTGGGAACCACATGGATGCCCATCATCCCATGTGGTTGGTCCCTCCATCACTCATGACTAATTTTCAGCAATTCATCAATTGTTGAACAATTGCTCAAAAATTAGGGTTTCGAACAAACGCTTCACGGAATCGTCATTCTGAGCAAGTTCAAACACCAAATGAATTTATGTTAATCCACGGGGATTGATTATATAATATTTGGTAATCTACCAATATTTAATATTTTATTGGGTTACGTTACCAATAAATATTTCGTCGAATCGAGCAACATTTGCTCAGTTGCTCAAATATTGGTCCAGCTATCAATATTTGGTAATTTATCAGTAATTTGTCGAATTGAGCAATACTTGCTCAATTGCACATCAAATTATCGATATTCAGTATTTTGTCGAATTGAGCAATACTTACTCAGTTGCACGTCAAATTCTCAAATATTTAGTAATTCGTCGAATTGAGCAGTACTTTCTCAGTTGCTCGAATATTGACCCGAACTATCAATATTCAGTAATTTATCAGTATTTCGTCGAATCGAGCAACACTTTCTCAGTTGCTCGAATAATCCACACATATTCAGCAAATCATCAGTATTCAATAACTCGTTGAATTTACAACATTTGTTCAGATAAAAAACATTAACATTCATGAATCGCTGAGCATTTTGCCAAACATGCTCGATTCAACAAAACCTAGGCTCGTTGCCTAATCAGTCAACAACTGACAAACTAAATACATGTCTATCATACAGACTCCACGATTCGTGAGACATCAATCACGTCAAATTGGGGGATAATAACTAGGGGTTTGGTCTGGCGGCCTACAACACGTGGATTCATCCACAACGAGAAATGTGCGTAAGTGGTGTCAATGGTTGAAGGAGTTAGAAAAGTAGTGGGTGCACGATCTGTCAAGTTTCCACACAACATGGAAATGACTTTACCACGATCTCCCATTTGCCCACTCTTCGACTCATGAAACCGTCACACTTACAGGGATCAAGGTGTTCACAACTCTGACAGTATAAATAAGCCTCTGATTCCATGATTGAACAACAGTTTTTGACATCAACAGTCGTCTACACAGAATTTCTCGAGTAACTACTCTCAAGAATTCATCAATCCATCAGAACTTATTCGAACTCAACAGTTCACCAATTATTGCAGAAACCTTCAACACACCCACAATCTTTGATCATCACTGATCTCACACAACTCTCAGCTTCCCTCCTACAGATCAACCCATCTCCCTCTTTGCGGCCGAATTTACTCTGGAACGTCCTTTGTCTTGGTTTAGGCCGGAGTACTATAGATTGGTCTCTCTAATCTAAGCACTCCCTTTGCAGTGCATCTTTGTGAGGTTAAGCAGTTTGCCTGGTTCGAGGAGTCTCGACAACACGCTCGACTCTTCACTTTCCCAAAAAACCAGTGAACCGTTTTTCCCCATCTACAGAACTCAAAGTAGGTGCTCTCGCATGTATCCACCCAACAGTACCATCGATCTTCTCCAGAATGTGTAATTAGGTTCTGATTCCATAAGATGAGTATCTAACCTCTCCAATGGATTTCAAAATTTACCAAACTCTATCGCGCTTTTTGGACGGATGGATGAAATAATGCCAGGGATAATCTTGGAGATTGTGGTTGTGTTGTTGGTTCATCCTTGACTTTAGGTTATTTGGTACCTATACTTTATGATTGCAATGATGACATGTTGTGGATGCTTTTATGGTCGAAATATTCCGGATCCATTGGGTGAAATAGATGAGTTGAGAGACGTTCCATTGCCGATGTACTGCTATCAAGTTTTCAAGGACTTCGTTCCAAACGACATCCTTTGAACCATCTTCTGAATCTTGGACTATTGTATGGAATGGGATGCGGTGAGCAGTCCCCAGTTATACTTTCGTTATATATGATGGCGTGGCCGGATATGTGAATGTATCTCCGTGGAATGCTTTTGGATTCTTTGATGCACGTGCACAGCTTCATGTTGAGAAATTCTTGCGTCTCGTAAAACTTCGACAGTGATGATGTTGAAATCTGGATAACCTGGTTGAGGGAAGTGAAGGCATCCTATTCTGGTAGTCCCCATGTGTAATTATCCTGAGCCTATTTTCTCGTGGAATATGTGCTTCTGCTGCATTCATTGGTAAGGGTGGTGACTGCGTTTAAGCGTCTAAACATGTAGGGGGCTTCAGTCCCCAGGTGTAGCCTACTTTATTTGCATCACCTTGAATCCACGCCTATGGGATTTGATACAATCTTATCATACTCTCCTAGATGTGATGATGGGATGCTTGGAATATCACACGGACGAAACATTCTGGATAACGAAGAAGTAGAAGTGAGAGAGTTATGTCGTTAATCGTGGCTCCTTCTGTCTCTTCAAGAAAATATTTCAGCCGCACCTCTGGAGTTATCTCATGAATGCTTGATTGTTGGGGTGATGAGAAGTCCCCAGTCGCACATCTCTTTGGTTACTGAAGTTGTTTTCTCTGAGTAGGCTTGGGATCCGTCGCGGCCTCATAAAGTGTTGCAGGCGCCTTCTAGACAGAGAGGTGATGATATTATTACGCTACACCTTTGAGGGGTGGATGACCTTGTCGTGGCTATGACTTTTGGTTGACCGTATCTTCTGAGATTTGACAGTGAAGGGATCCCATGTAGAGCCTCAGTCTCCAAGTGTGGTTTACATGTTTCTATCTTGTATGGTTGGTGACTTGACCACAATAAAAATATTGTATTGCATCCAACTGAAGACTCTAATACTTCTTCCATGTGAAACTAAAATATGGAGAACTATGGATTTTCGTTGTAGTGGTTGTTGTTATGGTAAACCTCTGTCCGGTATCAAAAAACGAGCAGAAACATTTCTCGGCAGTAGACGTAATTCGAAGAGACTACATTGTCGTGGAAACAAAATAGGTTGGCAGCAATTTCATGGGCGTCCATGTAAGCAAATGATTGGATGGATGCGTAAGCGAGTAAACTGTCCACGACCACGAGATTTGGAGAGATGGATCAAAAAGTGGCCACAACTACGAACCTTGGATGGTTGTGATCACGATCCCTGACAGGGAAGAGTGGCGACTTCTGGAGAGAATGTTGAAGCGGCTTCTGGAGCGAAACATTGAAGGGGAACGACTTCTGGAGCGAAACATTGAAGCGTAGCGGCTTCTCGAGAGAATGTTGAAGCGGCTTCTGGAGCGAAACATTGAAGCGGAGATGCTTCTGGCTTTGGAAGCGGAGGTGTAACGCCTGAAGTAATTTTTCGCGCCGCTGGTGTTGATAGGTGGCGTTTTAATGCCGATGGGAGGAACGTTAATACTAAGGATGATTTCAGCGCTCGTGTTTTCAAGGTTTGTTGCTGATCTAGACCTGAGTTCTACCACCTTGAGATCGGGATTGAAAAATAAAATTGGAAATTGATATTGCAACCGAAAGACTAATCTCCCGCTGTGGTCGCCAATTGTTTGTGGGTGAAAAAATTTTCTGTCGGTTTTGGTAAATTCGTGTGTGTGGATGAGAAACGAGTCTAGAACCTAAACAATGCACTGCACGAGATTACTTTTGATTCGAGAGATCAATCTGTACAATCCTGGACTAAACCAAGAAATGGTCGTTCCAGGGTTGCTTCGGTCACAAAGTGAAGGATAAGAGTTGGTCTTAGGGAGGGAAGCGAAGAGAGTGTTGAGACCAGAATAGTTGATTCTGAAGGTGTGGTTGTTTATGACTTGTATCAGAAAGTAGAACTGTCTAGCAGAATGGAAAGCTACCAAGTGATTTCTAGATACTTTGTTGTTGCCGACCAAAAACTTGTATTGGTGTGATTCGAACCCAGCACGTTGAGTGCGTTTGGTGAATGCTCCACCGTTGTGACATGGTTGATGTCTTGTTGTTGGTGTGATTCGAACCCAGAACGTTGTGTGTGTTAAGTGAATGCTCCATCATTGTGACATGGTTGATTTCTTGAGTATTTTCGTGGAACACATGTAGCACTTCGCTACGTGTGGCAAGTCAAAGTCAAGAGACTTGCCATAGGAAAATAGCATGTGATGATATTAGGCTTGCCTTGGCCGGCCGCCTAAAATTTTCCACAAGTCCGTTAGTTTGGTGGCGAACTTGAATGGCTCAGATTGCATCTCGTGAGGAAGGGTAGTCGTTGACTATGGCTACCTTCTGTTAGCGCCTGGTAATGTCTCAGTGGCGTTTTTTGGTGTATGCTAGTGGCATTGCAGCATGACTAGCATATCATGTGCATGTCAGTGGCACGATGGTGTAAGTGGCTCCTGGTGTAGCCATGGACACTATCTGGTTTCCTGGAACTTGCCGGAAGTTCGTCAGTTCGGTGACGAACTTGGATGGCTGAGATAGCATCTCATGAGGAAGGATGTCCATTAATTATGTCCATATCTAGTTGTATAGCGGAGTGGCGCCATTGGCATAGTGGTGCTTGGCGTATTCGTGGCATAGCGGCATGTCAGTGGCGTGGTCGTGGCGGTAGCCGTGTCATATCGGCATGCTAGTGGCGTGGTCGTGGCGTAGCCGTGGCATAACGGCATGATAGTGGTGTATCCGTGGCATAACGGCATGCTAGTGGCGTAGCGGCATGTTAGTGGCGTAGCGACATGCTAGTGATGTAGCCGTGGAATAGCGGCATGCCAGTGGCGTAGCGGCATCCTAGTGGCTTAGCGGCATCCTAGTGGCGTAGTGACATGCCAGTGGCGTAGTAGTGGCGTAGCGGCATGCTAGTGACGTAACCGTGACATAGCGTCATGCTAGTGGCGTAGCCGTGGCATAGTGGCATGCCAGTGGCGTGGTTGTGGCAGCTGTTTTTGGCATATTGGTGTTAGAACCAAATATGGCTCTGGAAACATTGGCCTTGTTGACACATCAATCCCAACGCTTTGGGAAACGTTATTTGGCTTGGTTGGGGTAGAAACTTTGCCCAAATTAGGGTTTGGCATATCAAAACCCTAATTAGTATGTGTGGCACGCGGCATGGTGATACTTTTGTGCAAATGGCGCCATAGCTATGCCAAATGAACTATGGCAAGGCCATAGTGTGGAAACGGCCACAGGAGTAGAGATTACCGTGGGTGGCTATGATATGGCGCCAACCCTAGGGCTTCTTGGGTCCCACATGGCTCGTGGCATGTTTCGGGGCCGAAGCGGCATAATTCTTGTCACGAGTGGAAATTAGGGTTTTGGTTAATGCAGAGTCGTGTTTCGGACTACAAAAAACCTAACTTAAGCTTTTCATGGCGTTGGCCACGAATAAGAGGTAGGTTAGCACATAGGGCGCTATTTATGGCAGGTTGCCACGAAGTGGCATGTTACCGCGACATAGTAGCATGTTGGCATGTTACCGCGGCAGAGTGGCATGTTGGTATGACGATCAATATGTTGTTGTGGAAGGGCGCGTTTGGCTTTCCAGTTAGTATGGTGGCGCGACAGGGTGCGTTTTGCCTTTAATGTATGATGGCAAGTTTGGAGCGACTTGATTGGCCAAGAAAAGGGGGTCGGCCAAACATAAGGCGCGGCTACACTTTTGATGAGAGTGTGGCGGCTTCAGAGTGACCTATTTGGTAGATTAAAAGAGGGCCGACCAAGCATGGGCGTGCCTACACTTATGGAGAGAGTGTGGAGGCTTTAGAACGACCTGATTGGTCGATGGGAAGTGGGGCCGGCAAGTATGGGCCCAACCACAACTTATGTGCGCGTGGAGAGTTTAAAGAGACCTAATTGGTCGAGGGAAACATGACCGATTTAGGATGGGGCGTGGCCAATAGAAAGTGGCGCCATATGGCATAAGGCATGGCCACGCCTCTCTTTGCTGATGTGGCTCCCTGTTTTTCTGATTCTGGTCAGGGTTTTTCACCTACTAATCCATGGCGGATTATTTTCCTAGTTTTTCTAGGCTAACTTTCGTCAAGCAAGGTCTGGTATACTGCGCGAGGCGCGAAACCCTAACTTCTAGAAGTTATTCAGGGAAATTTATTGAATTCTATGTGTTGACACAGAGTTCTTTTAAGTTCATTTCCAGAGAGCAGCATGCTTTTCTGATTGAATACCTTATGCAAAGACCTTATCCTTGATATTTGGAAATTCGTGCTACTCTGCTGCGAATGAACACAAATCGTCATGCCATATCAACATTAAGGGTTCAGCCAGGGAACATAGCATAAAAGGCATTCAAAGGAACTTATATTAAGTGAATATAAGTAAGGCGCCGAAATTTACAGAATATCTAGGATGGTTGCTACATTCGCTAGTCTGGATAAATTTCATGTAGATATATTGAAAGACTTAAAAAATATGCCAGCGGAGAGGTTAGCACTGACGGCTTTGTTTCCTTACAGAGTCACGTCACATCAGATGCAAGGTTTTACGATTTTAACCGTAAGCTAAAATCCACCATCAACACATAGGTAAACCCTAGGGTTATCGTATACGTTCTGTAAGGGTCAGGTGTTCGTGCACTTATGGTTACAAACCAGGTCCAGGACCAAGAGATTAATGGAGCCAAATTTAGAATTAATTTTTGAAAAAATCAAAGACACATTCTAAACAAAATTGACAGACAATCTTAGCTCAAAAGAACATAATATAATTATTGATAAATAACAACTCACCCGTCAATGGGAAGACAAAACGAATTTATTTCTAGGCGAGCAACAAAGAAAATATTCTCATGAGTTATAGATCAAATATATTACAACATGTAATAATATGCTGCAGTAGGGATCAACAGTAGTATGATCATCATTATAAAAATAACAACGATAAAAAAATATAACAAAAACTACTTTCTAAAGAAAAAATAACTTCTTGAGAACTATGAGCATCCTCCCACGGTTACAAGGAGGATGCTACTTTGAGCAGTCAAGTTGTATTTTAATGAGCATCTTGCTCATCAAGGATTTTGACTTCTTCTTTTTTTCCTTCATGAAGATTTTCAGAAAAAACAAAAGGGTTAGTTGAAAAAGAATTAAAAGGAGGTGGACAAGAGATACCTGAAACATTAGACATAGAATCTCTAGTAGATAGGGAAAAATCCATTTTATCCTCCAAAACTGTTGAAGAAATCTCTTCAAGAAAAATATCAAGATTGTTGTGAGTATTGCTACAATTATCAAAATTAATATTTTCAGCAAGGAGCGCAACACTTGATTTTTCATCTTCGTTTGAATCATAGTGATCAGATATTTCATCAAGAGTTGCAGTAAGACCTTTGTTTCCAGTGTATTTTTTATGATTTGTACACTCATTTGCAAAATGACCAAAGCCTTTACACTTGAATCACTGTGGCATATCCTTGTCATCACTATCGTCGATATCCTTGTTTTTAGGAGGAATACGATTATGAGGTTTAACTGATGACTTAGGTTTATAGTGAACCTTTACTTTTATTCAAAATAATATCTCTAAACTGTCTTGTGATCAAAGAGACTCTCTTGTCAAGATCTTCATCTGATGAATCGGTCTCAGAAGGATCATCTTCAGAGATGCCAACACTTTTACTTTTATCAAGTAATTTAGTATTCTTTTGTGCTTTAAAAGCATTATCCTTTCCGTATCTGGATACATGCTCATGATCAAGGATCTTTAACTTCCCAACGAGAGTATTTCTGGAAAGCACATCAAGGTTGTTTCCTTCAACGATGACATGTTTCTTAGAAGCGTATCTAGATGACAATGATCTGAGAATTTTCATCATAATGTCCTTTTCAGGAATATTCTTACCCAACGCAAAAAATGCATTGACAATTTCAAACACTTTGTGATTAAACTCACCAAATGAATATTCGAAGGTTTTCCCAATCAGAATTTAGGTTTTGAATCCTAGCTTATTTTTCACAGGTATTCCCTTCAAATACTGTTTCTAAGATATCCCAAGCATCTTTAAACCGAGTGCACGTAGTCACATGGTGCTGAAGATCTGGGGTAATGGCATGGATGATTGCATTCAATCCGTCAGAATTTTGCTTTGAAGCAAGAATCTCGACAACATCATAATCACCAATATCCTTTGGAACAGTTACAGTGCCTATTGTAACAACTAGAGGATCGTAGCCATTAACAACGTAAACCCATGATTTAAAATCACGCGCTTGAAGAAAGGAACGTACACCAATTTTCCACCATAAGTAATTCGAGTCATCGAAGACTGGTGGTACGTTTATAGAGATAACACCTCTGTCCATAGAATCAGATCTCTACAAACACAGACTTATGAGGTCTTAAAAGTGTTTGCCTGCTCTGATACCAATTGAAAAAGCGAGGGTCTAACAACCACACCCAATATTTCGCTTAACAATATGTATGGACAAACTCCAATATAATTCCAAGAGAATCAACTAGACAATCAAACTCAATAAATGGAAATATATCCAAGTATTCGTATCTCAATTTCTTAATTCAATCTGCAATCAGCAAATAAGAATTTGCGAGCCCAATTGAATACAAAAGAAATAACTTTAACGGTACTAAATACCAATGTTCAAGGATCAATCAATTTCAATCAACAACCAAAGGTTGGATTTACCAATTGATCGTTTGAACGCACAACCTATGATATTTCAATTATATAACAAAATATAATGCGGAAAATAAATAACACAGACACTAGAAATTTTGTTAACGAGGAAACCGCAAATGCAGAAAAATCCTGGGACCTATTCCATATTTTAACACCACACTGTATTAAGCCGCTACAGACACTAGCCTATTACCAAACTAACTTCGTTATGGTATGTAGTTTATCCCTAATCAATCCCACACTGATCAAGGTACAGTTGCGTTCCTTACGCTTTTTGAACCACGTCGTATTCTGGGCGCTTGATTCCCTTAGATGATCTCACCCACAACTAAGAGTTGGTACGACCCAAAGTCGAAGACTTGATAAACAAATATGTGTCACACAAAAAAGTCTATTGAATAAATAAATCTTTCTCCCATAGATATACTTATGAGTTTTGTTCCGTCTTTTGATAAATCAAGGTGAAAAAGAACCAATTGATAATCCAGACTTATATTCCCGAAGAACAACCTAGTATTGTGAATCACGTCATAATAATCTTAATCGATTAACGAAACAAGATATTGTGGAATTACAAACGATGAGACGAAGATGTTTGTGACTACTTTTCAATCTTTCCTATCGGTGAATAAATCTCGAGCAAATCTTAAAGAAGATAGTACTCAACACGATAGAAAACATCAACATCAGAACATGCAACTACAGAACAATAGTTGGGTATGGCTTCACAATCCCAATGAAGTTTTCAAGTCGTTAACCTACATGGTTTCATGAAAAACCTAAGGTTAAAGGAGAATCGACTCTAGTCGCAACTAGTATCACACAGGAGGTGTCGGGATTTGGTTTCCCAGTTTCTAGAGTTCTCCTTTATATAGTCTCCAAAGCAGGGTTTGCAGTCAATGCTACCTTGTAACAAAGCATTCAATATTCACTGTTAGATGAAAATATGATTAGATTTAAGCTAATATCTTTTAACCGTTAGATCAAACTTAACTAGTTATACACAAATGAAATGTACCATCATTTAGATCAAGGTAAGCGTACCTAAACGTGTACACTTAGTTGGTTCAACAATAGTTAACCAATGGTTAGCCATATGAGCACTTTCATATCAACCTTATTCATCTTTATCATAACTAGTTTAAATGACTCAAATGAAACTAGTTAGAGAGTTGTTAAATTGTTTATATTCTCATAGAAGTATACAAGACACAATTGAAGCAAAATTGATTTTGATTCACTCGAATCATTTCATGAACATTATAGCCACGATTTGCAAAATATTGCATTCGTTACTATATAAATGTATTAGTTCATGAACAAACCGATTTTAGAACATAACCTACTTAAGTATGCAAACGGGTACGCATACCTAAGTAGCAGGACTGAGTTTGTTTATGACGGTACGCGTACCATTTACTCTTCGAAACTCCAGCAGAAATTTATGGACTTGAACTTCCGCCAGCACGCGTACGGGTACGCATACTTAGTTTTCGGACTTCCAATAACCAACCAGTACGCGTACGGGTACGCATACCATGGTTCCCGGTTTTGGACATTACACAAATGTGAATACACAATATGTTTATATCCAATAATGTTTACATGTCCTAAACCCTCATTTCAATTATTGAAACATTCTTGGAAGACGGCAATAACTGTCTCACACAAACTACTAGCTTCAAAGCAATTTTCAAGTGATCGAATGATCAATACGAAACATTCCGAGTCTACATCAAATGATTGTATCATACGAATCATGTAATATGTTACAAGGCGATTTTCACATGATCATCTTTTGACTTTCGTCAAGACTAAAAGATGAACTTGGTTAAAGCGAAAGCTTACCAACACATATTTCGAGAAATAGATAAACGAGATAAATTAGGCTCGAAATACCAAATGTGTATAATTGAAGTATATATAGCAATACGACTTTTGTCTCAAATAGGATATAGAGTAGATAGACTTTTGAGTGATAGATGAGTTAAAGTCTCCACATACCTTTTAGTGATGAAGTTCCACAAGTTCCCTTGAGTAGTTCTTCATCTACATTCGACGAACTCGGTGAAGTCTAAATCTCAACTACACTTCCTATCCTAATCCGAGACTTAGCTATAAGTAGACTAGAAATAAAGACTTATAGTTTTGGCAACTAAACTTGACAAACAAGCTTGAGATAACAATGCTTGCGATTTCGACCGAGCAGTGCTCTAACAACGTATTATGATCTTACTTTTTCTATCGTGTTGAGTTAATCTTATCTAATATTTTCTCGAGATTTATCTCCGATAGGTAAGATATAAAAAGTAGTCACAACAGTTATTCGTCTCAGACTCTTGTGATTCCGCAATAACTTCTTCTGCAAATCAGTTACGTTATTGTGAGGTGACTAATATTTTTAGGATGCTCTTTGGGAATATAAAATCGGATTATTAGTTGAGTTTCATGTACACCTTGATATTTATCTAAAGACAGAAACAACAACCAGAATAGACTTATTTGTGGGAGACAAATTTGTTTATAAGTTTTCGACTTTTGATCGTAGCAACTCTTAGTTGTGGGTGAGATCAGCTAGAGGAATCAAGTGCGCAGATTCCTGCTAGGATTCAGCAGGCGTAAGGAACGCGACTGTATCTTAATTGGTGTGACACTTGGTTAGGGATCAACTACATTCCAGTCTGAAGTTAACTTGTAGTAGGCTAGAGCCTGTAGAGGATTAATACAGTATGGTGTTCAAGTCTGGGCTAGGTCCCGGGGTTTTTATGCATTTGCGGTTTCCAACAAAATTTCTGGTGTCCGTGTTATTTCTTTTCAGCATTATATTTTGTTTATATAATTGAAATATCACAGATTATGCGTAGTTCAATCATAGTTGATAAATCCGGCCTTGTTTGTTGGATATGACTAGACTGACACTTGGCCATTATTTTTGGTACCATCCGAGTTATTCTCATAACAATCAGTCTCACGGATTTCTATCTAGTTGATTTATTGATTTTATTGAGAAGGAGATAAAGCTTTTTGATATCTTTTTGATTGAGTCTCACTTTTAAGTTGGTGCTCTCGGAATTATGTTGGAGTAGTCCATACAGATTGCCAAATGAATTAGTTGGGTGTCGTTGTTATACCCCTGTGTTTTCAGTATATATGTAAGTGTATGCTAATTTGTCTTAATTGATCTTTCGGTGATTGTGAAAAAGTCGAATTGTTGACATGAAAAAGTCTACTAAAAATTTTCCTTTTTAGGTTTTTGATACTACTGCTAGTATTAGTCTTAGTTTTTTGTATTACTAACAATAAACATAAACATTGATATATGTTTCCTAAAATTTCTTAGTTCTCATATGTGATTCATGTGATACTTTTATATATTTCAAAATATATAAAATTTGTTATTTATACGATATTTTTTGCATTTTAAAGTGTAAATACTAAACATATCTTGCAACTACATTTGAATAATTTTTTTATTTTCTATATTTTCGGTTGTTGACACAAATGGGGAGATCAAAACCTGCCCAAGCGCACCAGCTAAGAACTATCTTTATTTCCCGTATTTATATGCTCTCAACTATAGCACAACAAAAGACAATCGTTTTTCAAAGTCTGAACACCTACATTACACTATCCATCAATGGTGATTCAGTGATCAAGAACAATTAGTTATTCTCAAAATAAAAATTTACTCTGGAAATTTATGTGTTCGACTTATCCAGCAGAGATGGTTTACTTTCAGTGTGTATTACGTTCAATATTTGATAAAAAGTAAGCAATATCAGCAGTATATAACAAAGATTCATACTCATACTCTCATCATGGTAACAATGACGTGAAGAATTTATGTTCGTCTTCTCTTTTTATTTTCTCTCTTCACGATTCTTTATGCACAACCATCTATCGCTGATCGTAATGTGACCGTATCATATAATGGATCTGGAGATTTTACAACTATTGGTGAAGTGATAGAATCTGCACCCTCCTTGAGCACATTTTTTTGACTTCATTTACATCAGGAAAGGGGAATACAAGGAGAACGTCGTGATTCCAATAAACAAAAAGAATCTGATTTTCGTTGGTGACGGAATGTTGGAAACTAAAATTATTGTATATCGCAACAATGCTACTGGATTTGGCACCTAGGACACAACTACTTAGGCGAGAACTCTCAACCACATTTGAGTATGCAAGCATGTTTTCATTTGGATTTGAACTATATGTATAAGAAATGCAATCATGTTTTCATTTGGTTTTTGAACTGAATATGCACATTAGTATTCAGGTACTATATCAAGTATCTTAAGCAAAATATTATGTTATTTGTGACTATAACATGCGAGTTCAACTGATTGATGTATTTTTAGTAGACAATCTTGGAATATTATTCACGATGCAAAATATTTAAATTAAGTAGTATGCTATTTAAGCAATAGGTTTACCTATTAAACAAAAGATGTAAGTATTGAGTAGGGGGAGAAACATATCACCACAATGTTACTTCAGAGTTGAGGTACAATTGAACTTTGGAGATAATAAAATAATATTATATTTCTGTATAACAACTATTGAGAATATTTGTTTTCAAAAAACGTTGTTATCGCCATGGAATCGGTTCTTCAACAACAACGATGCTAAGTTGAACAGTTTCAGAATCATTGTAACTTAATTTAACGAAAAGCTCAAGGAGAGTTGGAGAAACCAAATAATTCAAGAAGACATGCTGGATCAGGAGTTTTTTTTCTTTTTTTCAAAACTTTATTTTGTTATCCATATGTATTAAATAGTTTTGTCGCTAAAATTGACAAAGAGGGATATTGTTAGAGCATTGCTCTGTCTAACTCACGAGTGTTTTTATATCAAGTTTGTTTTCAAATTTAGTTGTCAAAATTATATCTTGATTTCTAGGATACAATTAGTTAAGTCTCGGTCTAGGATAGTGGAGTTGAGAAACAAACCAGTTATCATTTGTGTTCTACCGATGGAAGGCGAAGATCAACCGACTTTTGGAGAACTTCACTAACAAAAGGTAAGTGAAGACTGGACCACCTATTTCTCAAGTTATACTCACTTTTCTATCTTTGAGACGGTTGTCACATAACTAATTAGACTAGCTTGCATAGACAAGAATTTCGAGTCAAGAACTAATTATTTAGTTTACAAATTTCTCGAAATATAATGACTAAGCTTAATGAACATTTGTTCATACTTGATCAAATTCGGTGGAGAAAAATTTATTGTTCGCAACCAAATAATGATTCAAGTTTATCATTCGAAAATAGCTCGGAACAGTGATATGTGTCATTGATGTTATTCAGGAATGTTTCCGATCGATTTAGAGAAATATAAAACTATTATATCCTGAATACACGACAGTATCAGTCTTACATATTGAGAAAATTGTTATAAGTCTGAAGTCGTATTACATGTATTCGTACACGTAGCAGAGTAGCTATATATCGAATTTCAGATTTGTGTGATATACGTATTCGTATGTACATCATGGGAAAGTTTGTTTGTTTCATGATCCGGATAGGTATGTATATTCGTATACAAACCATTGTGGAACTTTGGTAAGGGAACCGGTTAAAATAATCAAACCGGTATGCGAGACAAAACAGTTATATGTTCTAGAACCGGTTTAATACCCAAACCGGTATGCAAGCTGAATGTTCTTTGAACTGCGGAACCTGCAAAGATCCTAAATTTTCAAACCGGTAAGTGAAATAAAAAGTTATGTAGACTCCGGAACTTTGAGTTGGTTCAAAGTTTTCAAACTGATATGTGAACTGAAAAGTTCTGTAAATTCCGGAACTCGGTAATTGCATAAGTTTGCAAACCGATTTATGAACTGAGAAGTTCTATAGACTCCGGAATTCGATTTTTGCATATAAGTTTGCAAACCAGTCCGCGTACTGTGACTTAGTCGATTCACGAACGGTTCAAGTAATTCTACTTTGTAAATTTACAAACTATGTCGATTATGATTCAATTGAGATTAAATTATTTCCTTGAAGTAATTTTCATTTGATCAATTCTCTAATTAACACTAGACTCATTTTATCACATGATTATGACTCAATATTAATGTCTTAGTGAACATGAAAATGAGTGTTAAGCTTTTAAGTTCAAATCAGCTAGTTTCGACTAACCATGTTATACATAGTCATTATACACGGTTCGTTTACGGTTTACCTAACCATATTGTCTATCTTGTTTATGTGAAGAAGATTCAAAGCTTTCATCTAACGATGAATATTGCTTGCTTGGTTCCAAAGTTATCTTAGCTTAAACCTAAAGCAACCTAAGCTTTATAGTTTATATAAGGGGAACTCTTGGCAACTGGGATTTTTGAATCTTGACATTACTTTTTGGTGTGTCCTAGTTGTATCAAGAGTTGTCCTCTCTAAAAACTCTTTTAGGGTTTAAAGATTACAAATACTTCATTGGGATTCGTGAAGCCAGGTCCAGTTATATTTTATCTTGATAACTTGAGTATCCTAATCTTGATTGTTTGTAGAGCCTTGCTCCATCAATCAATATAGATAGTAATCAACAAAGTCTCTTCGTCTCATACTTTGTTGATTTCGCAAGTTTTATACTTGTGAGGTGAATAATAATCTAGGATGCACTTCGGGTTGCATAAGTCCGGATTTTGAGGATAGTCATACTTTTGTCTAAGTTGTTATCGATTTCCATCACATGGATCTATCGTTTGATCTGATCATCGTTTAGATCGTAACTCAAAAAATCAATAATAGGCTTAATCAGTGGGAGGCAGATTTGGTTTAATGTCTTCAATTGAGTTGAAACAACTCTTAGTTGGTGTGAGACCGTCTAAGGTAATCAATTGCGCGTTGTCCTGCTGGGATTCAAGAGGCGTAAGGAGCGATACTGTACCTGAATCAGTGAGAGACTGAGTTCGGGCTCAACTACATTCCATACGGAAGTTAATTGGTAGTAGGCTAGTTCTGTAGTGGCTTAATACAATTTGGTGTTCAATCTGGACTAGGTCTCGGGGGTTTTCTGCATTTGTGGTTTCCTCGTCAATAAAATTTCTGGTGTCTGTGCTATTTTTTTCGCTTTATACTGTTTATCTTTATAATTTAAATATCACAGGTTGTGCGTTGGTCAATCACAATAACTAGGTACAACCTTGTTAGTTGGATAAGGCTTGATAGATCCTTGGACATTGGTCTATGGTACCGTCCAAGAACTCTCTTTGTAGTTATGTTCACAGATTCAATTATGTAAACGTTCTAACAACAAGAGAGAAAGAGAGATATAACTCTAGGCACTTTCCTTGATTGAGTTTCTACTCTTGGAGTTGTATTGAGTTTGTCCATACAAATTTTCTAAGAAAACGTTTGTGGTGTATTTTGGTACCCCCAGCGTTTTCAGACATGATCGAGGTTAAAAAGCTAAAGTTGTAGAAGAGGAGAAAGAGGACGAGGATTCAAATGATACATCGCAATCGTGTTCAGAGTCTTGATCGGATGAGGAATCCAGTGAATGACTAATGGAGATGTAGTGGCTTTTTAGTATTTTACTTCATAGATTTTTAATTATACAAGTACACACAAATGGGTCCCCATGTTTTTTCTTGGGGACGGTGCCCACCCATTTGTGTGTGCGGAGGTTTTTTTTTAGTTTAAAAGAGTGGTTCATATAGAATTGCTGTTAATATATTACTCATCAACAATTCTACGCATATCGTGAAAACAGATTATGAAAAAAACGCCACTCACATGGGGACGGGTCCCGCGCTTCAGGGAGTTAGCAGAGCCCATATTTAGGCCCACCGTTAAAAATTTGAGAGAGTGATGGTTTTTACATGGTTTTTACTCATTAGCTTTCGGAAAATCGTTTCTACCAAATATGCACAGCAGGTATTGCCTGGCTTCTAGTCGACAGTGTAAATCAATTTTAGAAGCAATTTCAGTTCATTCAGCTTCCGTTTGAGTCAGTCTCATGTTAATATGATTCAGCTGTATAACCAAAAAGAAATCAATTTTTCTCTCCAACAAAGTTCACTCTCCCAAATGAATTTGTCTGGAAAATAAATCAACCCCATCTCTTCCAACAAATTCTTAGTTAAATCATTTTGGTAATGGTAGCGGATTTCACTTTTCGTGTCAAACCTCGAGTGTTTCTATCTTTTACAAGATTCATTCTTTTATGAACCCTAAGTAAAGATTTGTTGGAACAATTGTTAAATTATGCCTGCACAACAAATAAAATCAAACACAAAATAAATAACGTCATGGCTGAGTCGCGGACTAAGTCGCTTTCTTTAAGACGTTTCGCTTCTCTGCCCGAAATTGTGCAAGCAGTTCATCGTTGTCGCGTCTTCCCCAAGATAAAACAGTCGAGATCTATCTCTTACACAATCGCTCTTGCACGTTGAGAGGATGTGAAACTTTTACACTTCATTCTTGCTCAGAAACTCTTTAGAAAAACTAATGATGATCACACACTTGTTTTTCTTTCTCACAAAAATTCATTTTCTAATAAACTCAAAAGGCATAATAGAAAACTCTCACATAAGAGAAAAGGCTTCTACAACTCTCCTAATTCTTTTCATCGAAAACCTAAAAACATTAAAGAACATTCATCTCTCATTTTGTTTTTCCAACCAAAATTCTGATTTATAGTCAAGAATTTCAAAACATTTAAATGTCATTAAATATGTTATTTTGGTGGAGTTAACACCATTAGCAACCACAAATATTTAACGGCCAAATTTAATGTTAACAAAATTAATTTTTCTTAAAAGAAAAACTTAATTGCTATTAAAAAAAAATTTATTGGGAATTTAGTTTATGTTTTAAATATATATTCCCAACAATGCCCCACTTATATTTTTAAAACATTAAGCAAGAACTACAGATTTGTGCATAAGCAAAGGTGTCTGGCGACTTGAACCTTTACGTAGTGTTAATAAGCTCTCTTAAAATATGACTTAGAGTGAACATAAGTCTTGAACTCTAGGAGATAATAAGATTGATTAACACATACGATTATACTAGTGTAAAGTCTAAAGCCAGCACATTACGGCCCTGCGCTTGTATCCCAGTTTAACGAATGATCTAGAGAACTGCCCATATTCTTATAGAAAGCGGTCACACTTTCACATTCATATAGGTGAGTTTATCAAGAGTACTCCTGAAATTACCCCACTCCAAATAGAGATATAAACACATTAAGAGTTTAAAAAAAAAATTTAATAAAAAATGAAACTCAACCTTTGCTCGTTTCAGGATGTCATGTCGTGGGATGAATTCTTCAAAAGCATGATTCTCGCATCTACATATCATCCATGACTTCTTCTAGTCCCTTTGAACCTATTTCTAGGTTGGGTATCCATCATAGATGACTCAATCTCAATGGGAATCAACCTCATCCCATAAGATGTATTCACACCTTCTTATTAATATTTTCGTCAAAAGATTAACGAATACTCTTTTCAGACACTATATAATCCATTCTCTTAACATCAACTCTTATAGTGATAGTTACATTTCTCAACTCTTTCAATAGTCGCGGTACTATCACAGTGGATTAATATGTATGTTCCTCTATATAGTAGAGGATCCAATCACTCCATCCCTTAGAGGATTCACCTGAAAGGATGTCCAATCAGCTTCACAATATCCTTAAAGAATTGTGGTAACCATTTAGATAGTGTAATTTTTAGGTGTAAGGTGTGTTTGAAACACCTCATAACCTTCTCAAAATTTTACCAATTTTCCATACTAGGATTGGTAAATCTGAATGTAAAACCCCCACTACAAAAAATACTTATATATAGTCAATCACGTAGCAAACAACACATACTAAGCTACCATATTCATGTCTAGTGCAATCACACATAATCTTAAAAGAACTGGCACTGAACCAAATGAGTGAAAACTAATTTACAGTCAGGCTATATATATTTCTATCTCTTTTTAAAATTCTATTTTCACTGAAATGAAATAGATTCAAAGAAAGAAAAAATTCATTTCAAAAAACATACACCATCTTCACACAAGTCTTTCATGTCAAATAGTATACTAAGCATGTTCTCAATTTCATTTTCATCCTATAAGTTAGAATAAAAATTCAACAAATAACTTATGCATACAAAACAAAGAGTATTGTGCATTTTACTTTCATCAATTCTGAAATCATTCGAATGAATCATAAATTCTTTTAAAGTTGTTTTCAGAATATGAATGATAACTTATCTAACTTATATGCTTTCTTTTATTTTAGAAACTACAAAGTTTTCCATGCTTGGTTTACATAGATTCTCATCTTTAACTTACACAAAAGTATACGTTTCTACTTATGACTATAACAAATCATACATTGCAGAAACAACATCAACAAAACAAGCATGTAAGTTATTTAGCGACATGAATGCAAGAGTCAACAATTTTCTGTTTGCTTGTCTAAAAATAATAGGCTCATAAAAACTTTTTGCCAGAGATTTAATTTTTTTGAAGAACAAAGTAACTCTCTATAAGAAGTTATTTTCCAAATTATAAGCAACAAAATATTCATGACTAAAATTTAGTCTCACCAAAAATATGCTTTTCTAGGTTCATTCTTAATGAATTACTTGTCACCTTCATTTTTCGAGTTCCTCTAATTCAAATCAAAGTTTGTAAAACATAGGTTATGGAACCCCCACTATTTTTTGACTCAAACAAGAATTTCAAAACAATATCAAAAGCATCATGAAACGGAAAGACTCCCCTTTAATAAAAAATGTTCAGAAAAAATATTTCCGGCACAAATTACATGTCTAGAGGCTTGAGAGTCAAAAAAAGCTTGCATTTTGGATGCATTGACTCAAGGAAGTCTAGTGACTTCGTTAGAAGTTGAAATCCTTTTTTTAAAACAAAACTATAAACTAGATAAACTCAGTTTTATTATAAAATTTTCTTAAAAATGATTGCGGTAAAAAATAATTCATTTAAAGGCTCTACATGTTATCCAAATTGCATTTCTACGTATGTTGATTCCAAAAATAAAGAGGGAAGTCGTCCTTTACATTGAAAATAAGGATAAAACACCAATTGTTAATCGTCCAAATCCTAAAAATTTTCCTGTATACTTTGGGGAACTGAAAGACAGAGGTAAAATAAAAAGAATGTGGTCATTTCCACTTTGTATGAAGAAGTTATGAGCAAAATAGTAGAAAAAGAGATTACACAAAACCTAGGGGGACAAAGAGAGTTATATAAGTAGACAATATTTATAATAAGGGATATTTTGAGTTTGGTGCCTATAAAATGGCACACCTTTGCCTTTGGTACCTAACTTTGTCGGAATTTGAGTTTGGTGTGGATCCCAATCAAGCAGTTGACTTAACGGATGACTGGTTGACCGTTCACAAGATGTGTTGGAGCACAACTTGTTGCTCGGCCCCCCGCAAACTTTTGTAAATAAATACGTGTCTTTGTAAATAATTGTTTAAACAATAATTATTTAATTTAACTAGTTCACAAACACGGACCACGGTAGGGAAATCTCTCTAGAGTATTTTTTAAACACGTTACGAGCGTTCCAGAGAAATAAGGCTGACATAATCTGACTGCCATGATAACTATGGATTTACAGAAAATAGAAAAAAATTTAATTAATACAATAATGATTAATTTGAAAAATGAATAAAGTCATTTACAAGGATTCATTTGTTCAATACAATAGTGGTTAGTTTGAAGGTTTAAGGAAACGATTATTGGGGTTTACATGAGAGATAGATTTTGGATGATTTACGGGTAAACAATCAAAGGAGCTATGCTTATACTTTGGATTTAATTTTTTGTAAACAGGTGGTCATATGAAAAAATAACAGTAGCTCAGTTTAATTTTAGATTAGAAATGAAAGAAGATGGCGATGGTATTAAGAGTGGAACCTAAAACCTCGTGAATGAAAATCAACAACTCTCATTTCTCAAACATGGAGTATGTAGAAGATAAGGTGCAGTTAGTGAATAAAACAGAGTTTAGAATTTTATTAGTCCCTTCACAGTTTTAACTCTAAATTGGATGGTCAACACGGTCAATCAACGCCAATTCGTTGACTGGGCACCAAACTCAGAGTTTGACAAAGTTATGCACCAAACGCGAAAATGTACCATTTTATAGGCACCAAACTCAAAATATCCCTTCTAATAATGAACTTCTAATCTCTTAAAAAGGTCATAAATTACCTATAATTAAACATGGAAAGAAGGAGATAAGGTTTGCAACCATTATTAAATTCTCAACGATTCTAGGATCTTCTTTCAGCTAGATAATCATTGAAAAATTTGAATAAAATACCATAAACACAAATGACTCAAGGAAGTCCGCATGCTTCGTTAGATGTCGGAACTCTATGATCAAGACTAAATCATGAAACAGAAAGACTCCCCTTTAATAGAAAATGTTCAGAAAAAATATTTCCGGCACAAATTACATGTCCAGAGGCTTGAGAGTCGAAAAAAGCTTGCATTTTGGATGCATTGACTCAAGGAAGTCTAGTGACTTCGTTAGAAGTTGAAATCCTTTTTTTAAAACCAAACTATAAACTAGATAAACTCAGTTTTATTATAAATTTTTTTTAAAAATTATTGCGGTAAAAAATAATTCATTTAAAGGCTCTACATGTTATCCAAATTGCATTCTACGTATGTTGATTCCAAAAATAAAGAGGGAAGTCGTCCTTTACATTGAAAATAAGGATGAAACACCAATTGTTAATCGTCCAAATCCTAAATTTTTTCCTGTATACTTTGGGGAACTGAAAGACAGAGGTAACAGAAAAAGAATGTGGTCATTCCCACTTCGTATGAAGAAGTTATGAGAAAAATAGTAAAAAAAGATATTACACAAAACCTAGGGGGACAAAGAGAGTTATATAAGTAGACAATATTTATAATAAGGGAGATTTTAAGTTTGGTGCCTATAAAATGGCACACCTTTGCCTTTGGTACCTAACTTTGTCGGAATTTGAGTTTGGTGACTGGTTGACCGTTCACAAGCTGTGTTGGAGCACAACTTGTTGCTCTCCCCCCCCACCAACTTTTGTAAATAAATACGTGTCTTTGTCAATAATTGTTTAAACAATGATTGTTTAATTTAACTAGTTCACAAACACGGACCACGGTAGGGAAATCTCTCTAGATTATTTTTCAAACACGTTACGAGCGTTCCAGAGAAATAAGGCTGACATAATCTGACTGCCATGATAACTATGGATTTACAGAAAATATAAAAAAATTTAATTAATACAATAATGATTAATTTGAAAAATGAATAGAGTCATTTACATGGATTCATTTGTTCAATACAATAATGGTTAGTTTGAAGGTTTAAGGAAACGATTATTGGGGTTTACATGAGAGATAGATTTTGGATCATTTACGGGTAAACAATGAAGGGAGCTATGCTTATAGTTTGGATTTAATTTTGTGTAAACAGGTGGTCATATGAGAAATAACAGTAGCTCAGTGTATGATTTGAGATTAGCAATTAAAAAAAAGATGGCGATGGTATTAAGAGTGGAGCCTAAAACCTCGTGAATGAAAATCAACACCTCTCATTTCTCAAACATGGAGTATGTAGAAGATAAGGCGCAGTTAGTGAATAAAACGGAGTTTAGAATTTTATTAGTCATTTCACATTTTTAACTCTGAACTGGATGGTAAACACGGTCAATCAACTCCAATTCGTTGACTGTGCACCAAACTCAGATTTTGACAAAGTTAGGTACCAAACGCGAAAGTGTACCGTTTTATAGGCACCAAACTCAAAATATCCCTTTTAATAATGAACTTCTAATCTCTTAAAAAGTTCATAGATTACCTATAATAAAACATGGAAAGAAGGAGATAAGGTTTACAACCGTTAATAACTTCTCAACGATTCTATGATCTTATTTAAGCTAGATAATCATTGCAAAATTTGAATAAAATACCATAAACACAAATGACTCAAGGAAGTCCGCAGGCTTCGTTAGATGTAGGAACTCTATGATCAAGACAAAATCATGAAACAGAAAGACTCCCCTTTAATAGAAAATGTTCAGAAAAAATGTTTCCTGCACAAATTACATGTCTAGAGGTTTGAGAGTCGAAAAAAGCTTGCATTTGGGATGCATTGACTCAAGGAAGTCTAGTGACTTCGTTAGAAGTCGAAATCCTTTTTTTAAAACCAAACTATAAACTAGAGAAACTCAGTTTTATTATAAAATTTTCTTAAAAATGTTTGCGGTAAAAAATAATACATTTAATGGCTCTACATGTTATCCAAATTGCATTTCTACGTATGTTGATTCCAAAAATAAAGAGCGAAGTCGTCCTTTACATTGAAAATAAAGATGAAACACCAATTGTTAATCGTCCAAATCCTAAAAAATTTCATGTATACTTTGGGGAACTGAAAGACAGAGGAAACAGAAAAAGAATGTGGTCATTCCCAGTTCGTATGAAGAAGTTATGAGCAAAATAGTAGAAAAAGAGATTACACAAAACCTAGGGGGACAAAGAGAGTTATATAAGTAGACAATATTTATAATAAGGGATATTTTTAGTTTGGTGCCTATAAAATGGCACACCTTTGCCTTTGCTACCTAACTTTGTCGGAATTTGAGTTTGGTGTGGATCCCAATCAAGCGGTTGACTTAACGGATGACTGGTTGACCGTTCAAAAGCTGTGTTGGAGCACAACTTGTTGCTCGCCCCCCTGCCAACTTTTGTAAATAAATACGTGTCTTTGTCAATAATTGTGTAAACAATAATTATTTAATTTAACTAATTCACTAACACAGACCATATTAGGGAAATCTCTCTACAGCATTTTTCAAACACGTTACGAGCGTTCCAGAGAAATAAGGCTGACAGAATCTGATTTCCATGGTAACTATGGATTTACAGAAAATGGAAATAAATTTAAAGAATACAATAATGATTAATTTTAAAAATGAATAGATTCATTTACATGGATTCATTTGTTCAATACAATAATGGTTAGTTTGAAGGTTTAAGGAAATGATTATTGGGGTTTCCATGAGAGATAGATTTTGGATGATTTACGGGTAACAAATGATGGGATCTATGCTTATACTTTGGATTTAATTTTGCGTAAACTTGTGGTAATATGAGAAAATAACAATAGCTCAGTGTATGATTTGAGATTAGCAATGAAAGAAGATGGCGATGGTATTAAGAGTGGAACCTAAAACCTCGTGAATGAAAATCAACAACTCTCATTTCTCAAACATGGAGTATGTAGAAGATAAGGTGCAATTAGTGAATAAAATGAAGATTAGAATTTTATTAGTCATTTCACAATTTTAACTCTAAATAGGATGGTCAACACGGTCAATCAACGTCAATTCGTTGACTGGTCACCAAACTCAGATTTTGACAAAGTTAGGCACCAAACGCAAAAGTGTACCATTTTATAGGCACCAAACTCAAAATATCCCTTCAAATAATGAACTTATAATCTCTTAAAAAGGTCATAGATTACCTATAATAAAACATGGAAAGAAGGAGATAAGGTTTGCAACCGTTAATAACTTCTCAACGATTCTAGGATCTTCTTGAAGCTATATAATCATTGCAAAATTTTAATAAAATATCATAAACACAAATGACTCAAGGAAGTCCGCAGGCTTCGTTAGATGTCGGAACTCTATGATCAAGACCAAATCATGAACAAGAAAGACTCCCCTTTAATAGAAAATGTTTAGAAAAAATATTTCTGTCACAAATTACATGTCTAGAGGCTTGAGAGTCGAAAAAAGCTTGCATTTTGGATGCATTGACTCAAGGAAGTCTAGTGACTTCGTTAGAATTCAAAATCCTTTTTTTGAAAACAAACTATAAACTAGAAAAACTCAGTTTTATTATAAAATTTTCTAAAAATGATTGCGGTAAAAAATAATACATTTAAAGGCTCTACATGTTATGCAAATTGCATTTCTGAGTATGTTGATTCCAAAAATAAAGAGGGAAGTCATTCATTACATAGAAAATAAGGATGAAACACCAATTCTTAATCGTTCAAATCCTAAAAAATTTCCTGTATATTGTGGGGAACTGAAAGACAGAGGTAACAGAAAAAGAATAAGGTCATTCCCACTTCGTATGAAGAAGTTATGAGTAAAAATAGTCGAAAAAGAGATTACACAAAACCTTGGGGGACAAAGAGAGTTATATCAGTAGACAAATTTATAATAAGGTTTATTTTGATTTTGGTGCCTATAAAATGGCACACCTTTGCCTTTGGTATCCAACTTTGTCAGAATTTGAGTTTGGTGAGGATCCCAATCAAGCAGTTGACTTAACGGATGACTGGTTGACCGTTCACAAGTTGTGTTGGAGCACAACTTGTTGCTCACCCCCTGCCAAATTTTGTAAATAAATACGTGTCTTTTTCAATAATTGTTTAAACAATATTATTTAATTTAACTAATTCACTAACACGGACAACAGTAGGGAAATCTCTCTAGAGCATTTTTCAAACACGTTACGAGCGTTCCAGAGAAATAAGGATGACATAATCTGATTGCCATGGTAATTATGGATTTATAGAAAATTGAAACAAATTTAATTAATACAATAATGATTAATTTGAAAAATGAATAGAGTCATTTACATGGATTCATTTGTTCAATACAATAATGGTTAGTTTGAAGGTTTAAGGAAACGATTATTGGGGTTTACATGAGAGATAGATTTTGGATGATTTACGGGTAAACAATGAACGGACCTATGCTTATAATTTGGATTTAATTTTGTGTAAACTAATGGTCATATGTGAAAATAACAGTAGCTCAGTGTATGATTTGAGATTAGCAATGAAAGAAGATGGCGATGGTATTAAGAGTGGAACCTAAAACCTCGTGAATGAAAGTCAACAACTATCATTTATCAAACATGGATTATGTAGAAGATAAGGTGCAGTTAGTGAATAAAACGAATTATAGAATTTTATTAGTCATTTCACAATTTTAACTCTAAATAGGATGGTCAACACGGTCAATCAACGTCAATTCGCTGACTGGGCACCAAACTCAGATTTTGACAAAGTTAGGCACCAAACGCAAAAGTGTACAATTTTACAGGCACCAAACTCAAAAGATCCCTTCAAATAATGAACTTTTAATCTCTTAAAAAGGTCATAGATTACCTATAATAAAACATGGAAAAAAGGAGATAAGGTTTGAAACCGTGAATAACTTCGTAACGATTCTAGTATCTTGTTTAAGCTAGATAATCATTGCAAAATTTGGATAAAATATCATAAACACAAATGACTCAAGGAAGTCCGCAGGCTTCGTTAGATGTCGGAACTCTATGATCAAGACCAAATCATGAACAAGAAAGACTCCCCTTTAATAGAAAATGTTCAGAAAAAATATTCTTGCACAAATTACAAGTGTAGAGGCTTGAGAGTCGAAAAAAGCTTGCATTTTGGATGCATTGACTCAAGGAAGTCTAGTGACTTCGTTAGAAGTCAAAATCCTTTTTTTTGAAACCAAACTATAAACTAGATAAACTCAGTTTTGTTATAAAATTTTCTAAAAAATGATTTCGGTAAAAATTAATACATTTAAAGGCTCTACATGTTAAGCAAATTGCATTTCTACGTATGTTGATTCCAAAAATAAAGAGGGAAGTCATCCTTTACATTGAAAATAAGGATGAAACACCAATTGTTAAGCATCCAAATCCTAAATTTTTTTCCTGTATACTATGGGGAACTGAAAGACAGAGGTAACAGAAAAAGAATGAGGTCATTCCCACTTCATATGAAGAAGTTATGAGCAAAATAGTCGAAAAAGAGATTACACAAAACCTTGGGGGACAAAGAGAGTTATATAAGTAGACAATATTTATAATAAGCGATATTTTGATCTTGGTGTCTATAAAATTTCACACCTTTGCCTTTGTACCTAACTTTGTCAGAATTTGAGTTTGGTGAGGATCCCAATCAAGCAGTTGACTTATCGGATGACTTGTTGACTGTTCACAAGGTGTGTTGGAGCGCAACTTGTTGGTCGGCCCCCTGCCAACTTTTGTAAATAAATACGTGTCTTTGTCAATAATTGTTTAAACAATAATTATTTAATTTAACTATTTCACTAACACGGACCACATTAGGTAAACCTATCTAGAGCATTTTTCAAACACGTTACGAGCGTTCCAGAGAAATAAGGCTGACAGAATCTGATTGCTATGGATTTACATAAAATGGAAACAAATTTAAAGAATACAATAATGATTAATTTGAAAAATGAATAGAGTCATTTACATGGATTCATTTGTTCAACACAATAATGGTTAGTTTGAAGGTTTAAGGAAACGATTATTGGGGTTTACATGAGAGCTAGATTTTGGATGATTTACAGGTAAAAAATGAAGGGAGCTATGCTTATACTTTAGATTTAATTTTGTGTAAACTTGTGGTAATATGAGAAAATAACAATAGCTCAGTGTATGATTTGAGATTAGCAATGAAAGAAGATGGCGATGGTATTAAGAGTGGAACCTAAAACCTCGTGAATGAAAATCAACAACTCTCATTTCTCAAACATGGAGTATGTAGAAGATAAGGTGCAGTTAGTGAATAAAACGAAGATTAGAATTTTATTAGTCATTTCACAATTTTAACTCTAAATAGGATGGTCAACACGGTCAATCAACGTCAATTCGTTGACTGGTTACCAAACTCAGATTTTGACAAAGTTAGGCACCAAACGCAAAAGTGTACCATTTTATAGGCACCAAACTCAAAATATCCCTTCAAATAATGAACTTCTAATCTCTTAAAAAGGTCATAGATTACCTATAATAAAACATGGAAAGAAGGAGATAAGGTTTTCAACCGTTAATAACTTCTCAACGATTCTAGGATATTCTTTAAGCTAGATAATCATTGCAAAATTTGAATAAAATATCATAAACACAAATGACTCAAGGAAGTCCGCAGGCATCGTTAGATGTCGTAACTCTATGATCAAGACCAAATCATGAAACAGAAAGACTTCCCTTTAATAGAAAATGTTCATAAAAAATATTTCCTGCACAAATTACATGACTGGAGGCTTGAGAGTCGAAAAAAGCTTGCATTTTGGATGCATTGACTCAAGTAAGTCTAGTGACTTCGTTAGAAGTCAAAATCCTTTTTTTTGAAACCAAACTATAAACTAGATAAACTCAGTTTTGTTATAAAATTTTCTAAAAAATGATTTCGGTAAAAAATAATACATTTAAAGGCTCTACATGTTAAGCAAATTGCATTTCTACGTATGTTGATTCCAAAAATAAAGAGGGAAGTCATCCTTTACATTGAAAATAAGGATGAAACACCAATTGTTAAGCATCCAAATCCTAATTTTTTTCCTGTATACTATGGGGAACTGAAAGACAGAGGTAACAGAAAAAGAATGAGGTCATTCCCACTTCGTATGAAGAAGTTATGAGCAAAATAGTCGAAAAAGAGATTACACAAAACCTTGGGGGACAAAGAGAGTTATAAAAGTAGACAATATTTATAATAAGGGATATTTTTATCTTGGTGTCTATAAAATTTCACACCTTTGCCTTTGTACCTAACTTTGTCAGAATTTGAGTTTGGTGAGGATCCCAATCAAGCAGTTGACTTATCGGATGACTTGTTGACCGTTCACAAGCTGTGTTGTAGGACAACTTGTTGGTCGGCCCCCGACAACTTTTGTAAATAAATACGTGTCTTTGTCAATAATTGTTTAAACAATAATTATTTAATTTAACTATTTCACTAACACGGACCACATTAGGGAAACCTATCTAGAGCATTTTTCAAACACGTTACGAGCGTTCCAGAGAAATAAGGCTGACATAATCTGATTGCCATGGTAACTATGGATTTACAGAAAATGGAAACAAATTTAAAGAATACAATAATGTTTAATTTGAAAAATGAATAGAGTCATTTACATGGATTCATTTGTTCAACACAATAATGGTTAGTTTGAAGGTTTAAGGAAACGATTATTGTGGTTTACATGAGAGATAGATTTTGGATGATTTACAGGTAAAAATGAAGGGAGCTATGCTTATACTTTAGATTTAATTTTGTGTAAACTTGTGGTAATATGAGAAAATAACAATAGCTCAGTGTATGATTTGAGATTAGCAATGAAAGAAGATGGCGATGGTATTAAGAGTGGACCCTAAAACCTCGTGAATGAAAATAAACAACTCTCATTTCTCAAACATGGAGTATGTAGAAGATAAGGTGCAGTTAGTGAATAAAACGAAGATTAGAATTTTATTATTCATTTCACAATTTTAACTCTAAATAGGATGGTCAACACGGTCAATCAACGTCAATTCATTGACTGGTTACCAAACTCAGATTTTGACAAAGTTAGGCACCAAACGCAAAAGTGTACCATTTTATAGGCACCAAACTCAAAATATCCCTTCAAATAATGAACTTCTAATCTCTTAAAAAGGTCATAGATTACCTATAATAAAACATGGAAAGAAGGAGATAAGGTTTTCAACCGTTAATAACTTCTCAACGATTCTAGGATCTTCTTTAAGCTAGATAATCATTGAAAAACTTGAATAAGATATGATAAACACAAATGACTCAAGGAAGTCCGCAGGCATCGTTAGATGTCGGAACTCTATGATCAAGACCAAATCATGAAACAGAAAGACTCCCCTTTAATGTAAAATGTTCAGAAAAATATTTCCGTCACAAATTACATGTCTAGAGGCTTGAGAGTCCAAAAAAGCTTGCATTTTAGATGCATTGACTCAAGGAAGTCTAGTGACTTCGTTAGAAGTCGAAATCCTTTTTTTAAAACCAAACTATAAACTAGATAAAATTAGTTTTATTATAAAATTTTCTAAAAAATGATTGCGGTAAAAAATAATACATTTAAAGGCTCTACATGTTATGCAAATTGCATTTCTACATATGTTGATTCAAAAAATAAAGAGGAAGTCATCCTTTACATTGAAAATAATGATGAAACACCAAATGTTAATCATCCAAATCCTAAAAATTTTCTTGTATACTATGGGGAACTGAAAGACAAAGGTAATAGAAAAAGAATGAGGTCATTCCCACTTCGTATGAAGAAGTTATGAGCAAAATAGTCGAAAAAGAGATTACACAAAACCTTGGGGGACAAAGAGAGTTATATAAGCAGACAATGTTTATAATAAGGGATATTTTGAGTTTGGTGCTTATAAAATGGCACACCTTTGCATTTGGTACCTGACTTTGTCAGAATTTGAGTTTGGCGAGGATCCCAATCAAGCAGTTGACTTATCGGATGACTGGTTGACCGTTCAGAAGTTGTGTTGGAGCACAACTTGTTGCTCGGCACCTTGCCAACTTTTGTAAATAAATATGTGTCTTTGTCAATAATAGTTTAAACAATAACTATTTAATTTAACTAATTCACTAACACGGACCACATTAGGGAAATCTCTCGAGCATTTTTCAAACACGTTACAAGCGTTCCAGAGAAATAAGGCTGACATAATCTGATTGCCATGGTAACTATGGATTTACAGAAAATGGAAACAAATTTAAAGAATACAATAATGATTAGTTTGAAAAATGAATAGAGTCATTTACATGGATTCATTTGTTCAATACAATAATGGTTAGTTTGAAGGTTTAATGAAACGATTATTGGGGTTTACATGAGAGATTGATTTAATATGATTTACGGGTAAACAATGAAGGAAGCTATGCTTATAATTTGGATTTAATTTTGTATAAACTAATGGTCATATGAGAAAATAACAGTTGCTCAGTCTATGATTTGAGGTTAGCAATGAAAGAGATGGCGATGGTATTAAGAGTGGAACCTAAAACCTCGTGAATGAAAATCAACAACTCTCATTTCTCAAACATGGAGTATGTAGAAGATAAGGTGCAGTTAGTGAATAAAACAAAGATTAGAATTTTATTAGTCATTTTACAATTTTAACTCTAAATAGGATGGTCAACACGGTCAATCAACGTCAATTCGTTGAGTGGGCAGCAAACTCAGATTTTGACAAAGTTAGGCACCAAACGCAAAAGTGTACAATTTTATAGGCACCAAACTAAAAATATCCCTTCAAATAATGAACTTCTAATCTCTTAAAAAAGTCATAGATTACCTATAATAAAACATGGAAAGAAGGAGATAAGGTTTGCAACCGTTAATAACTTCTCAACGATTCTATGATCTTCTTTAAGCTAGATAATCATTGCATAATTTGAATAAAATACCATAAACACAAATGACTCAAGGAAGTTCGCAGGCTTCGTTAGATATCGCAACTCTATGATCAAGACCAAATCATGAAACAGGAAGACTCCCCTTTAGTAGAAAATGTTCAGAAAAAATATTTCCTGCACAAATTACATGTCAAGAGGCTTGAGAGTCGAAAAAAGATTGCATTTTGGATGCATTGACTCAAGGAAGTCTAATGACTTCGTTAGAATTCGAAATCCTTTTTTTGAAAACAAATTATAAACTAGATAAACTCAGTTTTATTATAAAATTTTTGAAAAAATGATTGCGGTAAAAAATAATACATTTAAAGGCTCTACATGTTATGCAAATTGCATTTCTGAGTATGTTGATTCCAAAAATAAAGAGGGAAGTCATTCATTACATAGAAAATAAGGATGAGACACCAAATGTTAATCGTCCAAATCCTAAAAAATTTCATGTATACTGTGGGGAACTGAAAGACAGAGGTAACAGAAAAAGAATGAGGTCATTCCTACTTCATATGAAGAAGTTATGAATAAAATAGTCGAAAAAGAGATTACACAAAACCTTGGGGGACAAAGAGAGTTATATAAGTAGACAATATTTATAATAAGGGATATTTTGAGTTTGGTGCCTATAAAATGGCACACCTTTGCCTTTGGTACCTAACTTTGTCAGAATTTGAGTTTGGTGTGGATCCCAATCAAGCAGTTGACTTAACGGATGACTGGTTGACCGTTCACAAGCTGTGTTGTAGGACAACTTGTTGCTCGGCCCCCCGCCAACTTTTGTAAATAAATACGTCTCTTCGTCAATAATTGTTTAAACAATAATTATTTAATTTAACTAATTCACTAACACGAACCACATTAGGAAATCTCTCTAGAGCATTTTTCAACCACGTTACGAGCGTTCCAGAGAAATAAGGCTGACATAATCTGATTGCCATGATAACTATGGATTTACAGAAAATGGAAACAAATTTGAAGCATACAATAATGTTTAATTTGAAAAATGAATAGAGTCATTTACATGGATTCATTTGTTCAATACAATAATGGTTAGTTTGAAGGTTTAAGGAAACGATTATTGGGGTTTACATGAGAGATAGATTTTGGATGATTTACGGGTAAACAATGAAGGGAGCTATGCTTATAATTTGGATTTGATTTTGTGTAAACTTATGGTCATATGATAAAATAACAGTAGCTCAGTGTATGATTTGAGATTAGCAATTAAAGAAGATGGCGATGGTATTAAGAGTGGAACCTAAAACCTTGTGAATGAAAATCAACAACTCTCATTTCTCAAACCTGGAGTATGTAGAAGATAAGGTGCAGTTAGTGAATAAAACGAAGTTTATAATTTTATTAGTCATTTAACAATTTTAACCCTAAATAGGATGATCAACACGGTCAATCAACGTCAATTCGTTGACTGGGCACCAAATGCAAAAGTGTACAATTTTATAGGCACCAAACTCAAAATATCCCTTCAAATAATGAACTTCTAATCTCTTAAAAAGGTCATAGATTACCTATAATAAAACATGGAAAGAAGGAGATAAGGTTTGCAACCGAAAATAACTTCTTAACGATTCTAGTATCTTCTTTAAGCTAAATAATCATTGCAAAATTTGAATAAAATATCATAAACACAAATGACTCAAGGAAGTCCGCAGGCTTCGTTAGATGTCGGAAATCTATGATCAAGACCAAATCATGAAATAGGAAGACTCCCCTTTATTAGAAAATGTTCAGAAAAAATATTTCATGCACAAATTACATGTCTTGAGGCTTGAGAGTCGAAAAAAGCTTGCATTTTGGATGCATCGACTCAAGGAAGTCTAGTGACTTCGTTAGAAGTCGAAATACTTTTATTAAAACCAAACTACAAACTAGATAAACTCAGTTTTATTATAAAATTTTCTAAGAAATGATTGCGGTAAAAAATAATACATTTAAAGGCTCTACATGTTATGCAAATTGCATTTCTACGTATGTTGATTCCAAAAATAAAGAGGGAAGTCATCCTTTACATTGAAAATAAGGATGAAACACCAATTGTTAACCGTCCAAATCCTAAAAAAATTTATGTATACTTTGGGGAACTAAAATACATAGGTAACAGAAAAAGAATGAGGTCATTCCCACTTCGTGTGAAGAAACTATGAGCAAAATAGTCGAAAAAGAGATTACACAAAACCTTGGGGGACAAAGAGAGTTATATAAGTAGAAAATATTTATAATAAGGGATATTTTGAGTTTGGTGCCTATAAAATGGCACACCTTTGCCTTTGGTACCTAACTTTGTCGGAATTTGAGTGTGGTGTGGATCCCAATCAAGCAATTGATTTAACGGGTGACTGGTTGACCGTTCACAAGCGGTGTTGGAGCACAACTTATTGCTCCCCCCCCCCCACCCACCAACTTTTGTAAATAAATACGTATCTTTGTCAATAATTGTTTAAACAATAACTATTTAATTTAACTAGTTCACTAACACGGACCACGGTAGGGAAATCTCTCTAAAGCATTTTCCAAACACGTCACGAGCGTTCCAGAGAAATAAGGCTGACATAATCTGACTGCCATGATAACTATGGATTTACAGAAAATGGAAAAAAATTTAATTAATACAATAATGGTTAATTTGAAAAATGAATATAGTCATTTACATGGATTCATTTGTTCAATACAACAATGGTTAGTTTGAAGGTTTAAGGAAACGATTATTGGGGTTTACATGAGATATAGATTTTGGTTGATTTACGGGTAAACAATGAAGGGAGCTATGCTTATACTTTGGATTTAATTTTGTGTAAACAGGTGGTCATATGAGAAAATAACAGTAGCTCAGTGTATGATTTGAGATTAGCAATGAAAGAAGATGGCGAGGGTATTAAGAGTGGAACCTAAAACCTCGTGAATGGAAATCAACAACTCTCATTTCTCAAACATGGAGTATGTAGAAGATAAGGCGCAGTTAGTGAATAAAACGGAGTTTAGAATTTTATTAGTCATTTCACATTTTTAACTCCAAATTGAATGGTCAATACGGTCAATCAACGCCAATTCGTTGACTGGGCATTAAACTCAGATTTTGACAAAGTTAGGCACCAAACGCGAAAGTGTACCATTTTATAGGCACCAAACTCAAAATATCCCTTCTAATAATGAACTTATAATCTCTTAAAAAGGTCATAGATTATCTATAATAAAACATGGAAAGAAGGAGATAAGGTTTGCAACCGTTAATAACTTCTCAACGATTCTAGGATCTTCTTTAAGCTAGATAATCATTGCATAATTTGAATAAAATACCATAAACACAAATGACTCAAGGAAGTACGCAGGCTTCGTTAGATGTCGGAACTCTATGATCAAGACCAAATCATGAAACAGAAAGACTCCCATTTAATATGAAATGTTCAGAAAAAATATTTCCTGCACAAATTACATGTCTTGAGGCTTGAGAGTCGAAAAAAGCTTGCATTTTGGATGCATTGACTCAAGGAGGTCTAGTGACTTCGTTAGAAGTCGAAATAGTTTTTTTAAAACCAAACTATAAACTAGATAAACCCAGTTTTATTATAAAATGTTCTAAAAAACGATTGCGGTAAAAAATAATACATTTAAAGGCTCTACATGTTATGCAGATTGCATTTCTACGTATGTTGATTCCGAAAATAAAGAGGGAAGTCATCCTTTACATTGAAAATAAGGATGAAACACCAATTGTTAAGCGTCCAAATCCTAAAAAATTTCTTGTATACTGTGGGAAACTGAAATGCATAGGTAACTGAAAAACAATGGGGTCATTCCCACTTCGTTGAAGAAGTTATGAGCAAAATAGTCGAAAAAGAGATTACACAAAACCTTGGGGGACAAAGAGAGTTATATAAGTAGACAATATTTATAATAAGGTATATTTTGAGTTTGGTGCCTATAAAATTTCACACCTTTGCCTTTGGTACCTAACTTTTTTGGAATTTGAGTTTGGTGTGGATCCCAATCAAGCAGTTGACTTAAAGGATGACTGGTTGACGGTTCACAAGCTGTGTTGGAGCACAACTTGTTGCTCGCCTCCTCGCCAACTTTTGTAAATAAATATGTGTCTTTGTCAATAATTGTTTAATAAATAATTATTTAATTTAACTAGTTCACTAACACGGACCACGGTAGGGAAATCTCTCTAGAGCATTTTCCAAACACGTTACGAGCGTTCCAGAGAAATAAGGCTGACATAATCTGACTGCCATGATAACTATGGATTTACAGAAAATGGAAACAAATTTAAATAATACAATAATGATTAATTTGAAAAATGAATAGAGTCATTTACATGGATTCATTTTTTCAATACAATAATGGTTAGTTTGAAGGTTTAAGGAAACGATTATTGGGGGTTTACATGAGAGATAGATTTTGGATGATTTACGGGTAATCAATGAAGGGAGCTATGCTTATACTTTGCATTTAATTTTGTGTAAACAGGTGGTCATATGAGAAAATAACAGTAGCTCAGTGTATGATTTGAGATTAGCAATGAAAGAAGATGGCGATGGTATTAAGAGTGGAACCTAAAACCTCGTGAATGGAAATCAACAACTCTCATTTCTCAAACATGGAGTATGTAGAAGATAAGGCGCAGTAAGTGAATAAAACGGAGTTTAGAATTTTATTAGTCATTTCACATTTTTAACTCTAAATTGGATGGTCAACACGGTCAATCAACGCCAATTCGTCGACTGGGCACCAAACTCAGATTTTGACAAAGTTAGGCACCAAACGCGAAAGTATACCATTTTATAGGCACCAAACTAAAAATATCCCTTCTAATAATGAACTTCTAATCTCTTAAAAAGGTCATAGATTACTTATGATAAAACATGGAAAGAAGGAGATAAGGTTTGCAACGATTCGAGGATCTTCTTTAAGCTAGATAATCATTGCATAATTTGAATAAAATACCATAAACACAAATGACTCAAGGAAATCCGCAGGCTTCGTTAGATGTCGGAACTATATGATCAAGACCAAATCATGAAACAGAAAGACTCCCATTTAATAGAAAATGTTCAAAAAAAATATTTCCTGCACAAATTACATGACTGGAGGCTTGAGAGTCGAAAAAAGCTTGCATTTTGGACGCATTGACTCAAGGAAGTCTAGTGACTTCGTTAGAAGTAGAAATCCATTTTTTAAAACCAAACTATAAACTAGATAAACTCAGTTTTATTATAAAATTTTATAAAAAATGATTGCGGTATAAAATAATACATTTGAAGGCTCTACATGTTATGCAAATTGCATTTCTACGTATGTTGATTCCAAAAATAACGAGGGAAGTCATTCTATACATAGAAAATAAGGATGAAACATCAATTGTTAAGCGTCCAAATCCTAAAACTTTTCTTGTATACTGTGGGGAACTGAAAGATAGAGGTACCAGAAAAAGAATGAGGTCATTCCCACTTCGTATGAAGAAGTTATGAGCAAAATAGTCGAAAAAGAGATTACACAAAACCTTGGGGGACAAAGAGAGTTATATAAGTAGACAATATTTATAATAAGGGATATTTTGAGTTTGGTGCCTATAAAATGGCACACCTTTGCCTTTGGTACCTAACTTTGTCGGAATTTGAGTTTGGTGTGGATCCCAATCAAGCAGTTGACTTAACGGATGACTGGTTGACCGTTCACAAGCTGTGTTGGAGCACAACTTGTTGCTCGCCCCCCGCCAACTTTTGTAAATAAATACGTGTCTTTGTCAATAATTGTTTAAACAATAATTATATTATTTAACTAGTTCACTAACACGGACCACGGTAGGGAAATCTCTCTAGAGCATTTTCCAAACACGTTACGAGCGTTCCAGAGAAATAAGGCTGACATAATCTGACTGCCATGATAACTATGGATTTACAGAGAATGGAAACAAATTTAATTAATACAATAATGATTAATTTGAAAAATGAATAGAGTCATTTACATGGATTCATTTGTTCAATACAATAATGGTTAGTTTGAAGGTTTAAGGAAACGATTATTGGGGGTTTACATGAGAGATAGATTTTGGATGATTTACGGGTAAACAATTAAGGGAGCTATTCTTATACTTTGCATTTAATTTTGTGTAAACAGGTGGTCATATAAGAAAATAACAGTAGCTAAGTGTATGATTTGAGATTAGCAATGAAAGAAGATGGCGATGGTATTAAGAGTGGAACCTAAAATCTCGTGAATGGAAATCAACAACTCTCATTTCTCAAACATGGAGTATGTAGAAGATAAGGCGCAGTTAGTCAATAAAACGGAGTTTAGAATTTTATTAGTCATTTCACATTTTTAACTCCAAATTGGATGGTCAACACGGTCAATCAACGCCAATTCGTCGACTGGGCACCAAACTCAGATTTTGACAAAGTTAGGCACCAAACGCGAGTGTACCATTTTATAGGCACCAAACTCAAAATATCCCTTCTAATAATGAACTTCTAATCTCCTAAAAAGGTCATAGATTACCTATAATAAAACATGGAAAGAAGGAGATAAGGTTTGCAACCGTTAATAACTTCTCAACGATTCTAGGATCTTCTTTAAGCTAGATAATCATTGCATAATTTGAATAAAATACCATAAACACAAATGTCCGCAGGCTTTGTTATATGTCGTAACTTGATAGACGCATTTATGTGTCTAATATATCTCAATTGTATATAGTGTTAGTGCTAGATTCTATACTTATTTGGTTATTTTATTTATTTGTAGGTGTTTTTAAAAGAATAAGGTTTTGCGGCGAAATTGACTGAAAATGCGGCGTTTGGACCTCCGTTGATAGAGTACCTAAAGCACTTCAGAAATACCCCGGAGGAACCCCGAAAAAGTGCGGAAAATGTCCAAGAAAAATCACTATACGGACCCTCGATTTTGGATAAGGGGTAACCTAATTACTAAGGGGTGACCCATTTCCAGGCAGCTGCTAATGGGACACCGGAGCTGGATAGGAGGAATCTCTTCTTCACATTTCAAATGAAGTTTTGGCGGGAAAGTGAGTTTGTTAACTGGTAGTTTTTGATCGGAATTTTTGAAGGAGCTATAGTGCGATTAAAGGGATGGAAATGTTTGGGCTTACTCTATGGACTTATAGGAAGCTAACAGGGGTGATTTTAAGGGCCAGAAGTGGCTGGATAAGCCGTGAGAACCGATTGGAGATAAAACAGGGAAGAAGAAAAACTCGGACTCTGTTGGGTTTTGTTTGAGTCGAATTTGGATTTCCAGCGTGACTAAGTTGTGGATATACATTCCTATAGATTCTTCTATATCTAACTAAGATTTTGGGATAAGTTGGAGACCTAAAGAAGACGTGTAAAGAGGGTTCCGTGAAAAAAAAGGAAACCGAGTTATACTCGGATTTTAATCGCCCTGTGTGTGTATAAATAGCATGGGATGGGTTCACAAAAGTTTATCAAGAGTTTGGGGAAGGTTTGGGACGCAGAGGAGCGAAGAAGAAGGATTAACAGCAATTCACACCTGCTGCTGCTGCTGCCATTAGAGGACCTTGAAGAACACAAAGAACGGACTGCACCGAGCAGTCTTATTTGCTGCAGCGTCAACAGCAGCATCGGAGTGTCTTTGTTTTACTGCAGCTCCCTGGTATCGTTTCTTTCTGGACGTATTTTGTGGGTCACAGAACCACTGTTTTATATCTTTTGACTCTTTTAATTACACTTTGATCTTTGAATTAATATTTTGAGTGTATGATTAATATGAATAGCTAAACCCCAATACTGGGATGATGGAAGAAACCATTCTTTATGCATGAGTAATTTTTATTTAATTCTTTTGTGACTATTATGAATGGAATTATGATTTTTATTGATTATTTGTGATTTTGTCTGATGATGTATGCTTAATCCATGAGATTCTTGATGCATCATGCTTATGATTTACATATAATACTTACAAAATCTATTTTTGGCAAAGTAAGAGTCGATATTTGTTATCAATATAAGCTTTAATTGTCTAGAATTAATAATTGAATCGCATGAGTATAAGAATTGGTGAAATCCTGAGTCCCAGTATCTCTTGATCATGTGACAAATATTGTGTATATATTTTTTTTTTAAAAATATTTTCAAGTCCGAGCATCGAATCCTTATTTACCGCACGAAAAATACTACAACAAAATGGCGCCGCCGACGCGGACTTGTATATAGATTTGTTTTTAGGTTTAATTATTTATTTATTTATTATTATTTGTTCCTTTTTTACGTTTCTTTTTGTGTCTTTGATTTACAGGTTCGAAGTGGAATACTAAGGACTTGGGAACAAAAATCTTAAAGCTAAAAGCTAAAAGAGAAGAAAAAAAAGACATAATTTTTTTTTTTAGGATTTAATTTTTATTATTATTATTTTTTTTTTGTATATAGCTTTTATTTATTTATTTTTAGAATTTGTAAATAGGCTTTACTTTTCATAATTTTTGTAATTTTTGGACTTTTTATTTGGACTTTATTCTGGACTTTTGGACATTTTTTTAACCCTACGGAAGGGTCTTATTATTAAAAAAAAAATTTATATAAACTGTGTGCAGGGAAGGACGACGATTACTATATCGTCTCGGCCCCTCTGGTCCGTACATGACATAGGAGTCGTGGCCCGAGTCGACTTCAACGGTTCATCCCCCGTCTGGTACGGGAGGTAAGTCCATCGAAACACTCGCGAATCTCCTGTAAGCGAGTTACTGTATTCCTTAAGGTGATTCATTGATTGAGGACGAATTTGGACTGTTTTGAAATTCCTAGTAAAGGGCAAGGCCTGGCCAATACAAGATAAGGGTTCGGATTTCATCACTGCTCCCTTCTTGCCCGCCTTAGGAAAACGAAACCTAACGCGAACCCAAGCTTAAAATTTGGAATAGAACGAGACCGATAGGGTAACGAGCTTAATAGGAAACTCGTTCGAAAAATATTGGTTTCTATTTAAGCACACTTCAAAGTTCATGATGGTTTCTGTGAGTTGAATGCGTGACTGCGCCGCCTTGTGATAGCGGTGAGGCCTTGGGTATCAAAGCTCCACTGAGCTTCCCTCGCCTCGATTCAACTTACATTATCTCGGATTGATTACGGAGGGGTGTGTTCAAATTGTAACGAATTCCTTTTCGAAGGAATAGAAGCTGGTGTAGAAAACAATCTAAGTGGAGCCATCATGCTTTTTGTTTGTTAGATTCTATAGGTTTGATTTGGTCGAGTCAGCCTTGTTTGTGATTGTGTAGAATTCCCTTGCAATTAAGAATGTCGAACTGGTATGATAGAAGCCAATACAATGAGTATCGATCTGAATTTGAATATGGACATCATTTTTATGACCATGGTGGGAATAGTAGTTGGGAACGCCAACCTTTTCAAGGTTATGGTTCATACCATGGTGAGCCCAATTACTATCCACACGTGAATTGGTCATACGAGCAAGAAAATAAGGATTATTATAGTACTAGTTCCTCGTCTTTGGACAATATAATGAAAATGTTGAAAACTAGTCCCTATTATAATCCTTCTGAACCTGTTCTTCCTCTAGAAGAGTCTCTCAAAAAATTAACTGAGAATACAAATAGGTTTGTGTTAGAAATGAATAAACAAAATTCACCCATGAGTGAACCTTCTATACACGATACCATAAGGAAGTCATGTGAGTCGATTCAACAGCTTTTAGTAGAGGCCCAGAACAGAACTGCTCAAGATAGTCTTAATTTTCAATATAGTGTTTCCAATAGTACCCTTGAAAATGAGGATAGTTATTTGCATAATCAAGATTCCGAGGTTAGAATTGATAACACTACTTTTTTAGATGAGGTTCAACCATTTTCATGTTACAATAATGATGATGATGAGGATAGTGCTGATGAAGAATCTGAAATACGTGGGAATAGTGATCAGGAATTTGTTACCCCAATTGAGCCTTATAATGATTATATTATTTCTGGTCAGAACCTAATAATTTTAACAATTATTCACCTATTCAAAAGAACGAGGATTTGACTAGAGATACCCCGTTTTAGACGATGTAGTATGTCCTGTTTACGAATCCGATAAAGGTTTAGAGGAACTGGTTTATTTTGAGACTACTGTTCTCGAGTCGAACGATTTAGAAACTGTAATCGATGATGGTTTCGAGGAACGGTTTTATCCTGAGAATACTGTTTTAAAGTCGTACGATTTAGAAACAATAGTCTTAGATGAACTCGTAGAGATTAATGAGGATGAACCTGACTTAGAAGAATCAATTGCCCATTTTCAGGAATCTGATGACCTAGAAATTAGGGAGATTGTGACTAATCTAACTAGAGACACTGAAAACTCTAAGTTTGGGGGTGACTATCATTCTCCATGTGCCTTAACTATTAGAAAGGTCCCTCACTTCGGACTTGACATATGTGCCTCAACCATTTTACAAGATTATCTTCACACACGTTTTCCTGAACCTAGTGATGTCCAAAAGGAAGTTCAGTTGTTAGAAACACATCCTCTGGTTGATGTGGTTTACCCAGGATATGATACCCAGATCGATTTTGTTTTCCCACCAAATAGTTTTCTTCCAAATGTGGGAACGTTTGTATTTAAAATGAGTCGAATATTAAGTGATGAGACTAAGCCTAAGTACTTTAGGTTAATAGAATCGACACATTTTCCTAAGAATGACCACTACTCTCACTGTGGTCAATTATGTAAGTCAAACCTGATTGACTTAGAGGATCCTCAGTTATTTAGGTTATTATTTTGTGATTCTAAGTTCTTATTTGAGTTTTTCCAGACTTTAAGACCTAATAATTTGGATCCAACCTATGAGGAAATGCATCCGAGGAAAATATTCTATTTAGGCCCTTTCATAGAACCTGAACCTGAACCGCAATTAGCGATAGTTATCAGGAAACTAGGTAAGGGCATGCTAGTCTTGTCCATTTTCTTGGTTCACTGCAGTTTCCTTTTGTCATCTCTTTTTGGTTTTAAAGACCCACATTTATTTCGACTACTATTATACGGTTCGAGTTGACTAATCCTTGATTAGTCTGGCTGAATACTTTAAACTTAGCACTTCTTGGGAGGTAACCCAATATTCATGCGACACGGTAATATATTTCCTTATCTTTTTTGCTTCAAATGGTAACAGTTTCTCCTTGTTCATGCTTTTAATTTCATCTTTAGAACATTGAGGACAATGTTAGATTTAAGTTTGGGGGTATGGGAGAAACTTTTTAGTTGCAATAAATAAACTCCAGAGCTTAGAAATTTATGCCTATTTAGGATTGCACTAACCAATCTAAGTGGATGGAAGCATTTTGGTTGTAGGAGTTGAGGAACCAATCTGATTAGATGGCAACATCTAGAAGAGTCTATTCATAAAAGCACAGAGCTCAGGTGTTAAAAATAACATGATAGTTTCACCATATCTCGTTGAGTCCTTTTCACTTCTATTTTTATTTTATTTTGTTTTTAAACTATGTTTCTCTAAGTGATAGGTAGGGCTCACGATTCAAGTTGTTACCAATGTTAGGGTGAATTAGAGTGATTGAGATACCATGAAAAAAAAAAGTTGAAAAAGAAAAAGAAAAAAAAAAGAAAAAAAAATGGTAGTTACCAAAAAGTTGAAAAAAAAGAGAGAAAATATTGAGACCAGACCATTTGACCAAAAGGAATAAATTCAATAAAGTCGACCACTGGTACCCTTGTATATGCCAGTTGTGTTGGCCTAGAGTTAGGTTATCGACCACTGGTACCCTTGTATTTTCCAGTGTGTTGATATTAGTCAGACTAGTATCTCAATCCATTAGGATAGGTTCATTTTGGCGGAGGCCTTCAGACAGATATGGGAAACGTCGTTCACTTAGTAAACATCAAAACCATATATGTTTTTTCTATATCCATCTTCTTGATCTATCCATGTGATTAGTTTTGACTCCGAATATGATGTCCATAGTGCAACTATCTGAGTAGAGCTCTGTCACTTTATATGAATTTTAGTATGCTTGAGTACAAACTCGTGTACAACAATTGGAATTTCGCATCAGGGTACTTCTTCCTGTAGTCAATAAGTATGCCAACCAAGGAGATTCTTTAGTGCCTTCCAAGGTTCTGCGTAGATAGCTAAGGTCTGGAGTACAGGTTTTGTGGGTATATCTCTTGTAAGCCCTCCCGAGACTATAACTTGGCCACTAGGGCCACCTAGGGGTTTAAAGGCTTATTGCATACGCTAAATGCAATCAACGATGCCTGCGACAGTGAGTTAGGATTTTATTTTGTAGTTTTGATTTGCTCGGGACTAGCAAATAATAAGTTTGGGGGTATTTGATAGACGCATTTATGTGTCTAATATATCTCAATTGTATATAGTATTAGTGCTCGATTCTATACTTATTTGGTTATTTTATTTATTTGTAGATGTTTTTTTAGAAGAATAAGGTTTTGCGGCGAAATTGGCTGAAAATGCAGCGTTTGGACCTCCGTTGATAGAGTACCGGAAGCACCTCAGAAATACCGCGGAGGAACCCCGAAAAAGTGCGGAAAATGTCAAAGAAAACTCACTATACGGACCCTTGATTTTGGATAAGGGGTAACCTAATTACTAAGGGGTGACCCATTTCCAGGCAGCTGCTAAAGGGACACCGGAGCTGGATAGGGGGCATCTCTTCTTCACATTTCAAATGAAGTTTTGGCGGGAAAGTGAGTTTGTTAACTGGCAGTTTTTGATCGGAATTTTTGAAGGAGCTATAGTGCGATTAAAGGGCTGGAAATGTTTGGGCTTACTCTATGGACTTATAGGAAGCTAACAGGGCTGATTTTAAGGGCCAGAAGTGGCTGGATAAGCCGTGAGAACCGATTGGAGATAAAACAGGGAAGAAGAAAAACTCGGACTCTGTGGGGTTTTGTTTGAGTCGAATTTGGATTTCCAGCGTGACTAAGTTGTGGATATACATTCCTATAGATTCTTCTATATCTAACTAAGAGTTTGGGATAAGTTGGAGACCTAAAGAAGATGCGTAAAGAGGGTTCCGTTAAAAAAAGGAAACCGAGTTATACTCGGATTTATCTCGGATTTTAATCGCCCTATGTGTGTATAAATAGCATGGGATGGGTTCACAAAAGTTTATCAAGAGTTTGGGGAAGGTTTGGGACGCAGAGGAGCGAATAAGAAGGATTAACAGCAATTCACACCTGCTGCTGCTGCCGCCATTAGAGGACCTTGAAGAACACGAAGAACGGACTGCACAGAGCAGTCTTATTTTCTGCAGCGTCAACAGCAGCATCGGAGTGTCTTTGTTTTACTGCAGCTCCATGGTATCGTTTCTTTCTGGACGTATTTTGTGGGTCACAGAACCACTGTTTTATATCTTTTGACTCTTTTAATTACACTTTGATCTTTGAATTAATATTTTGAGAGTATGATTAATATGAATAGCTAAACCCCAATACTGGGATGATGGAAGAAACCATTCTTTATGCATGAGTAATTTTTATTTAATTCTTTTATGACTATTTGCACTATTATGAATGGAATTATGATTTTTATTGATTATTTGTGATTTTGTCTGATGATGTATGCTTAATCCATGAGATTCTTGATGCATCATGCTTATGATTTACATATAATACTTACAAAATCAATTTTTGGCAAAGTAAGAGTCGACATTTGTTATCAATATAAGCTTTAATTGTCTAGAATTAATAATTGAATCGCATGAGTATAAGAATTGGTGAAATCCTGAGTCCCAGTATCTCTTGATCATGTGACAAATATTGTGTATATATTTTTGTTTTAAAAATCTTTTCAAGTCCGAGCATCGAATCCTTATTTACCGCACGAAAAATACTACAATATAACTCTATGATCAAGACCGAATCATGACACAGAAAGACTCCCCATTAATTGAAAATGTTCAGATTAAATATTTCTTGCACAAATTACATGTCTTGAGGCTTGAGAGTCGAAAAAAGCTTGCATTTTGGATGCATTGACTCAAGGAGGTCTAGTGACTTCGTTAGAAGTCGAAATAATTTTTTTAAAACCAAACTATAAACTAGATAAACTCAGTTTTATTATAAAATGTTCTAAAAAACGATTGCGGTAAAAAATAATACATTTAAAGGCTCTACATGTTATGCAGATTGCATTTCTACGTATGTTGATTCCAAAAATAAAGAGGGAAGTCATCCTTTACATTGAAAATAAGGATGAAACACCCATTTTTAAGCGTCCAAAGGGAAACTGAAAGGCAGAGGTAACAGAAAAAGAACGGGGTCATTCCCACTTCGTATGAAGAAGTTATGAACAAAATAGTCGAAAAAGAGATTACACAAAACATTGGGGGACAAAGAGAGTTATATAAGTAGACAATATTTATAATAAGGTATATTTCTAGTTTGGTGCCTATAAAATGTCACACCTTTGCCTTTGGTACCTAACTTTGTCGGAATTTGAGTTTGGTGTGGATCCCAATCAAGCAGTTTACTTAACGGATGACTGGTTGACCGTTCACAAGCTGTGTTGGAGCACGACTTGTTGCTCGCCCCCCCGCCAACTTTTGTAAATAAATACGTGTCTTTGTCAATAATTATTTAAAGAATAATTATTTAATTTAACTAGTTCACTAACACGGACCACGGTAGGGAAATCTCTCTAGAGCATTTTCCAAACACGTTACGAGCGTTCCGGAGAAATAAGGCTGACATAATCTGACTGCCATGATAACTATGGATTTACAAAAAATGGAAACAAATTTAATTAATACAATAATGATTAATTGGAAAAATGAATAGAGTCATTTACATGGATTCATTTGTTCAATACAATAATGGTTAGTTTGAAGGTTTAAGGAAACGATTATTGGGGTTTACATGAGAGATAGATTTTGGATGATTTACGGGTAAACAATGAAGGGAGATATGCTTATACTTTGGATTTAATTTTGTGTAAACAGGTGGTCATATGAGAAAATAACAGTAGCTCAGTGTATGATTTGAGATTAGCAATGAAAGAAGATGGCGATGGTATTAAGAGTGGAACCTAAAACCTCATGAATGGAAATCAACAACTCTCATTTCTCAAACATGGAGTATGTAGAAGATAAGGCGCAGTTAGTGAATAAAACGGAGTTTAAATTTTATTAGTCATTTCACATTTTTAACTCTAAATTGGATGGTCAACACGGTCAATCAACGTCAATTCGTCGACTGGGCACCAAACTCAGATTTTGACAAAGTTAAGCACCAAACGCGAAATTGTACCATTTTATAGGCACCAAACTCAAAATATCCCTTCTAATAATGAACTTCTAATCTCATAAAAAGGTCATAGATTACCTATAATAAAACATGGAAAGAAGGAGATAAGGTTTGCAACCGTTAATAACTTCTCAACGATTATAGGATCTTCTTTAAGCTAGATAATCATTGCATAATTTTAATAAAATACTATAAACACAAATGACTCAAGGAAGTCCGCAGTCTTCGTTAGATTTCGGAACTCTATGATCAAGACCAAATCATGAAACAGAAAGACTCCCATTTAATAGAAAATGTTCAGAAAAATATTTCCTGCACAAATTACATGTCTTGAGGCTTGAGAGTCGAAAAAATCTTGCATTTTGGATGCATTGACTCAAGGAAGTCTAGTGACTTCGTTAGAAGTCGAAATCCTTTTTTTAAAACCAAACTATAAACTAGATAAACTCAGTTTTTTATAAAATTTTCTAAAAAATGATTGCGGTAAAAAATAATACATTTAAAGGCTCTACATGTTATGCAAATTGCATTTCTACGTATGTTGATTACAAAAATAAAGAGGGAAGCCATTCTTTACATAGAAAATAAGGATGAAACACCAATTTTTAAGCGTCCAAATCCTAAAACATTTCTTGTATACTGAGGGGAACTGAAAGATAGGGGTAACAGAAAAATAATGAGGTCATTCCCACTTAATATGAAGAACTTATGAGCAAAATAGTCGAAAAAGAGATTACACAAAACCTTGTGGGACAAAGAGAGTTATATAAGTAGACAATATTTATAATAAGAGATATTTTTAGTTTGGTGCCTATAAAATGGCACACCTTTGCCTTCGGTACCTAACTTTATCAGAATTTGAGTTTGGTGTGGATCTCAATCAAGCAGTTGACTTAACGGATGACTTGTTGACCGTTCACAAGCTGTGTTGGAGCACAACTTATTGCTCGCCCCCCACGCCAACTTTTGTAAATAAATACGTGTCTTTGTCAATAATTGTTTAAACAATAATTATTTAATTTAACTAGTTCACTAACACGGACCACGGTAGGGAAATCTCTCTAGAGCATTTTCCAAACACGTTACGAGCGTTTCAGAGAAATAAGGCTGACATAATTTGACTGCCATGATAAATATGGATTAACAGAAAATGGAAACAAATTTAATTAATACAATAATGATTAATTTGAATAATGAATACAGTCATTTACATGGATTCATTTGTTCAATACAATAATGGTTAGTTTGAAGGTTTAAGGAAACGATTATTAGGGTTTACATGAGAGATAGATTTTGGATGATTTACGGATAAACAATGAAGGGAGATATGCTTATACTTTGGATTTAATTTTGTGTAAACAGGTGGTCATATGAGAAAATAACAGTAGCTCAGTGTATGATTTGAGATTAGCAATGAAAGAAGATGGCGATGGTATTAAGAGTGGAACCCAAAACCTCGTGAATGGAAATCAACAACTCTCATTTCTCAAACATGGAGTATGTAGAAGATAAGCCACAGTTAGTGAATAAAACAGAGTTTAGAATTTTATTAGTCATTTCACATTTTTAACTCTAAATTGGATGGTCAACACGGTCAATCAACGCCAATTCGTTGACTGGGCACCAAACTCAGATTTTGACAAAGTTAGGCACCAAACGCGAAAGTGTACCATTTTATAGGCACCAAACTCAAAATATCCCTTCAAATAATGAACTTCTAATCTCTTAAAAAGGTCATAGATTACCTATAATAAAACATGGAAAGAAGGAGATAAGGTTTGCAACCGTTAATAACTTCTCAACGATTCTAGGATCTTCTTTAAGCTAGATAATCATTGCAAAATTTGAATAAAATACCATAAACACAAATGACTCAAGGAAGTCCGCAGGCTTCGTTAGATGTCGGAACTCTATGATCAAGACCAAATCATGAAACAGAAAGACTCCCCATTAATAGAAAATGTTCAGGAAAAATATTTCCTGCACAAATTACATGTCTTGAGGCTTGAGAGTCGAAAAAAGCTTGCATTTTGGATGCATTGACTCAAGGAAGTCTAGTGACTAAGTTAGAAGTCAAAATCCTTTTTTTTAACCAAACTAGATAAACTCAGTGTTATTATAAAATTTCCTAAAAAACGATTGCGGTAAAAAATAATACATTTAAAGGCGCTACATGTTATGCAAATTGCATTTCTACGTATGTTGATTCAAAAAATAAAGAGGGAAGTCATCCTTTACATTTAAAATAAGGATGAAACACCAATTGTTAAGCGTCCAAATCCTAAAAAATTTCCTGTATACTGTGGGGAACTGAAAGACAGAGGTAACAGAAAAAGAATGAGGTCATTCCCACTTCGTATGAAGAAGTTATAAGCAAAATTGTCCGAAAAAGAGATTACACAAAACCTTGGGGGACAAAGAGAGTTATATAAGTAGACAATATTTATAATACGGGATATTTTTATTTTGGTGCCTATAAAATGGCACACCTTTGCCTTTGGTACTTAACTTTGTCGGAATTTGAGTTTGGTGTGGATCCAAATCAAGCACTTGACTTAACGGATGACTGGTTGACCGTTCAAAAGCTGTGTTGGAGCACAACTTGTTGCTCGGCCCCCCGCCAACTTTTGTAAATAAATACGTGTCTTTGTCAATAATTGTTTAAACAATAATTATTTAATTTAACTAGTTCACTAACACAGACCACGGTAGGGAAATCTCTCTAGAGCATTTTCCAAACACGTTACGAGCGTTTCAGAGAAATAAGGCTGACCTAATTTGACTGCCATGATAACTATGGATTCACAGAAAATGGAAACAAATTTAATTAATACAATAATGATTAATTGGAAAAATGAATAGAGTCATTTACATGGATTCATTTTTCAATAAAATAATGGTTAGTTTGAAGGTTTAAGGAAACGATTATTGGGGTTTACATGAGAGATAGATTTTGGATGATTTACGGGTAAACTATGAAGGGAGCTATGCTTATACTTTGGATTTAATTTTGTGTAAACAGGAGGTCATATGAGAAAATAACAGTAGCTCAGTGTATGATTTGAGATTAGCAATGAAAGAAGATGGCGATGGTATTAAGATTGGAACCTAAAACCTCGTGAATGGAAATCAACAACTCTCATTTCTCAAACATGGAGTATGTAGAAGATAAGGCGCAGTTAATGAATAAAACGGAGTTTAGAATTTTATTAGTCATTTCACATTTTTAACTCTAAATTGGATGGTCAACACGGTCAATCAACGCCAATTCGTTGACTGGGCACCAAACTCAGATTTTAACAAAGTTAGGCACCAAACGCGAAAGTGTACCATTTTATATATACAAAACTCAAAATATCCCTTCTAATAATGAACTTCTAATCTCTTAAAAAGGTCATAGATTACCTATAATAAAACATGGAAAGAAGGAGATAAGGTTTGCAACCGTTAATAACTTCTCAACGATTCTAGTATCTTCTTTAACCTAGATATTCATTGCAAAATTTGAATAAAATACTATAAACACAAATGACTCAAGGAAATCCGCAGGCTTCGTTAGATGTCGGAACTCTATGATCAAGACCAAATCATGAAACAGAAAGACTCCCATTTAATAGAAAATGTTCAGAAAAAATATTTCCTGCACAAATTACATGTCTTGAGGCTTGAGAGTCGAAAAAAGCTTGCATTTTGGATGCATTGACTCAAGGAAGTCTAGTGACTTCGTTAGAAGTCGAAATCCTTTTTTTTTACCAAACTATAAACTAGATAAACTCAGTTTTATTATAAAATTTTCTATAAAACGATTGCGGTAAAAAATAATACATTTAAAGGCTCTACATGTTATGCAAATTTCATTTCTACGTATGTTGATTCAAAAAATAAAGAGGGAAGTCATCCTTTACATTGAAAATAAGGATGAAACACCAATTGTTAAGCGTCCAAATCCTAAAAAATTTCCTGTATACTGTGGGGAACTGAAAGACAAAGGTAACAGAAAAAGAATGAGGTCATTCCCACTTCGTATGAAGAAGTTATGAGCAAAATTGTCCGAAAAAGAGATTACACAAAACCTTGGGGGACAAAGAGAGTTATATAAGTAGACAATATTTATAATAAGGGATATTTTTAGTTTGGTGCCTATAAAATGGCACACCTTTGCCTTTGGTACCTAACTTTGTCGGAATTTGAGTTTGGTGTGGATCCCAATCAAGAAGTTGACTTAACGGATGACTGGTTGACCGTTCAAAAGCTGTGTTGGAGCACAACTTGTTGCTCGCCTCCCCCGCCAACTTTTGTAAATAAATACGTGTCTTTGTCAATAATTGTTTAAACAATAATTATTTAATTTAACTAGTTCACTAACACGGACCACGGTAGGGAAATCTCTCTAGAACATTTTCCAAACACGTTACGAGCGTTCCAGAGAAATAAGGCTGACATAATCTGACTGCCATGATAACTATGGATTCACAGAAAATGGAAACAAATTTAATTAATACAATAATGATTAATTTGAAAAATGAGTAGAGTCATTTACATGGATTCATTTGTTCAATACAATAATGGTTTGTTTGAAGGTTTAAGGAAACGATTATTGGGGTTTACATGAGAGATAGATTTTGGATAATTTACGGGTAAACAATGAAGGGAGCTATGCTTATAATTTGGATTTAATTTTGTGTAAACAGGTGGTCATATGAGAAAATAACAGTATCTCAATGTATGATTTGAGATTAGCAATGAAAGAAGATGGCGATGGTATTAAGAGTGGAACCTAAAACCTCGTGAATGGAAATCAACAACTCTCATTTCTCAAACATGGAGTATGTAGAAGATAAGGCGCAGTTAGTGAATAAAACGGAGTTTAGAATTTTATTAGTCATTTCACATTTTTAACTCTAAATTGGATGGTCAACATGGTCAATCAACGCCAATTCGTTGACTGGGCACCAAACTCAGATTTTGACAAAGTTAGGCACCAAACGCGAAAGTGTACCATTTTATAGGCACCAGACTCAAAATATCCCTTCTAATAATGAACTTCTAATCTCTTTAAAAGGTCATAGATTACCTATAATAAAACATGGAAAGAAGGAGATAAGGTTTTCAACCGTTAATAACTTCTCAACGATTCGAGGATCTTCTTTAAGCTAGATAATCATTGCATAATTCGAATAAAATACCATAAACACAAATGACTCAAGGAAATCCACAGACTTCGTTAGTTGTCGGAACTCTATGATCAAGACCAAATCATTAAACATAAAGACTCCCATTTAATAAAAAATGTTCAGAAAAAATATTTCCTGCACAAATTACATGTCTTGAGGCTTGAGAGTCGAAAAAAGCTTGCATTTTGGATGCATTGACTCAAGGAAGTCTAGTGACTTCGTTAGAAGTCGAAATCCTTTTTTTAAAACCAAACCATAAACTAGATAAACTCAGTTTTATTATAAAATTTTCTAAAAAATGATTGTGGTAAAAAATAATACATTTAAAGGCTCTACATGTTATGCAAATTGCATTTCTACGTATGTTGATTCCAAAATAAAGAGGGAAGTCATCCTTTACATTGAAAATAAGGATGAAACACCAATTGTTAAGCGTCCAAATCCTAAAAACTTTCCTGTATACTGTGGGGAACTGAAACACAGAGGTAACAGAAAAATAATGAGGTCATTCCCACTTAATATGAAGAAGTTATGAGCAAAATAGTCGAAAAAGAGATTACACAAAACCTTGGGGGACAAAGAGAGTTATATAAGTAGACAATATTTATAATAAGGGATATTTTTAGTTTGGTGCCTATAAAATGGCACACCTTTGCCTTCGGTACCTAACTTTATCAGAAAATGAGTTTGGTGTGGATCCCAATTAAGCAGTTGACTTAACGGATGACTGGTTGAGCGTTCACAAGCTGTGTTGGAGCACAACTTGTTGCTCGCTCCCCCGCCAAATTTTGTAAATAAATACGTGTCTTTGTCAATAATTGTTTAAACAATAATTATTTAATTTAACTAGTTCACTAACACGGACCACGGTAGGGAAATCTCTCTAGAGCATTTTCCAAACATGTTACGAGCGTT